>NC_140918.1:25567565-26167565 GCF_045865225.1 Trachurus japonicus | reverse complement strand
TGATTTTATTCCCGGTTAATTTGAAAAATAAAACACAGTGTGAGGAGGTCAGCTTGACTGATGGGCATTTTTCACTTTTTCTGACTTTACACTACACAATTGATCAGTTAAAAAAACACAATATTACTTGAAAGCTCAGTGTAAATGGCAATTGTATACATAGCATCTGCATATGAACAACTTCACACTTGTAGCATCACAGTTCTCCTGTCTCTGCAGCTCAGAGCGTGCGCTGAGACTGATCACTCATCATTGATTTCCACAGTGACCCACACAAGGCTGCTTGGCGTAGCGGCACCGCGGACAGCAGCCGCCCGCTGGCGATCTCTTACCTTAACCTCTGTGACCACGATGTCTGTGATGCTCCCAAGCACAGTCACAAAGTCAAACACGTTCCACGCTGCTTTCAGGTAATTCTACGAGATGAAGAGGACACACAGATTAGACTGGACAGACACACTTTTAATGTTTGTTTTTAAATCTCTTAACGGCTTTGCACTTTGGTACACAGAAAGGATTGTTGTAAAGGGCTGTATAAATAAAGTACATTTACATTTACAAAGTACATTTACTCTGTTATTAAATGTGTTTCACATCTTTTACACTTTTAGACTCAATAGGAGAAATTAATTTAAAACATATACATTGGCAAGACAAAGTGAGTGGATATGTCTGATTCCATTCATGTGCAGTATCATTGTGATGTTCCTGTTTGTGTTGAAAAAAAAAAACATTCACAGTGCAGTTTGGAAAAAGCATGTGAACATTTTGCGATGTCTTCAGTCAATAGACAAACTGGAGATGAGTCAGTTCTGTTGCTTCTGTAGAAGAGACAACCCAGCTAACATGAGAGAGCAAACACACAACCCAGTGTGGTAAAAAAAAAGAAGTTCAGAGTAACAGCTGAAGGCTTATAGGAATCATTGGAGCTGGTTAATATCTGTGTTTATGAGTCTATCATATATTAATCATGGTGTGTGTGCAGCTTCATTAAGGCCTGGTGTCCATGGCAGAACACCACAGAGGAAGCTGCTGCTCTCTGAAAGAAAACACTCCACTGCACCTGAGGTTTGCCAAAGAGCAGCTTGACACTTGTCAACACTACTGGGAAAACGTTTGGTGGACTACAGTACGGCTCATTTGTGTGGGAAGAACACACAGCATTGCCTGTGGCACAGGACCAGCACAGCATACCAAGATGAAAGCACAGTGACAATCTGTGTATCCAATCAAATGAAGGGTCGACACCAGAAAGAAAAATCTAGCTATGCAAAAGTTGCAGTGGTGCACAAACACGCTCCCATAGAGTGAGGGAAGGAAAAACAGATCAAACATCCTCTAGGGCATACAAAATGTGTATGTGCACATGGAACACACACAAATGTTGACACAGTCTCCTGCATAAACCAACTGCTGAGCCTCCGCCTGCAGCCTGGATCCCCTCAGACTGGTCAATCATCCAGCTCCAGAGGGCACAGGCTCCTGCCAGGCCCTGCAGCTGCAGTCTGAAGAGATGCAGCAGCCCGGTGTTGATACCAGCAGATGCGAGCCCATCCGTCTGGGCTTAACAGCTAAACAGGTGGAGGTAAGTGGTGTGTGAGAAAAGCTATTTAATAAATGGGCCTCGTAAATGGAACGGAGCCAGAGATGAAATGCCTCGCTGGAGGCCAGACAGCCTCATGTTGAGATAAGATTTATTCTTTTTGTGCACAAATCTGTTCGTTCTCTCTTTCAAACTAGTTCACCTTCCTGAATTTCAGACTAAACATTATTTTGACCCCGTTAATTAGTGTTCTTTACATGTTAAACACCCTCAGATTCTTTTTATGTAACCCTCACAAATAAAACCAAAATCCTTCGACAAACATTCATCTAAGTTTCTGTGTATCTGTATCTGACGGCTGACACTAAAGACCACATTTCAAAAACCTTGTAAATGATTTTAATGTTCAAAAGGCTTTAATTATCAGAGGACTATGAGCCCATTTACAGCGGTTTAATGCAGTCGGCCTCAGTCTGATATTTCTGGCTGCTTTGCATATTCAAAGAGCGATTTTCTTTCATGTGTGTAAACAGAAACAAAACAGTGAATAATTGTCTGGTGTTTACAGAGTGTTGCGCGGCATATGGTCTTGACAGCTCACCAGCGGACCAAAGGCAATAATCTTGAGGATGCACTCCAGTGTGAAGAGGGCTGTGAAGACGATGTTTAAGTATTTCAGCATGGACTCGTAGAGGTCTGGAGCTCCGTAGAACTGAGGACAAAGGGAAAAAGATTCACTGGATATGGACCACAGTCTTCTGCCCCTCTGACTGCAAACTCAGACACATCAGAGCACTGTATGATGCCATGTTACCAACCAAGGTGCATCACAGACAAAAGACTACTCCAAAAAGTGCAAATGCATCTGTCAATCCCAGCTGCATACATTGCATAAATTTAATCCTCACCATTGGTGGCGGCTGAGTCCTGCCACTGTGATAATTACAGGTGATTGTGACACTGAAACTGTGTGTGTGTTCTGTTTGTCTGTAGGATTGTCATGACTTTATGTTCCAGAGGGAAGATCAGCATTTTAGCCATGCAGGAACTCATGTCTTACATAAAGAGAGAAAATGAAAACTGCAGCAGTAGTGATGTAAGGGTACAAACATCAGCATATGTTGGAATAAAGCTTCGGTCTGACTGGACACATTGATGCTGAGAGGCGCCAGCGATCTTCACTTTTACATGGTTTTTAATGACTATAATAGAATTTCTGTTACTTCCTTCCCTCATGAAAAGTTATGAGTCGTGAGACGCCTCATCTCCATAGTTCATTTTGTTTCAAATATTAAATGTAAAAATGTGTCTCGGTGAAACTGGATTATTATCTGCCTAAGCTAAAAGGAAACTCCTGGAGGCTACGGTGCCTGGTCAAGAAAAAATAATTGATGTTACAGTTTTAAACCTATTTTGTACACACTAAACAAACAAGATATAGTGCATTAATTAAAGATGTTCAGAGATGCTGGTAGGCAGATTTAGTTACAACTCAACAGAGCCAGATTAACCGTCTGCCTCTTTTTCCAGTGTTCAGATTCTCCTAGTTTAAGATTTAAAGGACAGACATCAGATGCCTTCCTTTAAACAGAAAATGTGAGTCTTTCAAATTGCTAACAGACAGATACAGTACATGCATAAACATGGACTACAAGTTAGCTTAATTTCTCCTCACTGCTCCCCTCTCCCAGCTTGAAAACATCCTAGGATGCTACAATATCAATCTGATCTGACAAAAAGAAGTAAACTTGAAAAAGTGTTTGATAATGTAGAAGTTGTTTTCACTCAGTGAGCTCCTCCCTGTCACCAGCCTGTCTTCCACAGACTGGCTGTTTCATTCCCTCAGAGGTTTTCTCCTCTGAGTTAGATGAATAAAGGGGCTGCCAAGGCACGAGCTCCTCTCTCTGAGAGCAGCAGGCCGTGTTTGGCAGAAGTGTCACAGTGGTGTGTGTTGGCGCTAGTGCTGTTTGATTTTTAATTGTTGACCATGTCTCAAGGCCAGATCACTGCTGCTGTTGTAATTGCATCTCTGCCTTAACAACTAAATTATTAAATAGTTCAGATTTATGGAAACAGCTTCTGCAATCTTTTTTAATATTTCAGCAGTGTGTTGTATCACACTGGGAGCTGAATGAGTATCACTGCACTACTTTATTCTGCCTGAGAAGTATCTGAGAGGAATCGGTGCTTCGCCTCATTAACGGGAGGAACCACTGACCTTCATCATCAGCACGACCGTGTTGAGGGCGATTAAAGTCATGATGGCGTACTCGAACGGAGGCGACACCACAAATTTCCACATCTTGTACTGGAAGGACTGTTTGTTTTCTGGCATGTATCTCGTCAGCGGTTTGGCGTTGATGGCAAAGTCGATACAAGCTCTCTGTTGGGTGAATTAGAAAAACAAAGACAGGCTGCATGAATCCTCTCACACCTTTCATCAAAGGAGAAAGTGTTGGAAATTAAGTCTAATAACATGAAAGACAGCTGGCGACACACCAGAGGATTGTCTAAACATTTTGTAATATCAAAAGATGAGATGTTCTTTGATCGCCGGCCAATATTTTACAGACAAAAAAACCAGCATGATTTTAACAAAGTCTCTGTGAAGTGGAGATGAAGAGAACAGGGAAGATAAACCCCACTGCTTTCCTTTTTACTACTTCATTCTGTTTCGAGTGAATCGTAAGTCTTGTTAGATATAATTTGCCTGCAAGTGATATTTAGAAGAGGATCAGCATGTGCTCTGATTCCTAATGAAGAAAACATTGGTGACGGATGAGACAAACATTTTCAGATACTAGTGTTTCTGAGAGACAATCAGTAGGTGTTCTTGTAGGATCTGGGGTGGAGGTGGAGGTGAGTTGCTGATTGTTTTCCAGGAGCAAAACCAAGAAGCTACGTGTGTTTCCGCTCGCCCACCTCGTTCTTCTCCAGGCTGCACTCCGACATGGCCTTGTCTCCCTGCTCCTGAAAGGTGATGATGATCAAAGCCACGAATATGTTGACGAAGAAGAAGGGGAACACCACGAAGTAGACCACGTAGAAGATGGAGGTCTCCATGCGGAAGCCCGGACTGGGGCCCTGATCCTCGTATGTAGCGTCAACAGAGTGCTTCAGGACCCTGGGAGAAGGGGAGAGAGACCTGACATGAGATTCATCCACAAATGAAATGACCCTGCAAAAAATACACGCCAGCCTGTAACATGCAGAGCGACACCTTGTAAAGTATCCTCAGCGATCCAGTGAATTCATGTCCTTCCACTCCTCTCTTCCTGGAGGCTGCGTGTCCCAGGTTGTTTATTTTATCAGACTTGTACAATAAAACACTTCATAACTCCCCAGTGCTACTGAGCTCCATATTTTCCATTTCCCGGCACAGTCAGGAGCCGCGCTCGCCTTGAGCAGAGGATACGCTGGTGCACTCTTTACAAAGTCTACCTTTACACACTCACAGATTATTACAGGTGCCAACGAGAGCCAGAGGAGCGAGACTCTCCCGCTGTGGGATCAGACTTGTTGAACTCTGCCTCTACACTTTCCATAAGCTGCTTTATAATATGTTGCTGTGAGTGGAGCACTGTAGATTCTGGAAAGTGCTCTATGAATAAATATGTTGATGTATTAGAATTACTGTGACTGTCACTGGAATTATTTAGTATGTTTGTTATTTTGCCAAGCACTCTAATTACATAAAGGTATGAGCTGCAAGTCAATGAATATTTATCGAAAGCAAAATTTAATTTCCTACGTTTGCCAAACTGTTAATAGCAGTAAATAAAGTCTGTCTTGATGTGAAGTTCGGCTCTGGTCATCGTGTTATTGCTCTGTCACTGCTTGTTTAGAAGTGTGTGATTGCGGATGATCAAGATGAGCTCAGTCAGTTTAACAATTTACAAGAAAGAAATAAGCAAACAGCCGTCAATGGCCCTCGACAGAGATGATGGTGATGTCGATGAATCCGCTCTTGGTGCTTTAGCTGAGACACAGGGAGGCAGACGGAGGACAGGGATGCAATGGGTCTTGATTGCATCTTTAGAGTAGGCACAGTAATTAAGGCTGTTTGAAATCAGTTGGGTTTAATCTGCACTGTGCTGGGCTGTGTGTGCCTGCAGGTGTGTTTCAGGACAAACCACTGAAGGATAGTCAAACATGGAAAGATAAAATGATCCAACAGTGGCTCAAAAACTCAGTCACTGATTTTCAGCATTAAATTGGCCATCTTTGCTTATTCATATTCAGTATAATATTCACAGTGTATGCCGCTGCTTTCATGTGATATTTTCAGTAGGACAGGTGGTGCCCACATAAAGTAGAAGAGGTGGTGCTGACTTACAGTGGCCAGCCCTCTCCAGTGGAGACGGTGAAAAGCGTCAGGAAGGCCCAGAGAACGTTGTCGTAGTGGAACTCGTACTTCTTCCACTCTCTGGGCTGAGCGGTTATCTCGTCTCTGTCATACTCCAGAAACTGACCCCTGAGAGAGACACACATGGAGAAAACAGATCTCAAGTGAAATGTGACATGTAATGAGATCAAAAGGCGTGAAGGAGACAAAAAGTGAAAGACAGCAACCAGGCACCAAATTGGAAAAGAAAAAGTCAGAATGTCAGTGTGCAGTCGTATCTGTTTGGACGACGTACCTGCAGTCTTTCTCCAGACCTTTGGACTCGTCGGTGCAGTAGAAGAATTTGCCCTTAAAGAGCTGCACGGCTATAACAGCGAAGATGAACATGAAGAGGATGTAGACGATGAGGATGTTGAGAACGTTCTTCAGGGAGTTCACAACACAGTCAAACACGGCCTGAAAAAAAAAAAAAAAATTTACAAACAAACACACACAGTAAATACACATATAGCTGCACATTGTTTTGATGCACAGTCACTGCAGTCTCAGGAGGCTGATGCTAACGGTTACTAGTTTATTTTCTGTCAAGGTTCATTTCAATGCAGATAAAAACTCGAGTGAAATGAAAAATTCATAGAGCTGAAACCTGACTGAAAAATATATTTTAAAGATACCACTTGAAGCACAAACTCCCACTTTCATTCTTTATATCCTCAGCTTTCCTTGGCCCCACAGGAATCAATGAATCAGTTGATCAAAAATGCTTTAAGCACTGGAGGATAAACTGGAAGCTCTATGAGTTTTAAGCATAACCAGTACATTTAAATCAAACTGAGTGCAGCATGATGTAATTAAATCTGGTTATTTGTTTAAAAAGCTTTGTGGATGATTGAGAAACCCTTTCCCAATCAGCTGTAGTGTCACTTAGGTTTTTCAAATGTAAATGTTTTCACTCTACATTACCGTCCTGTAAACATACAGGATACATCTGTGATTATCTGGCCAAAATAAAACTCACCATCACTGACTGTTAAATCCTTCAACTGGTTTAATATGCTCAGTAGAGAGTCAAAGTGACATGATGTGTGGATTACTGGCTGAATTCAGAATGTGTCTGACTCACCAGAGACTTTGTCTACTGCCAACATTTCACACTGGTTTCATCTAACCATGACTGTGACCTGTCTCTCAACTTCAAACAACAAACCCTTGTAGTTTCAGAAAACACAAATTCTGGTCATGTTGAAGAACAACAGCATAGTTTGTTGTTCACTCTCATGGACTTGTTGGCCAAAAGATGTCTAGAGTTCTCAAGTGCTTGTACTGTATAAACTGAAATCCACTGTTTTCACAGTGTGACATATTATGGAAATATCACTTTTTGAAGGCTCTTTAACATATATTTGGGTGTTTGTCTTGCCTTCTGGCCCCCAAAATTCGAGAACTGACAAAAGAATGTGCATGTAATGTGCAGCCTCCCTAGATTGAAATCCATGTGGTTTTATGAGCTGTTCCCTCAAATGTCTTCCAGTGATGTGACTAGTTTTCTGCATAAGCCCACCCCTACCTGGGACTGGTAGAAGGGGCGGGGTGGGGCAAGCAGTGGCTGATTTGCATTTAAAGGGACAGGCACTGAAACCAGCCGTTCTGAACAGGGCTGTTTTGAGAGGATGAAAAGAGCTGTAATGTTTGATCCTTGGGGTATTTTGACCGAAGCATGTCACAGACATGTTTTTAAGACACCTGGGAACTATCTTAATTTGTGGAAAAGGGGCATAATATGTCTCCTTTAATGTAAACATCCAGACATCTTACAGTCTACAAGCTACATAATCAGTACTTCCAGAGGACATGGACAAAGTTGGTCTTTATGTCTCTCGACCTGTCACTCTCTCTCTCTCCAGTAATTTCCCTCTGTCAGTTTGTGCTGTGATCTTTCAATGAGACAAAGTGCTTTGTCTATCCATCCTGACATGTATGCAATCTAACCAATAAATATGCTGCTGCATGAACGATCGCCATCCAAGCTTCTGTCACCACAGTGAGGGGGGAGTGTAATTCTCCGCTCCTCCACCAGCCTGTCCGTCAAACTCCTCTGTCCAAGTATCCTAGAAGAGTTGTGTGTGAAGCGTCTGTCTGCCAGCTCTGATCTGTCTCAATCATCTCACTTCTATTACTCCAATCAGATCTCTCATCTTTTGTCAGGTCCATCACTTTTGGATGATCAACTGCCTCACGCACCAGAGGGAAGCTGTCATCTCTGCATCAGAGGAATCTGTTGCGGGTCTCGCCTTGATGAGGGTCACGAGGATCAGCATATTCTCATTATCAGATTCTTCACTTAACTCTGTTTGAGATTCTTTCCCACTCTGTAGGATTTGAATTTCCACATTTGACACCCCCCACTGGCTGTGTTAAGAGAGAAACTGCTAATTATTCCAAAACCTAAAAATGTTTCTGAATATCTGACAGATCACAACAGGCCATCCACAGTTCTGCTGAGGTGCAAGTCATCATAAATATAAAATTTTAAAAAAGATGTTGATATTTAATCATTTATTGACACCTTACACTTTGTTATTTATTTATTTTAACTTTTTTACATGTTCTTTGCTACTACAGGAAAGAGACTGCCAAACTAATATGTATATGTCTATGTAATGACAATAAACTTAAACTTAAATACTTCAATTTTACTGTAGGTTCTGTACACTGAATGAGAACACGTGAGGTTGTGATGTTTCCTCCATTTTTTCATACCATATCAGAGATTATATTATATTTAATGGCCCTCTTCTGAGTACAGCTGAAGTATCTTTCTCTCTAATATACTGTAGTTACACTCTGGGCTTTGCTTTTGTTGTAAATCAAGTCAATGTGGGTAAATTCATCATATTTTATGGCAGACAAGAAGCTCAAATGAATGAAAACACCAGACAGAATCAGACTCCATCTGTGCAGCAACAGTTACACCACTATACTCCAATGAATGCCAGTTTGTCAGCTGTAAGAGATGAACGGCAGTCAACACACTGTAATGTCACAGCTAACTGAGCTACAAATAGGACAAATAAATGAAAAACTGCTCCGAAACCGACCTCAGATGCCAGCTTCTGCCACAGACAAATTACAACTTTTTACACATCGAAGCTACATCACAGGCAGGTTCACTATAAATTCACGTGCTTGAGTGTTAGAAAGGGGCCTATAAATAAAATGTATTATTACTATAAATGCAGCTGACTGTTGACCAGCACACAGCCACCTTTGTGACAATACATATAGATTTATATATATATTTATCACACTTCTACATATTTGTAGGTTATATATGCTGTATATACACAGTTTCCTGGCAAAGTAAATCTGAACTTGTGGAATGATAGTAAAATCCAATCCTATGTGTTAGTTTGCCTCATTCCATCCAGATTTTTCCAAATTAGCTAGCTAGCTGTCGGTAACTATGGTACAGTCAAACAAACGTGAATTATTACTCAGTTTGTATTTAGTTTTTTCTGACATAGCTTTCCACTTAGACCTATGCTAACGACTGTGAGCAGTACAAAGCAGAGTTGCTGTGTTTAACTAAGTAAACAGAGGAGCAGTAAACCTTTAAATTTGCTTGTAAGCCTACACATGTAAGTGTTTGCTGCTTGAATCACATTTCTTCAGTGGTTTGCCTCATGTGTCTGTGTCTTTTACTGTATAGTGGAGGACTATGTTCTCTGGGACATACAGCGTCTTAATGACTCTGCACAGATGGGCACAGAACTGCTCCAATAAAGGAAACAATATTTTGTCATTTACATCCAATTTTTGACTTTAATTCCTCCTAACCCCCCACAGCTCATAATGCTCCAAAAGTTAAGTGACTATAATAGATGATCAGATACAGATGCCCACTCCTGTTTGATAAACAGTCCTACACATGCATTTGATTCATGACAGTGCGAGCGACTGTCACCAGCTGCTGCATCTGCTGCTCTCTTACGTGTTTTTTTTTTCTCTCAGAGTGGACTGGGTGGATGACAGATTGGATTACTTTACCTTCAGCTTGGGCAGACGTTTAATGGTCTTGAGTGGCCGCAGGACTCGCAGGACCCTGAGGGACTTGATGGTGTTGATGTCCTTGCCTTTTGTCCCTCTGTGCACAGCGAGAGTACAATCAGTCTGGGTGATGTAGTGTAACCGATAATCATGTAAAACCTCTCATCCAATCCCACAGTAACAAGAGTTGACTGTAGCATGTTAAGCACACTGTGTAAGAGGAATAGTTGTTATTCTGTTAGTAGAGAACATGCATGTGGTTGTGTAATGTTATCCTACAGACACAGCTACAACATACAACTTGTATGTTAAGACATGGACGGCAACCAAATGCATTTACTCGGGTTCTTTTTTTGCAGGTTTTTTACTACACTGTCTGACACAGGCAATGAAGGTTTCCTTCCTCCCATGCATTTTCATTCTTTGCTTTGGTCTCTCCCTTTTTTTTTCTTGTCTTCCTTTATTCTCTGTTGGTTGTTTTCACATCTACCTTTGTCTTTGCTCTTTGTTCCTTTCCATCTCCAGTTTTCCTTTCTTCCTTCTAAATCTAATTTTTTCCTTTTCTTCTGTCCCTTTTTCTGTAATTTCTTATATTTCATCATTATTACTATTATTATTATCTTCCCTTATGTTATCCTGTTTTTCTTCATTTTTAGTTTGTTCTGTCTCTTTCTTTCTTTCTTTCTTTCTTTCTTTCTTTCTTTCTTTCTTTCTTTCTTTCTTTCTTTCTTTCTCTCTCATCATCACACTGTTTCTGTAGAATAACATCAGATATTTAGATGTGTTGACAGTAAATGCACAAAGAGTCGGCCCCTGGTGCAGGAGGCAGCTTCTTTGCAGAAACAACTGCTGTCAGTCATTGCTGATGCTGCAAGTTGTGCTAACTGGTCACAGAGTGGGAGGTGGGTGTGGGGGTTTAAAAAGTAGCAGTTATGCTAATAACAGACAGCTGAGCCATCATTCACTCAGAGACTGACATTGGCCAAGGACGGTGGGAGAGGGATTTTTAATTAATTAGTCACACGAACAATGTGGCTGTCACTCGCCATAAAAAGGATTTCTCATTTGTTTCATCTTGACTTTAAAAAAGCTGAAATTGTGAGTGTGCAAATATCTGTGGATGTGCAACAGTTTCATATGTGGAGAATGTGGAGAAGGGACAAATGAAGTCTGCAAGCCCTGTCAGTGGCCCCGAGAGGCCCCACTGCTCCGAACCAGCATGTCACTCAGGTGGAGGAAGTGACCAACCAGTGTTTTCACCCACAAGGGACACAGATGAATGGCAACTGTAAAAAGGTGCTATTGAATAATGTATAAGCAAAGTGCTTTAAGTGTATTTGGCCTCACAGAGCCACTAAATATGTCCGTCCAACATCTGCTCACAATCACTCATACGGGAGTTCAGTAAAAGGTTGGGGGTGTCACAGTATCTGAAGTAACACTTTGTTTTACATGGCCCTTTACTAGAGTAACTGATATGAAATGAAGGCAGTTTTATGTATTATTTGCAATGAAACTTTACTGTACTTTATCAACACTGTGTTCCCCCCCTGCAAAGTCAGCTGCTTTAAACCTCACAGGGACACACACACTCACACAGGCCTCGATCTGTCCATCAGTGCTGCAGAAGCTCTCATGTGAAACACACACTGGCTGACGAGGGGAGACTGTGACTTCTATTTACACTTCATGTGTGTTAAAGTCTATAAAGTGGAGAAGTAGCATGGAGCTAACCCTAAGCCCTGGGGGTCTTTTCTTTTCTCAGAGTAAAACTCATACGTTTAACAAGATGGCATGCAGCTCTCATGCTCAGATGACTCGGTTACCCTGGCATGCAATCTATGAAGTCAATGCCAGTCCTCACTATTCAAGGACCTCAACACATTGAAACGGCAAGAACAGTCTCCCAATAGCTTTCAGAAGGGTCGTGGGCAAAAAGGATGTCATGTGTGTGTGAGTATGGGTGCAAGGTCGTGTGTTCACATCAGCACTGATTGCCCCGTCCTGAGAGCAAGGAGCATTTCCTGTTTAGGGACAAAACAGCTGATGTCCAATCAGAAGCAGTCTACTGGCTCAGCAAAACAGGAAGCACGAGGCTCCTACTATTGAGTAGTTTCGCATTTTCCACAGGATTAGATTACATGGTGGATTCTGAATAATGTATGTGTAAATAGTTAGGGCTCATTATTTTATTTTATTTATTTAAAATATTACTTTGTTAGAGTTTATTATGATGATTAGAACGATATGAAAATCCAGTTTAAAATTCATATTTTAAAAATATTATTTGCAGCACAAACACAACTGTTGTCGTGCATAATCAGCAGCTCATTTGCAATTTTTTTCTCCATTTTGCTCCTGCAATTACTGGGAGCAAAAAATCTGGGTGAGAGGTGGTTTTATATTCTCCCCACCCCCTTTAAAAATGATGCCCCCTCCACACATTATGGTATTTATGAAAAAAACAAAGAGCTTTCTTGTACAATTTCTTCACATTCACTGATTAGACAGTCAAGGTGAATCCAGGTAAGCAGCTATAATCCTCTATCGATCTGCTGCTGCATAAAGAAGGAGAGCTGTAGGTGAAGGGCAGGGAGGCGAATCGAGCTGCAGGCTATAATCTCTTGGAAATTTGACCAATTAAGCTCACTTTAGGCACGATTAAAGGAGATTTACATGCGGATAAAACGATAGCTCTGACACAGCAGATACCTGAGGTTGCAGGTGGAAAGACTGAGTGCAGATTAACATGTCTGAAGCTATATGTTTATCTTCT
This sequence comes from Trachurus japonicus, assembly GCF_045865225.1. Lineage (NCBI taxonomy): Eukaryota > Metazoa > Chordata > Actinopteri > Carangiformes > Carangidae > Trachurus > Trachurus japonicus. Next base: position 26,154,854 of record NC_140918.1, on the reverse strand, counting down.
GAAAGCTATGAGGTGGAGCTCCCAATATTATCTTTTTGTTCTTTAGTCCTAATATTGGGGGCAAGGGGGTTAGTCTTCTAAAAGGGAACAGAGGGAGGGGGAGGGAGGGAAGCCATGGTCACATCCCAATCACCTTGGGATTTGAGATTTGTTTGGGAAGGTTGATAAGAGGAGGGTTCTCTGTTTCACATGTAGGGGAAAAGGGACAAGTGGGTCAATAAGCAAAAGTTAGATAGGGACAGTTCCCACCTGGCCACGCTTTGTTGCGATCTGATGAGAAAAAGCAATGAAAATCACACACACACACACACACACACACACACCCACACACAGAGACACACAGACACACACATAGTACAAAAAGACACACACCACCCACATAAACAGAGCAAACAAGAATATAAAGAAAGGCGGAGCAAAGTAAACATATTGAGCAGTTATCACACAGGCACAAAGGTACAGTGACATTATTCAACCTATAAATTGACAACATCAATGCACAATGAAAAGCACTAAAACTAATTACCCTGCCGAAGAGCAGAGCACCAGACAAGTCGGATAAAACATTCAAATGAAGTCGTGATTATGTCAGCGGGTATGTGGATAAATCAAATCTATAGCAAGAGGATGATCGTGATGCAGTGAACTGTTTAATAGTGAGGGAGGTGAGGATGAGAGGACGCTGTTGATGAGAACAAGAACGACTACGTTCACACTGCAGAGGGGGAAATAAAGTCACCTATTATCTGATCTGATCTGTTTTAATGACAGAAAAATGACAGTGAATAAATCAGCTCTGATGTGAGCCACTCTCGACGCTGAGGGCTGACGTCCTGATGTCAGCTCAGGAACAATCACACTTTCAGGAGCTTATGTAACTCAAGGCAAGCTCTAATTTGATGATTTTCAGACCTCGGTATCTCACTGATTCCCACGTTGGTAGTAAAACTCACTGACAGCTGTTAAGAGAGTCAGTCAGAGCTTTATAAATTAGGACGTATCAAAAAGAATATGATCTTTCTCTAACAGAGACTGGTGCTGGTACACAGATCAACTGACAACAACACTGACGTTATGTGTCCATGGCCTTTGGATTACACACAGAAGTTGATGTGTTAATCTGGCTGTCTTTACACTGCAGGCCTTGATGCCCAATTCTGATTTGTTGCCTATATCTGATTTTTTTGACTGTCTATTTACATGTTCTATCAGAAGTGACCCATATCTGATATCTGCATTTACACCTGCTGTGCTTGCATGAAACAACCCGCTGGAAATAAACTAGTGATTTTTTAATTTTTTTAATTTTTAATTTTTTATGATTCCATAATATTTTTAAACGAAGGTGAGACTAGTGTTCAGAGTTTATATCCAACACGCCACTTACGAAGTGAACGTCTGTCCTTACAAAATAAAGTTAGTGAAGTGGCTGCGTGGAGCGGAGCTGCTGTGAGATGAGCAGCTGACAGTGACGGTGACGGTTGTGCCACCGTTCGATCCTCCGTCGCTCACGTAGTGAGGACGGGACAGCCTCTTGGACATTATGTTTTTCCTCTCTTGATTTCTTATTGGCTCAGTCATTTTTGTCATTTATCTGTAAAATTTGATCAGTCTGATTGCTTATAATTGTGGGTACATCCAAGAATTTTTTTTAACAAAGTCCCCACCCTCCCAGATCACAGTGACTAACTGTGTTATCATAACAGCAAATAAAATCTGCACCAAAAGAAGATCGACGCTTCTAAGAAACCAGAATGATCCTTTAAAGCAGAAGTAAGTGGTCCGGTCGTTTTCGCTAATGCTGCGTTCCAGGCAGGCTTTTGAAATCGTAAATTACAGCTTCAAGTCACAACTTACGACTTTGTAGCGTTTCAGGCAACCCACTCGTGTTTTTCCGACCTGTTTTACCGGTGAAAGTCACTATAACGGCCACTCGTAACTTCCGACCGGTGAACTCGTACCAGATCGAACTGGTACCACTTCACGGTCGGAAAAGTACGAGTTTCCTTGAACGCACCATAACAGTCCTCGTCCCTACGTCGCCACATTCACGGCGTTCCTTGGCTACACACACAGCCCTGCATGCCGTTCTCTCTCCTCATTGGATAAAAACTGTAGGATACGATAAATGTTTTCTCCTCGGCTCAGAGCAGAGCAGAGGGACTGAGAGACCCGTGTTTCAGTCCAAACACTCTATGTAAGTGATTGCTGTCGGAAGATATAACTATTTAAGACTTATATTAACACAAATATATCACTTACTTCTGCTTTAAGCTCTGTGATCTGTGTGAACGTGGCCTGTTACATGCTCATGTGATATGACAGTGAGCTGATGATGGCGGTGATAGGAGCGACTACTGTAAAGGTCGGACAGGAAGTGAACGAGGGGGAAATGGATTAATCTGATCTGATGTGAGTGAAGCTCACTCTCCATGGATCAAAACACGGCCACAACATACTGGACCATGCCTAATAAATGGGATGATGTTATCATACTTAAAAGAATTTAAAAGTATTATTAATGTTTATAAATGCAAGATACTGACAGAATGCTGAAAGTTTACATTATCCTGCGTATGTATTACACTTTACATAAGTCGTTGTTTCTAATAATGACAAAGAAATGGTTAATAGCTGCCATTCCCTGTGTTTAATGGTTTTCAATGAGAGCTGTTTCATTTGTTCCAGACAGGAGCACTCAGATGCTCTGTGCTCATGAATATCCTGAGCACCTTTCACTCTTATGAAAGCTTGTTGTTTTTGACATTTCAGTATTTTTCTTATCCATTGAGCTGCCCCAATGTGCATTATGTATATTGTTCCTACTGACACACATGGGAGATATCCAATAAATTAAAATAGGTAATTGCACTTGTGCAACCTGAACCCAGATGTACCATAAACACAGTTATGTAACACAAACAGAGTAAATGCCAGTATCTTTGATCGTGACTGTGGTGGTGATGATAAGAATAGCAAATAACAAAATATGACATTTTATTCAAAGACTGCTGCAGACACTTGTAAAAACAAAAAAAAATCTGCAATATACACTGGCTAAGAAGGACAGGAAGGAGAGAGGAGACATGAACAGGAAGACAAACACATGATAGAGTGATTCACAGGCAGAGAGAGAGAGAGCAAGCATTACCCCATAAGGCTCCTGAAAGATATCCAAGCCAGAAAACAACGAACGGAGGAGAAAGGTGAAAGAAAGACGAGAGAGACAGAGTCAGCAACAGATAAAAAGACAAAGAGAAGCATCAGTCTAGAGCTGGCCAAAGAGAAAATCAGAGCAACACAAGGCGTTACACAGAAAAACACACAGAAGACAAAGTGCAGCGTTTCAGAACGATATGTCGATATGTGAAAACAGTGGCAGACACCAAACAACTGACGGTGCTGGTTGTCATTAAACGCGACTACCACGGACCGAAGATGGAGGCTTTTACGCCTCAGTTACCTCCCATTTTGATGTGGAGCTAAAAATACCATTTATTTCCAAGGTAGGAAACTCTTTCAATTTTATAAAAACCTTGTTAATAATTTAGAAATCTGTCCTGAACAGCAGGTCATGTTATTGACACTACTCTGATAAATAAAACAGATCAACCAGTGGTTGATTTGAACCAGTTCTCACTCATAAAAAGTACCAGACAGATTTCTTAATGGACTACTTCCATTGGAATTACATTACTGCCACTTTACTGTATGATAAATGTAGATACTCAAGTTGTATTGTGACAATAAGCACTTTGTGTATGAATATACAAAATAAATACCTTGACAGAGACGCACAACATAGGATACGTACATTAGATCTAACAAAAACTGGTGCTGTCTAACAACATTTCTAAATGTCATGTGTTAGTAGTTGTATATAAAAACAACAAAACTTCATAGGTTCAGTTCAACTACTGCACAGTCATACTGTATAATCAAATACAATTATTTCAGCAGTAAAATGTGCAATGTGTAAATAATGTGCCATCTTAGAGACTTCCAGTTAAAAATATATCCATACATCTGCTCCTCTCCTGAACGTTAAACCTGTCAGCCAAACTGAACATGGCCCATTAGCCCACGAGCAGGGAGGGGCACAGGGACTTTATGTAACAGTGAAAGATGTATTTGACATAGTCATGTCGGCAAAATAACCCCAGGCTGCGCAAAAGCCTTCAGAAGAATTCATGGGGAGTAATTGGATGAACACAATAGATGTGTTTGTCAGAGAAACACACAGTAGCAGACTGCTGGCCTGATCGTGTGATAGAGGGTGGAGGGAAGGTAACAGCAGCTAATACTGTATATATACACACACACACACATACACGCATACATAACAACAGTATCTTGCTCTTGCCTTGTCTGTGAGATATATATATTTGGAGCCTTGCTGTGATTAGGGAAGATGTAAATAAAAGGAAACATTGACTTACGAGCAGGCAAAGGCCACCAGAGCTCCACTGACCACGATGAAGTCCAGAATGTTCCACAGGTCACGGAAATAAGATCCAGGGTGGAGGAGCAGTCCCAGGTCAATCATCTAGAGCCACAGAAAAAAAGTGGAACAGAAAAATACAGAAAATCATATTATCTGTCACTGAGGGGTCTTTCTTTCTTCCTTTCTTACTACATGACCTTTCCCTTTTTGTTTGCCTGTGTAAATCTGCCTCTGATTTTTTTAATTCAGCATCTTTTTGCTGTGACCCAGTCGCATTATCAACCAAAGTGTCTGGTATTATTGCAGGTTTTTAGGTCTGCAGAGCCAGTGCTGCTGTCTGCTGTGTGCTCGCCTTCTGAATAATCACACATGTGAGGGTCAAAACGCGATGAGACGTCTATGCTAAGCTAAAGTCAAGCTAAACTTCAAAACATCTCAACATGAAGCAACTCAAAACTGATTGACCTAAATGTCTAAAAAAGTTAGTTAATTTTTGAACGCTTTCATCTCAACCGCAATTCCAAGATTTTCTTTGACCTGCAAAATACCAAAACTTTATTTTGTGGTTTTTATTTCAGAGCTCAAATCAAAGTGAACCTCCAGTCTTCTCACCTTAATCACCATCTCAAAAGTAAAGACTCCAGTAAAGACGTAATCCAGATACTTCAGAACCTGCAAAAGCAAAGCGCATGAAAATATGCTGTGAGATGACTCATCTACAGATGCAGTGACAGATGCTTCCAGTTTAAGACACTTTGGTGTGTGTGTGTGTGTGTGTGTGTGTGTGTGTGTGTGTGTGTATGAATGGACCAGATATGCACAACATGTTCCCCTGCCCTGTCAGGGGTCTCAGACTCTGTCAGCTTTGTACTCCCCTGCACATGCACACTTCGCCTGAGCACCCACTCGAGAAAACACACACACACACACACACACACACACACACACACACACACACACACACACACACACACACACACACATATATAAACAACACACACACACACACACACACACACACACCATCACCTCAGATTCCCTCTGTGCATCTGACTTGAATGTTAATTAGTTGTGCTTGTCTGTCAAAATGCAAAAACTCAAGTCTTGTGTCTATGTGCATATATTACTTCCTCATCCCCGACATGAGCCAACATGTCATGTACCAATATAAAGAGTGTGGAAACACTTTGTGCAGTTTTGTTTTTAAAAATCATGCATCACAGTGTCAGTATTTTACCAAAAATGATTTTAAAAAGCTTTTTTCTTGTGCTTCCTACTGCTTCTTCTTTAATATGGGCAAACTGTCAAGCCCTGTTAACAAGGACTTCTCAATCAGTCTGAATGAATCAGCTCGGCCGGCAAAATGTCACATGCTTCTGTGCAAAATCTTCATGCGCTTATTTGAGCATGCACATTATCATGCAAACGCTGATCTGTGTGCTTGTGTGTCTGGCAACCAGTGTGCTCGTTGTATACTTCCAGACGTTTATTTATGAAGTCTGGACGCCGGTCTGACTCACGTTGTTGCGCGGTGCATTGGATTGCACGGGGTCCTCGGCCGCCAGCGCAATGCTGCTCATGGTAATGACCATCAGGATGCACATTTCAAAGTAGCGGAGGTTGACTACGTAGTGACACAGCCGCCGCACCCTTCAAGATCAAACACACACGCAAAGAAAACACACATACACAAAGGAAGCTTGTTAGATATATTCAGGTGAAGTCATCCAGTAACAGGCCACAGACAACTCGCATGTCCCTCCATGTCGAAAACAAAGGTACAATCATAAACGGCAGAGGAGATGCATCAGCCTCAGTGACACCACGTGACTCAGAGTCATCTGGGTTCAGTGTGTTTTAACTCAATCAACCTGTAAACTGCTATGAAGAATTACTGAAGTATGAAAAATGTTGCATGTTTCTAAAAAAAAAAAAAAGACTCTGCACTTTCTGGAAGGTGACTCATGAAGAATGTTGAGCTCAATCCACTATTTTCCAGGAGAGTATCAAGGCTTCAGATTTGAAGAGCTCTCAACAGCTTTACACTTTGCTACAGTGTGAAGTCACATCAACTTCAGTCAATACAACTACATCACTGGTACAGTATGAAGGAGAGCAAGCAAAAACCAGAGTGGCAGGATAACAGTTACCTGTGTGATGGAGGATTTGACAGCATGAACCCAAAATATATTAACTTCAGGACCTTAAGATGTTCTTGTACCTCAGACTTGAATATGAAATTTCTGATGGTCAATACATAAGTAGCAAAAGTACCAAAGTCTGGTAACAAACCAAGACCCAAGATCATATCAGAAGTGGGTTATTATTACTAATGAACCACCTCAGGTTTGTCAAGTGTTTCAAGTAGCTCAAGTCTAGCAGCAGAACTGTGGAGCAAATGAGACGCTGAGATGCCAAAAACCTGCACAGACTGTCCAGCACCATGCCTTTTCTGAATGATGCCTCACTGTGGTCTGGTTCAGTTTTCTGCTGGACCTCCGTGTGACCTTGTGCCCCATGTGAGGGACTGAATGTTTTCATAGACTTTTCAACACACGTGTGTCACCATCAGCCTGGTCCCCTCAGCCCAGGTCTGGAGAACAGGAGGTTCCAGCTTGCACCAGCTCTGTCTCCATCTCTACTAAAGTCCAGACTTCTACTCAGATATTATATGAGCTATTTTCAGATTATATACATTTTGTCTTTTTAAAAGATCAGGACTGTCATTTGTCACCTTCTCTTCTTGTCATTAAATACAAATCTACAATGTTTTTTTTGCAGAGATTTTTGCAAATAGCCCAAAATAAATGGTCTCAGTCTCAGAAATAAACAACACATTTGTTGTATAACATATGACCCTTACTTTCAACAGAACTACTTTGGTAATTTTGGGGCTTAATCATCTACAATTTTCAATTCATTATGTGCCTATTTTTAGACTTTGTTAGCAATGAATGGACTTCATGAACTTCCTCTTGTTCTTAATTCAACCCAAACTATCAATTTAATTCCATGTCTTTCTTCTCAGCCACCTCCCAGTTGTGACTCACGGATTTGTTTGCCCGAAGACGAACATGGAGCTGTAGGGGAGGATCTGCCGAGGCCCATTAGCTGCCTCCTCTTCCTCCAGATCTTTCTTCTCCTCACTGAGTCGGAAATTGTCACAGTCGATGTTGTTCACTGGTGTGGAAAAATAAATATATTCATTTGGCTCAAAGAGGCACAAATATTAGTGACAAGAGGCAGGCTTTCTGGATTCATTTGTATTTACATTTCTCGTGAGACGCTGGTTGCAGGGTCAAGTCTAAGCAGGAGAGGTGTGATAACTTTGTACAAAAACAATCATTTAACAACTTAAATACAATCAGTGGATAAATACAATAAATACTGAGGAGGATGCTGCTATAATACAGATAGAATAAATGATTGCAGGTTTTGGGAAACATATTTTTCATCTTCCAAATTTGGTGTAGTGTTAAAATTGTATTGACTTTCTTTAATCCGATGATAAATAATAGTTCCTATATTCACTTAAGAAACAAAGTAATCTAAATCTAACCTGTCTTATAATAGAATAGACTGCTTAGTGTTCTAGTTGATATATTTTTTATCATGGCATTTCAGTTTTTCACAACACAATCGTTATTTATTTCGGTCCATTTGGATGTCAGCGATAGTGTTGACAGCAACATTTTATTTACTGGTTTCTAAAGGATGATGAGTCATTCTTCATTAGTTTTAATTACCCAATAACTCTTGTAAACTGATGACTAGTGGAAATATAATAATAATACATCATATAACATCATTTAATTTAACCAATAATGGTCAAAACTTTTCCTCCAGCCTTCTCCAACTTCCTCTATTAAAGGACCACGCCGTGCTGTACTCACTGGGTATGATGGTGGTTTCTCCGGGTGGGGCGGTGATGGTGACAGGGATGTGGATGGCGTTACTGTTGAGGCCGGCCTGGCTGGCCCTGGTGGAGTTCTTCTGGTTGTCGGCGTCCTCTTGCTTTTCCCCAAGACTCAGGCTGCTGTGCATCGGCTGCAGAGGAGTGGAGGCCAGGCCGTTGTCTTCAGCATCTGGCTGCCTCTCCCTGGAGAGAGAGATGTGGCTCTTATCACAGGCATCATTAGACTCTGCTCTCAGGATGCTCCAAGCGTTTTCTGCCAAATGAGCTCCATGTGAGAGACGTTTGTCTGCCCTCCTGGGATACAGACCACAACTTATGTGGCTGGCAAACAACCAGAATTCACCTTTTACTGCCATTTTATCCAAACACACAGTTGCACAAAGTCTAGAAAATAATCCAATAATCCACCGGCCAAGTTAGGTGCACACCAGGCACCTTGAGGGCTGTAAAGTGTTTACATGATGTTATAGCACGTCACGGTTACATCAGGACCTCATGAACAGACATGTATAACAGGCGGTGACGATATAAAATGAAGCGTCTCTAACCTCAGGTTCATTCAGACACAGTTTTATAGGATACTTGATGATTCCAGACCTGTCACTACACATAAATCACAAATATACAATATACAGCCCATATAGTTGTTAGTCCAATCAGTGCAGTCATATTAGGCCTCTGTTCTATTTAACTGCCCACATTCACTCCTGCGAGAGGATGTTGGGTTGCGGCTCCAATATGAGGACCAGATAAATATTGAGCAGAATGATCACAGCAGCGAGAGTCAGGCTGCGGTTTGTCGTCTGCTGGTGTCATCATGCTGCACTTTATATGGTGATGAAAAACTAATAACCTCCTCCATTTTCAAAAACAGAGCATCGGTGACCTGACGTGACTTCAAGTCCACCACAACTGCATTTGGAGAGCTTCAGTAGAAGTGAACTGGAGACGGAGGTGAGATGTGGTTGTACCTTTAAGCCCCGATGATTGATTTTTATCCACACGCAGCAACTGAAACAAGCTGCAATCACAGCACTGACTCTTAGCTGAGAGGGCCAAGCGGCCGGCAAACAGCTGCTTATTTACTCATCCAGCAGACACAGAGCAACATTAGTATTCATTCGGTGTCGTGCTTCTGTCCATCTGATGGATTTAACTCCAGCATCCACTCTCTGTTCCTGGGCCCAAACTCCTGAGGGGAATATCTGACTCTTTAGCTGCTAAATGCTTTACTATCAGCTGGTCTCTAACTGCGTCTGTCTGCTGTGAAGTAGATAGTGTACAGTGGGTGTGTCTGTGTTCTTTTGTTTTTACTGCTCAGCTGTTGCTGTGTCTGGAAACACTGCTGATAAGAGCTCTGGGAAACAACTAAAACTATGAGCTGAAAGACTATGAAGCTATAAAGCTTCACAGAGCTGACGGCAACAGCAGAGGTAGGTGGTAAATTAATCCTCTGTAGGTTTGTCCTGAGGTCCTGACACATACCTCATCTCAAAATATTGAAGATAGCTTTCTTAGGACAGAACTAAGAATTTCATTGCTAATTGCATTGTCGTGTATGATTTAAACCAAGCACATACTGTAATCTGATATTTGAGAATTTGGTTGCCAGAGGTATAAATCCTTCATAACATCTGCCTTAGGTTAAATTCATGCTCATACAGCATTTGTATCCCAGCCCAAAAGGTGTTCCTCGTGACTGTCAACATGTCTCAGACTTTCATCAGTGAAACTAGGACAGGTTGTCTCCTGTTTGATCACGCAGACGTTAGCTACAGTAACAAGTGCTTGTTTATTTTCTTATTCAATCCCGTCACTTTGTATTCAGAACGAGGCCATGAGCTGAGAACTTTTGGAAGTACATCATTTATATTATACGCAACTGTGTTTTGTTCATTGACCCAGATTGCTGTTTTTTTTAATGAGCTGCATCTTATTTTCATAGTTTGGAACATTATTTGTACAAATCACAGCACTGATCATATGATTTCACTGCTGAGGGGAAATGGCACAAGGTTTTACAGCTTTAATAAAAAAACGGCTGTAAATACTGTATAAGGTTTGAGGTAAAAAGGTGTGTGTAGTTTAATATGCAGGTCTAATGCCAAGCTTCTTTAAAGTTATTACATATGAAAAAACTTGTTATCATCAGCAATACCATGTTCAAATCAAAAACAGCTTGAATACAAAGAATATAATACGTGCAGCCTCACCTTTGACCTCTGCTCCCGTTCTTGTTCCTCCTATAGTCATCTCCGTCCAGAGTGGACTGAGCTCTGACCATACGAGAGCAGCGTCCCTTCCTCTCTCCGTTACTGTCCCCCCTCCCCTTGCACTCTCCCTGTGCACCGTTCGCTATCATCCCGTTTCCCTCTTTTGGTGGACGATGGGAGTGGTGATGGCGGTGCCCCCTGTCCTCTCCTCCCGTGTCGTAGGTCTCCTCGTCGGGGGAGCCAGCCTGGTGGTGGTGTCTGTGACCCTGCCCGTCATGACTCTGGCTCCTCTCCCCCCTCCTCTCTTTTGTCTGGGCGCCATCAGCGTTGTGATCTCTGCTCCTGCTGTGATGGATGTGGTGCCTTCCGCCCCGGCCGTCGCCGCCCCCGTCTCTGCTGTCCCCGTTTCTGTCTCGGTGGCGGTGATGCTTCCTGGAGTGTGTGTGGAGGTTGTCTCCCGCCCCGTCCTGCCGGGGATCCCCCGCCTCCTCCCGTCCTCCCTCAGGAGGTCTGCTGGGTTTGTCTCCGTTCCTGGCTTCCACCACCAGCGGCCGGTCCAGGTGAGTCTTCATGTCGGGATGCAGGTGGAGGGCGGAGGACATGCGGAGGCGTTCCTCTGGGTCCAGCTCATTGAAAAGGGCCTCGCTGCTCGCCCGTATATTGTGTCTCCTCAGCTGGTTGGTCCTTTGCTCCCACACTGACATGGTTTTTGATGTTCGCTGCTGCTCCTTACTGCACACAGGAATCGAACCCACAGAAAACATCAGGCACAAAGACACAGAAGCAGGTTTTGTTTATCTAGACTTCATGAGTTTTTTGTGTGGTGAATTTCATCAACAGCTTCATCCATAGCCACACAATCATCTACTCATCAGGCCCCAAGTAAGGTAAAGTAACTGAGAAAGATCTAGACTTGAGGCAGTCTATGGATGCTTCAACAAATGTCCACCATGGTAAAGCAGTCACTTACCATGCCTGAGTGTTGTATGGACAAGTAGTTCAGTCGTCAGTAACAAAATTATGATTCATTTTACTGTCTCCATACCATCTCCATTAATTCCTCCTCCTCATTGTCTTGACCTGATTATGATATAAATCTTTCTACATGATGAACCTCCTAGGAATTAAACTTTATAAAGCAAAATGCCCAATAACCACCCTGATTAGCAAACTGATAATGTTATTGATCGATGTGGTGCCAGTCAATTACAGTGTCCATCAAAATGTGTCAGAAGAAAACTAAGATTTGCCATCAGAGGATGTGAAAAACCAGGATGCGCTGGCTCAAATTAAAGCTGCTATGTGTCTGTGTTACCAAAAATACAATTTCAGGGGAAAGGCAACAAAAACAGCAGAGGAATCACCTCATGTGATGATCCTGATGTAACAAAAACAGGCTTGTAAATCTGCTGATGTGGTTGAGTATGAAGTTTTAATCAGATCAACTACTACTGTATGTACCGTTGAGGAAGAACAATTAATCAGCAAAACCAAATGAATCAACACCAACAGGACATTTTATAAACTATCCTTATTGGCTCCTATTGGCTGAGAGCTGTGCACCCTCCACCATAGCACAGTCAGGATACATCGTCTTACTTCATATCTCCACACTGGAGGTTCGGGTATTTAAACAGGCCTTGATATTAACACTTGTCAACTAAACTAAACACGAAATAAACTGCCTCCTATATCACAGGAGCGGAGCTTTTTCAATGCTGACTGCATTGTTATGGTATTTTCTATGGGAGACAGCTAGGGACAAAAGATGTTATTGTGATTAAAATGTGTTGTGTCACCCGTGCTGACTGTGACTGACTCGTAAATGTGCTTCTTTTGTGGGATATCAGCTGATTAATCGGCTTTCTGCTTTTTTCAATGCTCCAAATGATTGTTATTATATCGGCCTGGAAAAATAAACTAGTGATGGACCGCTACTGTACAATACCTGTTATACCCAGAAATTAAATTATTTGTCCCAAATAAAATGACTGATCATTAAGAGATTGTATCACAGGCTGGTGGATAGTAGTACAGACGTCTTGTGTAATGTGTCTTCATCAGTTTGACAGCTGTCAAAAACACCTGATGTTTACCTTCTTCAGAAGTTCATGAGTGTCATGTTTTGTCATGTGCTGCTTGGATCTAATGGGACATGCAGGTAAACTGAAACAGATGTAATCAGTTTGAACCAGCTCATGTGTAAATGATACAGGCAGGACCAACATGCTATGGGTGATGGACCATTCTTGATATGTAGTATGGTCTTTTTGAACATGAGGTTTTCTACAGGAGTCCAAAACACAATCAAAACTCCTTTGATGTGTTCACATTTCCACCTAACGTGTGAAGTCATTGCATACTGCTTCTGCTTCCACACAGTATGGACTCATTTACATGGGACTTTATGGGTTAGTTAAGTTTGTTCCAACTGGTCACCTGTACCTCAAGATTCGTCGAGCGGGGGAGGAGTAGACAGAATAACTCCTAAAAGACAGAGGACATAGACAGACAGAAGACACAGAGGACAACGGACAGGTGTCCACAGACAAGTGAGCAACAGACGTACAGGTAGTGATGAGGCGCTGGACGGAGAATTCTCGTAGTGATATATTAACAAAGCACATGCAAACACTGAAAAACACACAAGGGCAATGTCAGAGAAATTTAAGTTATGTCTAGTAGAATAGAGTTTGAGTTATCTCAAGGAGGTGAGATGTTAAAGAAACCACCGTCTGCAATTTAATCGACAGAGACAGCAGATTCCTGGGCAGGAGAGTAAACTCACAGCTGGCCGTTGCCTTTCATTTTGGCCTCAGATCATATTGTCTTTTAAAGTGATGTCCTGGGGTCTACGATAACTAACAGACTGGAAATGCCAAACTGCCTGTGGTGATAGCAACGCTCAGAGAAATTAAACATTTCTACACAAATTATTCACATCAGAGAGCACAGTGCGCAGGGTGAATTGGTGTAGGCGCCAACGCTGAAGATCTCCAGCCATCAACGAAGTACACAATGGTTGGTGAGGGCCAGAGGGAGATGTAAATAATGTGTTTAATGCATCAGCAATTTACACTCAATTATACTCACACAGACCCCACAGCTTTAAGTGTTGCATGCGTTTATGCTACTTATATATGCGTGTGTTTTTCTGTTTATTTTTAATAATACATTTTAACCAGCAATGAAGACATAACAGACTGTAATTTAGTTTTATGGAGGCCCAGAGGATAGAAAAGGAAAGGAAAGGAAAGGAAAGGAAAGGAAAGGAAAGGAAAGGAAAGGAAAGGAAAGGAAAGGAAAGGAAAGGAAAGGAAAGGAAAGGAAAAGAAAGGAAAGGAGAGGAAAAGAAAGGAAAGGAAAGGAGAGGAGAGGAGAGGAGAGGAAAAGAAAGGAAAGGAGGACAATATTGTAACAGAGAGTGATAACTCACGGTGACTGAATGCTGTTGATGGACGACCTGCGAGAGAGTGCATCTCGATTTTGCTTTACAAAACTGTACATGCAGAACAAAAACAAAAGAAAAAATGAGACACAAACCTGAGGGGGACAGGTGGACAGGCTGTTAATCAGTGTGTCCACCTGTCCCCTTCACTTTTACAGCAAAGAACTAATATGTGCAACTACTTCAATAACACAACAGCAACAAAAGCGTGTTCGTCAGCTGGTACATTGTTCTTATAAAAAACACTGAAACTGAAAAAACACTCAGGAGTTTCATTCCAAAACAAACTGAAGACTGAAGTTGAAATGATATGTTAATAGGACTATTTCATAGAAAATCAAATATACTTAGATTATAAAAAAAATAACGTTTTTCAGACCTCAAAAGTCGTTTTGTAATGAAACTCTGAGCTTCGCTGAAACACCACACAGAATCCACATACAACAGTTCATTTAAAATAAAAGCAGGTCTATAATCTCGCTCACTGGTTACCACACTGTTCAAGGTACAAATTAAAATATTGAGAGAGCACTGAAAGTAAAGTACAGGATCACATAATAACAGTAATGATGGTGAAAAAGGGTGAAGGATTGAAGATTTATCTAACCAGAGCTGATCATTTCTACAGTCTGACCGACCTCTTTCTTAGTGAGGAGGGCGGCAATTAAGGAGCCAGCATGAATCAAGGATGAGCACTTTGTCAAAAAAAAATAAAGGGCTATACAGAGTTACACAACAGGCAATCAGTGAAACTCATCTGATGTGGGCAAAATGCAGAGCCAGTGTGCATTATTGCTCTTGTTCCACATTAACAGAGCAGATGAGTATCAAAGAAACAGGCTCACTGAAACCTCCAGTGTTACATAATGTGTCTAGAAATCATCACTGGTAAGGACGAAACGCTCCCGTTTTCACACCAGTTTTCTCTTGACAGACTCTCATAATTTCAGTGTTCATCAAAGCTCTAAAAATAGGTGGAATTTTGAGGCGCAATTAATTCCTGGTTGACACAAGACCCCAGACCTGTCAGTCGTGGGCTTGTGGTGAAGAGGGGGCGGGTCAGAAGTTTTAGCATGACAGGAGGTATCTGCGTTCATAAAGACATCTTCGTCATTATCACATTAGCGAAAATGGGGCCGACTGACAGTAAAGATTAAGCTTTTCTTGTGTCTTGTTCATAAGCTTCTGCTGTTCCTCTCTCTTTCAAATAGTAGCTTTCATCTATTCGACCTTCAAAATAAGGCCAGAGGATCAAAAATAAATGTACAATGGAACTCTTATTTAGACATCGAAAGGATGCAGATACACATTTAGAGTCATATTTTTTTACTGATTCTGAAATATTATTTTAAAAGGGGCTATCCATACTGGTTTTAAATTAAAGATGCCCCGTAGACTTTCCTTTACAGGTTTATTTACAGTCAATGCTTCTTTCCAAAATGCTGATTGTATTATACTGACCTGTCAGTGCTGCATTTATCTTTTTTAGCTGTGTGTAAGTTTTGCCATCACTACATTGCCACTGTTAGAATTATAGGCTGTTTACAAAGCAGCATTTACAGTAGACATAACAATTTATTTTCTATTGCTCTGAGGACATGTGCAAACCTTCATATTGTAAATACAACAATAGCTGAAACTCTTGGTACAGTACAGTAAACGTCTGTTCATGCTAAGCTATGTAGCAATTGAAAAACAATTCGTTCCTTTACATATGTAAAACTGTGCTTTGTTTATATCTACATCAGCCCACTCTTGAAACACTGCTCCATAGTCCTACTGGTCTTCTAGTGGTCAAAAACTACAAAAAGTACTGCATGTATGTATGTATGTCTGCAGTTGAAGCTGAATAAATAATTAAAGTACACTTGAGAATGAGCTGGGAGGTGTTTTGTTATAGAAATTACATTGGACCCATGATTTACTTGTTCAGGCTTAGAACAAATGCTTAAAAATGAAATGCTTTTTTTTTTTTAAGGCTCATGACCTTCAGTAAAACACTTAAACGTCATATTGCAAAGCTGAAAGTTTGTATTCAGGCTCCACAAAAGCTTCCAAACTTCAATTTAAATGTGCAACTTTGCCACTAAAATTGGAGAACATGTACAGTACTAACACTGGCAAAACAAGCCAAGAATGAAATAGAAAACAACTAGTGGAAGCTAGTAACATAAACTGTGGATTGAAGCGTCCTTAATTGCCACTCCTAGTGAAGAAGGGAAACGTGGGGTGTTATAAACACGGCAGCACCACGGGAGCACTCTCACAGCGGATGAGGAGTCCAGAACATACACAGATCAAACACAGTACATATAAACACAGACATTTCAGACTAAGAGGGAAGAACATACAGAGGGACAACAAGACACTATAAGACATGTATCTCCAGTGTGTGACTGAACAGAGCTGCTGTCAGAGGAGGAGGAGGATGTTCAGATACTTACGCAGCGATCGAGATGTTGGCAGCCGACATGGGGCTGACTTCCTTCACCTCCAAAGCCTTCTGCAGGGCCAGCTTCTTATTGGCTGCCTCCTCCTGCTCCTCCTCATCCTGTAGCCAAAGACAGCCAAGGCATAAGTAAGGAGAAGGAAACAATTTATATCTGTGTGTTATTAATGTCTTCAACTATGGGACTAAGGCCACCTTAGTCAGCTCCTGAGCATTGGCGAGGTTATCGACAGCGATGGCCAAGAAGACATTCAGGAGGGTATCTGAATAACAACAGGACTCAGGAGAAAATACAGATGGAAAATATACATCCTGTAAAGAAACACCATACTAGAAACAAAGCCTCCTAGTGTGAAGGAATAAGAAAGGAGTCAGAACTAGGCTCCTCCTTTTAGGACAGCAATTACGTATATCAATATATATATATATATATATATATACATACACTGTATATTTTGTTGTTCTTAACTTAGGAAATAACTTCTAAGCCCTACTGTAACCTTCTTTTCTCCTCCACTCAAAGATATGTAGATAGAGATGTATTTTCTTTTATAATTACAGATAGTGGAGCTATATTTGTGTGTATGTTGCATCCCACAATCTCAAGGGAAGACTGCCATAAAAAAAGATTGTTTTGATTTCACCTACTCTATGGTCTTTTGAGGATTTGAGTTTTGAGGATTTAACAAATTAAACATTAAAAGTTGCGAAGTTTAACAGATGACTTTGAGTGATTTGTTCAAAGACGTTGTATCACGCAGTTCAAACCAGAAAAAGAAATGGAACATCTAATCACGCCTGGAAAGAATTAAAACCATTTTCATCCTAAAACCATTTTCACGTTGTCACCAGCTCCTCCTGGCTCTCACACGAACATCACAGTTTTTATTACAAGATGTTAAAGAGGATACAGTTTCCAAAGAGTGTGAGGACAATGAAGTAGACAGCGGAGAACATGCCGCGGCGAACGCCTCCTTGAGACTCGATCCCGTGGTACATCACGGCGTTCCAGTCCTCGCCAGTCAGAATCTGAGGAAGACAGGAGAGTCAGAGCGGTGCCAGGGACACGGGTGGGCTGTAAAGCCCCTGCAAATCTCACAGAGTGCAGAATTAAATTACTTTATAGAGTGAAGGGTTATGAGCACAGACTAATTGAAGGATTATCAACGAGCTCATTAGGGGACAGAGGGTACACAGACTAGTCATTTCCTTTAATTAAAATGACTGATAACAGTCGTTCTTTTGCCATAAAGTCCATATTCGCTCATTTATTCAGAAAGTGTGAAGTGTACCTTATGTGTCTGTGTGTGTGAATGGAAGTATGACTGTGCAGGTGTGTGTCGCGGGGCCGTACCTGGAACACTGTGAGGATGGCTGCTGGGAAGGTATCAAAGTTTGTTGTTGGGGTTTCATCTTCAAAGTTAAACCTGAAAAGAGTGAGGAGAACATTGTTACAACGAGAGGAAAGACAAAAAGCCCCAACTAATATGTAGCCCCAGTCACATCTTAATGGTTTCTACCTGCAGTTCAAGAGAGGATACAGAAATACCATTATTTTAAAGATCAGGATTAAAATGTGAACATACGAAAAAGCATGTGGATTAATATGTTAGGAGGTTCTTGCTGAACTAATCTAAGCAACAATATATGTTTCTGTTCAAGGGAAACATGAGACAGTACAGAGACAGACACATTCACACTCTTATCACAGCTTCTTTTTCTCCTGTCTGCAGCTCTTTTACTGTTAACGGTTCATTCACATGGCATACACACTCACACACACACACACATTTGCACTTCTATGCTTGTGACGACCTTCACTGGCACAATGCAGTTCCTTGCCTTCAGTGCTTACCTTCAAGGTTACATCTAGCTTAATACAACTTGGATCTCGTCTTTACTGTTGTGTCTATTTTTTCTATCTGTTCTTTTGTCCAGACACATCTTGGTTAATGCAATATATGATGGTAAAACACCATAAAAATAGGTTCTACCTTGTAATAAACAAAGATTTTCCTTATACTGTATCATCCAACCAGGGCTAGGTTCTATACTAGTAACATGAAATCCACAGACAACATGCACACAACCTGTAGTCAACGACTGTATCTTCTGTTGAGCTGTCAGGACTTTTGTGACTCGGTGATGTCACAAAGCAGTTGATGAGCTATCCTGACCCAAAGTCCAACCCGTGTGTGTTTTTTACTTTTCTGTCCTGTTTTGGTCATGTTTTGTTGTGTTGTTGGGTTTGCTCTGTTGTTTATCTTCTGTCTGTCTGTTTTTTGATCAGTGTATTGTCGGTTTATACATTGTATATGCCTGTTCCCATTAAAAAGAAAAAAAGAAAAAAAAAAGTCCAACCTCGCAGGATTTAATTCCTGTGTTTACCTGATATCAGCTTTATTTCTCAGAAACTGATCGATTAACAAATGGTAGTTGCCAGAGGAGATATGGAGGAGATATAGAACTACACATCGATATTTCTTATGGATATCAAAGCTTCAAATGGGGCCTTTGACCCTAAAAGGAACCCTTGTGACCTCATCATCCAAAATGTCTAAAACTCACATCGGTCATCACAAACACAGAAGTACAACACAAGTACTGTACAGGGGCAGGTTTATCAGATTTCTTCACAGCTTCAGGTAGAGAACAGCATATTCATATATGAGGGAGGTTGTCTTGTATTGATAATGCATGAGACAGAAGGAGAGGGAGAGAGACATGCAGCAGCAGGAAACACCAGTCACCAGGGAGCCATGGCTCCAACTTTCAAGTCCAAAACACACTGTCACACATCATATAGACAAATAAGAGGAACTGTGACACTGCATGTCAATAAATCCACACAGCATCCTAACAATCTGCTCTCGGAGTGACGCCTCGATTCAGAATTTTTCTCCTCTATTAATTTGATTCCTCACCCAAAACAAACTCACCAGGAAAGGTCTGTTTTTAAAAAAAAAATCCTTTATACTTTCAGAACTGGCAGTTTGACGAATCTGAATATTGGAGTTTCTCCTTGCCCTGTGACAGTTGCAACACCACAGAAGACATGCTTTCAGTTGACAAGTATAGCCTGGATATGCCAAGCAGCGGAGTGAGAAAGAAGATTGCGCTCTTCTGGGGTGTCGATAGTTGGGCATCTCAAAAGAGCTGTGTGAAGCAGAATTGAACACGCACCCCTACAGTGCCAGTATGTTTTGGGCTGAACACAAAAGCACTCCTGCATGGAAACACACTTCAACACGAGGAAAAGATAATATGACAGGAAACACAAACAATGATGGAAAAACAGATTAGGAACAAATTATGAGAAATTTGGCCTTGACATTTTAAAATGTTTACAACCTTTCTCCCTTTGACAAAAATCACACAACACAACACAACTTTTACAACTGTTGTTTGCTAAATAAGAGAAAAATTGTTAGTCTCAAAGGTCCATGACTTGAGTTTTCAACCAAACTGGATCCAAAGTGGATTCAGCTTTTTGAACCTACTGTACTACTGAGTTCACACACAGCTGAAACACTATGGGGTTTAAAGCTCACAACATTTACAATAGCAGGGATGTATGGAACTACTTTTTGTCAACATGTCGTGAATTCAATTGAGAGTAAAGACTAGGATCCAGCTTGATGCAATCACTACTTTCATCACACATGCACATTTGCTACACAGAGGATCTAAATGTTTGCAGAAAGCCCCCAAATGACCCAACAAACCTGCCAAAACCTGTATCCGTGGTCTTGAAACTGAAGAAGACAATGAGAGAATGACACAGAGATGTATAAGGATGGGTTCGTCACTCAACTGGAAATAACCTACACCGCTGAGCATTCATCATTTCAACTGTCAAGTGTCAGTTCATCTCAAAAATGAAGAGAATAAATACTTTTGAAGGTTGGACAGAAGAAGGACATGTTACAGACTGAGGCAACAATGACGACAAGTTTGAAAACTGTACAGACCATTTTGAATGTGTACTGTTGTAGGAGATGGAAAAGACAAACAACAAATGAAGTTATGATGATTATGAGTTTCTATTAAAATGTGAAAACTCATGCTGGTGATTTCACCTGTGTCACATTCAAAAATGTAAATGTTGTTCTTTAATGTGACTTTATCTATTAAGAAAATATGATGTTCATTCAACTTCTACCACATAATTTGTTGTTATTGTTATCTGCTGAAAGGGGATATGAATAGAAATGAATAGTTTGCTTTTCTCTTGAAATCATTCTTTTCATTCTATTGTTCGATAAATTTGGGAGATGTCGGTGTTGGGTAAGTTAATAACTGTGACCTGAGATGCAGCTGTCAGGGCTCTGTTTTTGTGATGCAATGCCACTCTGCACAAACTGGAATAACAAGTGTGTTTTTAATGAACACAGCATGAAGAGTGCAACAGTGGTGCCATTGCAAACATAATGGAATTAGGAGGAAATTGCAGTTGCAGGGGAGCACATGGCACAATAGTACAGGAGCAATTTCAGCTAATTTGAACACTGCATGTCGTGACTGAATTGTAAGGATAGAAAATTTTAATTGATTAACTTAGAGTAAATAAATAAATAGTTTTAATAGATGAAAGATGGCAAAAGTGGTAAAGTTATGTATTAACAGTTGAACTAATGTGTTGCTGTTGATGAATGGGAGCTGGGGCTGCCTCAGACAAAAACCACTGCCTTACTGTAGATGATCAGATATAGTCTGCAGTCTAAGCACAGACTATGGCTCATGTTTACCTTAAAGGGAAACATCACATTGTTATGGCAACATACAAATATGCACACATAGTGCATGTAAAAGCCCTTTGCAAAATGAGATGGGAAACCACAAGGGTCTGGACTCGGTCCAAACTCTTTCCATTATTGTGAAACCATTTCATTATTAGTTAAAATATCACTCTACCAAATCGGTGTATTCAATTCACGTTTTATGCTGACGACACCATTACATCGTCCGCTAATTCTACTCCAACAAACCTCTTACCCATCTTCTCTTCTTTACCTGTGATTCTCTGGTTGTCACTTTTTAAACCTGAGCCTTGTTTTAAATGACCGAAGACTATGTGCACACGATCACCTCTACATCCAGCTGTGTCTTTGACTATCCAACCATTACAACTTTATGTTACACCTAATGTGGTTAACATTGTCTAATGCACTGATACTAATCTGTGCTTTCTAATCCAAAATTACTAAATTCATTTATTCAAAGCACCCGTAGCTCTTCAGCCATTTCACAACCTGAGACATTATCTTTATCTTTAAATCATCTTTAAAGATAAAAAATAACTTTTCTTCCACACAATCACAAAAACAGAGCCCATTTAATTCATAATAACCAATGGGCATGAGTATTGTTTACACAGCTACTCAGTGTTTCAGTGTCTAATGTCAGTTTACACCACATGTGAAAAATCCATCTTGAGTAACTTTTGACACCAGGTGTAGTTTGAATGATCCCATTTGAGAGAAGGAATAATAATCAAAAATATATGTTCACAATTGAATTGACATCAGAGAACACAGTCAAGAAGATACATGCAACAGCTTATGAATTATACAGCAATGTCCCCTTGAATGTATTTCCAGAGCATAGTACTAACGTTAACCAATGAAAAGGCTTCATGGGAGATCAAAGAGTGTACATTCGAATGGGAACATCATGATTTCTGATACATAGATTGAAGTGGAATGTCTTTCACTATAAACAACTATAAGCATGTGATATGTGACAGTGCAACAGTGGAGAAAAACATCCTTCAGTATTTGGGGACAAAAAAAATGCATGATGGAATAGAAGATGAAGGAAGAAGAGGGGTCTTTAAAAACGAGGGGAGGATGCAGAGCACAGTTACCACAGTGACCGTCTGCACAAATGAA
Organism: Trachurus japonicus; assembly: GCF_045865225.1. Classification (NCBI taxonomy): domain Eukaryota; kingdom Metazoa; phylum Chordata; class Actinopteri; order Carangiformes; family Carangidae; genus Trachurus; species Trachurus japonicus. The sequence goes on along the minus strand of NC_140918.1, from coordinate 26,132,493 downwards.
AGCTGGTTTCTCCTCCTCAGAGCAGATCCTCTGATGCGTTTATGTGTGTGTGTGTGTGTGTGTGTGTGTGTGTGTGTGTGTGTGTGTGTGTGTGTGTGTGTGTGTGTGTGTGGTGTATGCATTTATACTAGATCTGGACTGATTCTGGATTTTGAAGTTGATACTGGTGGAGAAAAACTTTAGAGTGATTTTAAGAGCTGTAACAAAATTATATTCATAATAAATTGAATAGAGGGGGGGGAAAAAATCAAATTTACTGTATGTAAAAATGCCACCAATGCACAGCTGTTCCACTGAATTGTGCCTCTATGTCAACATACAGTACTTGCTTCAGGCATACATAATATAGCCAAAAGTATGTGGACATAATGGCATATATTTTGTCTCAGGTTATTCTCCCATTAGTTCCAGTTAAAGGGAATTTTAAGTGTTCCCCAGTGTTGTAGTAACAGTCAGTGTTTGTTTGTGCACAAATCCAGGTCCAGACAGAAGCACTTTTCCCAGTTTGATGTGGGGGAATTTGACTGAGCTCAACCCCATCCGACCCCTGTGGGATGAACTGAAACAGCCTGACCTAATCACCGGTGTTAGACCACACTAATGATCGGGAGCCTGAAAGGAATCAAATCTCTTCAGCCAGAGAGTGGAGGCTCTTACATCAGGGGATAATGCACATGGTTTTGGAATGAGATGTTTAGCAGTCACACATGGGTTTTAATGGCTGGGTGTCCTCATACTTTTGGCCACGTAGTGAATCTGTGAAACCCAATATCAACCGATTGTATCAGCCAGCATATATATCAGTCTGGCTCTAATATGTACTGTACATGCATGAGGGAGCTGGGGGAGGATGGGCGTGAGTAATGGAGGGAAGAGAGCTGGAGGAGAGGGGGGAGGAACAACTAATTCAATAAGCTTTTTCTCCCTTGGTATATCATCATATTCTCTCTCCCCATGCTCCTCTCCTTCTACCTTTGTCCTTCTCTGTCTCATTACTGCATCCTCTATCACCCACCCTCCACCCACCTCTCCACTCGTTGCTCATCCCTCCATCACTTTCTCGATTGCACTTAAGACTCATTCTTTTCCCTCCTTTCCTTCCTGTCTGTATTCCCTGCTCCCCCCATCTCTTCCTCTCTCCCACACTTCTCCCTCCATCCTCCCCTCCTTCCTTGAGGATTAGCGGGCCCAGCGCAGGGAGCGGCGGTGGTGGGTTGCTGCTGCGACTGTGTGTGCCGACCTCTGTTTACTCTGATAATAGGGATTGGAAGCGTGCTGCTTGGCTTCCATGCAGCACCCACGGGGACTTCATTAAATCAATCCTGAAAACAAGAGTCATGTGAGGCCAAACTCCTCCACAAGCTCCTGCCCTCACCCCAGCATCGTTCAAACAATAGCAGCAGGTTTACATTGTTTAAGTGACGACAACACATATCTCTGAGAACACATGGGCATGTACAAGTGGACTGAAGATAACTGCTGTAGTGTATAATAATAAAAAGGGGGGAAACTGCAGAGCGTCAGGAATGAATCAGAACACACACGGCATACTGCAGCTTTCTGAGAAGTCAAGAAAAGAAACTGGCTTTTACTGAATGAGAAATGCAGCTGAATACAAAGAGGGAGTCCACTGTATATAGTCAGACTGCAACCAGGCTAAATGGCTGAAACAGCAGCAGCTTTTTCCAATAATTGCACTAAAATGTTAAAACACTTAGACTGAAAAAAATTGTATCAATGTTTGAAAATAGTTTGTTTCCAAAATGTATATTAATGTTTGCCTTACAGAGCAAAAATTAGTTTAAAAGCATTCATTTTGTTAGCCAATCACTTTGGGCCTGATTTAATATAATTTATTTTTAACCTGTATTCAATTTATAGGGTTACAACAGTTACACATTAGCTGATAGTTACTGTAGTACAACCTAAGAAGTTCTGGAGAAGCAGACTTTGGGGCTTGATTTTTTACTTTACAATGGCTCATTACAGTGGTTCAAAATGCTAAGTGTTGAGTGATTGATGACAGTAATGTTCTTCCAGTTTGCAGTGTGAGGACGTTTGCGGACTTGTTGAATTTGTGTTACAGTTACAGCAAGATTATAAATGGGTGGACTGAAAAATTATTGTCTTACATTTATCTGTTTTCATATTTACTGCTAACCAGGATGTGAACTGGTTGCTATTTAGAGTTACATAAAAAAAAAAAAAAACATTTGAAGCAACTGCCCAAACAGGAGGTTGGACACCGGCTAAGCCTACACACTAAAGATGCCGGAGCTGAAAATATAAAATGCCATCTCTCCTGTGTCTGACAAAGTCAGAGTTAATCAACAAAGGTCTGCAAACTGAAAGCTACAGAGCTGCAACCAGTAGAAATCCTTATTCTATTACAGTAAATCCTGCACATTTCCTTTGAGCTTATCACATATTTTTGTCCAAACAGTCAGTGATGTCCTGTGAGTCTCAGCAGGGAGACGCTCCTCTGCCTCAAGCTGTTTATCTTTCAATTCTCACAATTTTACCAGGAGATTACTTTAGGTGTTTTGAGAGAAGGAACATCATTTCTGAGCCAAAAATAAAGTCTGGATCCAACAAAGCATTTTCTCTTGTTCTTAACAAGCTGCAAACCTGTTTTACATCAAACAGCTAAAATTGTCTGTTTGAAAAATGGTTGCTGTCTTTGCTTTTGATATACCGTAATTCAACACTTTCTGAAACACAAAGTGACATTATCTGTACTGAATGGTAGATTGCCTATTTACTTAGTGATATTCAGCTCTGGAAAAATCTGAAATTATTTGACACCTTTCAGAACATTTTTAGACGCAAATGAGCTTGAATGTTACAGCAGATGTTATTTGCAGAGAGCAGTGTGCTCAGCCCGATGTGCTCGGCTGGCTGGAAGCACCATGTGGACGTCAGACTCATCTCACACTTGTCCATCACCAGAGACCGATGCGATGCTAATGATGGCGCAGACTGATGTAAGACTTGCCGCCATGGCAACAGCCGGCTGCTTCAAAGATATTGAGTTGTTACCTCTGTGGTTTAGGCATGGTGGAGATTAGTGAACTTAAACCTACTTGGTTAGGGTTAAAGAAAGATCATGGTGATGATCAAAGGAGACAGGATGCTAACAGCAGCCAACATCCTCCCTGACAAAGCTGAACTACTTCCTGCTTTGCTCCTGTAACAACAATCATTATTCATGTGACCACAAGAGGTCAACGTGGGTCACACAGTAGGTCGATGATGGGTCTGCAGCGTTTGTCATTCTCTCAAATTATTCTAATCTTCCACTTAGCTTTCAGGATAATAGGTTGAAAAAGATTCTGGTTTTGGATCTTATTTTCATAGTTTTAGTATCTCTGGAAGTAATAACACTGCACACTTCAAGTGTTATTTGTCTTATTTTATTCTAAATGTGACTCATTAAACGAGAGGAGACAAATGCAGCAAGTCCACATTGTGTCCTCATCAGTGAAACTCTGGGATCTGGGAGAAGACATAAATAAATAACAACTAAAAATAAGGTAATGAATAAAAATGTAAAAGGCCGGGGGAGATTGTTAAAAACAAACTGGTGAAACTTTGTTGGAATCAATGACACAGGGCCAATGAAAAACTATTACCCAGTTGTGTCTCATAAACATAAATAGAAGTCTACAGACTGACTTCCTGGTTAAGCTTTGCAATTAAGGTTTATCACAGACATTTCCAATGCGTACACTTTTGGTAACATCTGAGATAACATCTTGTTTACAACACCGGCTTGTATGTTGTGTCCTGCTGGACTTCATAGTGGCAGTGTTGCTTTTCTTCCCAGATCCTGGTAATAAAATATCGTTTGTGAATTTAATATTTCAAGAGATGAGATTGACTAGGAAAATGTGATCCAAGTTTAAATGAAACCAAATTATCCTTTCGGGGCTTTTAGCTATAAAATCGTTTTTCCTACTGAACAGCGCAAAGCAATAAACATTATCTCAGACCTCACAGGACTAAGACAGACCAGTTGGCTGTGAACTTAACACCTGTACAGACATAACAGTAAATATGTGTTATATAATAAAAAAATAAAAAACAAAACAAAATGTGATCACGTGATCAACCTGCTCGGCCGTACAGTGTCTGCGTGATGTAAGGTGATGGGGAGAGAAAGGAAATGTGTGTGAGAGCTGAGTCAGATGGGGCTGGATGCCAGGTCTTTGATAATCTGCAGCCAGCCCAGAATCATGAGGTGTTCCTGTCATTAGAAAACACGGGGCTCCTGCTGAGAGTGATATCAAAGGGCTGCAGTCGGCACTGCTTCTGTGCCAGCTACCTGCTGTGTCAACACGTCTGTCACCACCACCACGCCGGGCCAGAGATCACACACAGAGACGAGGAGGAGAGGAGACACTGCAAGTGTGTATGTGTGTGTGTGAGTACATGTTTGTCTGTGACGACTTATGGATGGATGGGAAGGAGAGAAAAGAGCGGTCAGAGAACAGGACAGGTTAGAGAGTGTACTCACTGTCCTCCAAAGAGCTGCATGCCCAGCAGAGCAAAGACCACGATGAAGAGGAAGAGGAGGAAGAGCAAGCTGATGATGGACTTCATGGAATTGAGGAGGGAAACCACGAGGTTCCTCAGCGAGTTCCAGTATCTGAGAGGGAGCAGCAAACACAGAGAGAGGCTCAGAGGAGTGATGGATGGGACACGAAATAACACTAAACAACATAACAAAGCTGGAGTAAAGAGAGAGGAAGAAGCAAACAGAGGAGGAAGAGAGGCCACACTGGCAGTACCAGCTGTGGGGAGCATAAAACAAATCAATGCGTCAGGGTCTATAGCTGCCAGTTCTACTGAATCACAGGATTACAGCTCATCTAATGATATAAAGGGATTTCCATCAAACTCTAACAGGATTGTCAGTTCAGAGAAAAGGAAATTAAGACAAAAGTGATGCTCCTGTAACAGAAAAACCTCGAATCCCAGAGATGCGGAGTTGTAATCACGTCACAGAAATCCTGAACATTTAATCAAGTCAAGTGCATTGGGTTTTAGATCAGAGACGTGCTCATTAGTTGTACTTACAGCGACCACTAAGTGACTGTGGCTGTGATATGGCCCTTTTAATCAAAGACTGTTTTTGCATGGTTCTCACTTCTTTCATTTTTAATGCTACTGCACTGTCATGGTTACGCATATCACATGCTGTTATTTTTAGAAGAGGTCAGGCTACTGATATAACACAGAATGCTCATCTCTGGTCTATATTCTTAACTTACATGTTAGTAACAAACTGAATGAAATGAGAGAAGAGACATAAGAACCATCATTATGAGCCTTAGATGTGTTGCTGGCCTCCAACCCACTGATTATTAGCCCTGAGCCTCAGCTCTGTCAAAAATGATTAAATTACCAAAAAAGGAGGTTTGGGAGAGTTCCCAGCATGCTTTGGTTGATGTAAACAGGATGTTTTCACATAGTCAATCTCTGTTTTTGTTCTCTTATGAAGTGTCAGCAGTCACTGTAAGTGTTCTTGATCTTATAGAGGAGACCTTAGGACTTAGGCTGACTGGTGTGCTCACTACGTATCCCAGAATGCAGGAAATACAGGGAAGAAAAAATAAAAAATAAAAAATTTAAATCAGAGTCACAGCTGTCGTAACAATCATCTTGTGAATAATAATATTATTATATAATATTTTTCAGCCAACAATGTAACCATTCAAATTTAGGACAACTGGTCAAACCCTATTAGGCATTTTCATTTTGCAAATTTACTTTAAAGGAGACATATTATGGAAATATCACTTTTTGAAGGCTCTTTAACATATATTTGGGTTTTTGTCTTGCCTTCCAGCCCCCAAAATGCAAGAATTGACAAAAAAATCTGTAATGTGCAGGCTCCCTAGGTTGAAATCCATGTGGTTTTATGAGCTGTTCTCTCAGTTGTCTTCCAGTGATGTAACTAGGTTTCAAAGGGCGGGACAAGCAGCGGTTCATTTGCATTTAAAGGGACAGGCACTGAAACCAGCCGTTATGCATAGGATGGTTTTGAGAGGATGATAAGAGCTGTGATGTTTGATCCTTGGGGTATTTTGACCACAGCATTTCACAGACATGTCTTTAAGACACCTGGGAACTATTTTATTTTGTGGATAGGGGCCATAATATGTCTCCTTTAACTGAATCTTTCACTTGTAACATGAAAAGGTATGCATACATGATACAGATATCAGTCAAAAGTTCTGCTTTGATTGCAGCAGTGTATGAATGATGTCTTTGTGTCTGATTTATGTCACTGAGAAAGAAAATTCACAGGTTAAAATAATCAGATCCTTTTTTTTTTAAATCCCAAAATGAGATATTATCTTTAAAGGCTGACAGTTGTAGATCTGTTAAAGAATGGAAACAAGGATCTTTGACTTCATGTGTTTCATGTGTGCATGTTCTCTGATGTTAACTCACTTGGTGACTTTAAATATCCTGAGCAGTCGCAGTGCTCTGAGCACACTGATACCAAATGATGCTCCTGGTTTTATCATGTCCCAGATCACCTCAAAAATACTTCCCACGATCACCTGGAGAGGAGAGCAGAGGGTAACATTATTAGTCATCATCTGTTTCAATCTTTTAAAGCAGTTTAAAATGGATCCAATCTTTCTCTAAACCTAAAGGATGACCAAACAGAACTGGCACTGACTTCTGATATGTTTGTGAGTGTAACAACTGACAGTAACTTACCCCAAAATCAAAGCAGTTAAAGGAGGAATGGAAATAGTTTCTTGCTCCGAGGCCGTACATCTTCATGGTCATCTCAGTCAGAAACAAACCCAGGAACACAAACTCTGCTGTGTCTGTTTGCCGCGAGGACAAAACCAAGAGAATGGAGTTTTACACATATTTCATATGACCGAGTGTGTGTGGGTATGTTGTCTATGTGTGACTGAGTACGTGTGACTTACAGAGGGCCCTTGTAAGCCACTCAGGCTGGTCATAGTGAACTATGGCCACACACAGAGTGTTGAGTCCCACCAGACACAGAACGATCCAGTAGAAGCTCTGAGCTTTCACCATGCGGCGGATGAAGAAGCGGATCCGCTTCTCCTTACGGCGGAAGTACGAGGAACTGTCCATTTTGCTGCCGCTTTTCACGCTGGCTCGGCCGAACGGAGAGCCGGGAGGGGCTGGGAGAGATGACGAAGAGGCGGGAGGAACAGAGGACATGTGGGTTAAATATTTGTCAGCTTCCAGTTTACACAGTGAATCACTGTGTGTGTGCTTTCTTTGCTCATCACAACAGCAGATAGACGACAGCTTCCCCAGCATCGACGTTCTAATCAAGATCTTAAAATGACATTAGATTTTCTGCTTGATCAGTACAGCTTTATTGTAACTGTAGACACAGCAGGCTATCTGTGAGGACAAGAATCTAACCTATTAATGCACGTTAATGGGTTTGGCTTTAACACAGGTTAAGGTCTGTCTCACCACTGACCACACTAGCATCATGATGGGTGCAGCTGAGTTTGTCTTTTTGTACCTGTAACAGCAGTAATGTCACAGTATGCCTTCAATTTACAGGGGAAATACTTACTATCTTAACTCATAATGGTAAATATGAAGCTATTATATTAAGTCCTTATCATTAACATGGTGGCTCTCTGTCTTCCTTCCAGCCAAGAAACAGTGCCAGCGAGTAACTCCCAGTGAAAACAGGCAGAGCTGGGTGTTTTGGGACTTTCTGTTTACCCAACTCCTCCTGCTGATGCTGTATTCCGCCAAACACTGATATTTTCATCTTTGCTCCAGACTCTTTGCCTTTCAGTTTTCCCGAGTTGCACCAGAATTGCACTTGTGCCTCAGGTCACCAAAAGCTACACAAATTACAGTAGTTGCCAACACCTCCAAATATTTGTGTGAAGCTGCTGCTACAAGTGACAGGATGTTAACGGGTTGAGATGCTGCAGTTTAGTAGGAAACCATTCCACTTAGTAACATCTGTGATTATGCACAGATAGATGTTTGTGATCAGGACTATAAACTGCTAACAACATGTACCTAAGGGACACGAATAAAAGCATGAAATCACCTGAACACTCCTTGAATTTGAATTTTACTTGCAGCTGCTCATTAAAAAAATATGCACCTAATATGTGTATGCTGTGCAGCAGAACTGCAGGCGTAATGTGTGAAACAAGTGAGATGAGACTACATTTGATTGTGCAGTGCACTTATTCCCCTGGCACTTAATTTGATGGAGAACAATCATGGGATGAGATAGTCGGTGGAAAAAAGTGGCATTTTTAAATTGAAGGCAACAAAATGGTTTCAATTACCATGCTTCTGTTTATTTCCAACCCACAGACAAGCAATTACATGTTGTCTGTTAATTCCATTAATATTAAATGTCTAATTTTAATATGCTGCAGGTGATTCTCCTGCTATTTTAATTTTACAGTCTAATTAGGGAAAGATAATTATACTTCTTTTCCCTCAAGGTGATATAGTTCCACAGCCAGGAGAAACTGTTTTAGGTCCCCTGATCCGCACGGTGCTGAATCTGCATCTGTAATGAACATGGTGAAGTTGGCGTGAGACATTTAACACCATGTTTTATAGTGTTGAGGTGACATGACACACTAATCTGACAAATGGGAACCAGAGAGTCAGAGGACAGGACACTGGCTATGTTCGGTGTGGAAGACAGGCTTTTACAGCAGCTTTTATTGTAAAGGTCGACCGTGTGGACAAACAGCATGTGAAGGTCAGAGGTGCTCTGCTGGAGGCTGTGGATGAAAAGATGCGAGATTTACCAACAGAGGAGATGTCAGCAAAGGGGTCCTCCCCCTCCTCAGCGCCGATCAGGTCGTTTTTACCTTTCTTGGCTTTGCCTCGTTTCAGGACTGTAAAGAGAAGAGCACAGGAGAAGAATAATCATGCATGAGTCTTTAAATATACTCAAATTTAGAAATAGTCATTAATAGTAAATGTAGAAACGGTTCTGTGCTGTCATGTCATGCAAAACGGCACTTGTTATTGTCACACTGTCAAAAGACAAAACAAGCAATCACAAACTGACTCTCATCCAAATGTAGGATATATACTGTATGCTTTGTGTGTGTGTGTGTGTGTGTGTGTGTGTGTGTGTGTGTGTATGAATGGCAAAGTGGAGGGGTGAGCTAATTGGAAACTATGAATAGCAGACATCAATCATGTTTTTCATTTGGAGATTTTCTGCCTTCCTGCTTGAAGCCAGCCTTGGAAATGAAAAACTGCCAGCATGACATGAATGTGATCGTCACGTGACCACAGCTAGCTCCATCTCGCCGGAGCTGTGGGCTCGTTCTCAAGATCTACAACCCTGGTTCTCCACCCGAAAGGGCAGCTGGGACGCAGAACGGGGCTGCAGAATAAAGGAGTGCTGTGAGATTGAGAAACGCTGCAAAGGTTTCGTCCTTATCAGATCCTTTGTGTTTGGAGCTGACTCTCAAAGAGTCTCAAGACATTTCTTGAACTGAACTTGAGTAGTTTCATGGTATTAGCAGGTTTTTTCCCCCACTTTTTTAATTTAATAAACCCTTAAGACTCAACTGAAGTCGAGGGAGACATGAAACATGATGAACAGTATTAAAAAATTATTATTTAAAAAATATATTGTATGTAGATTAGTATGTGTTTTGGTGTTTGTTTAAAAACATCTAGCAACTATTTTTTTCATCCAACAAAAATATAAATATGAAAATACAAAGAGTGAGTTGAGTTCCTCAGTTTCTTGTTAAAAAAGACAGTCGATGGTGGATGAGCTGGTTTACATACTCAACCAATCAGCTATGATTGGCACTCCACCCCACTCATACCTGTCATTCATCTGAAGAAGCCCAACTCCATATTTTCTGCTCTAACAACATCAGAATGGCTTTTTTCTGCGTCTGTGGATTCAGACATTTTAATCCCTCATATGTAACTAATTGAGAAATAAGGCCGCTGGCTGCTGTCACTTCACTGGAGTTGTCAGCTCGGATTTGTTTTCGGTTTGTGTCCCTTTTACTGGCAAATGTGTCTCCACGTGTGTGTGTGTGTGTGTGTGTGTGTGTGTGTGTGTGTGTGTGTGTGTGTGTGTGTGTGTGTGTGTGTGTGTGTGTGTGTGTGTGTGTGTCTTGGGGAGCGTGGTACAGTGAATTTATGTTTACGAATCCAATTAGAATATAGCTGTAAATCTTTCTAATTAACCCTCTTCACACCAGCCTAATGCACTGGCATCATGGTGAGTGGTAGAGGGTGAGGGAGTGAGAGACAGAGAGACAGATAAAGAGAGAGAGAGAGAGAGAGAGAGAGAGACAACAGGGGAGAGAGAGATAGAGAGAGACAGGCAGATAGTGAGAGAGAAGTAACATTGTGCTCTTTCAGCAATAAAGGCAACAGGAGTACAGTGTGAAAACCATGATTAGCACCCCAGTAACAGGCTGATCGTAAGTGCTGATTATATGATTACACTTGCTGTGTAATTGGCTGGCTTGGCTACAAACATCCCAGTTTGCAGTCACACAATGAGGGGTTACTGTTAATGTGAACCATATGTTAACTGTGATGTTGTATTGTAATTTTAACCCTATCAAATGTGGGCACAGTCACAGTGTCAGTGTCTTTTTTTTCATCCATCAGCTGTAGAGAGTGAGTCCTATTTTCTTTGTTGATCATACAGTACTATAGTGATTTAATAGTGTGAATTCTCCAGAAAATGGTTTGAAAACCCTTAAATATTCTGGTGTACAAGGTTTTGGCTTGGTCACTTAACCTGAGAGACTAGGATAGACCATTTTACTTACTTTTAGTATTATTTTACTAGTGATTCATACATTTTTTGTAGACAATGATGGTCTGAAATTGGATTTTTTATAATTTGCACCTAAGCAGATTTAGTATAGGAAATATACTGTAGGCGGTCATGAAATCACTGCACATGAATAAGCCCATGAGGCCTAGTTATAGTCGTATGCATACTATGATGATAATTCATTCATTCTGAGTATGAAGACCATCCAATTCAAAGGAATATGTATTCAAAATAATATATATATATATACATAAAATATGCTTACAGTATATGCAACTCAACACCATTCTCAGTGGGTGCAAACAGACATTAATTGTTTCAGCAGTATCTGTCCGTTTTTTCAGGACAAAACATACTACATCAACATTTCTCAATATGCAGAAAGAAAATAAGTCATAAATGAATATTAGACTGAACTTTAGACCCATTGGAATTACATAGCTATCTGTGAAAAAGCCTGCACTTTAGCTGGTGAAAGAATTTATTGACCAAACAGTTATATTACATTAATTTATTTAGCTAGAAAGGCCAGTGTCTCCTCTATCATTTTTTCAAGATAACAGCCCGGTGAATTATTATTACGTTTTGAGAAACATCAAATTAGAACATTTATTATCAATTGCTAAAAGGAAAATCTGGACAAATCATGTTGGAACATTAAAATCGCTCCTGTACTCCACTCCTCACATTAAAGAGGCCACATTCATGATGAAGTAACTGATGGTTTTATGTGCAGGACATTGTTGATAAACAGCATCAACCTGTGAATGGAAATGATGAGCTCTTATTCTTTGTGCCTGCTTTACCACTGGCCTCCCGAAGAGATGGACCATGGTAAAGCAGGAAACAGATACTCAGCCTGTTTTCACCTGGAAGGTTCTGTTTCCTCTTGTACCATGCACCGTCCAGCGGGGACTTCTCCTCTGCAATCTCATCCTCCTCCTCCAGTAACACCTCCTCTGCAGCGGGGAGAGGCGGAGAAAGACTTGACTTTGTAATGTTTTTTCTCACAACAGCACTAACAACCACACGAACGCCTGCTCACAATGTTTCAGAGACGACTCTAACCTGCTTTGCAGATCCACTCCAAGTACCCGGTGAGCTCTCTCTCAATCTGCTGCTGCCTCCGGAGCTTCAGGAACTCCTGCCTCTTCTCCACGCGCTCTCTTTCTTTGGCAAATTCTCTGTTGAAACACATATAGAAGTGTTATATTGTACAGGCACATTTCAGGAGGAACAAATTGATGCTGTATCACAAAAATGATACTCAGGTTCAAATATGCTTCAAGATTCGGGTGATGGCTGTGTTGAGGTAAAGTGTGAGAAGCGAAATGTGTGCGTGAAGAGGAAAAAGCAGGAGAAACCATTCAGATATAGCACATATAGATTATAGGCACATTTATCTTGAGATAATAGATATTGTGATGTGGTTGATATTCATGAAAGTCCGTTCTACAATGGTTGACAGATAAAATGAACACATGGGAATATCTATATTAAATCATGAATAAGAGAGAAAGAGCAAGCATGTGGACTTCTGTCTGTGTACGTTCTCAGTCGTCCAGGTCATTGTGCTCTTTAAGTGCTGAAGTGACGGCTGGACTTCTTTTTAGTCCCTTGAAGGCATTTCAACTCTCATCCAGAAGGCTCCTTCAGTTCTAAAAACTGGTTCAAGAAACCATAAAGAAGTCCAGATGCCTTCACTTCAGCACTTAAAGACCATGTGGAGTTTGCCTCTCTCTCCCTCTCTCTCTGAGTGATAACACTAGGGTGACAAATACATTTCATGGTGATAATAAACCGAAACTGTCATCACAAGTACATCATTAGTTATTTTCATTTAATAATCACAGCATTCACAACAGTCAGCAGGGGGAGGTGCATAGAAACTGGCTCTCAGTTCTCTCTTCCTCTCTCTCTCTGACTAAAAGTTCTATTTACAACCACGAAACACAGCAGGATAAGAAACTTCTATCTCCTCTGCTGTGTAAGCACCTACACACAACAAGCAGCACAACAACTCACACTTATATTGTATATATTAAGCTATGGCAGGGCAAATAATAATGATGGTTGAATACATTAATTGGAAAACAAGCCAAATATATTCCTGACAAAGGAACAGGCTGTCAACAATCGCTCTGATGATCACCAATCATCTTAAAGCAGCCAATGAAAATACAACATTGAAAGGGCCACTTTTGAATAATATTAACAAATACTGGCTTTGTTTTCTTTCTATTTCGATAAAAGTCCTATAATTTGTAAGACCAACTGATGAAGTATGACGTATGTTCAACTTCTGCTTGTGCCAGGAGGCCACACAGAAAAACAAACTGCTCCTCCTGCAGTGGTGGGTTTCATGTCACCTGAAGAGTAATGGCCGCACACATGTTTGCTTTTATCCAGATGCTGGTGAGATAAGAACTGTGAGTCACAGCAGGTGAGAGGAGGCCTTTTGCAAACACAGACTCAGTGAGATGGGCACACGTCAGATCAAAGATGATAAAAACCACAGACGGAAACCTTTTCATGACACAAGGAAGGCTGATGAGAAACCCAGCATTAAAAGAGGAAGACGCTACATGATGAAGAATAGAATATAATTGAATAGAATAGAAAAATACTTTATCCATCCCCCTGGAAGGAAATTAAAGTTGTCCAGCAGCAACAAAAACATGTGACCAAATGAAGAGCGGGTAAGTTTCCACACTTCATCCTCAACTCAGAATTTCCTACCAAGATATGATTGAACCTTTCTATGAACAGCAGTTAACAGATAAACCACAACATGGTGACAGTTTGCCTCTTTTCATCTAGGTAGGCTAGGTTTCAAGCTTCACTCAACACAAAGGTAGTATTCAAGTGTTGCCAGAAAAGAAAAATCCAGTAGTAACCCATTGAAAAAGCACAGAGTCTGGTTCATGAAGGCATCATGTTGCCAATCTAACTGCTAATTTGTCTGAAAACCGCTGATCAACTAATACAACTTGTTAGTTTATTATACACAAAATTGAACAAAATTACATTTCAGTAAATTAGTCATAATAGTTGCACAGGTTTTCCTAACCAGCAATAATCAATCTGGAACACATGTATCCAGCTTTAACTAGAAATGGAGTAGTGCTTTTTATATTTGGAGCTGACTTACCCCGAGAGGACACCAAGCACCAGGTTGAGCATGAAGAAGGAGCCGATGATGATGAGAGGGATGAAGTAGAGCCAGTTCCACGTGTTTCCTGCCACATCATTGGTCTGGAGACACACACACAGACACACACACACATACATACAAAATGTTATTATCATACCACACATTACAGCTTTAAGTACACAGATAAAAAATATCAGCATTACATTAGTAATATACAGAGTTATTTCTTGTGTATGAATACAAACGGCTTACAAGAAACTGATGCCAAATCAAAATGCAAAAGGTCACTCATGCAAATAAATACCTGGATTGTCAGTTTCATTTTCTTGGAATCACTTTTTAAAAATAATTGTGAAAATGTGTCATGTATTGTGTGTCACTTGAAATTTGTTTTAGTCAGGAATGGTGAATCATAACTCACAGATAAAAAATCAATGAAATGATGTTTAGTTTCGAATGAAAAAGCTCAGATGACAGTGCAAGAATGTGTTTCACCCACTTTGCCATCTCTCATTCACAGCTGTAAACAGAAATATTTTGTTTTACTAACTTGGAAAACTGAACAAAAAACTTTTGCCAACTAGAGTTGAATATTTTCCCGTTTTAAAAAAGCAATTAAAGAGATTCTCCCTCATCTCTGTGCGCTTCCTGCCACACAAACTCATTAACTGACGCCCCGTCCTCTATCACTGCAAAACAACAGTTTAATTCAGCATGAGCTACAGCTCAGAAACATCTATTTCCAATGAATTGTCCACAGACAAATAGGTGTGACGATTCAGTCTTGCAATTGGAGTTGTCATGGCTCGGGTGATTAAATGACTTACACTACACCCAAACCCACACAGCAAGCTGCACTGACCCATTACATTTGATTTATGCTCCATGAAAAAGGCTCGCTCACAGTTTCTTAAACAACATTCTAATAAAAATTCTCCTATTATTTTAAAGATGCAAGTCAGTTTACCTTAAATTTCACCCTGTTATGCGCCTGTGCATTCAGAAGCTCTTGTTTTTCTTCCAGCTGAAGAAAAGTAATTTCATAGTAAACAAAACCAAAGCTAATCTAACAGAAACGTGTTAGGCTACTGTACAAATAGTATTTCAGTTACAATGATTTATGATTTATTTATGTAAACCACGGATCAAATGGCTGCATGAAGTGAAATGGGTCACTTACAATGACAGTTATTCCTCTTTAGAGATGGTAGAGACCAAAAAGAAGCTAAAAAAGACAACATGTTGCTGCTGGCAAAAAGCCACCTACCAATGAATGATACTACTGGTTCATACAAATAAACATATTGGTGATGTCAATGTTATAAGCTTATAGTATCACAGTGTGTGTTCATAGCTTGTCCAAGTAGCCAAAAACTCAGATTTTCACTAGTTGTCTAATTCTCAGAATAAGCACAGTATATGTTTTTTTTTCCCTAAGTAATGCAGCCACAAAAACAAACGAGGCTTCGACTTCACACAAAGCACTGTTAGTCCTGGCTGGATACCTTAAGATAATGATGATGGACAAAACCCACTGACTATGTTCCTCTGTATCGAGCTACAACAGAGCTGATGTTCATGTTCGTTTCCCCCAGGGGATGCTGGGAGTCACCGCCCTGCGTGTCTGAGAGGGCTCCCACACAGCGGCCTGTTAGCAGGGGACAGACCTGCAGACGGATGGCTTGTGTGAAGCACAGTGACATTTTGCAGACGCCAGTATTGAAGCGCTGCCACATGCTGGCTGTAATTGTGATGGGAAGTTCAGGGTGGCTGAATAAGCAGACTGGAGATCTATATTATACACTCGAGTATAATATAGATCTCACACACACACACACACACACACCGTCTGTGTCAGTTGTCAGACAAGGAGCCCACACACCAAGATAAATGGGCAGAAGACGCTTCACTTTGCTGCTCTGCATCATTTTTTTGCTACATGTCAAACATTTCATCACCGTCTCATCACCTCATCACTCCATCTGTTTTGTTGAACATTAATATAAACATTAAATGGACATCCTATTTTCTTCTCTGACATCTCAATTCACCTCAGTTGAGTTAAGTTTTAAGTAGTTTGGTCATTTTGAAAAATATTCTTATTTGTTTTCTTTCCAGAGGTGAAACCAGGACCTAGTTAGCCTAGCTTAGCATACAGAACCAGCTTAACCCTTAATAAACATGTTAATGAGTTTTAAAAGGTGTGCACAGAGGAGATAGTAGCAGAAATAACAACGTATTTTGTTTATCTATTTCACAACAATCATTTGTTTTAACTTTTAACACTATCACTGAAGGTTCTGTTTTCAGTGAAAAAAAAACACCTGAATGCTATTTGTATAGTCCCAAGTGACAGAGCGTTAAATATAGCTGCCATTTATTGGCTAAAGAGATATTTCCCTCAGTTGGTAGAGACCAAAACAGAGTTAGATTCACTTGCAAAGAAATGCTGCTGTTGTTCTGTGTACACCAGTGGCAAACTTTTTGCTAACATATTAGCATCACAAGGGGATGTGTTTATGGTACTGTATATTATTAGTATCTCAGCTCATTGTTGCTTAGTTAAATTGACGTCTCTCTTTCTGGGGAATCCGGCAGCTCTGGTGTAGAGGAGAACATGATTTGGACATGCGCTCTGTTGCATCAGCTTTCAGAGAGTGAGCTGGTGAGGAGGGAAGACTCTTCTCCTGTGGACACGGCCTTCATTCTTTGGCTGACAGCTCAGGCAGACGAGCTGAGCTCAGTCGTGCTTGTGCATTTTTTCTCCTGATTCAGAAACATGGCAGGGTCTCACGGTGGAAGCCTCCGAGCTGCTGCTTCTCTAAGATTCAAGACATTGAACAAGCTTAAAGCAAGTGAGCAAACAATGTGATTTTGTGACATCATTTAGAACACATTGAAAACTCACGGGAAAACTAGGTTTGGGAATTTGTTAAACGTAATTCTGAATATCACTCTGTATGTTAAAATGCCGCATTAACACTCCATGTACAGTAATCAGCAACAGCATTTTCTCAACATTTTTCTCTTTCTATTACTAGATGTTTTACTGAGATGTACCTTACCTTGTTCACAGTAACTACTTCATGGTTTATCAAAAGAACAAAGACACAGTATGTAAGATTGAGTAAATGGACTGCCAATGTCACTGTCATAAAACACTGTTGTTATTTATTAAGCAGCTTTCAAAGACACTAAAGTGCTTTACATCAGTAAGAAAATACAAAGGCTCCAAAGACAAGAGGTCAGTAAAAGGCAATAAGATAAAATGGAGGTTATGAAGTTATGAAGAGATTTTCAGCAAGATTTCACAGGAGTCTATGGATCGCGATGAGGGCAGAGTAGCCTAGTTCATAAATTGGGTGTCACAGCTCGAGAAGCACGGTCACCTCTGATTTTATAGGAGGTTCAAGAGCCATTCGTTTTTGTCCAGCAGACCAGAGAGGCCAGTTGGCTGTATAAGGGAGGAGGAGGTCAGCAATATACTAGTATGTCTGACTATGCAAAGTTCTTAAGGTGAGCACCACTACTTTAAAATTGATGCAGATCAAATACAGTGCATTCACACTGTCCTCCTTTGGTCCGCTTTAAACGGACCAGAGTTCGTTTGCTCGGATAGTCCGGTTCGTTTGGGCAGGTGTGAAAGCTCATACGAACTCTGGTGCGGATCAAACAAACGAACTCTGGTCCGCTTGAAAACGGGGGTCTCGGTCCGTTTGCAAGTGAACCCTGGTTCGGTTCGTATGCAGTGTGAAAGCTCAGCGGACTAAACACCATAGGCGGCCTTACCTATGTTTCAACCGTTATCATACACACACACAGGCCTACATCCACCACACACACAAACAGCTCTGTCCACCGTGCGGTCACACACTCGACCCCTGATCCGCTCTACAACCACTGATGCGCGTATCATGCCACACCGCGACACTGTAGCGACACTGTAGCCTACTAATCGCTCCTAATTAACAATAACGGCAGGAAATATCAATAACAACGTAGGCTATTACCTTTGAAAACGGCCCGCAAACTACCAATAGACCCTCGTTTTCCTTCTCCCAGTATTATTCCTTTTCTCTTAGCGTTTCTAATGTCCCTTTGTTTTTCCTGCTTTCCTCCTGACGTGCGCCCATTTGCGTAACCTGATGATTGACGTCTGTCAATCACTTTCCTCCTCTTTTCTTTTTTTCCTCGGGTTAAAATGCCTCCAAACAGGCGATCTATGAGTACGTCCTAACTTAACAGAGAAATAAAACACAGCGAGAGCACAACTAAAATGTGATATTATTCGCAGCTTATTTACAGATTTTACTAATGGAGGAGACAGCTGTCTGTCTGCTGCTCCAGCACCGCAGCACCGACAGGACCAGCACCTGTAGGCCTACGTCTGTCTGTCTGTCTGTCCGCATGTCTCGTCCTTTCCTTGTCCGTGGTGCTGAAATAACGCGGAGCACTTTGCTCTCATTACTTTTGTTGCCAATTTAAATTCAGAATATTGTTAAAGCCTGTAGTTTGTCTGAAAATGTACATGATTTTGCTTTTTGATGAAAGTCCTCGTTTTTTCTGCTAAGTCCTGGTTTCTTGCCCTGATAGTGATTTTAACACTTAATGTGTTGTGCGTACCTGGGATGCATGGATAGTGCGTTTACTGCGTCCTTTCAGGGTTTAAAGCATCAGCGACACATGGGCACATGGCTGGAAAATCATTTGATGTTTAACAGGGCAGGGCCTCATATGAAATATTGTTTCTCCGTCCTCAGTGCAGTAGTAAGAGCGAAATGCGCTCTGCTTCGCTGCCTTACATGGTGGTCGTACAGCACGGCTTGCTGAGCCAAGTGCAATTGGTACATAAAAAAAAGAAACAACATCCCCCAAACAGAAACAACATCCCCCAAACAGCCAACTTCACATGCTGCTCCATGTTTACTGTTACCCAGCAGGTCTGTCAGTCGCGAGCGGAGTGACGTCGACTTTTGACGCTCAGAATGTTTGGTGCGCTTGGGGCGCAAGTTTGGTGCGGTTCAGAAGTTGCAGTGTGAACGCGGAACCGAACCAAGTGATAATGCAACAATGTTGCAACTTTCAGCCCCCCAAGCGAACTCGAGTCCACTTGGTTAGGTGTGAAAGCAACCTTAAGTTTGCAGGTAAAAACAGTGTTCTATCATAATAAAAAGAAATAAAAGTATGAATTATCATCTCAATCAATAGATGTTAGTTTGGCAGAAGCTTCTCAAATAGAGGGAAGCATGGTTGAACAAGCTGGCTGATGTGATCATCAAAAAAAAATGCCAAAGGTGACACTTCAAGGTTATACCGAATATAAACACTTAACGACCACATCTACTTGCTTAACTGAGGCTAATTATCAGCCACCCAAATTAACTGAATGTAATATCAGCATAAAAAAGATAGGAGCTATAAAAATGATATGTTACAGTCAGGGTAGGATCAGACATCAGCAGCATCAGCTGCAGTAGAATATTGGATACAAGTGTCAGACTGTCGTCACTTAACAGTTTTATCTGTAGAGACCTCAATGTAAAGACAAGCATGTCAGATTTTTGATTTACTCATTTTGCTTCCTCTTGTCTATTGTGGATCACATTAACTTCACAGAATGGACACCATGGTTTTTGACAGTCCTGATCCTGAACACCTCTCTCTGGCCGCCCTTGGACATCAACCTCTGCATGTCATGCAGGTTGTGAGAGAGAGTGTGGGAGAAGACAGGAGACCTGTATGACGGCCCCCGGGCAGAACGGAAGGACATCCATCACTTCATTTTTTCAAACCGTATGTCACTTCTGGATGGCAGGTGTGATCCAGTATTGTATATAACAAACAGCCTGTGGCACTGACAAGCAGACACATCTGTGGTTCCATCTACATTTAATTCATATATTTAGGCTAAGATGTGTGTGTTTGTGCATGTGTGTGTGTTTGTGTGTTTCTTACCAACCCTCTCCAATCTGATAAAGCAGCAGAGAGAATGTGTAATTATTTCCATTTACTATCACTTTTATGTCGCCACAGATTTGGTTTTGAAACTTTGACATAAATATGTCATTTCTATGTGTGGGCCGATTAGTTCACCCCATCTTTCAGTACTCTGGGTATGAAGCAATGCAATGAGGTAAACACACACTGTCTACACTGTAGGACAGAAAATACAGGGCATATGGCAGTTAAGGCCACTGGCTATACTAATTTAGTTCATTACAAAATTGCTGATGCATGATGTTGCCTTCAGCAAGGTACTTGAAATGACCCTGGATGTTGTTTAAACCAATGTGATAACCAAAGAAAACAAATTAAACAATAGTTAAAGGTCCTATAGGTTACACCTCTCTGGTGTTGATTAACAAGCAGAAGTGTTTGTGGTTTTAAGAACCAAAGATCAGCTCAGTGTAATTTTTACATCGTTCTCAGGATTCTTTCTGTAGCTTTAGTAACAACAGGTTAGTGTCAGCCAATCACAGGAGAGGCTATGATTCTCTTGTTTGATTGATTGACTGTTTAGTAAATAAAAAATATAAAAGTGTCAGGTAAACAGTCAAAGAAACCCAATCCCAAAAGTTTGGATGGTAGGTCCAGGGGGCGGGGCCTGGGGCGTGACTGAGAGCCATTAGTCTCTGTCTGAATACAGCAGGGTGTACACATTTCTTTGTGGACAGCATTTTGACACCTGCACCGTATTAATACAGAACCTAGTCCTGCTTTATACAGTATATAGAAAGACATTGAAATCTCACTGAATGCATTATGGAACCTTTGAAAGGTGAATTTTTTCACTAAGAAACTTAGCCTAACAGAATAAGAATATTAGAACTTAACATGGTGGAAAGTTTCAAATGAAGATGTATTGGAATAGCACAGTGTGTAAAAGTCACATCTGTTTGTAACAAACTAGAAAAATTAAATGTAGAAGCCAAGAAGAACTTTGCAGCTAATTCAGTGATTAAGTTTGGTCGGCCATCTGATACAGTATTTGCCCACATGAGTATTTGTACTTTCTTACGTAACGCTCCCTTTGTGACTAACCGTGCCTGAGCTGAAACAGCATGGAAATCTTCTTTGATGAAAAGGAATGAGAGGAAAAAACCTGTCAGAGTGAAGAACCTCCATCACATTATGAAGGATCATCTACAGTAATAACTACACAGCTGCAGCAACCGACTTCACTTACAGCTGCAGGTGGTAATATCACACCACGGCCATGCTGTGCATGTTTTAAATACCACTACAAGTAACATATCAAAAGTTAGATTCGGCCATTTTTATGAAATTTTGAGAATTGTGAAGAATAAGAAGGTTCACGTGGATTTATACACTTAAGGAAATAACTTATATCCACAGCTTGATATTTTTCTTATAAATTCACGTAATATTGTTATTCCACCTCTGTTACTCCCATGAGTCATCGTTGGCTGGCTGCTCTGAATGATCATCGAGGTGAAAAGCAAAAAGCTGCCAGAGAATTTGGAGTCATGCATCATGCAGTTGCAGTGTGACAGTTTACTCCCACTCGCAGCTCACAGTGCTGCCACCACGGACATACGTGCACTCACACACACACACACACACACACAAACATTCACACAAACTAATTTTCTCTGATGGCAAAGAAAGCCTGCTGTGATGAACACAGCCACTCGGAATCAATTCTGCAGATCCTTACAGTCGTGAAACATTTACACCAAGCAGACGGCACTCAACAGCTCAGGTGGCACACAGAGCAAAGGGTTTTCAGAGAGCTGCTTCAAGAAGAAGAATATAACAAAACACTTTCCTGGATAAATTGAATTTGAGGCTCTTATCGTCTCTCTCGGTCAACTATTTTTCTCTTTTGACACTTTGAATTAATGTGCTGCAGGCTCATTTTAGTGATATTTCATCAGCAGTTTGAGTTTGAAAGGCTGACCGCTTCAATTTGGACACAAAGTTCCTCTCACTTCAAAGTACAAGTCCCACAGGCTCACAGAAAGTCTGATATCCACACCAAAGCATTTTCAGCGCTTTTACGTGAGTGATAACAAAACTGTCCTGTATGAGGCCTCAGAGGCATCGTACTTCCCTGTTAATGATGCAATGATGTCATCTAAATTTGCATACATGCATAATTCATCCAATCTCCATCAACCCAAGCCAATTATTTTTTTAATTCTGAGAAATTTCGAGAAACATTGCCATCATTTATCAGCGGAGTATATGACGCTGACGTATAGATGGTCTTAAACAAACACATTTATTTTAAGGTAAAAATGGATGACATAAATATTCTTTTTAATACTGTTTAAAAGCTCATAGTAGCATTTGGCCACTGGCCAAAATAAATAATCAGTTACTATGAGTTGAGCGGTCCAAATGCAGCGTCTAATTTGTAGCTGACATAAAAATGAGGATTAAAATATGTTCATATTTTAGAGAACATAATTAATATTTCTGTCAGACATCATACTGTATATTATTTCGCCTGCAACCCATCCGCTGTAAATCAGAATGTCCATGGCTCAGTCCCTCTGATTCAACCTGCAGTGCCTTTGCATATAACTGCAGACCACACATCATCTTTCCCTATCAAACATTTTCTCTCCCCTCATAGCAACAGGAGGCCTATTAGAAAATGCATGGCCAACTTTAGCATCAACAGTTTTTACTCACCAGTCTAAAGGAAACACATTGTGAGTTCATTATCAAACTTCATTCATTTACTCACCAGCAGCTGTCTCCAGGTGTGGAAAGCACTGTCAAAGTTAACTCTTCACTATAACATGTCTTTTTTTTAAATTTAAGTTAGCATGCCATGCTAAACAGCTAGCCACTCTCTGAGAGATCTGCCCTGAAGATGTCGCAGTGTTCACAGGGTGGATCGCAACCTTTTTATAAAGACAATGAGGGCTGAAGCACTGCTTCCGGGAAACCACATTTGGCCACAGAGAAAATTTTATAAATAACTTTATGATTACTCGTACCTACCCAGCAGATTTTGTTAAAGGGATAGTTCAACATTTTGTCAAATTGGCCCATTGCCGTAATCCCTATACTGTAGTTGTAGGAGTAGGTTAATTGTCGGTGCAAGCTATTTTTTGAATGGCGGAGCAGAGCCGCAAGATATTCAGAGCCATGAGATAATAATGGAACGTTACGAGGTAAATTCGTGCAAAACCGCTGATGCGTGTTATCGTTGGGGCAGTTTTTTGACAAGCAGTCGCTGCATCTGCCTCAAAACAACTCTGTCTCGTAACATTCCGTTATTATCTCATGGCGTGGTGAATGTTCAGGTCACAACTCATCCACGAGAGCGTTTTGGAGTTGTTGGATTGTGTATTTAATGAGTTTGATGAGGGAAACCAAGAAATCCCATTAGCCTCCGTATAGCGTAGCTCTGAGCAGCTCACGGCTCTGCTCCGCCGTTCTAAAAGTATCTTGCACCAACAATTAAAGATAACAAACCTACTCCTAAAACTATAGAGATTATGGCAATGGGCCAATTTGCCAAAATGTTGAACTATCCCTTTAAAATATAAAACATTTGTGCGTTGATAGTCGTTTCTTTTATTATTACACCAATTGCATACAATCGTTCATGATGACGTTCAAGAATTTACACAAAATGTAACTGTCTCTCTCAGTGCTGCTCTATTTATACTTTGACAAGCACCATGCCTGCCCTGACTGCACAAGACGTTGTTGCGCTGACAGGGTCAGGGTGCACCTGCCTGAGTGACTCACACTGCTCTAATGAAGTGAGATGAAAAGCAGTGTACGAGACCCCAAGCATTTCACACACACAAATACAACTTTTTCAATGAAAGCCTCACTAACTCACAACCAGTCAGAGGAGCACCGATCATAAACAACACACATCTCCCATGTGACGTGAACAGCACACCTTCACCCCTTCATGTAGGACTGATTGACAAAACCTGCCTTTAGGTTCCTTTAAAAAAAAAGAAACATAAGATCTAATTACAAGATTCAAGTGAAACAAATACAGTTTTTTTTAGTGTGAAGCCAGAACATGACACAGCAGAGGTAATTAGGGCCGCTCCCAATCTGATGGCGGCCACTGGGTCACCAGGAGAGACAGAGGAAATGTAATAAAATCATGGGGCATGAAATGAAGACTGCCACATTATCAATGCTGAGGAACCACCCACACAACCCTGCTGCTGCTACAACAGAGTCACTCCCCTGCTGATTGGACAGGACTCTCAGTGCGAATCAGCGCGAGGCTTTACTGTCCTTTTGTAGATCATTATCATGGCATTACTGATTAAAGAGAGAGTAAGTCTTGTGCTGTGATTATTATGATTTGATTTAGTATTCTTAAATAAATCTGAGGAGACTTGAAAAGCTGTAGATATTATATTTGTGCCGTTGGTGTGTGCACATCAAGTCAGCCGGCTCAGCCAAAGAAGGAGTCTAATGTTGGGTGCTCTAGGGGTTCAAGTAACTTTTGGTGAAATGTATGGAGGTGTCATCTCTGAACGCAGTGACCATTTCTCCTGATACACTACTGTATTTACAGTTAAATTTGCTGGGCTGCACAGCTTTGTGATTCCAGGGGAAAAACACGTCAAGTCAAGCTATTGTCAAATAAATTGTTCTCTTTGCCCTCACAAGCATCTTAAAAGAAGAAATGCAGAAATAATCACTGCAATTATTATTTTTGTATTAGCCTGGAGTTCAGTGGAGACAGTTACTGGTGAGACAGCAACAGTGTGCAGCCAACTTGCTCTTCAGTGGTTCACCTCAGTGGTTCGAGTAGATTGCGTACCACATGGATCTACAGTCCTGACCGCAGTAGCCATGGGTTTGAGTCTGACCCATGACCTTTTGCTGCATATCATCCCCTCTTTCTCTCTCTGACTTTCCTGCTCATCGTTTCAGGGTTAGGGTTATACTTCTACTCTGGCCTTAGCAAAACACAGAACAAATCAACTTCAAATAGTTAATGCAGTCTGAATCAGTGAGTCAGATCTGACCTAGTTGCTTCTAGTTGGTGGTAACATGGTAACAATATCTAACCTGGGATCTTAAAGGAGAATTCCAGTCATTTTTGACCCCTAAATCATTGTCCTGATGGTCACCCAGTGTTGAGGGGAGCAAAAATCGTGACTAAAATTGATGCAGGCAAACCGGAGTTACACCATGGCTAGTTGGCTACCCAGCGCTAGGGATAGCGACAACGCTAACCTATGGGGGCATTTTTTTCAACCACAATAAACACTCAAAAAACAATCAAATATCTATGGTACATGACTCGAATCCTTACGAGACACCACTGAACTCATATAGTGTACAGTATAAACAGTATAAAGTTTGTGTTTTTGAACTCTGAAACATCCTGGAATGACATTACTGTCCGATCGCAGAGCGCCTGCTCTCCCCGCCACAGAAACAAACACGTTTTCCTTGTTGTGATGATTTCTTTACAAAAATAAACGGTGGAGCAGTGCAGTGGTAATGTCCATAATATCCCCGACCGTTTATTTTTGTAAAGAAATCATCACAACAAGGAAAAAGTGTTTGTTTTTGTGGCGGGGGGAGCAGGTGCTCTGTGATCAGATAGTAATGTCTTTCCAGGATGTTTCAGAGTGAGGTGAGTGATTACATGCAAAAACACAAAGTTTACACTGTTTATACTGACTGTGTACACTATAGGAGTTCAGTGGTGTGTCATACGGATTCGAGTCATGTACCATAGATATTTGATTGTTTTTTTTTTTGAGTGTTTGTTGTGGTTGAAAGAATTGCCCCCATAGTTTAACGTTGTCGCTGACCCAAGCGCCGGGTAGCTATGGTGTAACTCTGGTTTGCCTGCATCAATTTTAGTCACGGTTTTTGCTCCCCCCCCAACACTGGGTGACCATCAGGACAACAATTTAGGGGTCAAAAATTACCGGAATTCTCCTTTAATGTGAATGTGAAAGTGAAGGTGAATTGTGTTTTGTGTGATGCTTTGTGACAGATAACATGGTCTGTTGAGAACAAGAAGCAATTCAGATAAATGTTGTGAGAGAGATAGAAAAACAGTACTGTACTGTGTCAGTAATTTGTCCTCGTATTAATATCCAGTTTTCTCCTTGAGAGCTGACTGCTACTATCACAGCAGGAGAAATTTAGTGGATGTGGGGGAGGGAGGAGATATGAAGGAAAAGCCAGCAAATGACAGAGTAATTTGGAAGGATAATGCTCATTATTTTTCTCTGCATGCGTGGTTTGAACTTCTGGATGTGTATTCCACTGTAATCTGGCCTCCGACGTTCTGGAGTTGCGTATCAGTAACATCCACCGTGTGGTTTAGCCGCTAAAGACGACACTGATGGGAGGACATTTTGCTCAAGTCAAAAGCACAGCTCTGCAGCAGCTGGCAACATTATGGTCATTAGCATAAGCTGAAATCTCTCTTCATGTGCACTCCCTTCCTTTTACCCCTGGACTGTTCATGATTAAAACATCAAGAAGGAGCGTCGGCTCAGTTTGGTGACACTCTGTCCTTTCCAGGATCCCTCATAGGGCGTGAAGACTTCACTAAATACCTACCCATTCCTTTCAACAAGACTTATGTGTTGTTGCAATGTGAGTATTGCAAGGTGTGTGCAAGGAAATAAATGCCAACCAACCAACAAGTCTTTTTGGATAATTGACAAAACTGGCTGTTTGTTGTTGCCTTCCCAATTGACCCTGAAGATCATTGTAAGAGCTATTTATACGACAGGTTCCTGTCTCTGTACTGGTCTAGTGGAGGGAAACTGCCTTCACAGCTCAAACTAACTCACTGAATTGCCGCAAGAGACAGGAAACACCTTGCAGACTTGTGTGGTCAAACCAATTAACATTACTGTCAGAGTAAAGTCATTACGTATAACAAAATGACCATGTACAGTTTTTTTTTTCTGCTAAGGAGAGTTTTGTTGTTTTTCCACCAATCCAACACTTAATGTTTCTCTTAACTCTGACCATCACTGATTTTTAATCATGAACAACCACAACCATGTGTTTAAGATTGTAATCTTGTGATGATAAAGGTCCTGTAATCTTATCCAAGTACTTATTTGAACTCATACCTTTGTCTTTGTGCCTAAAATTATCCAGGACTGGACTATGGAAATGCTACATCATAAACTGTTTCCACACAGCATGTTGTGGTATTTGTATTGGGTTGTTTAGGATCGAGGACTAACTTATTTGCAAGACAATCCTGCAATTTTTTTCAGGACCTTCAGGACCTGTGCAAATGTAGACGTCTCAATGAAAAGTACAAAGTGCTACTGGTCTGAACACCCATCGTTTGGTGTCTTTACACTCAGTTTGCGTCATGCACATAAAAGTAGCTTTTCTGAGCAAGTTTTTTAAATATTAAATCTTCATGGTAAAAAATTTAAGTCTTCCTGTCTGATCGACCTTGAAGCCGAACTTTCTGGTCTGTGTTTCATCTTCTCACCGGTACCTGTAGAAACATGCTTACACCGTCATACAGTAGGTGGTGTTACTGTCAGTCTGAATGCAGCCTCATTGTCAGCGCTCCCTCCAGCTGAAGAATAACATGGCAGACAGCGGTGATTCGTTTCACTACCTCAGCTGCTTGGAGACCACAGGGTCGTGGCGTGTGGCCTCTCTGAGGGGGCTGAAGTCGTACGGTAAATGGGGGGGTTTGGACGGAGGCAGAAAGGATGTACTATACTGAGAGAAGGAGAAGCAGAGGAGGCAGGATGGTAATGACTGGGAGGATGGGGAGAGGCACATGGCATTTTCTTTTGCACCATTAGAGAGCAGGGTCTGAGAGATCCCCCTCAGGGAAGCGGTAGCACAGTCATCAATCTGCAAGGTTAACACTGGGTTACAGGAAAGTATGTAATCCAAAGAACAGAACCAACCCCCGCCTGAACGCTATTCTGGTTTCCTGATGTTACAGAATTCACCCTCCCCCCCTGCATCTGTGCCAAGAGTGCATCCTCATTTGTGGACTCGGGATATTAATGCTTACATGACATGCATGCGCGCTCCACTGCATTCACACAAATACACCTATGGCTGTTTTTTTCATGGCTGTTCCACTTCATAACATTGTCATGATCTCTCCTTTTATTTCCTGCTACATGCCTCGGGGGACATTTCATTTACATTTCAGCCCTGCTCAGATGGTGACTCACAGGAACTTTAAAAGAGGTGATAACAGTGGAGTCTATCAAGGTGAGTCAAGGAAGTGTCAGTCTTCATAAGGACTATTAAAAGGACAAAACAATTATTATTTACTGACCCATCTGTAATAACTGTTTTGTTTCTTCTAACTTCAGAATTGCCCTGAGTTAGCCAGACAGAACCAAAACTTCTTTAAAGTGCAGGTTATGAAACATTTCATGTCTGGGGTTCTTATGCAAGCAAGCAATAATATATACTGAGGTGTCCTGATATAGAAAGCTATAGACAAGGAGGAGGCACAGTCTGTTCCACTGACATCCTCCTTCAGTTAGCTACCCAGCTACTGTACTGTCCATGACACATGGTGACAAAAATGGTGAAAAGACAACACACTGACACAACTGTACAGGCTGATGTCAATTAACTTACAGAAATTACAGCTCTAAAATTGGCATACATCACCCTCCTCTGATTGATTAGGGCCAAACAAAAGAAGGCCACCCCCACTCCGAATAAGTAAATGGCTGACACTGTGCTGAATAAGCAGGCTACATTTAAGCCATACCAGTTAGTCAAAAACAAGTACCCCCACAGCTGTGCTTCTTGTAATGGATAACTGGCACTTGCTACTCACACAAGCCAACAGGGTGACGATCCACTGGCACAGAAAATGAGTCACCAAAGGCTTCAACAGACAGATGGAGTGAGCCAGGTGTCAGAGAGGTGTTAAACCACAGTGAAGCTCTTCAAAGACTGTAAAAACCCTCTTCAGTGAGCTCCACTGAGCTCCTATCATACAGCCTGTTCAAGACGAGAGCGTGGCACGTTTACCCTGCCTTATCCGTTCTGTATGGTTGTTGCTCCAGCCGGCGCCAGAGGGAAGGACTGGGACTCATGTTGCTGTAAAGGGGAGCGTTAGCTAAACTCACAGGAGCAGCATTAGGCTGGCTTTGCTTGGTTCAGTGTAAACAGCCAGAGCCGGCATAATGCAGTGGCTTCTTCATGGCAAAATTGTGTGGTTCCTGTTTAAAAGGGACTAATGTCTGCATTTGGTGGTAAGACCTCAATAGCAGCGTACCAATCAAAACAGTCTGTGAATGAGTGAATTGAATTGTCTCTACAAGGCCACCTAAACACCGCTTTACATATGCTAACCATGACAGGGACAATAAAGACACAGAGGAAAAACTGCCATATGGGAGACTGAGAAAGGTGGGCAGGAGGATAGACAGTAATAACAGACACACAAAAAGTGTGAAATAAAAATAACTCGGGGTGAAAAGAAGCAAGTTTAAGCAGGAAGAAAAGAAAAAGAACAAAATGCAAAAAAAAAAACTACCAACTGAGAGAAAAGACATGCTTGGATCACAGCTGTGTGGATCTGCAGTGCTTAGGATAATGAGCCAGAAAAAGCTATGGGAGATGTACAGATTGAAACGAGGAGAAGGAGAAGAAGGAGAAGAAGATGGAGAAAACATGGCTCTATAAGAGGCTCAAAATACAGTGCCAGTTAACTGCTCTCTCCTGGGAGAGGAAATATGGAGCAGAGGGAGGAGGAAGAAGGCAGGAAGAGGAAACTGATGAGTGTTTAGGGAATAACAGGAAGAGATAAATGCAAAGGAAGAGAGACAACAGTAAAAAAACAAAAATTATAACGACAGAAAGAGAGTGAGAGGGAAATGCAAAAGGTATAGAGGCACGTACAAATTATGCCGCAATTAAGTTGGTAAAAAAAAATTCAATGAGTCAATAATAATTGATTTCATGCTGAGAGTAGAGCATTAACTTTGACAGCAATTGTAACTGATTCCTCGGGTGTGTCCAATAGATTCAGTCTGTGAGAGGTGGAGTCTCAGGTATCTCAAGATCAAGTCAAGCAAAACAAGCAAATGATCCACTGACCACACTTTAAGACATGAGAGATTTCAGTTTTTTAGCTTTTATAACATTTGCAAACTATTTTTAAAATGTGCTTTGTGTTATCATCATGGTTTATTGAGTATAGCTTGGTAAAAAATAAATAAATACAGGTAAATCCACAACATAATAAAATGTCCAAAAAGTCAAGATGTCTTAAAAAACTTTCTGACACCTCTGTATTTTCTCATTCAGCATGTACAACCAGTCCAATATGTGAGGCTTGTGTTTGATTTTACAAACATCATTTAGTTTAAAAAATTGCAGCTCTGAGTCAGACAGACCATTATGGGATTGGCCTCGAGACTTCACCATTTTTTAGTTCTGCTTGGTTGGACATCCCTCATCCTTTAGCGATTCCTATTTCTCTTGTAAGTGTTCTGAGATTGTGTGTTTTTAAAAGACACTGTCATGCGTTTGGCTGCCCTAAAGAACCAGATAGGTGCTGGCATTTAGATAACAAAACAGTTTGGGCTGGTGACATGGAGAAAAGGAACTCAAAAACTTGAACGGCTGGGGGGGTTCGTCCCAGTGACCCAGTTGTCTAAGACTAAGACACAGGCCACATTGGCTTAACATCTGTGCAGTCCAGACTTAGGATGCTACATACTGAGATATGCCACATACATAAAAATATAAATCACATTATAAGAAACACTGCATATTACATCTTAAAATCATAATACCAGATCCACAAATTTGCAACCAAGGGTTCATATACCTGAGAATGGAACAACTCTAATCTAAAAGATGCAAATCATCATAATGCTTATAATATTTCTTTGTCCAAATAAATTGGTGTAGTATCTTGCTGAGAGCCAATCAGTGATCATATGTAGTCCCCTCTTTGTAGATCATATCAGACTTTAGTAATATTCCTAACTAGTTAAGTAAAGACGCCCCAAACTGTGTCAAAGGTTTGACTTTTCCTTTTCAGAATACAGGTTATCTTCTTTAGGCCGCATGCGCAAGGTTCGCACTGAGACCGACTCGCTTCCTTGTTTACCCCGGCGAAGGACTAGAAGCAGTCCGTAATAGCCTGCCTTGCACCGGGACAACACTTTTTCGTGCAATTTTGGCCTCTTAAAACATATTTTAGCCATGGCTGAAGATTTTGATGTCGAGGACGAGCTGCATTTCTTTGCTGAGCCGTATTTGTACGAGCCAGAACCTTGCGCATGCGCGCTAGCAGCGGAAGAGAAGGACAACAGACACTAGGAGCTAATGCTGCAAACATGCTTGGAATGTGGACTTATTTAATTTTTTTCGGGACAATTACGCAATTTGGGGCTTCAGCACAAGACGGACATTACATACGAGCATCATGGAGGTATTTGGATGTTTTTTTGTGTGTGTTTTTTTACGAAGAGCTCTGGTGTCCCTTTGCAACCGTTGCATTGAAATGCACTGCTACGCCAAGACCCCCTGTAACTCAGAGAAGGGACGGTGGACTCTGAAAATTCTTCCAGCCCTTAGTCAACATGAGGGTGAGTAGATAATGAGAACTATCATTCTAGGGTGAACTATCCCTTTAAAGCAGAAGTAAGCGGAATGCTTGTGATATAAGTCTTAAATAGTTCTATCTTCTGACAGCAATAGAGTGTTTGGTCTGAAACACAGGTCTGTCAGTCACTCTGCTCTGCTGTAAGCCGAGGAGAAAACTTTCCTTGTATCCTACAACCTTTATCCAATGAGGAGAGAGAACGGCATAAAGGGGCGGTCCTCTCTGTGTGTGCAGCCAAGGGATGCGCGTGAATGTGGTGACGTAGGGACAAGGGCGGGGACTGCTAACTCCATCGGCTGACAGAAAGTTAGCCAAAACGACCGGATCGCTTACTTCTGCTTTAACCTCCAGTGTTAAAACTCATTTGAATCGACATGGTTTCTATATCCAAAAGCTACAAAGACTCAACAAATTTCCTTACAATCTGCTTATTAGGTAAGAAGATCATCTCCACAGAGAAAATGTTAACGCTCTGAAGAACACAAGGTCTCCAGATATTTTCTCTGTGCTCAGGCTACGAGATTGATAGTTCTCGTGCACGTGATTTTTGCCTGAGGGCAGCACTAGAAGAAAGGTCAAGAGGTTGCCAGAAAAAAACAACAGGGTTCATTCTCTGAGGAATATTTGGTAAATTGACCAACGACCACAACTGAAACAAAACCCTCATTCCCAGCTGAGTGAGAATCAGTTGAGCAAAGATGATGACAGGAGATGATGAACAAGAAAATGTGAGGCATGAAAGAAAGCAAAAAAAATCAAGATCTGAAGTCTTCAGTGTTTATTATACTCACGTTGTAGAGGATTTCCACCCAGCCCTCCATAGTGATGCACTGGAACACCGTCAGCACTGCAAACAGGATGTTGTCGAAGTTGGTGATACCAAAGTTGGGTCCGGTCCAATACTCTCTGCACTGGGTCCCATTGGGACACGTCCTGGCAGGAGGCTCCTGACCACAAGGCCAGTCAGCTGCTTTCTCACCTGAACAGAGGAGAAACGAATGAGTTATGACATGAAAGAATAACTCATAGATCTCAAAGACTCTACGCTGAAACCATTGCCCACTAATCCTCACACAGAGGAACCCCTCACACATATCAATGCTTACTTTTTTGCTATGTGGGCCAGAGATGCAGCAGGGAGATTGCAGCGGCCAAACGTCACTTTTACACTGTAACTGCTCCAGAGAGTCCCATTATCTCCTGCCCATCAGTCATGACTCTAACACTTCTAAAGGGAAAAGCACAGGGGCATCCATCCCCAGTTCCCCACCCACTTCAAATGATACCTCTCAGTGAAACCCATTGACCTCCTGACCTTTTCATGCAGAGTGAGGCTGCGGCCTGATTCTGCCAGGCATTACATAAAACTAGGGACCACAGGTGAAGGTCGGTACAGCGATCGAGCGGTCAGCAGCAGCAGCAGCAGCAGCAGCATGCTCCAGCAGAGCGGCACTGTTACCACAGCTGAGTGAGCCGACCAGTAGCCAGTGTCACAGCCACTCGTCTACACACAGGAAATCTAGACGTTGAGTCACATGCTCCTTTTCTCTTGGTTTCCCCCCCCACTGTTCTCCTGAGAAAAGTTCTCCTAAATAAAGTTTGCCTTTTCTCAGCAGGTGACACCAATACACTGTTCCAGGTCCTTTTAGATGGTGACACCAGGCTGATCATGCCTTTACATGACCTCAAGGGCCCATATATCAAATCAATATCCACTATACTATTACAACTGCAACATTTAAACCACTGAAATGTGAATGTTTGGCATTTTTTCCTTGAAAATGATTGATTATGAAATCCATCAAAGCCCTGAAATCTGACACAAAACGTTGTTATTACAGTGAGTAGGGGAGCTGGAGATGTGCCATATGGCAAAACTGCAGGGAAACAGTAAAGAAAATGATATGATAATAAATGATAAAATGATGAAATTAAAAGACAATCAGCAAAAGCTGAATGTGATTGAAGATGCACATTATGCTATCTAGGTTTTGGATGGATAGTGTTTGGCCACATTCTGCTCAGATACTATAATGAAAAGTCGGCCTGAGACCTGGATGTCCTATTATTTGTGCCACTGCCCCCCTGGCTCAAACAAACTAAGATCTCTGTTGTGGCCACAGTTT
Source organism: Trachurus japonicus (assembly GCF_045865225.1). NCBI lineage: Eukaryota > Metazoa > Chordata > Actinopteri > Carangiformes > Carangidae > Trachurus > Trachurus japonicus. The sequence goes on along the minus strand of NC_140918.1, from coordinate 26,098,816 downwards.
ATCTTGCATCTTTCATATAAACCAGCAGAGCATACACACCACAGACCACTCTGGCTTACAGGGCCTGACTCAGGCCAAGATTTAAGTGATGCTTATTGGTCTCTACACACACGCCTCACTGTGAGGAAATCCAGCCTTAACTCACAAGGATGCAGCATCATCAAGGATGTTCACCTCACAAGAAGATAGACCCAGACGTCAACATTTAAAGATTACACTACACAACAACACAGCTATGGAAGTATTAAAAAACAAAAATAATATTTGCATAGGCCTTAGCAAATTATTCCAGGGTTCCACGTTTTACATCTTTAATGAGGGAAAGAAGTGGAACTGTCCTTTTGATCACAATAAGAGAGGAAAAAAAACATGAGAATGGTTAGTAGGAGCAACAGTCAGGTAAGCTTGTTATATCTGCTCCTAGTTTGATGTCAGCAAATAACAGCAGGCTAACAGTAAGTGCTACCACACTGTGCATCTCTCTCAAGTCTGTTTATCTTGCCAGCCTCACTGCACAGCTCAGCTCTTGGTGTCTGTGCCCTGTTTACTTCCATGGTTGTTCTGTGACTTTGTCCCTAACAAACGAGACAGTGAAATACAACTATTCATAACAGATGATACACACTAATGGGCATTGTTTATAAAACGGCTGCTTGGGAAAGATAATTGCGTTGTGCATCCATATGCACGTACAGAAAATAAAACTTCCAAGCAGCAATCTCAGGACTGACAATATACGCGGAAAGTAAAAGAAGTGATGAATGCCAAGAGTATCAAATAAGACAGGATTTTATGTGCATCAATCCTGTTTGTGCTATTTATTCAGGCTTTCTACCATCACGTACACTGGATTTCCAAAAAGTCAAAATCATAATTTTGTTGTTCGCAAAGTAGTCAGAGTGAGATCAGCTATACTGACATTGTAAATGGATTTTCACAGAGAGGGCTAGAGTGCAAGGATGAACTCATCTAGATGGCTATGTGCTTGAGTTTTGGGGCGGCTCATGAAGTGACAAAGAGATGATGTAGTACCAGAGCACATGGAGGCTGCTGAGAGTTTGTTTAAAGGATGTGCAGGCACATATGTCAGCAGAAGGGGATCAGAATAAAGAAGAAATGTGCTGAGTATAACAGATGCCTTGTGCAACCAGCGTTTCATGAGGGGCAGTGCCTCGATCACGGGCTGTGCCAAGTTTTAACGATGATTTGCGGAGCCAGACTGCACAGCCAACATCTCTCGGGTGTCACTCCAGTAAGATGCATCCTTTCCTCCTTTCCACCGACAGGTGCTGTGTCAGCTGGACTCAGTGTCAGGATAATAACACCTTTCTGTTTTCTTTTACTACTGTAGGTGCAATTACTTTATGAAACTAAACAGTTTACAAAATGATTTGGAAGACATCATACTGTATGTGAATATTAAAAAATCATGGGTTGATAATTTTAGAATTCTGTGTGCAAAGATTAGAGAGTGTGTTAACTCTGCCTTTTATTGTATGTCAAAGGTTGATTTAATTGTTGATTTATTTATATTAAATACATATTTTTCTTTATTTACTTACCATATCTTACGGTCAGCAACATACCAGTAGTATGATACGCTCTTTTGTAAATGTCACTATATATAAATACACACACACAAGAAAAAAACAACACAGCAGTGGTCATGTACAAAGTCATTAGGGGTGCTGTTCAGTTTAATTGAACCCTGCTGTGTCTCTGACTGAAATAACTCACTAACACATGTACTGTACATTAGCAGGCTGTCACAACAGCTCACACCACTACGAGCACCCTGCTTCATTTAGACGCGCACACATTGATAGATGTACATATGTTACAGCTGGGCCAGCCAATAACCCCCGAGTCACACCTTCACACTCTATCTGACACCAGTGGTGGGGAAATAAAACCTCCTCATACAGTAATTTTCATCAGTGCATTACACAATAGGTAATTTCAGTCAAGCAATCTGACTGTCTATAATTGCTATAATGTTGTAATAAAATAATAAATCTGGAATAGTACCCTGGCTGTGGTTTCTCAGAAACATTTTTTACATGACCACATGCTCCCTTTAATTTCTACTTATTACAGGACTGTAGCTTTTGGTGATTTATATTCATGTATAGTATACTTTGCATTAAAGCAGCAAACCATTACGAGTTGTGCTGTTGTATTTTTCTGAACGGATTTTCCAACTTGACAGGCTGCTATTGCTTTCAACAATCCCTTTACTACTGATCCTCACCAGGTAATATAGAAGTAATGGGAATACAAAACTGCATTGATGCTATTCTTATTATTAATCTAGTTAGCTCATTGGGGCTTGTAGCGGAAGTTCAGAAGGTCAGGACAATGCTCATTACAGTATGTCATGGCTCTCCTGATGAGTTCTGTCTGAAGCTCTGACCACAAAAAAATCTATTTAAACTACATAAAGTGTCCATGAAGTTGGATGCAACCTCCATGATGTTTCCGAAGTTCAGGTATGAAGAGTGGGCTTCTCCCCTGTCACCATCTTGGCAGCACCTGACTTCTATCTATCAACAAATCCAAAAAATAGACAAAATAGAAATAGAAGACTGGTGGATACTAGTTCAATAATGGTGTGAAGCATACACACCTCTCAGCATCATTAGCATAGCTGGATGACAAAACCTAACCCAAGGGCAAATATCTAGTTAATGAGCTACTGTAAGCTAAAAGCTAAATGAGCACAGAGTTAGCTAACATATAAATAACATACTGCTAGATTTCCTTGTGATCTAATTTTCTATTAACCACACACCCACGGCATCAATTGTCCAACATTGATATGAAAAATATAACAAAAATCTAATTTTAAATGTATCAAGTTTTAAACATGATTTTTCTCCATATAATCTCTTCCCCTCTGTAATGGTAACCTGTAATCTACAACAGGTATTCAGTTCACTAAAAAGAGATTTGCAATTAATTACAATGAAGTCAACATGATCTAAATGAACACTTGATTTCCCCGACCCCTTTCCACTATCCACTAAAATACATGACCCTAAGTCTGTAACTCCACAGCACACCCTGGAAGATGTTCAACAGTAATGCATGATTTGTATCTGAGGACATAAAACGTGCAAAAACAGTGATATAAATCTAAGTTGCTCTTCGGCAGCTCACACAGCAAAGAACGCCCCGTCAGGTTTTATCGCTGCCTCACTGGCAAACATTTCTGATGCAGGTGAAAGATGGAACCGGTGAACTGCAACCTCATTAACGCCATCTGAGTTAGTGTTCGATCGGGAGGCCAAGTGCATAAGCATCCCTATTGAGTTAGAGCAGAAGCTATCAATCAAAACCTGACGACTGTGAAAATTCTATTCATCAAAATCAAGATGTGAAAAACAGACGTCAAAAATTCTGCTGTGCACTTGTTTGTTACGTTGATATAGGCGCAGAGATTGCCAACACTGCCAGTACGCAACTACTCATAAGCTACGTGTTCATACAGAACTTATGAATCATTTATGCACACCTCCATCAATATGCAATGCAATATACGTTCTCATCCGCAAGAAAATACAAGAACACAGCTGACAGAAAAAAGTTTTCCTGCCGTCAGCTCACATGATAATCGGTGTTATTGTACAAACACATTGCGTCAAGCTGTTGCTCTCACCAGTGTCGATCTTGAAGCAGGTGTGGTGGAATTTGCCCATGTAAAACTCCACCCCGATGATGGCAAACATGACAATGGCGAAGAAGAGCAGCAGGCCAATCTGAAGCAGAGGAACCATGGCTTTCATTATGGACTTCAACACCACCTGGAGACCTGAGAGAGAGAGAGACAGACAGAGGAGGAGGGGCAGAGGGAGGGAGAGAGAGTCTTATCACAAGGCACTTATTTTCTTACTTCTACTGAGGAGGACAACACCAATCTGTTTCAACACTCAAGCACAATCATGTTACTGAGTATGAACAGGATAGACTGACATTATTATTATTTATTTTCTATTTTTACGGGAACTGACTTTTTACATCAAAAGTAAAATGTACTTTGATTTCAATTGTTTGAAATATGCAGGTAATAACCATAGGTAGATAATCTGTGTGTGTTTCCTTCAAGTATTTTAAAATAACAGATGAGATAAGATATGCAGCCTTTCATTAGAAACAGTACAAACCTTGTCAAGGAACCATGAGGACAACTAACAAACAAAAAAACCCTGAAAACTATCACTCATCAATCACAATCGAGGTAAAAATGTTCAATGAATCATGATATTGATTTGAGGTCATTCTGCATGAATCAAAGACTGGTTTACGTCAGGTTTCTCTTCTTTGACACTACTAACCAATCAAAAGGAGCGAGAGCAATTTGCTGTGATATTGATCCATATAGCACTTATCAAAACAAATTCACATCATGATGAGATGTTTAAAAATGGGGAAGTAATGGAATACTGTAGGAATAAAACAAAACATCATCGGACAATGGCGGACTAACTACAGTAACTTACTTGGGATTCCCGACACGAGTTTCAAGGGTCTCAGCACTCTCACTGCCCTCAGTGTCCTCAGGTCAAAGTCTGAACCCACCGTGGCCAAGATTCTGTAAACACACGCAGACATGCAAACATTAAATAATTCATCTTCACACACTACGCATAAAAAGTCAGCCACTAACATATTTTTGTCATCATCTAATAGGGAATAGAATCACATTTTTCTACTGAAATAAATGACAAATAGCAGGTTCCCACAGCACAAAGTGATGTCCTGCTTCGTAAAAGAGAAAAGCAACCATTTCTAAGGTGTAAGTACTTCTACTTGACAAATGACTGTAAGAATGGATTGATAATAAAGATTGTAGCTGATTAATGATGATGAAATGATCACTGTTAGGCTGCAACTGGAGCTTCCATTTTCATTATTGCCTTATCTTTTGATTATCTTGTCTGAAAACTGTGAAAAATGTACGATTCAATTTACAGTAACCAAAACTAGAGTTGATTACTCTTCCATAAATTGTAAATTAATCACTGTCGCACTGAAACAATGACAAGATAATGAGGCAGTAGACTTTTTCTGGAGAAGCGAAGAAAACATTAGCACTTCAGGTGTCTTATTATATTTTAGTTAATGAGCCATATGTCATTTTACATTGCTTCAAATAATTACTTTCATTGTTTTGTTTTTCTGTAATCTATTTATATTCCATACATTTTCAAAAACTAGTGAGTCGGGCCGACTGCCAGAGTGACGTCTTCACTTCACTTTGTTTTTTCTCTCCGTAGCACAAATATAAAATATATGCAGATCATGATGATATAAGCAGAGAACAGAAAAACATTTTAGCGCTAAAAACATCTTCACACACACGCACACAAATCCTATAGGTTGGTTGCATATGCAGCTGATTACATCATGATGTGCTGTTTATCTCTGCTTTTACCTAAGTGGAGGAGTGACTGTGGCTGGTCCTTGTGTGTGTGTGTGTGTGTGTGTGTGTGTGTGTGTGTGTGTGTGTGTGTGTGTGTGTGTGTGTGTGTGTGTGTCTGTCTGTGTGTGTGTGTGTGTGTGTGTGTGTGTGTGTGCGTGCGTGCGTGTGCGCGCACTGGCCACAGCTGGCAGCCCTCATTACAGGCTGTACACAGAGGGGGGGACTTAAGTGCTCCACTGAAACACACAGAAAAAAAACACGCTCTAGGCTAAGGAGAGAAAGAGAGAGCAAGAGAGAAAAAGAGAAAGAAAGAGAGAGAGGGGGAGAGAGAGAGAGATGCAGTACATGCAGAAGAGAGGTCAACAAGGAGGAGAGTAGGAGGAATATGAAAGTAAGAATTACTGTTGAGACGCAGAGGATAAGTGAACCAGCAGGAATGTCAGAGAGAAACATACCTACACACTCACTGCTTTGTGAGGCCTTGTTTGTTGTTGAAAATTGGAACAGAGATGATGTAGATAACTCTTTTTTAATTTATTTTTGTACCATTTTTGCATATTTAGATGGGACACTCGACACAGACAGAGAGTTAGAGGAGAGAGGAAGATATGAGACGCAGCATAGGGTCACAGGATGGATTTGAACCTGTGGATGCTGCGAACTATAAGCCTAAATGCTACACGCTGTACAGGTTGAGCCACAGCACCCAAAAAGCTTCTAAAGAGGCTAAAATATTTGTTTAGTAAACACAGGGCCGAAACAGGTTTTCAGTTTTCAGTGGTGTGCCACCAGTGGGAACTGCCCCATAACTATTTCATTGGCTGAAAACAGTGGGTGCTGTGGGTGGTGTCCAGGAGTCTGGAACCAGGCCTGAAGAAGCCGAGGACACGTCCTCAGGTCTGTAGGGTGGGATGTCTGAACAACCAGAACAAGACTTTATATTAAATAATTCAAGAACTTTGTTTGTTACACAAGGCAGGTCTGAAGAGGAGAGGGTTGAAAACATTTGAATCTCAGATAGATGCACAGTTTTAAAGAAGGAGGCTTATTTGCAAAAGTAAAAATGTATTAAAGCCATAGAATAATCAACCGTGCATTATCAACAACAACAGTATTTATTGAGCGTAATAAATAAACTCTAAAATAACAACTTTAACCGTTATGATATGAAATCGTATGGACAAATAGCTGCTATTTGTAACAAACACCCTACAGCCATGGACGGATAATGAGACAATGGGTCTATGGAAAAAGACATGTGAGACCCCCCCACTGCTCCAACACAAGAGCAAGACATCCAGACAGGAACACAGTGCAAATGACTTGTGTGTCTCCTTGTGGTTGTGTTATTTTGAGTCGTGCTGTTGTGGTTTGTTTTGCGTCTGTGGTCAATTTCACTGTGTGTGTCCCAACAACGTGGAAAATAAACCTCCGCCTCTGCTTTATTTACTGGACGCTGAATTCATCAGGTGTTTTTTATTCCATTAGAGTGTAAATGATATTATTTATAACATCCCAAATGGCTGTGCTTTTTAAACCTCTCAGTTAAGCACTGTGGGGAGTCCCAAAGCAGGTAGAGAATCCTCAAGGGTACAGCAGCTTTTATGTAGAGGGAAGCACACTGATGACTAACTGAAATACAATCTCCAAACAAGCACAAACACAAATACACACACACACACACACACACACACACACACACACACACAGAAAGAGAAACAGTAGAACACAAGAAAGGTCGCTTATTGCTCCCTGGTTACCAGTTGGCATGGTAACTGATATAGCACATCTGTGCTTTATGGGAATTATCATTATGGGTGAAATCAGTCTGCTGGGTTCAAAGTGTCAGTTTAGTAATAAAGAATGTATTGTTTTATACACATTTCACACTCAGGCTTTGCAGCTGATCAACTTCTCTGACAGTGATGGATTTCCAAATGATTTTCTCATTACTGTTCCCACATGCAACTTATGATTTTTATTTATCATAGTGTTCTTTCATTTTCAGGTTTATGCGGAAAACCTAGATTAAAAAATATGCAGTGTGAAGTGGGAGAGCAGAGCTGAAGGATGATGTAGAACATTATGTATTGATGAGGACTGCAAAACATTGTGTAGAGCAAAGAAGCGTCTTAACACCACATACCAACAGTAACACCTGCACATCAGCAGTCAAAGCCACGGTGACGTCACTGTTCAACATTAAATGAACATTTAAACTGCAGACTGTCTCTGTCTCTGTCCGTGGTGCTGAACATGTAAGCCCAGTCTCACTGACTCACAGTGGCTGCGTCTTAGCTCATTGTCCAGAGGCTCTAGTCTAGACATAAGAGATCCACCACTCTGTGAAAATCAAAGGTTCATCCTTCTGCGGCCAAGGATTTTTTTTTTTCACAACCAGTATATTTGTGGTATCGCAGCATCTCCCCCATCACTTGTGAAATTACGTTTTCAGCTCAACCTCACCAAATCTATGAAATCTGCAGAAACCTTAGAGTTAAGATGGGAAAACTTAATAATGACTAAAATAATCACAGACAATAAGGATTTTTCTTTCATTCTTCCAAACACAGGAGCATGAGCACAAACATGGCAGCAAAGAGGAAAGATAAAATGGGTTTCTGACAAATATATTAAAATATCCGACCTGGATGAGACCAAATTAGCCAGACACAGCAGACCAACTTCAAATAAAACCCTATGTTTGTTCTTGACACCGATGCACTATAAAGAACCAGACTACCAATCCATTCAACAACCCTAGAAAGGATGAGAGCAATAGAGACGGGGATAATTTACTGAATCAACAAGCTGTAAAATGTTACATGTTTATTCCAACAGTGAGGTCTGTGTAGGTGACAAATTCAAATGTCTACCACTTCACCATCCATCCATCCATCGTACTGTAGGTGGGGATTTGTCAATCCCAGCTGACCCAGTGAGGGTTGGGTACTGTACACTCCTGACAGGACAACATATAGAGATGAACAACCTCACACACTCAGTTCACACCTACAGGCAATTTAGAGTCTCCAGTTAACCCGGAGTGCATGTGTCTGGACTGTGGGAGGAGGCTGGAGAACCCACGCAGGCACAGTGGGAACACGCAAACTCTACACGAATGGGCCACAAGCCGGGGGATCAAACCCAGAGCCGTCTTGCTGTGAGGTGACACTGCACCACAATGCTGAGGTCAGAGGTCATCCTCTGTCAGCTCCAATCAGACTAATGACTGTCAACCACACATCACCAGATGCCCAGGTGGTGCTCCTTATTTGGACCAGGCTTTAACCCAGACACTGAACCGGAAAATAAAGATGATAAATGTTAGGTAAAGAAACAGCACAGCGGGATTTTCTTTCTCATTCATGCTTATAATGTATCTCTCCATGTTTATTATTATAGTTGATTGTTTAATCAGGGTTCCCACTCTTTTCTTGAAATCGTTTTCCCGGACATTTTCAGCTGACGGACATTAGTTTTACGCCATACACTGATTCATCCCCTGTCCCATTCATGCTTTGGAGAAGTGTTCTTTTCAACAATGGTACCTTATTTTGTAAATTTAATCAGTTTGTTTCTATGTTTATTCCTCTCTCTCATTCTCTCTCCCAGAAATCTGATTTAAAAATGCGCAGTCTACTTGGACTGGGACTTGCACTTATATAGCGCTTTTCTAGTCACTCGGACCACTCAAAGCGCAGTCTATAGCTCTAATTTATGAAATAATCGCTTAGAAATAATGACAAATTTATCATAGAACGGCATAAACATCTTTTTTTTTTGGAAACTAAATCCTTAAAAGGGTCTGAAAAAGTATATAGAGTATATATATAGTATATAGAGCTCTGGTAGCTGTGATAAATCATTTTCCAGGACAACTCAAGCTTTTCCAGGACATTTGACTTTTTTTTCTCATCTTCCATGTGTTTTCCATGTGTTTTCCAGATTTTCCAGGACGCATGGGAACACTGTTAATAATATGGATCATTTTATACACTACTACCTGTTTCTTCTGCTACTAGCTCCACTGGTGCTGTGTGACAGCAAACACACAACACACCCAGTCCTGTTGTACGTCACTGTAACCATATTGCGTCACCATAGAAACCACCTTATTGACGTTATGACCACCCAGACTGACTAACCATGGCATGTACCCGTGAAACAACCGTACAACTATTTGAAAACACCCCAACAACCAATCAAAATAATTATTAGTCACCTTAATGCCCCTCATTCCAAAACAACCACCTGCCAGCCCACATCTGCCAACAATTACACCACATTAAAGAGTGAGCCGGAAAAATGTTATTGTTCTCTGTGTGACGTTAATGGAGAAACGAGAGGCGCACAAGAATAGTCTATTCACGGTGAATAAAGCATTTGTGACCTGAAGACACAGAATGAAAAGCGGATATAAAAACATGAATCATCCCTCAGTGCTGTTTTAATGCCCTTCACAATCAATAACTCACTTTGTTCTGCTAAGTGCACACATGCATGTGTGTCTGTGTGTGTATATGTGTGTGTGCATTTGCCTGTGAAGGGATGATTTGATGACTGTGTAGACAGACGGTCGGGCAGGGAGCAGGCTCAAGAAGAAGCTATGAGTTTTAATATCCCTTTATCATCACCACAATATATCCATGTGGGCGCCAGACGCTGGCACAGGAAATACAGAGGGTGATGCTATCGTCTGTCACTTGCTCACACACATAAACACACACACACACAGAGCTGTATCGTCGCACACAGGTATCATGTATGTTGTTCAAGCATGAGAACACTCAAATAACATGAGAAAACACACAAACACACTCTGATATAAAGGCAAAAAACACTGGAATGATTTGCTCTTTACATCCTGCAGGTGCTCAGATTCACACGTTCACAATACAAGAAGCCACTTCCTCTGTGGTTCATCAAATACATCTCAGGATCCAGTGATTCAGCCTTTATCCCTGGAATAAAAATAGAACCTGGACTAATTTAACCTTGAAGAGACAATAGCAGAACAAGACAGAGAGATCAAAGTGATTCATGCTGTCCATCAAAATTTATAGAAAGGAACACACACTTCTATTCTAATGGTGAAAAGAAAAAAAAAGCATGAGAAACGTGACTGCGTGGCTGATCATCGTGCTCATTCCCTGCTAAATGGACATGCTTTTAGAAACTGAATTACACTTCGCTCCTCACGCTTCGACGGGTGAGCTTTCATAAACATGAATGAAGTCTGAAGTGGCCGTTGAGTGAAAACAACTTTACGCTTCTCTGGCAGAAATTCAAGCTACACTAATCAAAAGGGAGCATGTAATGTGAAAGGGGGGGTTGCTGGCAGTAATTAACCCACAGAGAATTATCTATATCTCTGCAGCTGTGTGGAGGTTTTTAAGCCTCTTTTAGCTCATTGTTTTGGTTCATTTCACAGTTCAGGCTCACTGTTCTTCTTCCTGCAGCAGCTACAGCTGTAGTCTGCAAAGAAGCCCTGATAAAGACGCTGTAGCAAACAACACAGACACAGGTAGTGGAACATTCCAGCAGATTTTTTTCTTCAGGAGTCAGAGATCAAATCAGAGTTAATAGTGATTATTGGAGTTCACATTCATCAGGTGAACAGATTCAAGACTCCTGATTAATGCTAATGCTGCTATAGAATGTGTGAATAGGATACTGTTTGCCAACAGGTTAGCAACGTAGCACCTTCTGAAGCCAACAACAAGAGCTGTTTGTTGGCAGCTTGTTTGGGAGATTTAAAACATGATTAATTCAGCTTTGAGAGAACAACTCGCCATTTTGGGAAAAGCTCTGATTTGATTTTTCATTCAAGTTCTATCTTGTTTGAAGAACGAGATGGACGGAGAAGAAAAAAAAGAAAACTACCAAAATGCAACAGAGATGGACTGAGATGAGGCTGAGAGAAAGAAAGGAAAATGGAGACACGGCGCTTCCTCGCGAGGCTGAGTGATGTAGTTTAATTACAGCGACCCTCCCCAGCTGGGGGCCGGGGGCTGTGATTGAGTTTTTCACACATCCAGAATGTGTGTGTAAGAGGAGACTGGAGCTCCCAGAGGACAGACAAGAGAACATGGTGCTGACAACCTGACTGAATAAGTGCCTCCCTGCCTGTCTGTCTGAACAGGACCAGCTGGTCGCGGCGTGGCTGTCTGCCCCTCCACTCGTCTCTCTGCTCGCTCTCCTGCTTCACATTTGAACGGCACCAACCGGTGAATATTTTAATTCAATACCTGCTCGCAAAACTGGTGCTGATGTATTATGCATGTGCGCCGTTTCTGCACAGCAAATAGAAGGAGGGGTGAGCATTAAACCTGAGCCAACCATCATCCACACCAGGAGGCTCTTTCATAAACCTTTGGAAGCTAAATAAAAGATAGATCTTTCAACACCTGTCGAACACACTGAAGGCTTAGTTGAAGACTTCTTTTTTAATGTGGGAGATTTCCCTTACCAGCCCCTCAGACTCTGGGTTCTTGGGAAAAACATCTCCAAGTAAAACTGCTGCAGTGCAGATCCTATTTTCTTCATGTGCAAGGTTATTATTATTTTCATGTGAGACAACACTTGATCGCCTGACAGAACACAACAACACTGATGCAGACAAAGGAAAAAGGACAAAAGTGTCACATTTGCCAAAATGAGGAGAAACAGAGCACTCTGAGGGGAAACATTAAGATACACATATCTAGATATATACGGTTCAACACTGGTTTAGTAAATAAAGTACAGAAAGCACCATATGTAGACAACTCATTTTGAATTGTTACAGTCTGCCACCTGCTTTGGTATACATATCTCCAGGGTGCAATTTGCCAGGGGGGATTTACCCCTCCTCTGCTTTCGGTCGGGCCGAGAATTTTCTTTCTTTCAGTCTTTCTTTCTGTTCAAAAGAAAGAAAGAAAGAAAGAAAGAAAGAAAGAAAGAAAGAAAGAAAGAAAGAAAGAAAGAAAGAAAAGACCTGACCCGAGTATAAAGAGTTTTTGATCCGAACCCGGTCGTGTTGAGAACTCTGACTGACCCAGGGAAAGAGCCGGAGCCTACAGTCTGTGGCCAGAACACACATGTATTCAGAATAAGTTTCTTTGGTGCTGGTTAACTTTTGATGAACTTTAAATGAATGTGTGCTGCAGATCTGGCTCTTTCTTTCTCTTATTACTCTTTTAAACAGTAAGAGGAAGTATATGATTGTATTACTCTCCATCTTTATTGAGCATAAGATTTGTTGGTAGACATTATTAGGCTGTTAACTACAGGTCTTCAACCTGGAGATGGTAGCCCACCCCTATGTAGCTCCCCCTCTGTTTTTTTTTTTTTTTTCACATATCGCACACTATACACTACAGTATGTCTCTCTGAGTCTAGTGGACCACCATTAACATGTCAATTTGCATTGATCTGCTGTTTGCTTTAGACTCAAAGGCCCAAGGATGAAATTGGTGGTTGACTGGTTCATCTGCTCTTGAAATGCTGACCAGATTGCTATAGATTTTGGGATTGACATTCATGTTCCCTTGAGGATTATGGTAAACAACCCTTTTTGTCTAGGACCACAGGTGAGTCACTATTTCCTCTCCATCTGTTTGGTCCATGTCACAGCATTTTGAAAACCACTTAGAAGATTTTAACAAATATGCTAAGGATTAGTTTGGTAATCAGGCAATTGACATTCTGTAACTGTAAAATTAACTCCCGGCACATATTTTAATATTGTGCTATAAAAGTACAGGAACAGCATAGATGATTTTATCTGAATCACCCATCCCAACAATTTGGTTACTGTTTGTATTGCTGGACATCCACCTGTCTGAGGGTCGGTCTGTGTGTGTTATTTTCAAAACTTAGGTTTTAGAACTAAATTTGCAAGACAACAATTATCTTGGAAATTTCCACACACACACACACAGACGCACACACAGTCGCACACATAAAACACTCTAAACACAGCTTAGAAAATAGGCCTCATCATTACACACAGAGCATTTCTTGCCAATTAGACCTCATTTCTACCATCTCATCTAATGGGAAACGAGCTAACCAATCATGAAACAGGCTTTAGCATGTCGCATCCTGTTTTGTGAGCAAAAACTGGAGGGTGTGTGTGTGTGTGAGCGTGTGTGTATGGATGGTGCTGGGCTGTATTGCCATGACATTATACAATGTGAGCATACAGCTGTGACAGAGTCAGGAGAGCAAGCATTTCCCACAATGCACATGAGGACAGAAGGGGGTACGCATGAACTCATCGTGGCTGCCAAAGCTACTCGTCGTCAAACATGGCTGCTGTTGTAGTGCTGTGGTTCACACACACACATACAGACACACACACATACAAGCTTACTCCTTATTAGACTCATAAACAAGTCAAAGGCAGGGGACTGGAAAAAAACTAACTTGCTCACATCCTCAGGCTAGGTAACCAAGCTCTGATTTTCCTGATCAGTTCACGTCTGGCAATCTCTCATTTCCTTCACAACCAAGAAGAGATGGAAAAAAGATACTGTTTCATTAAATGTTGAGGCGGGTGTTCTTGTTAATAATCATTCTATGAGCAGTAATTCATTTTTTATATTCTGTCCGTATGCTTCAGGAAACATGAAAAATAAATTCACATTAGTAAATGCTTGATGATTAGGCTAAATGGACATTGTTATGTTGCATATATTACTGTATACTTTAAGGTATTTTTGCAGAGAAAGGTCTTTCAAAATTATGGTATAAGGTATATCCTTTTTTTTTTTAGCTTAGTATCTGACTGGTAATAGTTGATGAAAATGCATGATCACTTACTTCATGAAATTACACTCAGCTATAAAAGCAGGTTTGAGCAAAACAGCAGTTTGTTTCCTCCCCTCTAATCCTCCCCTTCTTCTACATCTCATTTTTAATTAAGACAGTTTCTTCATTCCAAGGTGAAGAGTGAACTTTAAAACTCATAGACACACAATCCAGGACCCAGTATCCAGCAGTGACCAAGAGTTTGATTCTTTTGCAGACAGGAAATAGATCATAACAGTTGGTTAATGCACATGTCAAGCATTAAATGATGTTACATGACCAAGCATCTTATCATATAACAAATGCTCTCCTGCACCATCATGACAATGTTAGTTAAAGAGAAAGTATAACTGAGATCCCTGGTTGGTATTGGTGCCTGACATGAGTAATGGCAGAATCTCAGAGAGGAAATGGAGAGAGAGAAAGAGAAAGAGAGAGAGAGAGAGAAAGAGGGAGAGAGAGAGAGAGAGAGAGAGAGAGAGAAAAAAGAAAGAGAGAGAGAGAGAAGGAGGGTGGGAGTGAAAGGCTATTGCAGGGGAGGCGAGCTGGTGCTCGTGGTGGAGGGTATCAAAGTTCAGCCATGTGTCTCTCCACTCGGCGCATTTTTAATTTTCGCCTCTGCCCCTCAGAGGGTGTGTGTGTGCCACTGGGTAGCCGCCACACCTCAGCCTCACCTGATGATTAATGACCACAGAAAACATCTTTGCAAAGCTTTCCTCTATAACCCTCGATGAAAAATCTCTGCAGGCCGTGTGCCGGTCTAATACGAGCACATAATTAACACAGTGAAAAGTAAAACAATCAAAGCAGGGAGGCCTAGAGGTCTGACTTCAAATGGACTTGTGGAGAGTCCAACATAACGTAACAAACAATATATTTTTTCAGAAAGAGTCTAAGAGACCAGAACTGAAAGGAAACCTCTGACAGCCAGAGGACGATTAGACCTGCTCCTAAATGACGTAGAAAAAGGCCGTGGTGGAGAGCAGCACCAACACCGGTGGCAGCTCAACACAGACACACTGACACACAGACTCAACGCCCACCTGAGAATATCATCTGGACCCACCCAGATTGTGCTTATTAATGAGGTGGATCCATGAAGACGTCATGTAGAGGGTTGCGTAATAATCGCCATTAGAACTGTCATGAGCCTCCCCCAGAGAAGCAACAAGGCAAACATGGATCAGTCAGCTTGGATCTCAGCCAATACTCTAATTAGTGCTGTGTGCTGCCACTGTGCTACATGCTAATTCTGTGACCACAAAGGACAATTTAAAAAAATTAGTGAGAGGTGACCACAACAGTGTTAGTAGTGCTATGGGGAAAAAAATGAACATGTAGGTTTTAACTTTTTTTTTCCCCACAGAACGTGTTGGCAAGTGACATAACACAGATCACAAGTTACTGTAGGTTTCAGGCCAGAAATACACAACACAGCAAGAAATATTACCAATGTGCAAGCAGAGGCAGTAAGGAACGAATGAATATAAATGATGGTCATCTGCCAATGAAGTTGGATTCCACCAGCTCCTGAGGGACATATCTGTCTCTTTAGCTGTTAAATGCGTCCTCAGGAAGTCTCTAACTGTGTCTGTGAGGTGTTTTTATTGAACAGTGGGTGTTTTTTTTTTATATGGCTGATAATCAAACTATGAGAGTAGCAAAAGTTAAAGCAGAAGTAAGTGGTCCGGTCGTTTTCGCTAATGCTGCGTTCCAGGCAGGCTTTTGAAATCGTAAATTACAGCTTCAAGTCACAACTTACGACTTTGTAGCGTTTCAGGCAACCCACTCGTGTTTTTCCGACCTGTTTTACCGGTGAAAGTCACTATAACGGCCACTCGTAACTTCCGACCGGTGAACTCGTACCAGATCGAACTGGTACCACTTCACGGTCGGAAAAATACGAGTTTCCTTGAACGCACCATAACAGTCCTCGTCGCTACGTCGCCACATTCACAGCGTTCCTTGGCTGCACACACAGCCCTGCATGCCGTTCTCTCTCCTCATTGGATAAAAACTGTAGGATACGATAAATGTTTTCTCCTCGGCTCAGAGCAGAGCAGAGTGACTGACAGACCCGTGTTTCAGACCAAACACTCTATGTAAGTGATTGCTGTCGGAAGATATAACTATTTAAGACTTATATTAACACAAATATATCACTTACTTCTGCTTTAAACAGTTAAAATATTTATTATGTATACCCAAACGGTTGTGCTGCAGTCAAAAGATGAGCTGCTAATCCTTAGACAGGTGTGACTCAGGTCAGGGCGAACACCACTGATCTGATACTGACAGCTCTACTACGTCACGTCAGTCAATGTCCTGTCGTCTCCTATCTTGACAGTATTGTAAATCCCCATACTCCCCACAAGTGCTGCTCATTGTGGGAAATGCACACAAACCGATGCATGAAAAGTTTTGACGTCTGTCTAGAAATATTCCTTGTTAGTTCAGAGAAGTAAAATCTTTGATACAAACCTCAAAAACAATGAGCATCAGTATAAAATACACTCTGCAGTGTGTTAATATGATACAGGAAACTGGGACACAGCTACAGCTGAACTTGTCTTTGGAATCTCAGTACATCAGATTGTGTTTGGAAAACTTAACACACCCACAGTCCAGGTGTTTCAATAAAAGCGCTGCAGATCAGATAACCTATCATCACACCTGGATCCAAACAGGAAGCAGATGCACAGCCTGCAGGCAGCATAGGTGTTATAACGGTCAAAAATAGAGCGCCAGGACACGGTGTGATGTTCTTTTTTGGGACGTCATGGCACTCAGCCACAAGTGGAGCCTGGAAATCTGTGTTTTGATGTTCAAATATTATAGTTCATTCATACATTTATAAATACTATTATTATTAGTTGTAAAACTAGCGGTGCAACAGGAGTACCGCATGTACATAACCCAGCTATTGAATAAGATAGAAGACAATATTTTCAGTGTGTGAGAGCTATTGTTGTTGGACAACTCCCCCAAGGAGACATCCTGACAAGATGTGCCGTGATTTATGTTTGGGACTGCAATGAGGTCTGAACTCAGCTGAGCGCCGTCTGGAAAGCTGCATGGACACGACATCATGGCACAAATTCATTGCATGAGTAGATAAGTCATTGTATAGATCTTGAAGGTACATCACTGGAATTGTAGCCGCAGGGGTTTGTTGAATCTGGACCTTCATGTAAAACAGTGTTTCCTGTCTGGCTCAATAATGTACAGTACATAAGTACAGTCAGAGAGGAAGTCAGCAAACCTTTTCTCTCCATTGTGCTTTTTAAAAAACCAGTGTGCTGCTCACGCCAAAAGAATCTAATAAATACAGAGAGAGAAGAGTGGACACAAACGTACACAACAAACATTAATAAAAGGAAAGATTAATATAAAGCTAGACAGTAAAGGTATTGCTCAAAATATTCAACTGAATTTCTTCTCTGTCAGAAGACACAACATGAGATCAGTAAACACCAAACGTCTCCTCCACCTGCAAACAAACTCTGAAACAAAGACTAAACTTTTGCAGCTTCAAGGCTGGAAAACTCATTTATTCCACAATATCTGCCAGTATCATGTATCATCATAAATATCACATAGCTTCTACAGTAGATGCTTCTTTTTCTACACATTTTATTCAGAGGTTTAGTGGTGCATAAACGCAGGTATATGGTGTATAGGCCACCCAGCTCTGCGCTGCGCAGGAGGGTTTGCCATATACCTGACTAAAAATAGCTACAGCTACGAATCAGTGCACACCTTGCACACTAAAGGCAATCAGGTCACAGTCTATCATGTGTAATAATGTGTGGCATTTACTTAGATGCACCATCAGGGGGGCAAACCAGGAAAAAGCTAGGGGTCCTTGGGGGTGAATATTCGCCCACGATGATCCCTTCTATTGGAA
This sequence comes from Trachurus japonicus, assembly GCF_045865225.1. Classification (NCBI taxonomy): domain Eukaryota; kingdom Metazoa; phylum Chordata; class Actinopteri; order Carangiformes; family Carangidae; genus Trachurus; species Trachurus japonicus. The sequence continues at coordinate 26,080,691 of NC_140918.1, read as the reverse complement.
TTATAACCCCCCTTAAACATTAACAAAAACACTATAAGTGTACTATACTTCTCTCCAAAAATCCCCTTACTTACTTACTGACTCCACCCACCAACACACCGCTTCACCACTGACTTCACCTCAGCTGTTTTTAACAGTGTTTTGTGAGTTTCAGTGTTTGGCTGCACAGCATGAGCTAATAACTGACTCACAGGTGGGTTAGTGGGGTCTCTCTCTTAATAAACAATATCTAATTTAGGTAATGCAAAATTGGTCTAGTCAAGTTTATCTCTGTTTTTGAAAGCAAATAACACAACAGGTGCTGCAATGAGAGGACACAATTTACAAGTCATTAATTAAAAGCATTTAATTTGTGGCTTTAATTTTAAACTTCAATTGAATTATAGACTAATTATTTAATTTAATTTCAATCAAATTAAAACACAATATAAAAGGGTACTAATTGTGGCGGACAAATTAGAGCAATTATACTATTAGGTTGATAATTATGGGGACGTGAAAACAAATGTGCAAAGGCAGGTCTGCAGCCAGTAGCAGACAGGAATACTGCTCTGAAACTGAGAGTAAACAGCCTCAGCTTTTACAGACATCCACTCATTAATATATAGGAGATCATATATTTGAGCTACGAGACAAGAGTGTACAGACTGGATAGTTCAGCAAAATTCTGTATGATTTACAATGATATTTTTAAATTCTCACGCCTGCCAGACTAGTTCTGCACATGGTAACTGCAGCAATGTTAGGAAAAGAATTTACGGTTTATAATAAGATGAACATAAATTACAGGTCTGTGACGGCATGCAAATATTGGTCTCCTGCATTACAGTCAGAGGTGCTATATAATCTCCAGCTCGCTACATGGAGAGCTCACTGCAATGGGACTGAACATGGCAACAGAGTAAATCATAACTTGCTGAATTATCCAACATGGATGTTATTCCCAGGAATACAGTGAGTTCTGTTTATGTGCTGTTTCAGTATGAGACTGACTGTGGTGGGAGCTTAAACACAACAAAGCAATCAAGAGCAGTAAAACCTGCTGATACCACAGAATGTAATAATGTAATAATTTAATATGAATTCAGTTAAAAGACAGGATCCAACTGTACACTGACTGCATAACTTACAGGAAGAAATATCCTAGATACGATCTTTAACGTGACTTTATTAATCCAATCATAACCTGGTAATGAATTAGTTGTGATTTATAATGAAAGTCCTCCAGTGAGAGGTCTACTGTCTATCTGCTGCTGATAACAGGACTCTGCTGTGGTGCACATGCTGAAAACTCAGAGTCTATTTCTGTGTTTGCTCTCTGACTGTTTTGATTGCCTTATTGGTTTCAATATACTTTTTCAACTTCATTTATTTTGGGGTTTAATTTGTTTTTCATCGCTCTCTGGCTCCTGTGATCACAGAGGGAGGCAGTTTCATCCAAGCAGCAATCATCACGTCTCGGCGTCATCTGATCAAGACATATTAAATGTTTTAACCCTTTCATATTTTTTACCAGCTCGGCCTGAACACACTGTCTTTTATTTTTATGTCTGTGTATTTCAGGGTCTTTGTTGCAGATTTTTTTTCGTGCTACTCGTGGTGAAAGGAAAACTGCGGGCCTGCTGACATGCTAACAGCCAGGCTGTCGTTCACAGAAGTCTAATCAGCGGGGAGATCTGACTTTCTTGGAAGGAAAATTCCCTAATGTGCAGCCACCACTTGCTGAATTTGGATCACTGTCAAACTCTGTCAGAAACAGATTCCCAGACTCTCTCCCTCCATAAACTTACTCTGGATGACAACACATTGACAAGACGGCACCAACACTGTACTTTCCTGCTAATGTGTGTCACATCATAATGTGATTTATCTCGAAAGAATATCTAATTCTAAATGTCAGGATTATATCAGAGATAAAGAGTTTATTCTCAAGTGTACATGTGTTAAAAGCTGAAATAACTATGATACAAACTGGATGGTAAATAACTGGGTTCTTTGGTTATGCAGCTGTCAAGGTGTGTAATAGCACACACAGATGAACATCCACAGTGACCGAGCATGACAATTTCATTTAGAACAATTAAATCATATTAATGATTTTAGCAGAACAGCTGGGCGCAAATCCATTAAATCAATTGAGAATAGTAATGGTTTTAAACCAGGGAAGAGAGAGAGTGTGGAAATGTCCAGTAGTCCTTGCAGCTGATGCACGAAGAAAGAAAACCTAAAGGTAAACGCAGAAGAAAAGACATTAAACTAATTTAAGTATTGGATTAATTGAAATAGCTACAGGAAAACATGATTAAGAAAAGATGGCGGACGTTTAACCAAACAAAGGTGAGGTGATGTGATCTATCATACATATCCCACCACATATACTGTATATCCATTTAAAGGGATACTTCACTGAAAATCTATCATGCCAAGGAAGCGTGAGATTTCCTGCGATATGTTCGTTTGTCATTGTAAACGATTGGATGTACAGTATGATGTAAACGCGAAGAACATCTTGCAGCAAATCTCGCGCATGCGCACAAACATCAACAGAGCCACTGGGAGCTACTGCTACAACAAGACTAAAAACAGAGATCAAGGGGCGGTGCGTGGCGCAGTGGGTAAAGCGGCCGCCCCATGTAGAGGCTACAGTCCTCACCGCAGGCAGCCCTGGTTCGAATCCCACGTTGGGCAGCCCTTTCCTGCATGTCATTCCCCCTCTCTCTGCCTCCCCCTAGTAAGCGATATTTTTGTGTTAATATGAGTCTTAAATAGTTATATCTTCCGACAGCAATCACTTACATAGAGTGTTTGGACCGAAACACGGGTCTCTCAGTCACTCTGCTCTGCTCTGAGCCGAGGAGAAAACTTTTCTTGTATCCTACAAGAGAGAACGGCATGAAGGGCTGTGTGTGCAGCCAAGGGATGCGCCTGAATGTGGTGATGTAGGGACGAGGGCCAATAGAGCCATGACGAGGGCGGGGACTGCTAACTACATTGGCTGACAAGACGTTATGGTGCGTTCAAGGCAACCCGTAACTCGTGTTTTTCCGACCTGTGAAGTCGTACCAGTTCGATCTGGTACGAGTTCACGGGTCGGAAGTTACGAGTGGCCGTTATAGTGACTTTCACAGGTAAAACAGGTCGGAAAAACACGAGTGGGTTGCCTGGAACGCTACAAAGTGGTAAGTTGTGACTTGAAGCTGTAATTTATGGTTTCAAAAGCCTGCCTGGAACGCTTACTTCTGCTTTAAATTAAAAAAATTAAAAAAAAACAGAGATCAAATTATTTTTTTCGAACAACTTTTTCATGTTGCGGTTTCAGGACACTTGGGTCAGTACGGACGAACAGTATGGAGGTATTTGGATCAGATGTTTCATAGTGTGTGTTTTGGACGATTCAAAAGTGAGCAACATCCGCCGCCTTTACAGTATATGAAAATCCGTTGCCAGCCGGACCCCCACTGGAACTCCAAAAGCGTTTTGATGACTCCAAAAGTTCTCTGAACCCTTCCGTGGCATGACGGTGAGTAGAAAATTTGTGAATTATCGATTTTGGGTAAAATATCCACATTTATTACTGCTGATTATCTTAATAGGTGATAAAATAAGCCATCTGTGGAGAAGCAAATAATTACAATAAAAGAGTTGGGCCTCAGCAGCATGGGCCCCAGAACTTCACTCTGAACAAACAAGCATGGCGGTCAATACCTTGTGTGGCGGGTTGCTGCCATCAGTATGCGAGTGTGTGTATGTGTGTGTGAGAGAGAAAGGGTAAATGAAAGGCAAACTGTAAAAGCTCTTTGAGGGCTTTTATGAACTCAGCCATTTAGCACTGAGGTTGCCGATCAGATGATTCCCGTATAAATGGTTTTTGTGACAGTGATGTGCATTTTAAACGGCAACAACAAAAAACGTTTCTGTCCTTTGCTCTCGAGGGCATACTGTATATAGTTGTGATGGAGGACACAGTTTTTATTTTGAAACTTTGTCTTTTCAGCATAAAAGTATCTCCAGCCTGTTCCTTTCCCACATCCGCACACGCTTCTGAGGTGATTACTAGTGCTGCACGATTAATCTAATCGCAATCGCAATCGCGATGTCACGCCGTGTGATTACGTAATCGCACGAAAGAGTGCGATTGGCGATTTAAAGTCTACATAAATGTGCGACTGCGTGAGCCTGTAAACGGGACTTTAACTCCGGTAGTGTGTGGAGTGGAGCCGCTAATGTGTGCAAGCATAGCAGACTCGTCAGTAGTCATGTGACCAGCAGGTCTGATCACGTGACCACCGTGATTACAGCAGGTGTGGAGCTTTAGCGTCACAGAGCGAACTGTGTTTTCCTCCGCAACATGTGCAGTGCGTTTAAAAAACGAGGAGGTATGTGACCAGAAAGCTCCGGTGTTTGGTTTTCTTTTAACTGTCTTTTTTTTTTTTTTTTTACCGTAACAGCCACACTCATTTGCCGTCTCCTCTCGTCTCCTCCGTTGTGTGTGTGTGTGTGCACGCGCGCGCATGCGTGCGGGCGTGCGTGCGTGTGTGTGTCTGTCTGTCTGTCTGTCTCTGTGCTACCTGTGTACCTGTGTGCTGTGAGAGGAGGGAGGGGGGAGAAAGGCATTGTAATAAATGATGGCATCGCAGTAGACTATGAAACTGCACAAAAAGTTACCTATTTTTATTTAATACAAAGATACTGTAAGGAAACACTTATTATTTGAGAAATACACTCCTAAAATATGGTTATTTCCTGTGCTGTGCTTGATAATCAAACAAATAGACTCCTTACAGCATTAATTTACAATATCGTAATCGCAATCACAAATCGCAATATTTTCCACCATAATCGCAATCGCACATTTTTATCAAATCGTGCAGCACTAGTGATTACAATCTCTTCATCATCTTTACCATATCTATGTTGTCACATACAGATCCTGGAGGACAGAGCACACAAACAGCATGATACAGTAGTAAAACATATAGTCAGGCCTCTAATAAGTCCATGAAAACTTATATCTGAATAGATATTGAAGGCTGTTAAAGTGGGTCAAAGAAAAACTTATAAAACAAAGAGAACAACAGGAAAGGATGAATAGACGTGTCACTGCTTTCATCCTGTTTCCATTAGAAGTGTATGAGCAGCAGAGGAGACAGATCAGTGATGTGAGCTCAGAGCATGAGCTTCCCATGCGTCCACTTATAAGACCGCTGCGTCTTTATGCTCTTGAGACAGAAAAGGGACAGACTGGTGCTGGGATTTTTTCAGAGGACGTTCAATTCTTTACTTCTTGAACTTATCAGAAAAATATCCCGAGAAGAACCAGATGTCAGTGGGTTCAGCGTCCCTGTTAATACTTCATCAATGATCTGTTCACTAATGATGAAGCCATTAGGCAGGGCTGGCCTGAGCATGTTTAAGGTCAGTGAAGACCAGTTTTCACATAGGATTCATCTGTGAACATAAACAGCTCAGCGCTCCAGTCACTGATCATCAGATATTCATGTTTCCTGGTAACCAGACATTGGACAGACTCAGTCTCAGTGGGATCTGACTGAGAATAAAGAATGAAGTGAAGTGAAGTTAAATAAAAATCTGCTGCGCTGCAGGCACCCAGGGTTTTATGGGTGAGAGAGGATCTAATCTATGCTAATCAATTTAGCCTCTGTTGACAAATTAAGTTTTTAAGCAAACATAATGATTGCTGCATCGCGGCCAAAAACAACAGATATAAAAGTCATAAAATATGTCTGAGAGTAAAACAATGTTTAATACTCTCTTGTATTGCAAGACTGTCACATAAACAGCCACAGACCATTATACACCAAAATGAAAAACCAGTGGACTTTTCACAGCAGGTGCTTTGACTCGTCTTTGCAGGAGAGACTCAGGTGTGACCAGGGTGTGAATCCTGGGGGGGGGGGGGGGGGGTATCAGCTCTTTATCTGGGACAAAGGTGAACCCAGTGTAGGAAATGGTATTGTCCACTTAGGATTCTTCCAGGTGTTAATATAGATAACAATATATTGTAAAATTTACAATCACAAGTAAGAGTGGGTTTCCTCTATTATTCCAACCTATTTATAACACACACAACATCTCACTGAAATATCCATGTACAGTACCTGAATTTAGTCGCTGTCTGTTTCTGCACACATCTGCAGAGCCTCCATTTTTCTGGCATTAACTAATTTCCTCACATCTGTCTGTGCTGTTAACAGCTAATCGGTTCAGTCCCTTGCTCCCAGCTGTTCTGCTAAAAACATCACTGACACACTCACTCAATGTAACATCAGCAGGAACAAATAATGAGTCATCTTTGATGCAGGAAATGAGCAGGACAGACACTGTAAAATCTACTAAACACTTCCTGTTCCTGCTTCACCAGCCTCTAATCTGTTTACATGCCGTGGACTGCTGATTTCATGTCCACTCCCCCTTTTCAGGCTGTTTATTCTAACATCCAGGTTTATTATTACTATTATTATTTATCCACTCACAGAAGAAAAATAGCACATTTTAAACAGAGAGCAGAGAAGTTTTTTTCTCCTCTCATGTGGAAAATCATTTCAGAGTACGACTGCAAATGTGTGCGCTATTAAGTTGAGCCAGTGAAAAATGAAAATATGGTCTCAACATCAAAACACGCCTTTGTGCACCGTCAGTGCTCAGCATGCCTAAGCTTTGCGGCGCATGTGCAGCTCTTTATTGCTGAAATTAAACCTCTCTCACAAGGCAAAGTGAGATTTAAAATCATTGAATTATTGACTCCATGAAAAGCCGGCTCCCTGTTCTGGCTCTGCTGCATATTACCCATTAACAGTCACGGGTGTGTGAAGTAGATGATCATTTTCATTCCACTGTTGGATGAGAGAGGGGAGAATAAGACTTTTTAAAATGAGATTTTTCATGACTGTTTTAATGAGAGACATGCATAGATTAGCTGCTGCAAAACAGCACTACTGTAATGAACTTGAATATCCTCCATGGAGCCATGTCAAACCACTCAGCAGGAAAAGTCAGTCCCACCATGCACCTGCTTTCCTGTATAAGTACCTGCTCTGTGATGATAATGTTGGTCAAATTGTGAAAATGAAGGGAAACAGTCACAGATTCTGTTGTATTTGTTGGCTGCTGCTGAAGAAATTGAAATTGGAAAAACAAGCCAATTTCACCAGCACTGAACAACACAGGTTTTTCAAAACTCTCAGCCACAGATTTTGCAAATCTACGCCAGTCCAGGAGGACTGCATATTTTCTTCATGAAATTAAGTTCATTTACAACTAATGTGCACTAGAAAATACTGGGTGTGAAACTTCACATCAAAGTGCCGTGACCATCTTCACTCAACACTAACTTTCTCGTACTGAGTGCTTTCAACAGCATCTCACAACTTTCAAGTGAGTCATCTCAACAACTGAGCATCCACCATATGCTGATCAAGAGCATGAGTTGGAAGCCCTCAAAATAGTAAGTGGACTTTTTACAAGCTTGTTATCAGCAGACAGTTTACAGAAATATTTTTGACCCCCTCTGTAATATATTGCCTACTGCATGATCAACTCTTTGATTTTTAACCAATTACCTGCAAAACCTCCCATTAGCCTCAGCCATTCATTGTGTTTAGTGCGAATCAGTGAGCTGTCAGTGAACATGATGAACACTGTTAAACTCACACCTGCTGCACATCAGCATGTTGACAATGCCACTGCTCTGTTTTCAGCCCTTCCCTTTGCTGTTGTTAACACCATGAGGCCGTCTCTACTGCATCTTTACCAGGGCTGAACCACACCTTTGATTTTTCTCATGCAGATCTGGTAATCAGAAAACCCACTGGTGTGAGTTTTAGTGATGACACAGTATGTGAGTAAAAGTTGGCATCGTGGTCAGTTATGAAATCCTCCTGCACTGGGGGAGCGTTGTGTCCTGTCGGGGCTGCTGCTCGCCTGTCAGCCGGACGCTGCTGCTGAGAGAATCGGAGCGGCCAACAGAAACGAGTCACGCTGCCTGGTGCTGCTCTGCCCTCTGCCTCCATCACCATCTCTACTTCCATCACACTTGGTTCAGTCATTTTAAGACAAATCCACAGCCTGCCACACTGTTGCTCCTGCGCCCTTTTGTTCACTGAAAGGCAGCTTAAAGGGATAGTTCAACATTTTGGCAAATTGGCCCATTGCCATAATCCCTATACTGTAGTTTTAGGAGTAGGTTTGTTACCTTTAATTGTCGGTGCAAGCTGTTTTTAGAACGGCGGAGCAGAGCCGCGAGCTGCTCAGAGCTACACTATGGAGGCTCATGGGATTTCTTGGTTTCCCTCATCAAACTCATCAAATACACAATCCAACAACTCCAAATACTCCAATAATAACGTAACGTTACGAGATGGAGTTGTTTTCGAGGTAAATTCATGCAAAACCGTTGATGCGCGTTCCCGTCAGAGGCAGTTTTTCAGCAAGTAGTCTCTGTATTTGCCTCTAAAACAACTCTGTCTCGTAACGTTCTGTCATTATCTCATAGCGTGGTGAATGTGCAGGTCACAACTTGTCCACCAGAGCGTTTTGGAGTTGTTGGATTGTGTATTTGATGAGTTTGATGAGGGAAACCAAGAAATCCCATTAGCCTCTGTAGTGTAGCTCTGAGCAGCTCGCGGCTCTGCTCCGCCATTCAAAAAATAGCTTGCACTGACAATTAAAGGTAACGAACATAGAACTATAGGGATTATGGCAATGGGCCAATTTGCCAAAATGTTGAACTATCCCTTTAAAAAAGTCTAACAGTTGACTCACAGGTCCTCTTCATTGATGCATCAACAAAATCTTGACTTGACTTTCGTATACCTACTATCTGTGCATCTAAATCAGTTATGGAGCCTGCTGCACTAGAGGACAAATCACAGGTGTTATGCAAACTCTGAAAGGTCAGATTTTTTTCTACGGTGGTTGCTTGGACCTCTGGATTTATCCTTTGGTTTTCCACTGAGTCACAAAATAACTAATTACAACATTCATTATGTTCAATCAAAATCCAATTTCAAGCTGATCAGCTGCCTTCTTGACTCTCTGAAATCAAGCATTGGGTGTCCCAGATCTTTCTGCAGCCTAAAGTAATTGTGTTTGCTCCTTAAAATCCATCCACATTTACAGAGGAAGATGTCAGCTAATATTCCACTGGCAGCCACAAACCTTTGTGCGGTCTTTGACAGTGATGTTTTATTTCACAAACAAGTCGCATTAGTAATTCACTCATGCTTCCTTCACCTGAGCAGCATCTCAAAATCAGGTCTTTTCTTGTGCTCACCTTCAAGAGGTTGAACATCTCTTTACAGTCTCATGTCTGCACTGTTGCAGTTTGCTGTAATACAGATGTACCTGACCTAGTAAAAGATGCAGCCAGTAAATTTTTGACCAGTATCAGAGAGAGACAAGATCACACTGTATTACTGCTGAGTTAGTCAATCTTCATTGACTAGCAGTCAGCTATAGAGCTGATTTAAGATTTTACTGACCCCAGTTAGCACCACTTCAGATCTTCAGACAGAGTCCTGCTGGCTGGTTCAAGGCTGGTAAAGGAGATCAGGCTTTTCTTTACACACTCTCTCACACACACACACACACACGCACACGCACACGCACACGCACACGCACACGCACACGCACACGCACACACACACACAGCTCAATAAAATTATGGATGCAGGCTATGGCTAATCAATGCCGAAAATGAACCTGTGTGGCCAGTTCTGTTCTGAACACCATCACCCATAAATCACCTTGTCTATACCAGGCCATTACTGGGAGCTATTAAACTACACAGTAATCAGCCTTCAACTCATTAGCAATGAGAAGATAAATCAACACAGTGGCTGTTGCATAATGGAGGCCTTATCACTTCAGTCAGCAGCTTATTTGGAAAAGAGAGGGCGTGATACAGCTTGAAGCTACAGACACACCCTTTTCTGAAAAGTTCATTTACCAAATTTACCAAATCAGGGAGCTCAAAACTCAGTATTTATATAAGAATGACAGAAGAATGGTTAATGCAAACATTAGTATCAGGACTTATATGTGCAAAAAAAAAAAGAGAGGGTTCTCAAAACGATACAGTATCACATACACTGGACATTTCATTATTATCTTTTAATCATGACCAAACAGTAACAGATATACAGTACTGTATTCCTGAGGTGAAGGGTTAGGGTTAGGGTATTTATGTTGTATTTACACTAGTTATCTTAAATTTATTATATTATTTATTATTATTATTGCATTATGCATTTTTGTACAGATACATGAGGGCACTGAAAGCTGAAGCTTTAACTAACAATTTGTATTGTGAAGAGCATTTTGTCTCTAATAATGAACAGAAATACTTTCATTATGGTCTACCATATATGCAGATATCTTAAAACAAGGGTTTGCACTGAAAAATCTGTCAACAACCGAGCAAATTTATGAGGACTGCCCACATGTGATTTACATGTAACTGGTGTATTTAGAAGGTCAATGTACTTAATATGAAATCAGAGACAGCACATGTGAAATAAAAACTATTTCACACATAATTGAGTTTAATACAACAGCATTTCACTTGATGAGTTCACATATGGTATTAGAAGTGTGACGAGATTTGAATTACGGCTCTGATGATATCGCTGTGATCAAACACTTTTCACACTTCTCTGTCACTTTCTGTTTTCTGCTTCTGATGAGCCTCTTAGTTTTTGTCGGTGTGCCAGTAAGTTGTGAATTCACATAGACATATGTGGTTTTCAGACATGATATTTCACATGTAATGTAAATATGAATTTGTGAATTTCTTGTTTTGGCAAGGGAATGCTGTATAGGTAGATTAGCAGTGGAAAACGATGCGTCAAAGGAATTAAAGCAATACCTTCAACTCTGGATGGTTATTCATTATTCATAAAAAATAATGTAATGCAGCCATGTTTGTGCATCTGCTTCCAGTAGAGGGAGGTCAAAGTGTTGTTTGCACTTAAATCAACATTTAAATATCATAATTCAGACTCCATTTAGCATTTCGCTAAAATGCTAAATGGAGACTGAGGTCATGAAACGAGAGAAATGAGTGGTGGTGGCATCAGGAGGGGTCTGGATTGAGGTCGAGATAAATGAGGTAGAAAATGAGCAGGTTATGTTTAGGAGCGGCCTGGTAAGTCCACACCTGTGCCACCCCTGCATTTAACCCACAGGTCTAGACAGGTGCTGCCAAGCCTGGGGCCCGGGGACCAGCCACACACACACACACACACACACACACACTGACTGTTGCATGTCATAACGTTTTCTGTATACGAACGGACTCCCGTCCCCTCATGATTAATTACGTTCAATATGAGTGTATTATTTACAAACCAGCAGCAGCGCAGTGCTAATACATCATCCATCTTGAGACGGCCCCGGGCACTTTGTGTCATAAAGAGGACGACACGAGCATAAGCGCATGAGAAAATTATCTACACGTGCACGAAAACAACTTGTCAGCGACTGCATCTCGTCTCCTTTTGCCAAACCAAGACTCCCTCCCTCTCTCCTTCCCTCCCTCCCCCTCTTACACTCTTGATGTCTCACTATTATGTTGGTGAATTGGAGCTGAAGAGAAAGCGGGAAGCCTTGACACAGAGCTGCTAATGCAGAGCCGCTACACTAACACGTTGTGTGAACGGTCGGGGAGCACATCTACAGGACAGTGAGGGATAGACGACGCTAACACTGCATTCAATGCACGCTCTAATCCCCCTGAGTGGCTTTACAAACGCAACAACGTAGTACAAACGCAGCCACAACAAAACACAGCTCATGGACGCAGCTGAAATATGGTATTTCTAAAGAATATTTAAACAGTTTCTGAAGGGATTGAGGACCTTCACATTGTGACTGTGTTCCACTTATCAGTATCTGTTAGACTATAATAGATCAAGTCACTGCTTCAAAGGTGAAAGGTGCTGCTCATAGTGCTGAAGCCGCAGGAACATTCATTGTGTGATTCAGTCACAGCTTTCTAATAAACCGAGTCAATGCCTTCAGCATCAAACAGCAGATAAAGTTCGAAACTATCTGCTAAAGAAAGTGAAACATTCTTTTCCTCAGCAGTTGATGGAACTGCTACATCCTGGAGAGAAACATCAATAACAAACAATTCTGAGTAGCTGTTTGAGAAAATATCAACTTTGTGCATAACACCATGTCATGACTGTGAGTCTGTCACAGCCTCACAATTCTGTTGCAGAAGAGCATTATGTTCACAAACGACATTGTTGGAGCTACAGTACAAGTAAGTTTTGGTATTTCTACAGCACTGTTTACTTAGTTGTGCCAAGAGTTTCACCTATCGTTGCTACTGTGACATGGTGCCAGAGGGTGACAAGGTGACCCAAGGTCATGGTTGTTGTTAACATGTTAACATCAGCAGAAGAAAAGAAGTAAAGGAGGTCTCACAACCTCTGGATGCAGCTGTTGGCAACTAAAGGAATTGACCATATTCACAGCGTGGCCATCTTCCTCACTCAGGGTGGGTAAACAAACCGTATAACTGCTGCTTCCCTGGCTGCAAGCCGTACAAATGTCAGATGAACTGCTTTCTTTTCATCGATTCCCGGTTGATACAGATTTAAGGAAGGCATGGGTTGTTAACGCCCGAGAGGACATTGGGCCATATTTCAAAGTAAAATGACATTTGAAATAAGTTAGCCGACATTAGCTGCAACTGCTAACGTAAACGGTAACGTTATGTGACGGCATTGAATCTTCCCACCCCGAGTGACGACGTACAGTAAGCAAAGATGGCGATGCTGTGAATATGGTCAATGGACTTTGGTGCTAAACTCAACTTTCTTGACTGGTTTGCATTGACAGCAATTCACTAACCAGTCAAGAAAGGTGAGTTTAGCACCAAACTCCAGTTTAGTTTGGCTAATAGCAAAACTTACAACTAGCTCCTTTAAGTCACATCTGTTCAGGTCCAGCTGCAGGGATGAAGCTGGAGTCCAGGTCACTGGAAGTTGATGACTCTGATGCAAAAGGTGCAGGGCATAGATTTATTCATTTAGCCTATAGCTCTTCCATGGCATCATACTGTAAAGCCCCATAGATACATCATTTTGGAACATTTATGGAGTGGTTGTGCTTTGATCGTGTAGTGACTATGAGTTGTAGTGCCACACCGGCACTGTAAATTATATTTTGTTGTGTTTAAATTTGGATTTCATAGGTTCCTGTCTAAAATGATTTGAAGCCAGCACCATACAGTCAGTGGGTGTTCATTTAGAGATCTATCAGAGCTGCTCCAAACCAGCTGGAGTATACTGTAAGCAAGGAGAGGGCAGAAAGTCTGGGATGGAGGGAGGGAGGGAGGAAGGGAAGGAGGGGGGAAGGATGAGGCAGACACGATGAGATACATCGACTGACAGAGACAAAGGTTAAGAGAGAACAATACTTCCACACAGAAAGAAGGAGAGACGGTTTAGAGGAGTGAATCAATTCAATCAGCTGGACCTGTTTACCAGCTGGCACAATGCCTGAGTGCCAGAGTGAGTGAGTGTTTGTTTCAATCTGTCTGACAGGCTGCCTGTCACGCTGTTTGAAAACACACACGGCCATAAAATCGGAAATGTATACATTGAGACTTTCACTGCAAAACGAGATTTTAGCTTCAGGAGAAAGAAATTGTCAATTTAGAAAACGACCAGCAGCACAAACGGCGAACAAACACAGCACTTGAACAAATGAATGAATGAAAAACAGGAAATGCTGGTGGCATCAGAAAGGTGGGGAGAGACCTGGCTACTCTCATGGCCACGTTGTGCTGCTCTAAACCAAATAAATGGTCAAAAAATGAATCACAGGAGTAACAGGGATGCGTGACAACCATCCACTCGTGTACGTATGCTATTTAGTAGGTCTGACCCATGATGATGGAAGGTGCTGAAAGACACTTCACAGCGCATTGCATTTTATTACTAAACCAGAACACACATTTTTAGTTTTACTGACTGCGTGAAAATCTGATGTAAACTCACTGAAATGTGAGTGTTGAGTCCGGTGTGCACGAGCTGCACTTGCGTTGCTCACATGATAAGTGAGGGAGGTAGTGACTTGTCTGGTTTGTTTACTTTGGAAAGTCAAAAAATATTTAGATGCAGTGCCTCCACAATACCAGGATTAGAAATATTTGGCAGGAAAGTGGTTTGAGAAATGTTTGATGATGCAACAAGCACTTTGGATGAAGTACGCTGACCCCTTTGAGGGAAAAAGTGAGACACACACAGACACAGACACACAGAGGGGTGTGTCTCATTAAAATAACACTAACCAAAGTAGAAGCAATGGTTATGAAATGAGTGTAATGGTGACATCTGTTTAGCAAATAAGGACTGAAGACAGCACAGAAGTTCAGTAAGACAGATCAACTGAAAAACATCTCAGACCAAAATATTTGTGTTATCGAGCGTTGGGGATCGATTTGATCAAATCCATCTGAATCCTTTCAAATCCCTTAACAAATCTCATTAACTTCACCATTTGTAAGTATTTAAGTTAAATAACCACAGCTCTAGGATTCAGTTTAGGTTTGTCATCACCTGTGTTTTCAGTGAGCAACCAGAGACAATTAGATTTTGGGTTTTTCACAACCTGTAGCTTCAACCTAAAAATTATCTAAGCAACAGATGATGTGAAATGTTAATTGCTGATTATTTTAGATTTGATATGCATAAAAAGCAATAGTTAACATGCTGATATCATCACTGTGATCACTGTTGTAGACAGATGTTAGAGAGTTATCTTTGGGCTTAGGAGATCACAGTTTCATTGTAGCTGTTACTTCATTATCTGTAAAAGGGAAAATCTATTCTATAATCTGTTATTTCAACAAGTGATGGCCATGATGATGATGCTAATTATTATTATCTTTATGTCTTAAACACTGATCTTTGCTAATAGGAACTGAACTGAGATAAAAGCTTTTTTAAAAACCTCATTAGCATTGGATCTTAACAAATATATCTTAAGTGTTACCAGCTATGCAATCAGATCTCAGTCCTGCCTTCAGTTTCCTCTGTTTGATAAAAAAAAATGTCAAAAGAATTTTGAAATCTTTAGACCATTTCACACTTGTGTGCCTTCCCAGAACTCATATTATATTTATAACGTACATACGAAAACATTCATCTTCTCATCTACAAACACATCTGTCCTTCAGTAGATGAACTGGATGATGTACTGGACGTGTCTGTGATGACTGCAGTGTGCATGTGTAAGCATGTGTAATTTATCATGGTGTTGTTACTTCCTCAGGCTCTGTCAGAGGCTTTCAGTGTGTGTGTATGTTTGAAATGGTGGTATATTAACATGCACATATGTGTTGGTGCCAATCATGTCCGCTCACAGCTGCCCCAGGATCAGTGTGAGCTGGCCATGTGATAATGTAACATGCTCCAAAGTCATTTCACAGCCTGATGTCTGCGAGGGAGAGCAGGTGTGTGTTGAGCTCATAGCTGCAGCTGAAGAGACGTCTCTTTGAACATAGGGTCCTATACGCATCATTTAATGGGTGGAGAGAAAATAGTCTCCAAACTGGTCTTTAGTGGGTTTCACTGAGATGAGAAAAACATAACTAAACATACAGCATCTAAAACTACAAATACATCTAGAGGCAGCACAAGGTTTGATGAATCTACCTTTCTGTTTCCAAATGACACGAATAAACAGAGAAAAATGAGACTGTCAGCTCTGCCAACTACAAGAGGCAGAAAAAGAGCAACACTCCTGCTACACTGTAGACTGAACACAGAAAATCGACTTCTTCACCAACATCCAACCCAAATACTAAGAATTGGACACGCTATCAGACCAAAAGCAACGTGGCATTTACAATGAAAGCAGCTAAATATGTCAAAACACATCACAACAGAACAACAGTCTTGGTGTAATTTCAACAGCCCCCGACGAGCAGCCTCTGGGATATATTATAGTAATCACCTAGTCTTTTCAGTAAAGCTGCAAAGACTTGAGACTATCATGCTGCACCACACACAACACCAAAACTCTATTTGTTGATATGCAGGATAAAGTGTGTTATGCAAGGCAATTTTTTTGGGGGGGTGGGGGGGCATGGAAGCATATAGTCAGTGACAAATAATTCACCCCTGACAACTGACTCAAAGACAGGTTCACATGAGCTGAAAATGTTTCAACTTGTAGAGAAAATTCTTCCTAAATGAACAAAGGGGAAAAAAGGGATTGGAGGGTCAAAACTGGTGAGTTCAGAGATCAGTCAGAGGCTGAACGACAGCTGGTGCAAAAAAACAACAACCAAAAAACACATCTTCCAGAGGAGGGGGGTGGGGGGGGTACAGTGGGTTTGTTACTGGAGTTTATTGTGACTGCTTCTGGTATCAGTCACAGTCAGAAACCTTACTTATTCCTTCAACAAATCTCAGGTAGTGTAATTCTACACAGAGTGTGCTTTTTACTTTATTGCTGGGGATAGTTCAACATTTTGGCAAATTGGCCCATTGACATAATCTCCATATAGTGCAGCAGATTAGTGAGACAATCGTTCATTTTGGTATAAAAGCATGAAATTTGGTACAGATACTCTCTAAGGGTCACTTTTTGGGAAAAAGATGTTGGCCACGCAAAAATTCAAAATGGCGGCCATTTTTTCAAGATGTTCTGTATTTAGTCTAGTAGGAAGAGGGGGGTAAAATGTATCCCCTGAAAATATACTTCTAAACAGTGTTTCTAGATTGGAAAAAATGTGTAGAAAATGATGAGCTATGTTAAAAAGTTGTCAGAATGTCCCATGTATCATTTTTATGCAAATTAGTGCCGCCATTATTGTAAAAACCTAATTTCACTATATCTCAGCCAATATTGCAGATAACTGAACAAATAAGGTGTCTAGACCCATGTTTTGGGGGTCAGAGATCATAATAAAACTATTCATAAAGTGATCACATGTTGGTGCCATGCTAGTAAGCAAACCTAACCCTTTTACCAATTACAAGACACCAATATTGGAGATACCAAATAAGGTGTCTAGACGGAGGTTGTTGTGTGTTTAACCAAGGTTTATTTGGATCAAACATCATAATAGAACTCTTCTTGATGTGACCACTCTTCTCTTTCCCATGCCAGATGAACAGTCAAGTAAATGGTTCTCCACTATGCATCACTCATCATCGTTTTCACTGAAATCATCAGAGTTAAACTCATCCTCTTCTTCCTCTTTCTCCTCCTCTTCCTGTTCATGCTCTCCAGTGTCATGGGGATCAACCAGTGAAGTTGGTAGGATAGGACCACAGGACCACTGAAGACTCACGACTCTGTCCAGACATCAGACAGGTGAATTGCTCCAACTGCCTCGGCATCTCAGGCTTTACACTCTAGCAGAGTTGACTGAATACGTGAAACCTGGGATTCTTCTTCAAAGGCCTCACCTTCCTTCTCCCTTTGATGGCACTGGTACAGTCTTCTCCACTGAACACATAGAACCCAAGAAGAGTGGCGCGGTGGTCTTCTCCCAGGGATTCTGCAATACTACTACTGCCTGGCTTCCGGTGCATCTGTCCCCACTGATGTTGAGATGGACGTGTTACAGTACTTTTTTCCCAAAAAGTGACCCTTAGAGAGTATCTGTACCAAATTTCATGCTTTTATACCAAAATGAACGATTCTATTGAAATATGCAATTAATCTGCTGCACTAATAGTCTTAGCAAAGATATTCAATATATGGAAAAATACTCCATGAGAGGCTGCTCCAATGATAGAAATGGTATACACTTCCTGTCTTTCTAAATGGGCGTGGTCAACCATCACCCCACCTAGTTCTGTGAACGTGTCTGTGGATTTATACAATTTGTAGGTAGATGAAAGTGAGATGTTTATATTTTCTTATGATAACATTAAATATTTACACTACTAACAGTCATATTTAGCATGACAAAAATAATTTAAAGGGACAACGAGGAGTTTTGGAAAAGCGAAGCGTTTTCACACTACATTTATGAGCCTCCACGCGCACCGTAAAATTCTTTGACCGGCGCAAGACGGACTCATGTTTTCATTCATCAATAATTAAAGTCAGAGGTTCAAAGAGGTTCACATACCATCGTAGTTCCGACCATAAACAGCGATTTGGCTGCGTTATTCTCATGACTCGCCACGAAGGAAACGCTGGTTGGCTCGACCAGCATTTCCGCCACCACTAATAATAACAAAATAACGACAGAGACAGAACGATATATTTATCGAAAATGGGCCCATTAACAAGTGTGGGTAGCGGAGATTCATCCACATTAACGTGAGACTTTTTTATAACCGAGTAGAAACTCCTCGTTGTCCCTTTACAGGAGTTTGCGGCCATTTGTTTGACATTGCCTAGGAGATCTGTGTCAAATCTCGCAAGAGTGTGTCGTACAGACAGAGACAGGTCTTGAACAAAGCGGATTTTCTCCTGTTGTGTCTGTCTGAAAATTGCCATTTTCGTGTCAAACTGTTCAGAAGAATGAGTCCAAAATTTACTTCAGAGGCTGTGGGGAGAAAGAATCGACCATAATAATCGGTGTTCACGTTAAATTGTCCCATTGGAGTCAATACACTCTATGCTGCCTCTGGTCTCCCTAAAGGGGAAGGAAGCTGACTAACCGTCTTTGGTCATAGCAGTAGGTTCTTTTTTTTTTTTTTTTAGAATGGCGGAGCAGATCCGCAAGCTGCTCAGACCTACACTACGGAGGCTAATGGGATTTCTTGGTTTCCCTCATCAAACTCATCAAATACACAATCCAACAACTCCAAAACGCTATCATGGACAAGTTGTGACCTGCACATTCACCACGCTATGAGATAATAACGGAGAGTTACGAGACAGAGTTGTTTTCGAGGTAAATGCAGAGATTGCTTGCTGAAAAACTGCCTCTGACAAGAAAGCGCATCAGCTGTTTTGCAATTTACCTCGAAAACAACTCTGTCTCGTAACGTTCCGTTATTATCTCATAGTGTGGTGAATGTGCAGGTCACAACTTGTCCACGACAGCGTTGGAGTTGTTGGATTGTGTATTTGATGAGGGAAACCAAGAAATCCCATTAGCCTCCGCAGCGAAGCTCTGAGCAGCTCGCCGCTCTGCTCCGCCGTTCTAAAAACAGCTTGCACCGACAATTAAAGGTAACGAACCTACTCCTAAAACTATAGGGATTATGGCAATGGGCCAATTTGCCAAAATGTTGAACTATCCCTTTAAGAACAAACTGAATGACCTCTGTGTTTTAGAATGAGCTATATATCTTCTTGCCTAAATACGACTTGGTCAGCAGCAGAGCATAGAGATTAAATTTATTGCTGGAAGAACAGCAGGAACACCTATTCAGGTCCAAAACTTTTAACCTTTTTTACATCCTACATTATTACTTTACATTATAACGCTGGCATCACAGCTCTTAGTCTAAAAGTCTATTTGAGTGTGCGTGAGATAAAGGCACAGTGAGCATGTGTGCGTGAGCCTGGTGGACCCCACTGCCATTTATAAGATAGTGGACATGCTTGAAAGTCACTGGGGCAAGTGAGGAGCACCGAGGCGAGAGACTCGCTGGCGACAGATCGCACCTCGTCACCATAGAAACAGGAAGGCGACATGACAATGGCTCGTGGAAGATAAACCGCAGGAGTGGGGAACGAGTACGAGAGTCAGAGTCAGAGAGAGATGTGATGTGGGTGGGAGAGAAAAGAGGCGGTGGATGAATCATATATTTCTGTTTGTTTTGTTAATTCAACTCCGTGATGCCCGGACATATGGATCCATTTAATGAGACATGAAACCACTAATGAAGGTCCAGGGGCTCTGTTTACATTCAGGCAGTCTCTGTCCAGATGTTGGTTATGAAATTAAGTGGAGGGACAACATTAATTTCACTACATAAGCAGGTTCAGTAATGTACTCCTCCGTATGTCAGCTGAAACATCCAGAATGGCACCAGAGATAACAACAATAATGGGAGGAAGAGAGAGAGAGAGAGAGAGAGAGACAAAGGCACGATCGTAAAAAAAAAAAAATCATGCTAAATGCAATCACACATTCCAAAACAGACTGAAAATATCATTTTCAAATCAAGCAAGCTGTTCCCAATCAACAGGTTTAACTCATGATGCATTTGTCCCAGAACGTGGTAGAAATCAGAAACATACACACTCTCTCCCACTCTCTCAAATCCGAGCATTGATGCTGCCACGGTTCCTAGAAATCATGTGTTGATGGTGACAGAGCAGAAAATGATAATCCTCTACTGACAGGGAGAAAAGAGCGAACAGACAGGAAAACAGAGAGAAACCAAGGACAGGTGGAGACGTGACAACACACAGTATAGTACATATAAAGAGAGCGATTTATAATTCATTTCATTTTATGTATTGTCGAGGGATTCTCAGTGGCTTAAATCACAGCAGCTGTGTCCTGACTCGACTTCCAAAAGGCACCAAGATAGGTGAGATTCTGCATTCAGAGCAGGTTTATGCTTAAAGGAATAAAGGAACAAGCAAGTATCACTATCATGTCTCCGAGGTAATTACAGAGTTGCAGTCTGGACGTTGTTAACATTAGGACTAGAAGCTGCTATTACAAAGCAGATAATACAGACTTGATGGCTTCTCTCACTAACTGTTGCAACAGGCAGCTGAAACATGTCTGTGAAACCAGCATGTTAAGACACAGAGACCATGGCACGGGCCAGAGTGGAGATGGTGGGAAGTGACACAGTGCATTGTGGGGGTCTGGGGACATGTGAGGCGGAGTTAACATTTAAATGTCATTTGCTTGGATGGGAGGACTTGTTGGCAGCGAATGACCCCGGGGTGGTCGTCAGAGACAGAGAGAGAAACAGAGACAAACAGACGAAAGGATAGAGAGCAGCTGAAGGAAAGAAGCAGAAAAACAGAAGAGAAACAGAGAGCAGGATGGAAGGAGGTTTCATGACTTACACTGACGTCGGTGCTTTATTGTGTTACGTAGACTCTAATAAACCAACTCCCAAAGTAACACCAAAGAGGTTTCACTATAACCCCAGACTGTAAAGCAAGTTAGCATGAAGAGGCAATAATTGAAAATGACTCAGTGTACGTGCCTGCAGCTCCTTGAGGCTGCAGGCGCTGCACTGCTCTCAGCTAAATACTCCAGTCAGCATGAACATGCTTACAGCAACAATACAGACATTTTACAGCTATAATATTTACCATGAACAAAATAGCATGTTGCTTATTGCTGCTAGTGACACAACTGGCATCTGTTGATAAACTCCCCAGTCTGTTGCTGTGCAATATTGTATCTATAATTTCCTTTTAAACCATCTCCATATGGTAAAACCAAACTTAAAGGTTAGGTCTGACCCAATGGTATTTTATTTTAGCAAACAGCCCGATGGAGCAGTAATTAAAAACTCAGAAAACCTCAATCTCACTTTTTTAAAACAGGTCTTGTAATTTTATTTCTTTGAAACAATAAAAGAGACCAGGCAAAGGAACAAACTGCACTTTTTGTGAGCAAACTTGAAAATTTCATTCACTCCACATTAACTGAACCAATGAACACAGTCTGAAGACGCCTCTTGCTAACGTCATTTTGTAGAGTTGATCTGAGATTGAATATGGCTGCATGAACAGATCAGAGCCAGTTCTGCTGGTCATCAAGAGTGAAAGGAACACAGACAGAGGCTGATGAAAAGAGACGCGGTGCACAGTATATAATCCAGCCCGAGCACGATGGAAGACAATAACTTCAATGTTACAGAGCAATAAAGACTGATTCCCCACAGGAGCCATTCTGACAACATTTGTTGTGACTTATGCCTTACAAAGTAATCAAGTCAGTGCAATAATGTCCTCAACATAAACATTTCTCAGACACTACACTGACATCACATTACAGTATATGTTTATATAAGAGAGGGTGCCCACTGTGTCGACTGTAATCTTCAGCATGATGAAATATAGACAACACACAAAAAATGTTTTTTGTTTTTTTTAGATAAATTATAATTCTGCACTTGATGTCAAATAGAAAGGAAGTGTAACAAAGAAGTTCAAAGAGCATCAAAAGAAAATTTGATGCATGTCAAACTTCATTAACCTCCACGCCTCATCTTGTCAGATACTGTCCGTGTACCTTGACAACATGTTAATTGCCTAGGTACTTCATATTTTGATTTTTCCATATAACTGCTTGTACATAATATGACACCACCTTATTTAATTTGTACATTACATAAGCCATGTGTGTGTTTTATAAAGGTCTATCGTTATAATGTAGTAAGATGAGCTTAGAATATGAACTGGTGTTCAAATATAGAAAAATACATGTGCTTTTCAAAAGATGGACACGGGAGGATTTTAGCCCGCAGCATCCAAAAGAGACAGCCTAAAGCGATAGCCTCTTCCTTAGTCCCGCCCTACTGTTCACATATACTGTATAGAGGCTGCTCAGAAGTAGACCTATAGTTGCACTATTTGGCTGTACACAGCAGTCAAGAAGACCAGTTTCTCTTTTAAAGCCAACAATTCTTTAACTTACTTCTTACTCCTGTTCATATAAATAAAACACTAACATCTGAGCTGCATTCAGTCTCCACCAATCTGAAATTAATTCATAACTACAAAGAGACTGTGAGCAATGGAAAATGAAAAGGATTACGTAATTCAACCTGCCCCATCTTCATTGAAAACAGCATTTGGACACATTTTGGATTTTATCACCCTGAGGGGAAAAAAGCAGCTCAATAAGACTGGCTTCATCTGCAGTCTTCATACACACGCTTGAATATCGGATCATTAAAAAGAGAATGTGGAGTGTAAAATAATATGCAAAAATGCAGAAACCACTGGTAGATAAAGGTGAGGTGTAGATGGTGGAGGGAGCTGTTGCAGCAGTGATCACACATGGCTGCAAACATGAGCACATAGTGACTATCAGGTTAGAAAAGCTGCACAATGCACCTGCATGAATACTGAATGCTACAATCAGCTGGTTTCCAAACAGCTGGTGCAGGTGAAACCTCCTCAGTTAGACCACTGGACTGGTAGTGAAGGCCTATTAGAGTGTGGTGTACCTAAACATCTTCATATAGACATCTCTATCTACAGAATATACAAGTCCACCAATCAGTCCGTTGCTCTGAGGCTGTTGTGAATATGAATATTTTTTTCATGATGTTCTTGGCTACATCTGACAACCGAGTCAGACTCATCTCCAGATCATTATTGGCCACTCTCCCTCTATACGCTGTTGATCACTGCCATAAGTGAAAATCATGCACGGCTCTCTCTGAATCATCCCTTCACCTATTGCCACATGCTCTCCCTCTCTCTGTGTCTGGATGTCTCTCCACCTTCAACCCGTCCTCTCTCAGTCTCTCTCATTACTGCCTACCCCCCCTCCCATCTGTTTCTTTACAGCCTTTTTTAATGCAGTGTGACGACACAGTAGTAAATTGGTCGTTGTGGTTACTAAAATGGACCCATACAATCTGAAAGTAAATATCCACATTTGCTCAAATACAGGCAGATATTGTGGTGAGGAAGTGGGAAGCAGGTGGAAATGGAGGCAGTGGAGAAAGATATTGATTAAAAGACGAACACATTGTGGTCAGAAGCACGTTGTTTGAGCTCCCAGGCCTTCCAGGAAGGACTGTTTTAAGAAAAACAATGTACAAGAGGAAAAAGGGACTTAAGATCCACACTCACAGGGAGAGCCTTTGTTGTTCTGCCCACTTACAACCACCAAGGAGGAGGCTATGATGTTCACAAACTGAACAAGGCTATCTCTAATTTATATATCTAAACTTTCTTCCGTACTTTACTTTAGGCTGCTGCATGCTGTAGCTGCATGACTGAGGGGATGTTCCCCAGCTGCTTGTATAAGATACATCTTGAATCAGGTGTAATAAGTAGGGCTGCCACGATTAGTCGACTAGTCACGACTACGTCGACTATTAAAATCGTCGACAACTAATTTAATAGTCGATGCGTCGTTGTTTTGTTTTTTTTAATTTTGTTTTTCTCTCAAAACTGCTGCCGCACCTTCCACACACGCACCCGCCGCTGCAGCCGCGCATTAGTGATGTGCAGATCGATACTAAAATATCGATACTTCCGATACCAGGTCTGTATGCTCTAGAATCGATACTCAAATGAAAATATCGATACTTTTGATACTTCAGTCATTTGTGGTAATGCATATCACAGTGAAACTCAGTGGAAAGTAACTAAACTATTGAGATCTTGTCTAAATGACACGCGGTTGGTAGGTACTACTTTTTCTTCCGCCCGGGTAAGTGCGTAACGTGTAAGCGCAGCAGCATGCTGCTCACAAAGTCAGTCTTGTAGTAGCCTCGCATCACCAGGCTCTTCAGACAAGCGAAGAGCCTGGTGTCTGTTACCTCCGAATTAGTCTGCATTCTGGTTCCTGTCTGTAGCGGATACCGAAATCACCAGATTCACCAAAATAAAAGTGTTCACCAACATAAAACTTATAAAATAAACATTAACTTGTAACAATAAAAGCAAAATGTTAACTTAATGGCTCGGGGACTTTCTTGTAAATTATATTCCTGAAATTAAAGAGTTTTACCGCATTTTATTAGCATGGTGCTTTTATGTTGAAGGAAAGGTCTGTCTCTCTCGACCTGGATCCGTTTCCTACCAAAACAGCGAGTCAACGGCCCCAGACTAGTCTTGTAGAGTCAATGGCGGAGTGGAAACGAGTCATGTGTGGAGCAATTTCAGCGGCACAGACAGTGAAGCCGAAGTCTGTAATATCTGTGGGAAACTTATAAACAATATTATAAATAAATACATACATAAAAAAAATAATATAAATAATATGTTTATCAATTTCTTATTTAATTTATGGTTTTATTATTTCACATATGTTCTTTTTTTAGTGTTTAAAACACTATTTTCGGCTATATTCTAAACAAGGCCACTACCTCAATATAGTTCAGAGTTTAAAATAAATACGTTACTCTTAAGTCTTGCATCCTTAGGAAGCTATGACTTTATTTTATTTTATTAGATTTACGCGGCACATTAGGTGCATTTGCACAAAGTATCGGTATCGGATCGGTATCGCTGATACCAGCCTGAATTTTACTCAGTATTGGATCGGAAAGGAAATTTGTGGTATCGAACATCACTACCGCGCATCACACACACACATGCACTCACTCATTCAGTACACATAGGTGTTCTCTCTCTTTTCTCTCTCTACCTGTCTTGTCCCTCATCAAGCGGCACCGGTGTAGCCCCCCCCCCGCCCCCGCCCCCGCCGCCGCCGCCGCTCCTTTCTCTCTCTCTCTCTCTCTCTCTCTCTCTCTCCTCTCTCTCTCTCTCTCTGTCATTTTAAATGAGAAGCGCTACTAGGAGCGGTACCGCCGCTCTATCGTTTTAAATCACGGACTGAAAAACAGCCGTTCCTCATTTAAAAATAAAACCGCGGACTTTGAGACTCTGTGTTGGAGAATATTGGAACGTTACCGCGTCTGGTCACAGCGTCCTGGTCACGTAATGAGCGCTCATCTTAACGAGGAAGTCTTCTCTCCCGGCGTAAAACTACATTTTACGGTAGCTTCTCATCACAGTCTGCACCTTGCAGAGTTTGAGCTGCACCTCAGTTTCACTTGTTTTCATTTGACAGTTTCACACAGAACTTTCTGGTGGAGTCTTTCTATGTTTCTCCCTCTGTGACAGTAAAAAGGGGACATTTAATTTTTTTCAGACAAGACGATTGTCTTATAAACTATTCGATTTTTTTTAACAGAACGACTATTATTTACACTGAGCAAGTTATATTTGAATGATAGGCCTACCAAAACTTTATTATTGTGAATAATTCCTTAGTTTCAGGTGTCTACCTCATTTTATTTAAATGTAGCTATGTTTAATGCCAGAGACAAATGAAGGAAAGAAAAACCTAAAAAACCTTTAAGTATTTATTTTGGTGTTGTTTAGGCCAGTGCCTTATCCTTATTTTACTCAGCTGTTTGCACTTTATGCTACAGTTAAAGCTGCATATTTCATTAAATGTTTAATGAACTATCATCTTAATTGTCTTTATTTTTAGTTAGCATATACCGTAAACACTTCAAGCTGAAAGCTAATGATGGTATATAAGAGCAGCTGCATGCTGGTGCGATAATCTGTATGTTTTACATTCAATTTACGTATGATCCGATTAGTCGACTAATCGAAAGAAATAGTCGGTGACTAGTCGACTATCAAAATAATCGTTTGTGGCAGCCCTAGTAATAAGTCACTGATGTATAAAGATCGTAGATGTATTAGAAGATGTATTACTCGTGTCTGTATTTATAACTAACTTACACTTTCTCCAACTCTAGACAGTTCTTTATATGTGATGTCCTAAAGTTTATGAGACGCTAATACAGGGGTGGGCAATTATTTTTTCCAGAGGGCCACACTGACTCCGATAAAGTGAGTGAAGGGCCACACGATTTGAAATCAAATTGAAACATCAAATATTTATTGCTGAATTGTATATAATTATATATTATATAACTAGCCTACATATATTTGGTGGAAATGATTGCAAGGCTGACAGCCCACAATCCATGTAATCGCATTTTCAAGTTATATCCATCACAGATCACTGAAGAAACATGCTGTAATATGATATAAATATGGACTCAAGGCAGATTGTTTTATCAAAACTTACTGACCATAAATGACTGCACCAATTAAGAATGTTCACAAGACACCTGAATATTATAATTAAGCACTCAGATCCTTTTCAGTTCTGATTCAGTGAGACTGTTCTATTTGTATGTACCGGTAGATAACTTTTTATTTATGAAGAAACACAATACTCATTTGCTGCTGCCTAACAGCACCAACATGAAGAAAAAAAGACTGATTTGATTACAAGCGTAGCCATTGGTGGATGGAGGCTTCAGACGCACGTGGCTACAATCAGTCATATGGTCGATCACGTCAGAAAACCCAGCGATCTCATAAAATGCTCTTTTAATCACAGTTTGCTAAACTTCAGTGTTTGGGAAATAATAATTAGGTGCCGCGATGTTGCTTTATAACCGTCAGAAGTTATGACATGGTTCGGCTGACGGAGGGTTGTGAAACACCGGCCTGGTCCCGCGGTCTAGGCTACCGCTGACAGGTCGCGGTGATCAGAAACTCCGAAAACCTGCACCAGAGCGGCTCCTCTCTCTCCTCCGTCGGAGCTCCAGTGTCCGACAGAGAAAGAGACTGAGCAGCCATCTGTCTTCTACCTGGAGGAGGCTACTTTCTGTCTGTGATGTGCAGGCTCCTGTTCTAACAGGGCTGTCACAGTTTCAAACAGCTGATTAGTGCGCATCAACGTAATAAAAGCAATCGGGTCATAATAGCAGTTCGGCTCGCACTTCGGCTCGCGGGCCGGATTGAGACGGCATGCGGGCCGGGTGTGGCCCGCGGCCCTAAAATGCCCATGTATGCGCTAATATAAAAGTGCAGTGGGCTGCATGTCAAAGCAATTAAACTGTAACTGAGTGGACGGGTCCAAAGTTACATTATATTCAGTGTACTGTAGCAGGTAGCATCAAAAACAGCCTAAAGAATACAAAGGTCTGCTGGAACACAAGAAACAGACAGACACAGCACTGACTGCTTCATCCTTTGGATTGTTACCATTTAATCTACCAGGAATGTGAACTTGCACATGTTTGTTTGTCCATGCCAGGGCCCTTAATATGACAAAATGGAGCAGAGTACATTCACTTTAAGCACTGCAGTTATTGCTCATTAGTTGGGAGTAGTTAGTATGACTCTACAGTGGTTCTTAGGACATGGGCTGCTGCTCTTTTGTCTGCCCTGCTTGTTAATGGCTGCTGCTGGTATTCTCTGCCTATTAGGGTCTGTTCTGGTTGGCTGTATCTTGGATTGGGTCTAGTTATCCTCTGGTCTGAGTCTCTTGATTGTACTTGGGTTTCTTTTGGATCAGTTTTTCCTTTTCTGTTTTTTTTAAATTTATGCACATTATTCGGGCAGGATTTTCTGTCTGTTTCAAATTTGATCCAAAGATGTGGATATGAATTAAAGATGAGTTAAAGCTGTAATCTACGTTCCTTACAGTAGTATGGTCAGTGCCCTCTGCTCCAACTGAAACATACTGTTACTGTAATAAACAGTAGGCATGCTCAGGTTTCCATTTCACCCCTCAGTAAGTGTTTTGTCTTTTTGTTTGTTTCTAGTTATCATCTCTGGAAGAGGAAAAGGAAAAACCCTTTGAATGTCTTCCTCCAGGCCAAGCAAAAGAAGCACCTGCATGTTTTAGGTAATGTTGTGTTTTGATGCGACCCAGGTTCTTAGGGTCTTTTAGATAAATCCTTGGTAGATTACAGTAACCATGATGTACTGTAGACAGTTAAGATGCTATTTCTATGGTGGTGGGAGTTGAAGACCTTGACTGTGCAACCTGAAGGACAAAGCTCCAGCTCCCCTCTGTAAAGGGAGGGTGGGCCACTTCCATTCCCATTTACACTCCAGTATCAGCATGGCTCTCTAGAGATGGCCCTGGAGTCACACAACACACCTCACCTGCTTCTCTGGGGACGTTCAGTCTGAGCGCACAGAAACAAAGACTCTTTGCTAGTTTTTGTCTGTTATTCAGTGTTCTATCTTTGGAGCAGAGGCAGCAGGGGTCAGGGCCGGTTGGGATTGAAATGCAGGTGTTGGGACAGAGATAATAGCAGTTATCATCTTGGGTTACTTTATGTGCCACTGCACTGGCTTTTCTTTTTGTGTATGTGTGTGTCTGTGTCACCTGCAGCAGGACCTAGACACTGAAATTGTGATTGGTTGGTGAGTTCATCCACTATTTTGGTGTCCTGACATCTATTCCTGGCCTCCTGAGGATGACTTCTGATTACTTCAGTGGCCCTCCGACCTTTCATGTGGTGCCAACAGTTAAGTAATTTAAATTATAGCTTAGATAGGTCTATTTACTCCATGTGGGACTGGGAAATAGTTCTGAATTGTATTTGGCTTATTACAAAAGGCTCACTGCCAAGTTAGATAGCAATCTTTCCAATATAAATTCACACCCGGGAATTCTGAAACAGACATTCTCTCAATCTTTTCAGAAATAAAAAAGTCACCACCACAAGTATTTAACACTTTTAAAGGTTAATACAGGCTTTCTTCAGTGATTCTCAGACACGTGCAGGTATGACTCTTGTTAAATGGACAGTAACCAGCATGGAGAAATCAATGAATCATCATCATCAAAAGACAAATGGGCAATTAAGACAAATGGTAGACATAAAAAACAATAAAAGTATAAGATCATCCACAAAAATGCCTATACACTGCACACAAGGATTTAAGAGTGAGCTTAGCGTCATAAAAAGTTTTAAGAACACACAATCAGCCATTGAATTCTCTCAGACAGAGGTCCTGACACTTTAACAGAAGAACAGGGATAAGATGTGATGTGTTTGTATGTAGATATACAGTATGTGATGGCATCTGCAGTTGAGCGTTTTCTGAGTCCAAATAAAAATGCAAACTTCTGGGGAACAATAGGTTTCCCCTCAGTAGTGGCCTATTGCTGGGGCGCCGAGTAGCACAGTAAGTTGAGCGGGTGCCCCATATGTAGAAGCTACAGTCCTCACTGCAGTCAGCCCCAGTTTGAATCCCACATCTGGCGGCCCTTCACTGCATGTCATTCCTGTTCTCCCTCCCCATTCCCTGTCTCTCTCAACTGTATCCATTAAAAGGCATAAATAGCCCAAAAAATAAAATAAAATAGTGGCCTGTTGCCTCATGAGCTAACAAACCCTCAATGCTCAAACATCCTGAATCCAATTTAGTTTAGACCTACCTACACAATAAGACTATCTAGGATTTTCAATTGGAAGACTATGTGGTTTGATATGTGATTCTAGCTCTCTCTCTCTCTCTGAGGGGATGTGGAAAGTAGTTCCTTTTAATCATGGCAGTGCTATTCACAGAATCTGAATAAAGGAAATCCCCCAGGTGAAGAGAGCTGAGGAAGACTGTAGTTATACTGTAACATAAAGATCTGTCTTTAGGACTCGGCCCCTCAAATGACGTTTAGTAATGAATATGAGAGGGTTTAAAGGCTCACTAGACAGAATAGACAGAACATACAGGTGAGAGGATACAGTGGTAAGGAGGAGGATGATTGAGTGCTAAAGGGCTATCTCTGTCTTTCTCACAAGCCTTGGACAAACATTTGAAGTTCCTTGGTCATAATTCTTCTCTCAATAACAAACACACAGGTCATAAGCCTGTCTTTCAAAGTCTTATTTGAGAGAGCTGACCACAAGGCGTGCCTCTGTGGACGTTAACCTAAGTAATGTAAATAGTTATTCCACTGTCTATTTGTCAAAGACTGTAGTGGGCAGTGACAAATCGAAATCAGTGAAAAATACTCCTTAAATGGCACCCAGTTATCGGTTGTACCAGTCAATACAAAAACATATTATTCCTATATTTGTACCATCACCTCACAGGAGAAAAAATAGTTATTATAAAACACAATCTTTCTCAAATTTTACCATGAACTAGTATAGATTTGACTGAAAGGACACTGGGAGTTCCTGTCTGTGTGTTTTGTACTCAAATCTATTTCCATTTCATAAATAGAGCCACAGAGGGCAATTCTTGTTCCATAACATCCATTTTACAAGATCTAAATTACTTTACTTTCATATTTGTCTTTTGATCAAACACGGCACAGTGTTGCAGTGGTTAGAGTTAGGAAGTTCTAGCTTAGAATCAACAGGGGCGTTTCTGTGTGGAGTTTGAATCCCCTCTATGTGACGGTTTGGGTTCTCTGTGGGTTCTCAGTCCTCTTCCACAATCCAAAGACACACAAGCTAGGCTCATCAGCACCGCTAAATTGCCTATAGGTGTGAATGTGAGGATAAATGGTTGCTTGTGTCTGTGTATCTGACAGCCGATTAGCTCTGGTCAGCCTCCCCCAACCCTGACAAGAGAAGTGGTTTGACTAATGAATGAATGAATGAAAAGCTCAAGAAAGCCTATAGAGCTGAAATCCATGCATTTGTTATTGCTGCTGTGCATTTAAAGTGTTCAAAAATCCAGAGATCTTAGTTGCAGGAACACTGGAAAGTGTCTCTTCAGTCTTAAAAAGAAGAACATCACGCATACATCCTTGCTTAACATCATGATTTATTGATCATCCTGCACACGACTGTTCTCAGCTGGTGGACTCATCTGTTTGGTTAACTGCCTTCAGTAACAAACGACTGTTCTCAGCTGGTGGACTCATTTGCTTGGTTAACTGCCTTCAATAACGAACAAGACTCCTACATGCTATCTAGTTACATGGCCCTGTTCAGGATGATCAATAAATGGTGATGCTGAGCAAGAGCTGTGTGCGGGACAGTCTTCTTATCAAGCTGAAACCTGCAACAGTCTGAAAGGTCAGACTCTCAGTGACCCACTGACCTTTCTCGCATATAGCCCAATACAAGTCTGGAGACCTTATCATTGTGAGCTTGGTGCTTGTAACACAATTACATCGGCATTGTACTCAAGAATTCAAAATGAGCAGTTCTCACTTCTGAATGTCAAAGAAATAAACTCTTTAAACCCGAAGATCTTAGAAAATCAAAACTATCTGTGTGTTTCAGAATTTAAAGTGACTCAGATTTTCTGATTTACATTTCACAGTCAGTCTTGGTGAAGGGCAAAGCGTTGCAGCGGTTCCAGCTGTGCAAGGCCTTCAACTGTGAAGGACAAACGAGGTCAGGGACCTGATCGATCCTCAACATCGCCACTCTCAGATTGTTAACAGGCTTGTTCAGTCGCCCACACTGCTGAGTAGACGTTTAGCCTGAAGGCCTGCCTGACCATATGGACCAATAAAGAGAAAGAGATACTCAGCCGGCAGATTACTCAAGAGATATCACTAATTCTCTGCTCCCACCTGACTAACCCAGTCTCCACATTTCTCTAGAGTCAATATTGACTTGGCTGTAAATTGGTGAATTGTCAGATAACCAAGCACGTTGTCAGATGGGTTCAGCCGAAACGTCAAAAGGTTGTGTTTTGTTCAAAAACAAAAAGATACAAGCTTTTCTTATCTTGTTTGCTCAATTTGCCTAGATAAGAGATGGGATAATTGTGGCGTTACAGAGCATCGAATTAACAGCAGGAAAACATTAGCACTCGAACTGCAGTAATGGCTGTGCAAAGCTGAAAACGCCCACTGGATTAATGAGTCTAAGGAAGACATACTTGAGACAACAATTTACACCAGTGCCATCTGAAATAACATCTCTGCTCATTACTGGGAACACATTTCAGGGGTTAGATGTTAATTATTTGTACGAATAAAACAAACAAGGCAACAACAAAAAGAAAAAGAAAAATGGAGAAAAAAAATGTGTCCGACTGAGCAAACTGGAGTTCTTACAATGTCTCATCCTGGGTTTAGCAAACACACCTGGACCCCAGGAAGACTAGCTGGCTACTAAGGTACCAGCTAATGGGGATCCTTAATAAACAATTCTAATAAACAATTCTAAACACCTGGTGGTATAATGCAATACAATGTTGCAGAAGCCAGAGCAAAGGCTGAACTACATTTTGACACCAACGCCAAACATCCCAGAGTCAGTCATGTGGTCCCTAAGGTTCCTTCCAAGGAAGAACAAGCTGGTCGTCATATCAATACACTCCACTGCCAGGATCAATAGCTGGAGAGCATAACAAGCCGACACAGAAAGACAGAGGGGAGGACATGCACTAAACCTCCAACTTTACAGGTAGGTACACCCACACAGATATACTGATGTTTCTGTTTTTTCCTGCTCTGTTCTTCTAATACACCTCTGGTTATTTGAATGGGGTTGGCTGGTTTGCTGGTAAGTCACAGTGAGGTGCGTTACTACTGAGCCTTCACAGAGACAGAGGCCTGCACTACAACCTGTGGTGAGGAAGTTCACTCTAAAACATATTTTTTTGTATTAGATGATTATTCTAATTAGATGCAACACAACAAATACAAAATAGATAAATCACTACTGGTGTTAGGTTGACAGGTAAAGGAAACGTCAGTGAGACTCAGCCACATGTCAGAGACTGAGCAGATGTATCAGAACGGTTAGCGTTGTTAGCATCTTTCTTTGTTCACGTTGTTTAGGTTGTGGCTGACGCAGTGTCTGAATCAGTTTCTACGAGGCTGTCACTGGTCCACTGCATTTCCAAATTAGCAATACACACTCATGGTGCTGATTCCTAAGATGTTCCCTGAGACACACCAGCCAAACGATCATGTCTTGCAGACAAAGGAGCCTGTTGGTTGGTACATGAACCAACAAAAGTCATGTCAATATTTTTACATTTTCTTTCTGTGGAAACAAAATGCAAAAGTCTCATCTACAGTAAGTTTAAACATCAAGGTCTCTTCTCACCTTTGGAGGTTTTCAGGTAGTAGATGCAGCAAGAGCATATATGGTGCAGTTTAAGTTGAGACAACAAAGCGGCCAGTTATCTAATAACTTAAATTAGAATAATTCACTGGAATAAATAAGGACAAATTTCAAAAATGAAAGTACACAGGCACAGATGTCCAAAGATAGCGGAAGCACACTGGTGACGGCAAAAACACCATCATGTGGTATCAACCGTACACAGACAGTAGATGGTACAGTACATTCTGTTCCCTGCCTTAACATTATATAGGCCTGCTATACAGTACACTTGACATGTAGACAGCTTTGTATTGGGTAACTCGTCCACTTAAATGTGAGAGGGTTACACAAATATGCAGGAAATGGAAAATGAACATGAGGGAACAATGCACAGCAAGGCTCAAATGCAAAGAATGAAGTACACAAGGTTATGTATACTGTTTATTGTGGTGGCTAATACTTTAGCACTTTGATCTCAGCCTCTCTCATCTCCCTCATTTTCACTCCTCTCTGTTGTGCCCTACACCTCTCTGTGTGTGACTCCATCAGTCATTCCACAGTGAGAGAGCTTACACGGGGGCCGGGGAGGGTGAACAAACAGAGCACCTCTCCACTGAGGCGAGACGGAGAGAAGACGAGGTGGAGAGGTGGAGAGGAGGAGGAGGTGGCGGCGAGCGCCTCAGCAGCAGCAGCAACAGCAGCAGCAGCAGCATCCTCCTGGTAGATCTAATGAGACATAAGGGAAGAAAAACCGGAGGAGGAATGCTGTTTCTCGCACCGCACGGTGCAAACAAAACTCCCCACGCCTTCTGCCTCGGCCTGAAGCCGGAGACAGCAGGCAGTGAGGAGGAGATGCTCCGTGTGCCAGAATTTGCTCCATTACGCAAGATGTTTGGGAACAGGAGGGGACACCACGAAGAGCCACTTTCCAGCCCTTTTAGGTGCTGGTGATACGGCTCAGAAAAAAAGCAAGGGAAGCCAATCCATCCATTAAACCACCAATATGAGCAAGTGGGGCCAGTTTTGTGGTGCAGCTGCTGCCCTTGCAGGTGAACTCAGAGGGGATTGAAGACAGGGACGCTGACTGAGCGACTAAACCGAGACGCAGTTGGATTCAATATTCAGCCTGTGTCAGCTTTCAAGCATTTGGCTGTAAGAGGTCTTGGAGGTCAATGGGGTGCAAGACTCCAGCAACAAGGCAACAAATCATAATAAAGGCAGGAAACCGTCTGACTGCCAACAATAAAGGCAAAGACAGACATTTCAAGGGATGTAGTCAATCATGGTAATATCGTAACTCTGTCTACCTAAGAGGTTTAAGTTAGGGCTGTGCAATAAAGGCACAAAGCCCAACCACAATTATTTTGTTAAATATTGAGATTACAATTGTTTAACATTAACACCAGCCACCGACTGAAAAAAACATTCACACAGATCCAGGTCTCTCTCAACTACATATGTTGCCGACTTTTGCCAAAACGTAACCAGGAGGTGAATGTTGGGAGGGTTTTTATAGGGAGGATGAAATTTCTTCTAACATAGAATAGGGCAAAATAACCATTTTATCAAATTCTTTCTACAGATATCTAAAGAGCTTGTGAGATTGATGGAGGAAGCACTTTTATTTTTGTCAACATTTTTTAGACCCCCAAACTGATGGAGAACGAGCAGGGACCCCATACTAAATACTGGGCCTAGTACCATGTAAATACGTTGTTATTATGCATTCAAGCTATTCAAATATTACACAGGTTCATATATTCTTGTTTTTATTTTAAACATGTGCAAGGGACCTTGAGTAGGGTGGCCACTGCCATTTAAAGGTAAAGGTAAAGGTACTTTATTAGTCACATATACAGCTAGTACAGTGAAATTCTTTCTCTGCATTTAACCCATCCCTGAGGAGCAGTGGGCAGCCGCGGTGCAGCGCCCGGGGACCAACTCCAGATTATGAGCCAGTGCCTTTTGGTCAGGGGCACTGACTGGAGGATTAACCTAGCCGACATGTTTTTAGTGGTGGGGGAAACCGGAGCACCCGGAGGAAACCCACGCAGACACGGGGAGAACATGCAAACTCCACACAGAAAGGCCCTGGGCGGCCCGGGATTCGAACCCAGGACCTTCTTGCTGTGAGGCAACAGTGCTAACCACTGTGCCACCGTGCCGCCCTTTTTTCCTTTTTTTTTTTTAAAGGTAAACTAAGCATATTAACTGATACCAATGCAACAATGTCTCGACTGCATGATAATCATGCATACAAGCTTGAAATTGACATTTTTATTTTAAATATAAATGTGGAGATGAAAATTACATTTTAAAAAAGTGACTAATCCAGGTATCAAGGTATATCATCCTATTTTACACTCCCATAAGAGCTCTAATGGACGCCTCTCTCTCTCTCTCTCTCTCTCTCTCTCTCTCTCTCTCTCTCTCTCTCTCTCTCTCTCTCTCTCTCTCTCTCTCTCTCTCTCTCTCTCTCTCTCTCTCTCTCTCTCTCTCTCTCTCTCTCTCTCTCTCTCTCTCTCTCTCTCTCTCTCTCTCTGGTGTTTACGGTTTTACAGTTGGACAAACTTTGATCTTTGATGTGGCTCATAAGAAAATAAAATATATAGCAGACACAGCATGACAACACTGTGAATTGATAAATATGTAGAATAAATGATACATAATACTGTGTGATTAATTGACAATCGATTGCAGTAAACGACTGGAAGAAGAGGGAAAGACAGAGGCAAATCCTGTTAACATTTTTTACATAATCTCAGTGGGAAAGAACACATCATTAGTCAGGATGGAAAAGCGCAGTAAATACTAACTTAACAATGGTGACATTTAAAGCTAAATCATTTTATTCACGGTTGTAGGTTCCCTGGCGCATAAACCCCCTTCTGAACCTGAGAACTCCTGGCTACAAAACAGGGCAGCTCCTGCAGACGTTGCACCCAAGACATTTTTTAAGAAACCAAACACAACACAGAAAGTTTGTGTGTCACAGGTGTCAGTCATGTGAACTTCCTGCAGGCCAACATGTCATTGTCTCGTCTTTGACAGTCAAAACACTCACACGGCCTGATAAACGCTGACATTCTCTTTAGTGCTGCTGACCGCAGGCTCCAACATTCAAAGGTCTCTGTTATTTACTGTGAGCTGTGTGAGCCTGGCCAACCCAGCGCCCACGTTGAAAGCTGACCCTCTCCCAGCAGGGGGGGCACTACACACAAGGCCTTTTAAGGCTCAGCCTGGGACGCTTCCGTGCACACATGAGTTAGCCATTTATGAGAGAGGATGGGAGTGAAATTTTGGTGAAGTTCAGACTGCCCTTTGGCATCATATTAAACACTTTTAGATTATAGATGCATAATAATTAAAGCAGAAGTAAGCGGAATATTTGTGTTAACATAAGTTATTTAAATAGTTATATCTTCCGACGGGAATCACTTATATAGAGTGTTTGGTCTGAAACACGGGTCTGTCAGTCACTCTGCTCTGCTGTAAGCCGAGGAGAAAACTTTCCTTGTATCCTACAACCTTTATCCGAGAGCAAGGGGCGGTCCTCTCTGAATGTGGTGACGTAGGGACGAGGGCGGGGACTGCTAACTCCATCGGCTGACAAGAAGTTAGCCAAAACCACCGGATCGCTTACTTCTGCATTAATAACAAATAGTTGCAGCCCTAGATACATATACTGTATGTCCTTTTCCAATAAAGAATTAACAAATAACCACTGTCACTCTCACACAGTTGTCCCTCTCCAACAGAATGCAGTTGTGTTACCTGTGAAGCTACTGATGTTTACAGACCACATGTTGTTTTTTAATTAGCTCTAGACTGAGTCATGTGTGAAGAGGGAGAACCTGCCAGTCTGCCACATCAGCTGGGGTGTAGTGCACTTCCTCTGCCTACAGGAAATGACAAGCATCACTTTCAGCCACGCTCCACTGGAACCCTGGCAGCCGAGCCAACAGAGACACAAAGTTGTGTGTTCGACTGCATGTGTATATGTGTGTGTGTGTGTGTGTGTGTGTGTTAGAGCAAGCGAGCAATTACTCACGTTTTTTCCTTTTTTTTTGTGTGGGGTTTTTTGTGTGTGTGTCTAGACACGAGTGCTTATGTGTGCTTCACTTACACGTGTGTGCACATCAATTAGTTGGACAAATCTGTGATTAACGTGTGCCGTGCTCGCCAACTTCCCACTGAGCCTAATGAAGTTGCGTTATTCTTCAGAAGCATCTATATCATGAGCCGTGCCTCCATACCGGGGGGCTGTGTCTCACAACTGGAGCAGATGATGCAAAATGTGACTGACTTGCCAAGAACCTGCCAGATATATGTCATCATGATAATTGGTTGAGCCACTTCCAGTGAAGCCATCTAGCTAGCGGCCATTTTAGTCAGACACATGAATATTGTGGGCATGGTGGCGGTGGGACACAAGCAGATTGGCTTTGTTAGATGTTAGACTGAGTCACCTTGGCTTTACTGTATTTCTGCTCTCATAAATATTCATGGGCCAGGGCTTGTCTGCCAGTTGGCACAAGCTGTCATTAGTCAGCTGTCATGTCCAAACATGCTAATGCAAATGTAACAAGTGTCACAGCCACATCAAAATATAAGTTAGAACTGACAACACGCAGGGCGCCCTGGTGGCACAGGGATCAGGGGCTGACCATGGACTGAAGGGTCTGTCTGGAGACCCATACCTCGTCTCCTTTATGTCTCTATACTGTCATATAATAAAGACATACAATTCTCCCAAAATAGCCATAAGAAATTACAATAGTCCTTTTATTCTTTGACTAATAGAGCAGAACAGGTGATTAATGATATAGTCAGTTTTATAGTCATGATTGGTATCGATTAAAACACAAAAGGAAAGTCTGATATTCATGGATGAATGTTTGCCTTATTTGGAAAAATAACCCTGGCTGGCAGGAGAATCATCTTTTTACCAGGATCAGAATAACTGTGGATGGCACAGACACATCTGGAATTACCTTTATCTTCATATTTGTATCATTGTAACTGTCCGAAGCGCAGCTGAGGTTTATTTACTCTGTAGTTAAGAGAAATGATTTGTTGGTCGATAGAAATTAATTTACACTAATATTGATAATTAGTTAAGTCATTAATGCCGTCATCTAAAAATGAAAAATGACTTCCTTCCTCTTCTCAAAGATGCAATTTTTATCTCTCTTAACCTTCGTTCCAAACAGAAACACTGGAATACTTGTTGGTTGCAGCTCTGCTTCAGTTTTGTATTGCTGACCATAACCGTGTGTGTGTGTGTGTGTGTGTGCATGAGCGGGAAGAGAAGGAGCAGACTGGATTGTCACCCGCTGCTCAGAGCTCTGGTGTCGCTGCCGTCAGACGGAGCGGAGCTGCTATCAGTCTGCTACTATGTGGACAACATGGCCTCAGCATCAGCAGCACTCAGCCGGCCCCACAGAGCACACAGTGTTCACTCACTGAAGAGATCGCTAACTGGCTCAAGACATTAAGCAGAACAGCCTGTTCCAAGAACACAAACTCACACACAAACACAGATACAAACCAACACAACCTCACAGCTGACAGCTCTCTGACTACATCTGTCAAAACAGCAGATATTGAGGAAAGGATTGATAACATGAGTGAGAATGAAGCTCCATGATCAACTGAAACACCTCAGAGAAAACAACCCCCAGATTGAGGGAAACATGCTCAGAGAGCGTCTGAATGACGACACAGTGAAAAACCCCTAATTATCACTGGAAATTGGCAAATTTGGCAATATGTTGCATTTTTGTGATACCACTGGAATATTTTGATTAGCAAAAGCTACCGTCTCATTCCATCTTGTGCTTCATAACATTGTCAGTATGTGGTGATAAAATGTGTATGAGACACAGATGTTTACTACACAGACTGAATGTGGCAGTGCTTTTAACATTACATAACAAATGTTGCCTCACTTCAAAAAAAAGTTAACAGCTCAATAAAAACCCAAATCATCAGTTCCCTGCTTAAAACACTGAGGGGGCAATGAATGTTTCAAATGTCATGACAATCCTGCCAATATAAAACACTGCAAACATCAAACAACCACCTGATGCAAAAATCAGAGGATCAATGAAGTCAGTCACTATCACCCCGGCAACATCACTAGCATGACTATGAATTCACAGAAACAGATTTGATAAGGGAGAATTTCTGCTTCAGTGGTAAATATGATGAAAATGTTATTTACCTTGATATTAATCTCAGACCTTAAGTAATGCACAGCACACACACACACACACACACACACACACACACACACACACACACACACACACACACACACACACACACCATACGCTGAGACACAAACCGAGCTCTTATCAAGCACATGTGTGACGTGAGTGTCAGACCAACATGATCAGTCAAAGCATTCAAAGGAAACATTTGTTCATATTAAAGTGACCCGACCTCTGTTATGTCTGCAACTTTACTTTGAAGCCTCCTATTGTGCGACCCCATCGTCTGAGAGGCACATGAAAGGAAAGCACAACTTTGAAGTACAGACGCGAGCACCGACTCTTGCCCTGACCACTTACGACCGGGACTCGTGAATCAAACATACAGATAAATACATGAAAACGACTGCCCTGGCTTTGTTTCCTTGGTGCTGACAGTGGGAGTATTGCTCTCCGTGGCTTCAGCCAGGAGCCTCAGATTGCTGTTGCCATAGCGTTTGCACGGGCAGTAAAAGGTGAGGTTTTGGTCAATAACAGCAGTGCAACTTACAATCAAAGGCTGAGAGGCAGAGGAGGTAAACTAGACAACAAGCCAACTGTTCAGACGTTACTGAAACACATTAAACATGTATATGTTTAATGTTTTCCACATATGATAATATCTTTTCCCTGTATGGACTCTCTCAATCAATAACTATATTTAAAAAATTAAAAAAATTAAAAAAAACACAGCATGGCCAACAATAACTATAATGTTTCAGTTTTCATGCATTCCAGCAAATGCTTCATAAATATTGAGTACTTTAGCATACAACTTAAAAACCACAGTCAAATTCCCCATATGGGAGTAAAACAAAGGCATGAACAACAAACAACGTGAATACTGAATGAATGTTAAATGGAGACAGTGTTCACATACAGGGTGCATGAATACACAGACAACACCACTATCTGTCTATATATAGCACATGTAAGTATTGCATTTCTATGAGGTTGGACCAAGAACTGGATCATACACTTCCCAGAATGCAACATGAGAGAGTCTTTTATCAAACAGTTCATCAAACAGGGTGGATGGTAGATGGAAAGAGTGTTGACATGTGTCATCTGGAGACTTAAGATGTTGATCATACACTTAGCTGAGAGCTAAAATATACTGTATTGACAAAATTAACTTATATGCATTAATTTAGGTGATGACAATGATGAATTACTTAACTTGCACGTCGACATGATGTGTGTTTACAGTTCTGAAACTCACAATATACTACAAAATTACAGTGCCTCAGATGAGACATGAATTCAGTATTAGCTCCTTCCACCCCCACACTGTCACACAGGCTCTCTTGTGTATTGTACTTTCCAAGCCTGAGCTCAGATAGCCAGGTGACGTCACCAGGTATTTTTCTAGGACTTCCCAAAGCTCCTCCACAGCCTCAGGAAAACATGGAAAGCTGTTTCCACAGCCTGAGTAGAAGCCCCTTGTGACTAGTTACCCACACTCATATGTAAAACTGATGGACAACCCTTTAATTTAAAGGGACATTGTGTGACTTCTCCTGTTATCTATTCACGAAAATCGATTATTTCGTTCACAAGTACGTTTTTCATTCATCAATAATCCCCCCCATCAACAAACTGAAGTGTTCCTTTCAGCTCTGAATTAGCCGTTCATATCATTCATATCTACATGGAGCGGGTAAGCTCGGTGCTGGCTGCCATGTGGTGTCGCCATGTTTTTACGTTCAGTGGCAGCATGACGGTAGGAAACCACGGAAACTCAGCGGAGACACCGGAGCTGTCGGCTCAGGTGGAGGTGGCGTCTGTGAAAAGTCACCGCGGTAACGCAGTGAGGAGGAATGGAGCGTTACACTGATGCTGCATTCAGGTGCAGTCGGGCAGACGGCCGTCGGTAACAAACCAGGTGTCATTTTAGTCACAGAAGTGGAGAGAAAGCCGGTAAAACGTGGGTCAGGTAAACAATCGCCATGACAACATATTGCCACGTGTATTGTTTTGCCTCGTGCTGACGGACCACTTGTTTACATAGAGGCATATGCCGTTACGTGCAGCGGCTGTCGTCCATCTGCCGTCTGCCCAATTTCACGTGAATGCAGCATGAAAAGTAGATTGAGTTGCTTGCGATATACAACCGCAACGCTAGATGGGAATAATTTCTACACAATGTACCTTTAACATCAGGATTAGAGATCATATCTGACAATATCTGGTGGGGTTATCTGAAAACAACAAACACCCAGCAGTCCTCCAGAAGTCTGGCATTCAAAAAACTAAATTTTAAAACTTTTCTTTTCCCCTTAACATATTTTGTTTCTCTTAGTGCTTATCTAAAAAGGAAGAAAAACCCATTGGTTACACACAGTAGGAGAAATTGGTAACTGCTTAATTTCACCTGTGAAACTAAGAGCAGCATTAATGTCATAAATGCCTTTCATCCTGGATTCATTTTTACTTTTATTTCAAGCCACTGATTCATTAATCCCCAGATTCCAGATGCTTCATACTAACATATGATAGAAATGCTCGCTCAAAGCAGGACGGGCCCCTCGCCCTTTCTGCTCATGGACGCCGTCATGCTCAGCATGTGATTGGCCGTGTCGGGCATCTCAGTGTTCCTGGTGCTGGCCAGCTCAGTGGGCTATTGATTAGGCCTTTGGCAACCCGGGCAGATTTATTCTCTTATTAGAGAGGTCCTAATGCCTGATCAGGACAGATTAAAGGTCTGCCACTGCCTCCAGCTACACTATCATTTAGACAATTTCATTAGGACTGGATGGCTGTATCGACATAATTAGCCTGAGGACTGAGCACTGGAATTGTACAGCAGCCTGAGAACTAATGCTGATTTTTACCAAAGTGGAAAAAGCCTAAGATGCGTTATTGACTTGTGTAATATAAGAAGATTTATAGAGCAGAACGGAATATGTTTTAATTTCAAACAGAGCAGGATGATTTCCCTCCTCACAACCACAATTACATCCCCTCAGCCTGGATTATAAATTACATTTTTTAACCAGAAGGATCAATAAAATAAAAAAACCTGACCAGTCACTGTTGATTGATTGCAAAGCATTTTAAATACATATTTTATCCATTCCTGCATTGATTGATAGCATGCAACAGTAGAAGTGTTTTGTTTATCTGTGGGTTTCTTGCTTACTAATTTGTAATTCCCCTGCTAATAAACATATTTTCTCTGTGATATCATTTTATCATTGGTACCACACTAAACTCTAATTATGATCACTCATTCTTATCTGCGGGCTGCTCGTTCCCTCTGTGGACTACACAGGAACAGGTTTTAACACCCAGGTGAACGGTAAAGTCTGTTTAATCCTCTTCACTTCACACGGGGAAGATGAACATCTAAGGACGCGGTTTGAATGTACTTTTGCATCTTTTGTCGTTTGACATCAGGACCAAATCTCACAGGGATGGATTTAGCTCACACTGCGAGCCAGTGAGCCGAGCCTTACCCAGAGGTGATCTGATTGATTGTGCATTGACGTGGGCTCAGTCCGGACACCTTTAGACCCCTGATCCCACAGGAGCATATCGAGCACAAAGCAAACACAACGTCTCTCCCTCTCTCTCTCACACACACACATACACACATGCAGAAACCCCTGATCATGCCGAGGCACATTACCTACTGTGGTTGCTTGGCAACCAAACACAGACACACACACAGTCACACACACACAACATAATAGTTCATTTATATCCAGCTGTGTCAGCAGTGGGTAGCCAAAACTGAAAAGCCCTATTCCTCAAGCTTTAGTTTTTGAAGAGAAGAAAAACACTGGAATAAAAAAGCGATTTTAAACGTCACCACGTCAACAAGCAAATATTGATGTAGCCCTTTAAATTCTGTCTCTGCTTTTTTTCCGATACAGGCACATTTAAATAACTGGCTCCTATCTCTGCCTTCAGAAGATTAAATAACATGTTGCTTCCTTACATCCCATAAAGCTGCTAAACGCCGCTGCTGTTTGGAAATGTATAAGCTCAGACAAAAACACACTTGGAGCGTCTTGCAGCACACAAGGTGTATCACATGACACTGAAAGCAGCTGGTGCGTCTTTCTGCATGAAGACAGTAGAATTCAAGTGTTTGGCTCCAAGCGACGTGCTTCTGTGTGATCCAGTCTTACATTTAAAGAACGCCTGCTTTCATCTTCCAGCACACATCAGTCTCTACGCTGTGTAGGTATTTCAGGGTGAACAGTCAATCCAAACACAAATGTCTCACTGACAGTATGTGCCGAGTCAAAGAAAAGTGAGACAGGAGAAGAAACATCTTCATTTTAAACAGTTTTCTGATTCTGATATTTATTTATAAAGACACGCAAAAAGGAAAATTAGTCATTTCCCTGTTTGCCGTTTTTCCCTGTCTTCAGTTTGACTGC
Source organism: Trachurus japonicus (assembly GCF_045865225.1). Taxonomy (NCBI): domain Eukaryota; kingdom Metazoa; phylum Chordata; class Actinopteri; order Carangiformes; family Carangidae; genus Trachurus; species Trachurus japonicus. Next base: position 26,036,570 of record NC_140918.1, on the reverse strand, counting down.
TCTGTTTTTCTCATCACCTCGCGGACATGCCTCTCTTTGTTGTGTTTCTCATTCAATATCCACCTTGATTCATTTGTTTATTGACTCTGAAACAGTCATTATTTACAGCACAAATCCAATCTTGGTCCTCATACAGCGTCAAGGAGGTAAAATATGTCTCTGTTCATGAATTTAACAAAGCAAAGAAGAGTGTTTGTCTGCTGCATCAACTGAAACAGGCAGATTATTTTTCAGTCAGAGCGGGAAACTTTCTGTCAGGACAAATTGACTGCTTTTATATTGTTACAGTTCTGCCTTGACTTAAAGGGACAACGAGGAGTTTTGGAAAAGCGAAGCGTTTTCACACTACATTTATGAGCCTCCGCGCACACCGTAAAATTCTTTTGACCGGCGCAAGACGGACTCATGTTTTCATTCATCAATAATTAAAGTCAGAGGTTCAAAGAGGTTCACATACCGTCGTAGTTCCGACCATGAACGGCGATTCAGCTACGTTATTCTCATGACTCGTTGCGAAACTGAAAGTAAAGAAACGCTGGTCGGCTCGTCCAGCATCTCCGCCACCACTAATAGTAACAAAATAACAATAGAGACAGAATGATATATTTATCGAAAATGGGCCCATTAACAAGTGTGGGTAGCGGAGATTCATCCACATTAACGTGAGACTTTTTTATAACCGATTAGAAACTCCTCGTTGTCCCTTTAAAGGTACCATCCCAGGTGGCTAATTTTTGGCAAAATTTTGGTAAAATTATAAAAATCTGAGTATATGTATTACACAGTAATCAATGACATAAGTGATTTGACATATCAATGACGAAATTGAACTTAGCAACGGTCTATTTAACGGTTTTGGTGATTCCTGATTGGACGGAGTGGGAGGGTGCTAATCAGTTGTGCAATTCGAAAAAAAATCATAAGTCCAGCCTGGGATGGTAACTTTAAGTGAAAATATGATGTTTCCTCCATCACTTGGAGCAAGTTGGGAACGAGCTGACCAAAAATCACCCACTCTACTACCATTGTCCAAGGTTTGACAAGGCTTAATATGAGGTGGTGACTCTGGAAGACTCTTTGTACTTGTATCCTGCAGTCAGAGGTGTGAGCAGACTCTAAAGGACGTGAGCTGCTTCCTCTGCCCACACTGACCAACAAGGCATTTCTATGGAGTCAGGCAGCTAACAGACACACCACCCTGTATGCTGCAATACAGTTCAACAGCATCAAAATATGCATCCTTCAACACTGTCAAGAATTTCACAACTGATGTATTCATTAGTATGGTTTCCATGTTATAATTAAGTTATCAAGATTCAAGATCAGGATATTAGTGGAAAAAAGCATGTAGGAGAAGCATGTTAGATATTACTGTACTATCCAGCTACTGGTGGGAGGGAGCACCATGCTGCCTCCCACACAAAGACCTTGTTCTGCCTAAGTTGAAATCCCAGCAGTAATTACTCAGAACTACTGACCTGACTGTTGCTCTGTCATTCATGGCTCCTTACTGATAATACGACACACAGGCCATTACATGTCGCCAAAGCCCCGCTATCTGACAGCTTCCACTCCTGTCCGAGACTCACTAAGAGCTGCTGAGAATAAAATATACAACTTCCAACCATAAAAGCATCTGTCACAGAGGAACTCAGTGGTCCACCTAGCTAATAATTTGTACTGCCGACATGTTTTTCTTCTGAAAATTACATCACGAACATGTATTTATTGCATCTTCCAGTTGCCGTGCAGTGCGGTGGTTCTGAGAGCTCAACGCGCTGCAACTTAAGAAAACACATGGAAAAAAAAAAACTGTACAACACGTGTAAGTTAGGGCTGGGTGGGCTATTGATTTCCAACTGGTTCAGTATTGATTCACAAGGTCCCAATTCAGTTCAATTAATCAATGGTTAATTTAATCAGAGATATTTCACATACAATATCTGTTTGCTTGAATATGAATGAGATTGTCAGAGAACTAACACTGTAAAGTGTTCCTCTAACATGGAGCAATATTAAAAACACTGACACAAAGCAGTTACACACTGATGCATTCTTCTATTTAACCTGATCAATAGTTTGATGTGCATCTCAAAAAATAAAATTGTCTGATGAATACTTGGTGTTATGAATCGATATTGGATTATTAAAGTTGAATTAAACAATCACACAGCAGATTCAGTCTAACAACACAACAGAAGTGTTTCTGTTGTGTGCCATGAATGTGTAATTAATTTTAAGATAAAAATATTAAAAAAAACTTGTGATGAACCCAGCTGGGACAAAATGCTTTAAGTTTCAAAAGTTACAAATGGGCATCGAACAACAGGTTGATCACTTTTTAGTTTCCCTGGAAACACTTCTGTTGTGTGAATGTCCGGTGCATGTGTTGTAAAATTGAAAAAGATGTTTTTTATTGCACTGCAGTATTGCAGTGTGTTGAGCTCTCAGGGCCACTGTAGGGCAGACACTGGTCATTGGGGTAAAACTGGTCAGTATGAAGTATGAAGTAGATGTATAGAGGTTTCTGAATCTATCACAAAGTTAAACATTAGGATTATCACCAAACACACAATTGTGATGACAAAATTGAGTATGAAAAAAAAAATTGAGGACAAATTGGTTCTTCCGTGTCAAACTGGGAAAACTGGCTTTGTGTGTGTGAGCACAGGGTGAACTAAAATCAAGGAGAGAAAACCAAAGGCTAAAGCAATAAATGTGCATGGTGACAGTCTTTTCACATCTTTTACAGGCTTGTGTTACTTGTTGAATAACAAATAGATGCTTTCAGGCAGATGCTCTAACCGGAGGAGGGTTGATTCCACTACAATCTCACTCAGGGCGGTCACAGATACACACAAAAGAAACCACTCTCTCACTTATGACTTCCATCTCAAGCTGACACCCAGCGGGCGCGGGACTCACCCCGTGAGGACGACCACAAAGTCCATTACATTCCAGCCGTTGCGGAGGTAGGAGCCTTTGTGAAACGCGAAGCCCAGGGCGATGATCTTAATGGCAGCCTCGAAACAGAATATTCCAATAAAGTAGGGCTCTGTGTCATCCTACAGAAAGACAGAGAGTATTGGAGAGATGATGAGAATGACAGAGGGAGATCCTTTTGTGAGACATAATAGAGTGCTTAATGAAGCATTCAGTGAAAGAGAGGGGGTAAAGTAAAAGATGGCTCCTTTGACTTCTTGCACCAGCATGACCACAAGTGCAAGAAGTGGAACCCCTCTTCTTTGGATGAAAACAGAGTAATGACAGTGAAAATAAATATTCACACACATGGCATGATCTCAGAGGACACAGTAAGTCAGTGTACTCTCAGGCCTGCTCAGAAATTATAACAAAAATTGACTTCAACTGAGAGCAGACCCCTAATTGTACAGAATAGGAATAATAAGGAGAAGGTTATCTGTCTAATTGGCACCTTTGATAAGATCTGTGATGATACAGACTCTATATTGGACAGGGGACAAAATGTATAAGGGGCACTCCTGGTGAACAGAACTTTTAGTTAGAGGTCAGGGTTCAAATGGGCCCAAATGCTACATGAAACAAGTTAATGGAGGTGAGACTGGGGCCATGCAAAGGGCACTGACAGAAGGAAGGCCTCTCTGACCGACCATGAGCCAACCAGAGTCCTGCTGCTCTACCAGAGGGACACAACACACAGGAATCATCCCCAATATATTCCTATCTGTCTGATTTGAAATAAATGTAGTCTACACTGGAATAAACTTTGTTTTATAACTTGGTTCAGACATATTCCTAAGTGGACATGACGCCAATAACTATTGCCTACAGTTTCTTTCATGACAAATCTAGACTGAACAGTGTATGCTACATTGTCTGGGTCTTAACAGTTTAAATCACACCTGAGCCTCTTTCCTGGTAATGAGAAGTTCACTCTTTCAGGTGGAGTTGTTACACACCCACTGAGCAGCAAAGGTTCAACAGTTCATATAAATATTTTTGGTCTGTGTGATGCTAACAAAGTAAACAGTATACCGCGTTAGCCAGTATAACACATAAATTGAATCCCCATTCTTTTAACTGACTACACCCATTATTTAGCGATTGAACCAACATAGCCTAATTTTAATTTAAGCCCATGGCTGCTCAGTCAGAGTTCATTGACAAACCTTCAGCTCCACACAAAACAAGCTAACCGACACTTCAGCAACTAAACCAAACAGGCTAATTATTATCATAACAGTTTCAAAAACGGAGGGAAGAACACGGTAAATCTGTAACCCAATAAAATAAACATCACAACGAGGAGCCAGACGTGACTTGGATACATATAAAGGATAATATGACTCACATTCTTCGTAGTTTAGACACACTGACTGACTGACTGACTGACTGTCAAACGGTCAGTCACCACACCTGCTGCAGAGCCTGACGTGACTCCGTGCTGCGTTCACGGGCGTTACAAACCACGTTACAAAACATACAATCTAATGGCAGCCTGTTCAAAATACTGGCTTCAGTAAAGAAGCTTACCAACATGACCTTGAACATAACATGTTGTTTTTCTTGAGTGTTTTGTATTTTGTTCAAGTGTCCTCGGTTCTCCATGCACTTTGTTAACTGGTGAAGTTGTGCCGGATACCCCCACTCTACTGTATGACCCTGAACATAACCTTAAACTTAGGATAGGAGCAAATAATTTCCAATTTCCAGGAGGACATTTTACTTTTTCTTTAATTTCCTGACCCCACCTGTTGCATAGATTTTCCAGGAAAGTAAGCTATATAGGCTTAAGTCCAAGTTTTGGGTGTTTGGGGTGTTTTTTAGTTTAGTTTTAGTTTCTAAAATCAAACTTTAAAGGGGACATATTATGGAAATATCACTTTTTAAAGGCTCTTTTGGTGGCTTGCCTTCAGGCCTCCAAATGTAAGAATTGACAAATAAATCTGTAATGTGCAGGCTTCCTAGGTTGAAATCCAAGTGGTTTTGTGAGCTGTTCCCTCAGTTGTCTTCCAGTGATGTAACCAGTGTTTGAATTTGCATAACCCCACCCCTACCTGGGGCCGGTAGAAGGGATGGGGCGGGGCAAGCAGTGGTTCATTTGCATTTAAAGGGACAGGCACTGAAACCAGCCGTTCTAAACAGGGCTGTTTTGAGAGTATGAAAAGCAGGGGCATTTGTCTAACCATGGCACTCCATTGATTCACATGAATAACACACATGACTGGACATGATTGATCTGGGCACTCTGCATTATTTCCTAAAAGTGTCTAACAATCAACATGTCACTGTTAAATCATTTGCACTATGTGGCTGGGATAACCCTGGGCCTCGCTGTAAGGGAGTTGGATCAGGCGCGTATGACATGACACTTTTTCTTTGCCTCCATTAATATCTGCAAAAGCCCCGGGCGATGCACAGGGCATGAGCTGTGGATATCTCATGCCTACACTAACCTCTCTCCCCCTCAATTTTTCTCTCTCGTTCCTAGCATACTACAACCTGACAGACAGTGTCCCCAACCCCCAGCATCACCCAGCCTCCAACATAAATAATCATGTAAAAGCAGTGTGACAGGCCTGAGCACTATAAGAAATGTGACCTTTTCTAAAGGGCTGCATGGCTGACTACAGTCAACATCCAGTGATAATAGATATGTTGGACAAGAGTTACTGTATGAAGCATGAAAGGCTGTGGTGGTGAAATAATGGCAGTTTATTGTTGTTATATGGAGAAGCAGATAAGCTGTCCCTGGCCAGCAGACGTAGCTGTAGGACCCTGCATCCTTTAAAATAACAAGGACAGGCATTCAGCGTGGCATACAGTACATTCATTTGGTGCGCTATAAAAGGCACGATTCATAGACAAAACAACTGAATGTCTTATGTAATATCAGAGCTGGAGGGCTGCCTGGATAACTGTCTATACTAACATGGGTTAACATCTATTATACACACATATATCACTAACACAGATAATTAATGAATACATACAGCTGGGGAAATCCCAGAGGCGCACATTGCTTAAGACCTGCGTTGGATCTGAAATACTCTTCGTGAGGAGCTTCTATCAGCGCCTCCACTTACAGTATGCCTCCTACTCTGTTGACAGAGCTTCATAAATAAAAGCTGATCCCTCATTCTAATTAAAAGGCTTCTTGTTGTATTGCATCCTCAAGGTGGAGGAGGCAGGGGAGAGGATGCTTGTTTCCTCCTTTGTATAACCGCTCCAATCACTTTTCGCAGGTGCTGAAAGCTACTTTGTTGTTTTCCTAGTAGTAACATCTCCACTGCTGATTTTTTTTTTTCCTTTCGCCACCGCCACTGAGATAATTTAAAACAGGAGCAGGTGGTACGACATGGGAGGAATTAATTGACTTTTGCACATCAAGCTGTTGCTCTTTGTAACACTCTCTGGATCTCTATTTTAAGACAAACTCCCCTCAGCTGCAACACCCTCGGAAACAAGAACAACAAAGTGCTGAAGCATGAAGATACATCATGTTATTCAGATGTTTTTTTGTTCTTTTTTTTTTTTTCTTTTTTCTTCCATTACACAAGGCAGGATCTGCCACTTGACCTCAACGTGCAACAGTCGCTTTGCTTTCTCTCTAAGGCTATTTAGCAGTGCAAACGTGACTGTTGGAGTTCAAATGTTGGTTTAAAGTGAATGCATATGTGAGCAGCTGTGGGGAGCAGGGAGCCAGAGCAGGTGATCAAAGCCAGCCCACTGAGAGGCTCTGATGGCTTACAAGATAGGAGCTGCAGGGGACAAACACAGTAAAACACACAGGGTGGCTCCCGGCACAATGGCTGAAAGGTGCTACCACAATTAAGCTGCTGTAGGTCATTGGCTTCTAACTCTAGGAGGCTGGTGCTGCTGGCAGGGGTTGGGGAATCAAAGTCTTTGATTACTCCCTGTAAAAGCCCTTATTTAAAGGAAGTGATCTCAAAGAAAATGCACTCACCAGGCGTTCCGACATGGGCGTCTTGTCGCTGGCAGGTAGATGCTGCTCCAGGGCCAGGACGATGCAGTTGGCGATGATGGTAGCCAGGATCATGTACTCAAATGGAGTGTTAGGGGTTAAGGAGCATTTGAAAGCGGAGATGCATTCATTTCATTTCACAGCTTAATCATATCATTTGCTTTGAGAAGTGAGAAGACCTTGTGTTCAAACAGGATACTTTGAAACATGAGTGCAATGTGAACACAATATAGATAATGACAACAATGAATTGCACAGAGAGCAAATCATCCTGCTTATTGCTGTATGACAAATGCCATCACACTAAAAACATCAACCTCCCATCATGCTCTGGTTCAAGGCTCTCTCTAGAAAGAAAGCATCCTATACATGCGCTTATGATCCTTCCAGATGGCTGACCATTTCCAACCATTATCAATGCTTGGCTCATTCTGCAGTCTATTTTTGCTGGGTCAATGTCCGCAGGTCAGGGCCTATTGAGGGCCTGTGAAACGTAACGGAACATGGAGCCTACCATTAAAGCCAAGATGTAAAACAGTTCTCCATAAGACACCCGGCTATCAGCATCATGCAAACAGAGGGCTGTTTTTCCTGACAGTGAATCGTTAAAGGAAATTGGTGTAATGGCTACTTTTACTTCATTTCAGCTGTGGTTTTTATTTTCATGCGTTTTTTTTTTTTTTTTCAGTTTTGATCCTGTGGAGTGGAAATTCAATTCATATCAGCTTATAGAGGGATAACCATTGTTATTTGATTAAAGCTAATACTGTTCCCACTGTCGCCCACAGAGCAGATCCACTTGTATCGTTGTGTTTGTTACACAAGTTCTACAGCAGCTCTCTAGACTTTACAACTTGACTGCAAAAAGATATACATTTAATTTACAGTTCAGTTCATTACGTATCTCAGGGACGGCCTGAGAGCAAGAAGATTCTGGATTTTAACCTATTTCTATCTATAGTGCATGTTCTCTCTGAACACCTTCGTCTACACAGTCTAAAGACATGCGCACTGGGTTGATTGGAGGCTCTAAATCCCCTGTCGAATGTGAGCGTGTGAGGTTGTTTGTCTCTATATGTGGGCCCTGTCAGAGACTGGTGACCTGTCTAGGGTGTAGCCTACCCAACCCTCACCCTGCGTCAAGCTGGGATTAGCCCCAGACTCTGCGACTGTCTATGGGTGGTATAGACTATGGATGGGAAATGTTTTTTTACTTGTTTCAAATCAGCTGCTTTACAATGTAACCTGCATTATAGTGCACCATTATAGTGCTGTAAAAACAGGTTGAAAACCATGTGTCACTGAACTTGTTGTTAATCATATTGAACAGCATCGACTCAACAGCCTTCAACCCCTCATAAAACTTCAACCCAGACTCAACATGCTCATGACCTGACAGTATTTAACTTACTGTTTTCAGGGTAAAACACAGGTTTTCAGACATTTTTTTTCTATCACATAATTTTCCTCATGGGTTGTGACACTTTTTCCATTTTAAAATGAGTGACACACATCCATTAAGGCCCCCTCCCCCCAGAATCTGTCTCCTGATAGAAAATATTGAGACTTGATGGGTGACCGTGACTGGTTCAAGTGGACTTTTTTCTTTTTCTTTTTTTATGTAGTGGCAAAAAGAGAGAGCGGCATGGAGCGATGAGCGTGGGCGACTTCAGCACCATGGAGAGGGCTCCAACTAAGACAACGAGGCGGTGCTGCAACCTCCGACCAGCGGTCTCCCTCACCGAAATAAAAAATTGCGCTTTTTTCTTAGTAATCAGTATTAGGCCTACATGACTTTACAGGTTCCCTCTAAACCCAAGCAGATTTTTTATTGACTTCTATATAGCTGCGGTAATCAATCAGTAATGATGTTTGATAATTATTAACTACGACGCTGCTGCCCGGAAGACAGTTTCACAGCTGACATTTTGACAAAAGAACTTATCAGTGAACGTGGACGCCCAGAGGCTGTGTATTGAGCTGGGAATAGAAAAGGCAGCACAATGGGCGGAAGTGAAGTCTTTTCAGTGTCCGCACCTACTGAGAACATCTTTGTGTCGTGTTGAATGGAGATAAGAGAGCAGAGCGACAGGTGCAGGCAGCGCTGCGCGGCGCGGCCAGGGCGAAAAGAAAAGACACCGGTCGCGGCTACACAGGCACAAACAGCTGGTCTTTTTTTTTCTTCTACAACCTAACCCTATGAGCAAGTGAACACAACACAAGAGCTAAAGTTAACGTGCAGGCAGCAGGCCTGCAGGCAATAGTGTGTGTCTGCTTTTTAAACCATCTGTGCGCGGCTGCCAGGCAAGGACAGCCAGGTTACAGGCTCCAGATGCACCTGCTCTGGGCTCGCAAGGATATGGCCACTCTGTTATCCGCTTCGCATACTTCCTGATGAGGTTGTCCTCTCGGAAGATGAAGAGGGAGCGGTTGACAGTCAAGCAGTTCTGTTTGACAGGATTGGGGTTGTAAATGGCCATTGTCCTGGCTCTCTGAGCCATCGACTGCTTGTACATCCTCTGGCCACCCGGAGCGCCGCCGCCGGCGCCGCCACCCCGGGCTCCCCCTCTCCCGGCGCCCGGCGCGCCTCTCCCTCCGCCGCCTGCGCCTCCTCCTCCATAGCGGGTGGGTAGATCTTCTGCGAAGCGAGCCATTCTGGAAACGCACAGATCCAAAAGGGAAAATCCAAACTGGTGTCAGTGTAAATGGAGGAGAGGCGCATCACAACAAACACACTTCATCCAGACCACACCATACAGCTTAGCGTTGGAGAGCGGAGGAAAAGCGCTGCGTTTGGGTAGATGAAAAAACAAGGTGGCCTCATGGAAAACCATGTTCTCTGGACCCTTTCCATTCATTCATCCTCAGTCACGTTTAAAAACATCTAAGTTTGAAGCGACGAAGTTGCAAAAACAAAATATTCACTTCACTGAGGCTGTTGCGTCCATATCAGCCAGAGAGTGAGTGGAGAGAATCACATCAGCCTGTCTCAGAGAAAAATCCTGACAACATCGTGTCAGCGTCCAAACACCAGTTGAAGCGCTGAGGATGTCAGTCAGGGAGAGAGAGGAAAAAAAGCACGAGCAGGGGCGTCAGAAAACACTGAAATCCCTTTTGCTTTGGTTGTTTTGTTTTTTTTTCAGCTGAGAGCAACAGTAAAAGAAGCCAATCCAACACGAGCAGTTATCCTTTGATTTGTGTTTGATCGCTGTATGGGGGCTGAGGGCTATATAGCAAGTCCTCAGCGGAATAAAGGAGGAGCGCATGTGACCAGAGCGAGCCTATCGGCGACTGGAGCGCACGGACGGACGCGCTCCCCGTCTGTTGGCTGCTCAGAAGAGACTGAAACTAATGAAGTTCAGGGAAGCCCTGAGGGTCACAACACGAGCCATGGTCAATCTTTCCTTCAGCTCCAACAACAAGACCACTGCAGCTTAGAGCAGGTTTATGAGCCAGTTATGTTGGAGTCAGGCAAAAATGAGTGGTTTATTTATTTATTTATTTATTTATTTATCAATAGATATAGAAGAGGAGTACAAAAAGAACACAGGTAATATGTGAATGTGATTAATAAGAAAGAAAGGAAAGAAAGAAAGAAAGAAAGAAAGAAAGAAAGAAAGAAAGAAAGAAAGAAAGAAAGAAAGAAAGAACGAACACTATCTGTAATCTATAATGTCAATAAAATATATTTTGTCATAAATGTAAACATATGAAAACCTACCTTATTTATTTATTTATCAATAGATATAGAAGAGGAGTACAAAAAGAACACAGGTAATATGTGAATGTGATTAATAAGAAAGAAAGGAAAGAAAGAAAGAAAGAAAGAAAGAAAGAAAGAAAGAAAGAAAGAAAGAAAGAAAGAAAGAACACTATCTGTAATCTATAATGTCAATAAAATATATTTTGTCATAAATGTAAACATATGAAAACCTACCTTGTTTGTACAATTCACCTGTTTTGGATATAAAATGTATAAAAATGTGAATGTTTTTAACCTCTGCTTTGTTTCCTCACATGTTCCACATGAGGACATGTTCCATATAAATGTGTTGGTCCAGAAGTCATTCACAGACTGTGCAGGGTATTTGACATCACCCATCTTTTGAAGATGTGTTTACAAATGATAATAAAAAAAAACACCTTAGATTGTTAATTATAGCAATAAGGTGGACCTGAGTCTGCCAGACCTCTAATAATAAGTGCTTTCATACAGAAGTGAAGACAGAGGCCCCGTAGAGGAACATGTCTCATTTTGTGACATGAGATTAGGAAACAGGGTTTATGCAGCAGAAACATCCAAACATGTGGATGTTGTGACCTTTGCTGTGACTCCTCTCCAGGCTTTGAGTCATTACAGACTCTCTGCTCTGAACAGGACTGAAGCCACTGGAGATGATTTGAAGGAATAAACAGTTTCTTTGTGAATGTTTGATCGTGGTTAAAATAAAAACAAATGACTCAGTCCTGGGAGGGGTTTTTCTGCTTCTTTTTTGTGTATGGTATTTAATTATTTACACTTTTCCCACTGTCACTGTTGTTTTTAAAGTGAACTCTCTCTCTCTCTCTCTCTCTCTCTCTCTCTCTCTCTCTCTCTCTCTCTCTCTCTCTCTCTCTCCCTCTGTGTGTGTGATGTGTTTTGTGTGTATGTCTTAATATGCTGTTGCTGTTTATGTCAGTTGCTGAAAAGCCCATTGGCAGCACCATAAAGACACATAAACAAGTTGTGTTCATGGCTACAGGGATTCAGAGCTCTGTGACTTTAGGTTTGACTCTGTTCAGTTGAACCTTCATTATCATTGGGAATATTTTCACGTTTGACATTCAATAGAAAAAAAAAACTGACTGGAGTGCAGCATCAAAAGTTCACTTTGATGTAAAGTTTATACTTGTTTTCATTCTTTCTTTTCTTTCTCTCTCTATTTTTCCCCCCTCAAAGAGCCACATTATAAAAATAGTCTGAGCCAGTGTCGTAACTGCGGGGCACAACTTCAGCTTCAAGTTGTGACTAACGACATGTTAATATTCAGAGATTCAAAAATCTGTTGTTCTGGGCTGTTTTGCAGATAAACAAATAGATAACAGACGGCTTCTCTGCAGCTTTCTATAGACACCAAAACATGACATCAACACTACAGCATGAGTACTGACAGAGTGTCTGTGATCTCTACAGTGTTGTCTCATCTGGCTGCAGATATCTTCATTTTAGGAACATGATGCCATTTATCATAACATGTCTATCTTGACCGCATGGACTTCCCTTTTCAAATGTAATGTATTCATTCTTTTCTAATTTAGCTGCTTCAGAGAGCATTTGTTAACAAACTTACATCCAGAGGCTGTTTACACATTGATTTAGCTCATTGTTAATTCAGCATCTATACAGTACATCATCACCATCATCTGCGCCCAAGTCATCAAGGTTTGGATACAGCAGAGGAGCCATCCGGTGGTTTAACTGATGTACTGCAGTTAGACCGACGATAACAGCACCAGTGTTCAGAGTTTTCGACTAAGAGCCACTTTATTATCTCTCTAGTCTTGATTTTGCAGCAGCTGTTGTGGAAGCAATAAAATCTCCAGTGGATCTTAACCAGAATGCTGCAGAGAGTTATGGCCGTCTCTCGTAAACACTGAAGAATGATGCCTGTCTTTACAAAAAAGCCAAACTTACAGTAAAAGGCCAAATCACTAACTGGACAGAGTCAAAAGACCCTCGGGGGCCCTGAAAGATCTCTGACAGTGTTTATGTTGTGTGCTGTTTTATTTTAATTCAATTTCATATGCATCAATAAAGCACAACATACTGGTTATTGGCTGCATTTAATACGATGATTTACTTTCTACACCATGGAGTGTGTATTCTATCTATCTATCTATCTATCTATCTATCTATCTATCTATCTATCTATCTATCTATCTATCTATCTATCTATCTATCTATCTATCTATCTATCTATCTATCTATCTATCTATCTATCTATCTATCTATAGATAATCTATCTATCTATTATTATTACTTCTGCCACTACTAATGCTATTAATAATAACAACAGTCTTAAACTTTTTGGTTTTGGTGTTTTTGCATTTCTATTTTACAGCTAGACTGATAATAATTTAATAACAAAAATAAATCATGCCTTCATTATTTCAGTCTTGTCTCATGTTATGTTTCTGAATTCTTATATTACTGTGTTAAAGTGAGAGGAAGAAGGAGCAACAGTTCAGGTAAATGCAGGATTTGTAAGTGTTAGTATCTGCTGTTATGTTTTGTGTGTCTCACCTGCCGGGCCACAGCATTTTGTTCAGGGTCTCGTGCTTCTTGACCAGCTGATGGACTCCGTCCTTCTTCCCTGCTTTGCTCAGTCCATCCAGGTGTAAAACTGTGTCATACCTCTGCACAGTGTCGGGGTCAGTAGCTCTCCATGACGCCTCCTCTGGCTCCCCGTCACCGGGGTCAGACGTGTCCTTCTTGGACCCGGCCTCCCCCTGTGCCCCCTTCCCGGGGTGCTGCTTCTTGTCAGATGATGGAGCCCAGGTGTCCTCGTACTCTGCCCCCAGGGTCAGCATCCTCCAGGAGCCGAAGGTGGCCGAGCGCACGGCTGGAGAGGAGACGTGAGGGGAAAAAAAACAGACAGAAAAAAACATGAGCACTGATGATAATCATCAGAGGTGGTGAGATGACTTGACCTGACGAGATGGCCTGAAGGCCTGAGCGGTGGATCTCAAGCGTTTATTGGTCTTAAGTTTTCTGGCCATCAGGTTTTCAGACTAACAACAGGTATGCCTCATTTTCACAAACCACTTCAAGACACAGTGTGCTGACTTTTTATGAACTGCTGTAATTCCCCTTGATAGTCATAACTCATTAATTTTCCATGCTAGGTCCCTGAAACAGACTCCAGCCCCACTGGTGTGTGTTTGAACAGCAGTCAAGAAAAAGAACAAATATTCTCCAAGAAAAACTCAAGGATTGAACACACATATTTCTAGTGTTGCAGAGATCAAAAACTTTTCTGCTTAATCATTTCGTGACCCCAGAATTTACTTTCGACCCCATGAAAGGAGACCCTGACCTTCAGTCTGCGCACCAGTTAAACTTTAAGAAGCCCTTTACCCGCCTGATGTGCATTCATACAATAAAGAGATGTAAACAAACTCCGGGTGAACGTACCATAGATCACAGTGGATAGCCTCTCTGCCCATCTTGAGTTGTATGGAGTTGATCTCCTCATCACTGCTTCTCCAGGGTGGCTGAGGTGCGTCCAGCTGTGCTCTATGGTGAAGCAGCTGTGGGACCTGAGCTGTGCCACTTGCCTGCAGGAGGCTCCCCTCCAAAGCTCCAGGGGCCGGGGGCACCAGAGGTTTGCTCCCACCTAGGAATGCGGAAAAGGCTGTTTCCTGTGCTGCCAGTTAAGAAGCTCGTTATCAGAGCGGCCATCTTTGAAGCTGGAGGGGAAAAAAACTCTCTGATTCAATTATCCACTCTGTTTTTCGCTGCCTGCCCTGGTAATCAGGAAGGGAGCAATCATCAGCGGACCTAAAAGGCCCTGCAGATGCACAGCCCCTCACTTCCCACTCTTTGTGCCCTCCTTCCCTGGTACAGCAGACATTTTCTAACCAAACCCACTGGCTTTTTTTTCCCTTTTTTTTCATTCTTTTTTTTTGCTGATTTTATCCATGTTTTTACACCTTTCCTTCTTGACTAGGTTAAGTTGTAGGGGTGGAAGTGACGAGATGTAGGCCTACTCACTCGGGTACTGAAAAGCAAGGGACCTTTTACTTCTTTTTACGTTTTTCCAGCAGCTGCACTTAGGCTACAAGTTACTTTAATGTTATTAATTCAGACTTTAGGTTCTGTTAAATATGTTGTTGGGGGGGGGGAAACATTATATCAAAAATCTCTTCAAGCAAGTGTTCTTAAAGGGACAGTGTGTAATACCTGTCAAGGTGCAAAATCTGAATATACTATATGAATATATTTATATAAGTGTATAATTGCTATAAAATAAAATCTGTTTGGTTTTCATAGCCTTATGATTCTTCTTTTATAGCAAGGGTCTTGCTTAGAGAGTGTTGCCATCTTGCGCTGCCATGTTTGTACGGAATGGAAAATCCAGCCAACCAGAGAGCACGTTTCAAGAGTTTCACGTTCATAAATAATGGAATTATTTGATAGATAAATAACAGAATTGGAATACTAGATGGTAAATGGTCTGTATTTATATAGCGCTTTTACTATACCTGAACGATACCCAAAGCGCTTTACAGTACATCACATTCACCCATTCACACACACATTCACACACTGACGGCGGAAGCTGCCATGCAAGGCGCGAACCACGACCCATCAGGAGCAAGGTGGGTAAGGTGTCTTGCCCAAGGACACTACGGCAGCAACCGGGACAGAGCGGGTTTCGAACCGCCAATCCTCTGATCATTGGACGACCCGCTCTACCCGCTCTACCACCTGAGCCACTGCCGACACTGTTTTCCCCTCATTTTACTTTACATACTGGACCTTTAAGGTTTGCATTTAGGAGTTGAACATTTTTAATTTTCCCCTTTTATCTACCGTGTTGTGGATTTGTAATTTTCACATATCAAAGTGCTCTGCAGACTTACACAGGTATACTGAGTTCAACTGGTTGATTAGAGCTGGGAGTTAGGAGGTCGCCTCAACACGCTGATGGTCACAGCAGGAAAAGCACAGGTGAAATAAATCCTGTCATCACAGCTGAGTTCCTCTAAATACCCCCATCACATCCCCACCGCCATTCATGTCCAACTGTCAGTGTCCTAATGAGGCTTCGTTAGATGAAGTGAGTCTCATTAGAGACCACAGTCTGTGTTTGAAACATAGAAATGAAGAATTAATTTAGTTTTAAATGTTTGTATGAAAACGAATTAATTGATTAAACTGTGTTTCACAGCCATTTCAATACTTTGTATCATACTTAGCTTTTTATTCAAAAGGTTCAATCAGTGTTTTGTTTAATAATCATTAGGTTCTGTAAATGTGGAACAATGCAACATGTTTACATAAACAAAATTGTTTCTAATTTTAAAGTAGTAAAGTAAGCAATTTTTTACCATATGTATCTTTACTTTGACGTCTATAATGATTATTATTTTGGTAGGGCCCAGCGGTGTTATAAGTCAATGACAGGAACTTGAATGTTGTCACCCGCCTAATTAAAAGTGCGCTGAGAACTAATTACATGGCCTCCAGATTGCTCAGGGTTGGATGTGGGCAGTCAGGTTGGGAGCTCCTGCTTCAGACAGTGGAGCCTGAAGTCTGAATCCAAACCGTCTTTTACTTGTAATATGAGGTACCTTCCATGGTGGCATCAATGCCTCCTCAGCCTCTGTCACTTTGAAATGAGCTCCTCTCTCCAAACATCACGGCTTCTGAGAATCTAAACTCATTAAAGTGAATGCAGTGTGGGACGTGTCGGCCTCTCTGATGCCACAGCTGCTCAAATATTTCAGTGCCAGGCCGCGAGCCTGTCTGTCAGTGTTCATGCTGCTGCTGCTGCTGCAGGGTCCGGCTAACTGCAGGCTTCAGTTTGAAGATATTTCAGTGATGTGTTTGTGGTTGAAAAGATGATGAGCCGGGGAAAGACCTAATGTTTAGAATCTGCAGCAGAATTTTCAGGTAGCAAGAGAAATTGCAACAAGTCTATCGGAATAAATGTATTAGTAGTAAATTTATTGAAAAAGATACAACCAATTAGATGGATGGTTCACGGTCCAGAAATATGTAACAGAACATAATGGAAGTGCATTTTTATAACCTTTTTTTTCTCAGTTATACCTTTCAAAACTTTGCACAACAGCCACTGCTTTACTAACAACATTTAAAAAGATGGGTTGGCGTCTGTCGGCAAAAATCAAGAGACAAAATTAAAAACAGGCTAACTACAGTAACTACAATTAGAAAAATTAAACATAAAAAAACTTAAAATGTTCTCTTATTTTACAAACTATGTTCACTTGGGTAATACAAATGAAAACAAAAGTAAAAACCTTTGTCAGCACCATGTTATTTCTTCTCTTAATTCAACCATTTTAACTCGTCCACATCTGCGAGGAGCGAAACATCTGACACATTAAGATCCCCATGCTTCATAGAAAAAAAGAACAAGCTCTGTCAGTTTATTCAGACTAGAAACGCCTCGTTGTTGAGGAATGGTACAGCATCTTTCTACTGGACAGTCTATACTCACTCGAGTAGCAAATTTTAAAAAAAGAAAAAAAAGAAGTCCTTTTTCACATCATGTCAATTAATTCATCAATTCATAATCAACCTCGGTGGCAAATGTTGGACATCCATTCAAACACTGCAACAAAGATGAAATGACACAAAAAGTGGCAACATAATCCAATATATTTATCAGCTAATTTTGCTGGAATGGTTGGTGATAAATGATCAGAGCGGTCAAACAGGTTAAACAGCTGTATGCCGAGGTTGCCTTTGCAAAAGACAACGATCTGCTCGTCCTGAACCCCCGACACTCCTCGAGCACGACTCTAAGAGAAGCCATTTAACAATGTCAATCAGTTATCTTTAAAAAAAAACAAAGACTAAATGCACAGTTCTCCCTCCCAGTAACGTTGTATATGAAATGTAAAGACAGTCTCACTGTGCTGCCCTCTGCTGTTCAGGTGGAATAAAGGAGCAACCACTTCTTCCAGGATTTGATTGTGCATCTGCTTCTGTACGTGTGTGTATATGTGTGTGTGGTCTATGGTCCAAGGTCATTGAATAAGAAGTGGAGATACAGTACAAGTTCACTGATAGAAAGTTCATGGAGAATGGACACAGTCCTGTGGGTGTAGTGAAGCTTTAGTGTGAGGGGGGGGGTCTATGAGGGGCTGGGGGGGCTGTTGGAAGAGCTGGTGTCAGGTGACACACTGGGCTGCCGCTGGTCCTCTGGCGTGCTGTCGGCCTGCAGCGATGCCATGGCCGCTGCCGAGAACTTACACTTGGAGGAGCCGCATTCGCAGTTGAACAGCTTGCTTTTGACTTCCCAGAAGTGGTCGCCATAGTTAAACCTGAGGGGGGGGGGGGCAGGTGATTAAAACACAGCAATGTCATTTAATGAAAACCAGACATCAACGCTGAAGGACAGAGGTCAGTCGTTTATAGGAAGTTGCAACGTGTGTCTGTGGAAACTTCAAATCAAAGCAGAATGCACAGAGGATCTTCAGTCAGATATTACAGAACAGGAGTGGGAAAAGGTGCAAACACAAAACTCATCTGTTACTTGTAGATTTAAAGTGATCCAATATATTTGGATTATGAGGAAGTAACTCCTGGAAAACCTAATAAATTCAATCATATCATCCCAGACAGATGTACAAAATACAGATCAGAGAGAAACCATATCATTACATGTGGAGTTTCTAAATGTTTTCTAGTTTTCTATTTTTTTCTTCCTTTAGATATCCAGATATATGGATATCTAGTATATACATGCATTCACATTAGTTTATTTGTTTTACTCATTTACGTCTCATTTGGTTCAAGATTTGGTTCACAGGTGAGGGGTTGGTGGGACATGAACGAGAAAACCAAACCAAGAAAATGATATATCAAGTTGAAAATGAATAAAGATGAGTGATACAAATAAACCCAGATTTAAAAAAACAACAACACTTGATTCACAACTCGTGACTACTGCACTGAGGAAGTGTCATTAAAATGAATGTCAGACTGTATCACATCCCTCTGTCATCAATATCCACTAAATCTATACATAGACACTAATATCAGACTCATAAAGGGATCCTCAACACCATGAGACGTGATGAGCAGGGACAAAGACTTTGACGTCAAAGTGGCACAAAATGAGGAAAGAGACAAAGAGATCTCACCCGAGCTCCTCTCCAGCCTTAATGTTTTCACTGGCGAAGAAGGCGATGTGTGGGAAACGAAGGTCCTGGTGCGTGGTGAACACTCGACAGGCAAACAAGTTGGGCTCGCACATGTGATTGAGGAAGCGACTGATGTTACCATAGAAACGGGCATCGATGCAGTACAGGTCTTGTGGCTGTGAGGGGAAACAAATGAAAACACATGTTGTTATACTGAGAAACCAATCTGCCGTAGCTCTGGTTCATTCTGGATGTCGTCAATGCGTTACCTTGTCGTCCAGACTGAACAGGTAGGCGTCGTTTTGCCTCATCTCTGCCTCTGCCTCAGAGATGATCTCACCTACGTACCTGTTGAAGAGAGGAGACGTCAGCAGCTGCAGACATCAGATTTTACTCTGCTGCTGCTCTCAACACATCATGAACCAGGAGTTTTGGTTTTTTTACTGTTATTATTTTACTAATTTGGAAAAACTGCAGGTCTGAGATACTGAGCATCAAAGATTTCACACCCCTGCTGGTAAACCTGGGATGTATTTTCACATCTTTTCAAATATTTAACCCAAAAGGTTATTTTTAATTTAATAACTAACACCACACACATTATTCAGCACAGAGAGACCATGAGTAAGTGGATGACTCAGTTTTAATTAAAAAAGAAGACGAACATTTTACCAGCCAGTGAGCTCTGGATTATGGATAATGTCTGAGCTGCAAGATATTTCACTGTCAGATTATCAGTTATCATCTTAATAATTCTGCTTTGCTGTGGTGTGGGTCATACGATCAGCACCAAGGACACAGTCTGTTCTGTTGTAACTGTAAACTTCACCACAAAAAACCCGCACATGCACCAACGGTGACATCACAGACTGATGAACACACGGCTGTTAGAGCTGCTCATTACTACTACACAGTCTGGATGCTGCCATCAGCAGAGAGAGACTTTTTAAATCATAACCAATTAACGCATTGAAAAATATATCAATACAAATATATTATATATTTACTGTTTAATTTCTTTGTTTTCTTCATTGATGGCATAAGAAAACCAGGTGTTACATGAAGGGGACACGGTGGACAGACATGCAGATTATGGGATGTTGCTTAAAGTGACAAAATCGCAAATGCAAACTGTAGAGGCTACATCAATTAACTGTTGATGTGCTAATTAAAAGCTGGTGCATAGCTATTAGTGCCACATTCCAACTATAAAGCAACAGTCTGATTGTTTTCTTGCTTTTCTTACATCACAGTGCTGATTGTGCGTCTGATTCCTGATGTAAGGTGGAGTATTCACAGCTACACGGAGCCACACAGATCCAACATCAGTGAGCTCCACTGTTAAACTGGCTGACATGTTGGTTCATGACTATGAAGTCACACTGTGGTTTATTTAAAGTCAGACCAGCATGCGCCATGCGCTGTCCTGCTGCTGTAATAAAACACAGTGATACTGCAACATCGGAGGAAACGGTCAAACAAACTCACTATTCACTCCTCTGTAAGTGATATTTGCTCAAAACGACAGTGTCCAGCTGTTTAAAGAGTTTACTGAGAGTTATCTTGAAATAAAAACATTATGTTTGGACTGATTAGTAATATTTACATCTTCAGTAAGAAGCAATAGGGTGAGAGTAACAGACAGAGGTTGGAAAGTTCTGACATGAAAACACCTTTGGTTTGAACCCTGACCCAACCCTAACCCTAATTTGAATGTAGTGAATATTATAAAAATAAAGAATAGCTTGAAGCTTAAAGTTACTTTACTTTCTTTGTCAGAACATACAAGTAAAGGGGCGCAGTGGGTAGAGCAGGCGCTCCATATGTAGAGGCTACAGTCCTCGCTGCAGTTGGCCCCGGTTCGAATCCTGCATCGTGCTGCCCTTTACTGCATGTCATTCCCCCTCTCTCTGGCTCATGACCCCATTCTGACAAATTTCTGGCGACCCCGTCAATCAAGATGCACCAGCTCAGATATTTTTATATGCTGCATTTTATTAGAGAAAGTGAAAGTATAGAATACAGTTGTTTAGGATTGTGTGTGGTGTTTTTATTACTGGACATTTCAGGCGACCCCATTTGAATTCCAGGCGACCCCACATGGGGTCCCGACCCCAAGGTTGAAAAACACTGCTCTAAACTGTACTATCAGATGAAGGCAAAAATGCCCCAAAAATATACTTTAAAAAAAGCATACACATAAAGATGAAAATAGGCAGCAGACAGTGAGGAGCTTGCAGCCACAACATTTAGTGAACAGTTTCTAAAGACGACTGTTACTCAACAGGTTTTTGAAATGGTGCGCTCAGAATCCGAAGTGTCACAACTTTCTAGAAAAGCTGTTGAAAAGCGTCACAATACTTGAGCGGGAGAGTGAGTGACACCACAGTGAAACACATCGGAGACACCGACAAGCACCTCTGAGCAGGACTCGTCTGCGGCGCTCACACTCTTGAGCTGTTACCATCTGGCAGGAGCTCCAGACGCCGTGTGTGAGAGGAGCAGAGAGAAGTGACAAAATATCTACTCCAGGTCGACCCACGTTAAAAACACTCACAGTTCTGCAAGTAAACAAACTGTTTTCTCCTAGGACCTAGAAACTGCTGAGAAATATGAACTGACTGAATCCTGGGACAAAAAGAGTTAACTGCAAGTATAAACAGTGTTTTATTTGTGAACAGGACTTACTCGCATATAAAGCTCCCCTGTGGTATGTCCTGCAGGCTGCGCACACCCCAGCCCTTCGTACTGGTCCTGAAGAGCTGAAGCCTGGTGCTGGAAGATCAACACACAACAACTTTAACTTGTAGGTAATGACAGTTTCTCAAGGCACTTTTGGGGCTGACACTGATATCTTTTTCTTTCTCATATTAACTGAAAGGGATACTTCACCCAAAGTCGATAATTCACCAATCATCTACTCACCGTCATGCCAAGGAAAGGTTTGGAGAACTTTTAGAGTTATCAAAATGCTTTTGGAGTTCCAGGGGGCCGTCCGGCTGGAAAGGGATTTTCATATAATGGTGGCGGATAGAGTTCACTTTTGAATCATCCAAAACACACACTATGAAACATCCAAATACCTCCATACTGCTCGTCCGTACTGACCCAAGTGTCCTGAAGCTGCCACATGAAAAAAATAATTTGATCTCTGCTTTTAGCCTCATTGTAGCAGTAGCTGGCAGTGGAGATGTTCATGTTTGTGCGCATGATTTGCTGCGAGATGTTCGTTCGTCATTGTAAACCATTGGATGTATGATGTAAACACAGAAGAACATCTCGCAGCAAATCTTGCGCAGCCACTGGGAGCTACTACAACAAAATGGCAAAAAACGGAGATCAAATAATTTTTTCCCGAACAACTTTTTCATGTTGTCAAAAGCGTTTCGATGACTCCAAAAGTTCTCTGAACCCTTCCTTGGCATGACGGTGAGTAGAAAATTGGTGAATTATTGATTTTGGGTGAAGTATCCCTTTAATAATAAAGTTTGAATACCTGAGTCCGTTCTGTACGACCCGGTTCTTGCAGGTTCTCCAACAGGAACATGCATGGTTGCACTCAAAGATGAGAGGAGGCTCCTCACGGCAGAATTCAGGGAGGAGACGACCGGTCTGAACATGACAAAGAAGAACGTGTAAGTCCTAAGTCATGATTCATTAATATACCGTACACTACTACCACTGTGTGTGAACCCCCTGCTCACACACACATTCGCTCTGGTGCTGTTTTTCATGCTTCGGTCCCTTAGCTCCAGTGGGTTCTTACTTCACTGAGGTATCCACATACTTTCAGGTTTATCTCTTTGCTACGGATGCATAGTGATTTGTTCTCACCTTGTCGTACCAACAGCGCAGACTGAGCTGTCCACACATGCAGATGCTTGCTGAACAATCTTCTTTACAGACACAGTACTGTGAGACAGAAAAAAAAACAAAGATGGTCACTCCACACCGTCAAACGTTTGTCTGTTTTCTCTCTGAGCGGCTGATGAAACCGCTTCACACTGACCTGTAGGTGTGTGATGTTTCTGTCGATGTTCATGGGGGAGGTGACGCAGTTCTCAGAGATGTACTTGTAGTTGTCTGGGTAAGATTCACTGTCAACCGAGTTGACGCAGGGGATGGGAACTCTCTCCTGGCCCAGAGCGATGTCACTGTAAACGGAGGAGACGCGCAGGTTAGAGGCTGTCACGGCTTCCCAAGTCAGGAGGAAAAAAAATGACTGTGTTTTTCCATTTTGATAAGACTTTAAGTCACGGATGAGTGAAACTGGCCGCCCACTGTCATCCTGTACTATGTCAGTCAACCTGTGAAGGATTTTTTCCTCTGCTTGACTGAGCCTGGAGTTCTTGGCGTCCCTCTCCCTGCGGTTGGCCTGCAGAACCGCCCAGGCCTTTGAGTTGTGGCTGCAGCAGTCTGGAGGAGTTTCTCCCTCACGGTTCTTCAGGAACACGTCTGCTCCCCGAGACAGGAAGAGCCTGACGAGCCAAAGAACACATTTACTGACCGGCAGACCAACAGGCAGCCTGTTACAACATTTTTTTTGTTTTTTTGTTATTAAACTTTTTATTTGAAGAAAAATAGGTTATACATGTTGCTCTTTGTATACACGCCATTAAGTCTTATCATCCAAGCAGATAATGAAAGAAAAATAGATAAATAGTTATTAATAAATAAATAAATAAAAAGAAAGACAAATTCACATCATTACAAAAGCACCCACACTCTCTCCTATCACAGTCCTCCTGTACAGGTATACTTGTATCTGAACTGATAGGCAACTTAAGGATCCAAAAAATTAGAAATGATAATGATAACTAGAAAAATAAAAATGTAATTAAAAAAATGTAAATAAACAGTAGTAAATAAAAATAATCAATAACAGCTGTTTGTCTGCCCCATATGCACCTTCCTTTATCCATAACCTCTCCTGCAAACAGTATCTGAGAGTGGGGTGATAATAACTGTGACGACAAGAACAACAACACAAATAATATTCATTATAAATCAAATAAAGATAGTTTGCTGCATACATGTAAAACTCTGACTGAGAACAGTATAATTACTGAAACAAAGAAAGAAAACAGAAGCAGATGAGTGGAGTCAAAAACTAGGGGGTTTTATCAGATTCTCCAGTAACTTTAAAACTTATCCTGTTCAAGCCTAAGAATGAATATTAGTTTCTCCATTATGAACCACTTTGATCCAGTCCCAACATTTTCAATTATTCTTTTGATTCAGACCTGACAGAGCAACTCATTTCAATTCATTTAATCATTGATTTTCATGGTGCTGCAGACTCACGTGATACAGTCCAGGCGATTCTCTCGAGCGGCGATGTGTAGAGGAGAGTCTCCGTGGATGTTGACCACCTGCAGGTCACAGTGAGCGTTGAGGAGCAGCTCGGCGATCTCCACGCTGCCAGAGAACGCTGCCCAGTGGAGGCAGATGTTCTCCTCCTGAAGAAAAGGAAACAACACAAACCGACAGTTACACTATGCCTAATTCTTCTGTACCGCAGGTTCAACACATGGGGGGGAACAGATGTGTCAGCCGACCTTGTCCCTGATGTTGATGTCGGCTCCTTTGGACAGAAGCAGCTTCACCTGGTCCACATGTTTGTACTCTGTGGCCCAGATCATGGCGGTCCAGCCTCCGTCATCCTGAGGGAAAACAACGAGCAGCAGAGTGAAGTTATAAAAAACAACTCCTACAAACTCCTCTTTGATAAATACTTTTAAAACAAAGGTTCATCTAAGGAGAGAATGTGTCATTTCATCACATCACAGGTCACAGAGGAGCAGTAGGGTCAGACATTTAAAACAAAGAGGGTTCATTCAGTACAGCCTGACTACATCTTATTTATGTGCAACAGGAGTGAGTGACTGACACCTCCTCTGCAACGACAGAGAGCCAAGTGAGAGAAACAACTCCACCGACACCAGCTGACTACATGGAAGAGTTTTCATTATTTCATAAATGTGTTTCAGTGCTGGGCTTTCATCACCGACACATACAGACTGTGTAGAAAAACAAACAAGGGAGAGTCATAGATAGTTGTTTTCACACACCTCCTGCTGCTGATTCTGAGGGATGGTTGTGAATACTCTGCTCACATCAGCTGTTGAGAATTTCTCTGACAACAAGGTGATGTAACCATGGATAAGTCTGTACAATCTGTATCAGCTGTGGTTTGTTCTGTAAATCTCCCCGTTTAAGGCCCAGAGCTGAAACACTGGAGAGAAGAGCACCACTCCTCCTAGTTCATTTGCGTTGCTTCTTTAATCTGATATGTTTAAATGGAATTGCACAAACCACCCAGGTTAGTTTTGCTTATTAAGGAGTCACTCTTTAGTCATCTTCCTTCACTTCTATCAGTTTGGTCTCATCTTTGTTCACAATCTTTGTTTTGATAGTGAGGAACAAACGTAAACACATGTGCATGTGAAGCAGCTTCCTGGGGGGGGGGGGGGTTACACTTCTTCAAATCTCACTTAAACAGAAACTCTGAGGCTTTCAAACCTACGATCTTTTTTCTGGAAGCTCCCATCAAAACACTTGAACTCAGGTTGAACTGCATGTGTGAAATGACTAATTAGAGTCACTGCACCTCTGACAGTTAGCATATCCTAGCTTAGCATAAACACAAAATAGTTAAAAGTTAAAAATAAATACATAATTAAAAAAAACAGCTACCAGCATCTCTTCGTTCACTAATAACATGTTGTATCTTTTTCTTTAATCCTTTAATCTGCATACAGAATAAAACAGAATAACATCAGAGCTGGTTCTTTTCTCTCAGGGTGCTCTGACTTCCTGGTGCCTCTAGATGTGGTTATAGTGTCTCTGTGAGTCTCACGACCACGCTGCAAAGTGGTTCTGTATTTTACCCCTTTGATGGGAAAAGCAAGAACTGACTAACTTATTCAAATTCAATCAGCTGTATAGTTATGTTGCATGTGATTGTATCTATGTATGCTTTTAATGTGTTTGAAGCAAGAGCCAGGAGTGGGGGGCCTGCCTTTAAGTTGTAAGATGAGCGTTTTATTTTTATCAATGTTATATTTTATTTTAATTTTTTTAGATTTTTTTTCTTCGTCCCATCTATCTGTTTCTCCTTATTATTTTCTTAAACAGGCTATTAAGTTGTTTATGCCATATCTGTGACATTTGAAATGTTTGTAAAGATATGTAAAAAAAACAAATAAAAATTTGAATGACAAAAAAAATAAAATTCAATCAGCCGTGCCGTCATCAGCCCGACAGTCAAATGTCAAGAAGAGAATAATCCTGAGACTTTAATAAGAATCACATGTTTACAACGACCTGAATGGACACTGGTAAATGTCTATGACGAAAAAGTTTGACATGTGATCAGTCAGAGGAGACAGTAATTTGACAAATGTATTTAATGCTATTGGGTAATGACTATTAGATTACACTAATTACCACTGATTTAAATAATTGTAAATTATACTGAAATGTATTTTCATCTGAAATGACTGAGAAATCACACTAACCTGACAGTTTATGTTGATCAGTCCTGTGGACAGAAGGTGCTCAACAATGTTGTAATGTCCAGACTTGGCTGCTAGGTGGAGACACGTGAACCCTTCAACATCCTGAGAGGAGGAGAGAGTTGAGTTATTGATGGTTTCTACAGACTAGTAGTCAAACATCTCACAGAAATATAAATATATAAATATGTTTTCTCAATTTTTTTTTCTTTTATTCCAAACAAACAGGAAACAACATAATGATTCTTAACTTTTAAGATCCGTGAGCTGCCAAAATAACTCAGAGGTTAAATTACATTGAGATTTGACTTCGGCTGCTGAGAAAACATCTCAGACCTGATGAGACTTGTTGGGGGTTTACCTTGTGCGAGGCGCTGGCTCCGGCCCTCAGCAGGTACAGTACCGCCTCCATGTGGTTGTTCTCACAGGCCTCCATCAGCGGCGTCCGCTGGTCTTCATCACACATGTCCAAGTTTGCACCGGCCTGAGGCAGGACACATCAGACAGGGAGGTTACTGAGGTCCATCAGGTCAACTTGTGTCATATTTTTTGGCTCTTTTCATTTTAAAACCTGATTTTTCTTTGTGCTCTGCCCTGTCGTTGCTCCATGTGGTAACAAAGTAAAAAGAGTTGTACCTGTACGAGCATGTGGCAGATGTCTTTGTGTCCTCCCTCAGCTGCAGCGTGGAGCGGTGTACGTTTGTTCTGGGATTCCATCTTAAAGTTTGGGTCGATGCCATCCACTGGAAGGTAAATGGAGAAGGAAATGATTTGATTAAAGCTCTAATACAAGTTGGATAAAAACGGAGGGAAGATGCCTGTTCTACAATGAACCATGTAGCTGTAGAAACATTTATAGTATTTATAAATGGCCCTGGTGGGGTTAACATACCCAGCATGAGCAGGACCCTCTTGAGTTCTCCCTGTTTGGCTGAGAGGTAAAGTTGCTTTGGATGAAAACGCAGCTTCTTGGGTCTGAAAAGAACAGAAATATAAGTTCACTTTAATTGTCCAGATATTTGGTTGTTTAAAAAAAAATTCAGTTTGCGCTTACTTCTCTGTGTCGAGAGCGACCAGGATGCTCTCCAGAGTTTCTCTGGGTGGTCCTTGAGTAGCTGTTGGTGAAGCCGTTGTTCCCATACTGGCCTGGAGTGTCGCGGTCCTGGACGACCCAGGAACAGCAGAAGCGTCGAGTCCGTGTGAAGAACGAACAGAGAGCGAGCTGTCGGCCCGGCCGCTGGCCTCGGCCCCGACGGCCAGACGAGAAGAGCTGGAAAGCAAACATCGTTAATCTTTAGGGCTTGTTATTTTATTTATTTTATCCCGTCTAAAAAAAAGGCTCTGGGGGAGACTGGTTTACCTGCCGGTGGTGGTGTCTGCTCTGCCCTCAGGGGCTCCAGGTGTGGCGGGTCCGTGTGCCAGCGCAGCCGGCACAGTGGAGGTGGTGTCGGCCTTGGCGATGGTGACCTCCTTGGCCTTGCTGGCCTCCTCTCCGCAGTGGGGGCAGAAGCTCTGACCTTTCAGCACCGAGGCACAGGCGCGATGGAAACGGTGAGAGATGCTGACGTCCGGTTGGCACTCCATGAAGGTCCCCTTCACAATCATAAACACACGGCCTCAGTGAGACACATAGACAGCTGTGTTTATGTTAACTGTGAGAAGTCAGGTCGGGCCGGGGAACCAAAAAAAACACCTTTACATCTGCTGTAATACCCTGATTTCTACGAGGTTGGGTCTAAAAACTCAGAGGTATGATTTTATTACCAATGTGGACTGAAACCCTCAGATTTGAACAATCAACATACATTTGTGACTGTTTTCTGCCTGAGATGCAGTATACCAGTAAAAAAAATCTTGTTTTGTTATATGTGTGGTAAATGAGGAAAGATGACCACACAATAAGCTCTATTTTATTTTACCCTCAGCTCTCCACACTTTTTGAAGAAAGCATTGTTGTATATGCAACAAGGTGGTTGCTTGACTCTTCAAACTCTTCTTTCTCTTTCTCTTCTCTTGTTTCAGTCCAGAAACATTTGATTTGACATTCTTTAACTTGTCTGGTTCTAGTGTAACATTTCCTGATCCTCAGCAGGAACAGTAACATCATCACCTGGCATTTTATTGACCCCGAACAGGAAACAAACCAAGACTTTAGAGGTTATGTGTGTCAGAACACTAAAGGTCACAGAGAAAGTTTCCAGGTCTGAGTCAAACTGGATTTGCCTCTAAGTATTTTACGGTTGTGTGTCACTTGGATTAGTCCAACCAGGGTAAAAAAGACATACTGTGTGGAGTTGTGTATAAAGTGGGAACCTCCCAGTTAACACAACACTCGAGAGCTTTCCTGTGAGGCCTGATCACAGGACACCGCTCCAGTGACTGTACTCACAGCCCTGCAGAAGAAGCCGCAGCCGGGGCAGCACTGGTGCTTCACCATGCCGTTGCGGTGGTCCTCGCACAGGACCAGCAGCTGGACCGAGTTGGAGGGGCGCATCATTTCGTGTTTCAGCACGGCGCCCTGGCATCGGGTCAGCTGTCCGTCGACGCTCTCCGTGGCCATGCACTTCCTGTCGGCCAGGATGAGGATCTCTCGACTCTTGGGCGTCTCCATGCGGCAGCTGCAGAGAGGAAGCTCCTGAGCCTCCTCCACCACCGACCCTGAAACGTGTGTAGAGAAGCTGCCTGTAAGTCTGGCTGCAAGTTAAATTAATTTAGTTTTAAGTTATTATATTGTAAGAAGTATGTTTAGTTATCATTATTAGAATTAAGTGACTCAATTCAGTCTTTGCTAAATCAGCTGACTCAATGATCTAGATAACAGTTAAAGGGATAGTTCAACATTTTGGCAAATTGGCCCATTGCCATAATCCCTATAGTCATAGCAGTAGGTTCGTTACCTTTAATTGTCGGTGCTAGCTATTTTTAGAACGGCGGAGCAGAGCTGCTCAGAGCTACGCTATGAAGGCTAATGGGATTTCTTGGTTTCCCTCATCAAATTCATCAAATACACAATCCAACAACTCCAAATACTATAATAATAACGGAGCGTTACAAGACAGAGTTGTTTTTTGAGGTAAATTCATGCAAAACCGCTGATGCGCGTTCCTGTCGGGGGCAGTTTTTCGGCAAGCAGACTCTGTATTTGCCTCTAACAACTCTGTCTTGTAACATTCCATTATTATCTCATATCGTGGCAAATGTGCAGGTCACAACCAAGAAATCCCATTAGCCTTCATAGCGTAGCTCTGAGCAGCTCGCGGCTCTGCTCCGCCGTTCTAAAAATAGCTTGCACCGATAATTAAAAGGTAACGAACCTACTCCTAAAACTATTTTTTTATAATTTGCCAAAATGTTGAACTATCCCTCTAAGCTGCAAATTGACAAAACCTCAGAGACAGTGCCAGTATGACTTTTTTGGAGCAACACTAAATCGATATAAGCCTGTGGAATATGAACACAAAAATACATGTTTCATTCATTTAACTAACAGCTGAGTTTTAGTCTGCCAATACTGACAACTTACAACGCTCTACAGTACCAACATGTGTAGAATGATACCAAAAAAACACTGAGATACCCAATGTGACTGATCATTGCCTGCACTGAGTGGAAGAGCTGTGATATTGGGGAAAAACTCATTTATATCTTTACTTGAAATATTCAAATATGTTGTTTGAATCAGCGACAGTGTATATGACGAACTGGATACTTTGGGGACACCCACCAGAGAATCTGACCTGGGTTTACAATGAAAGTAGTCAAACAAACATTTTCAGCAGACTTATTTAATTTCACACAGACAAAAACTTTCCCTCAGAATACTTTAAAAGAGTTAATTACAGTATATACAGTGCACATATCAACCTGGTTTCACATCTGTTGTTTCCTCAGTGACTGTACCGGGTCTGGTGTCATATAGAAACTAACTAGAGCCTGTGACAGGGGTTTACAAAGGTGATGTCATCTTCCTGTGCCACAGCCACAACACATTAATAAATTAATAAATTAACTAACAGACATATAGCATGTCAACTATTTATATGACAAACATTAAGTGCTCTTAGCAACCACTGTACAGTTTCCATGTCAATAATGTAGAAGTCACTGGTTGGTTAGAGAAAAGTGCCCACTGGCCTGTGAAGACTTTATCTGCTTCTTTTGGGAGCAGTCTTTATTCTAGGTGAAGTATCTGACCTGAGCTACAGGACAGAGTGACCCTGCTTTAACCACTAACATTATGCAAATTGTCGTCAACATGGAAATGTTAAATTCAAATGCAAAAGGGTAAGAAGACATTCATTTGTCACTCTGGTGGGTAAAAAGAGAGTTTCCTCTTTTCTTCTGCGCTCACCTTTGGTGGTTTGTGTGGGGGGCATTGGGTCTTGGGGCTTGTTGAGGTTGACAGGCGCAGGGGGGAGGACCTGTGTGTACTCCTTCCTCTCACCCACCAGGGCCTGGGCTGAGGCCTGAGGCTGGACCACCTCCTCCAGGTCTGAGGGGAACAAGAGAGAGAGAGAAGAGTCATTAGATACTTCGCTGTTCAAACTGAGGGATGATGCAAGAGAAAAGATGCTCTAAGACACTATGACATGTCCGACAAAGGAAGCAACACAACACCATGTGAGGTACTGGAACTGGATTTTAGTGTCTGAGTTGAGAGAAAGGTCTGATGATGGCACGGAGAATAAAGTTCTTAGGATAGGACCGAGAAGGAGTCGTATCTTCTTAATATCATGTTTTACATAAAGTGAAGGAATAGTTTCAGACACTGACAGATGCCTCTTGAGGTTTTGTAAAGTTTATAGTGATAAAAAGTTTAAAATTAAAGTGTTAATTAGACTTTTCCACATAATTCTTAATGGACCTGAATTTGTCTAACTTGCAACGATCGAAATACGGTGAGCAAAAGTACGTAGAGTTCTTGTGTCATTAGGGCTTCACTGTGCTAAACTTTCAGACCTAATGCAGTTCAGAGGTTATGTTATTTTCGGTATAATATAAAACCTACTGGGTCCTGACACCAGCTCTGTGGCTTGACATCAGGATTTAAAGAGGAACTGTGCAAGATTTTGACCTTAATTAAACAGCTTTGGAGTAATTGTGATGGTTAAATGACTTAATAGTTTTTACAACATGCACTCCGACACTGTAGGGGGAGCTCCGTAGAGAAAAAAGCGACCAAAACAGCGAAAAAGCGACTTGCATAGTTCCACTTTAATAAAAAAAAAGAAAAAAAAGAACACAGTTTGAAACGTGTGTTTTGAAGATCTGAACCCTCAGATCTGAAAGAAAAACAAAAAATCACTTCCTCTTTTAACTTCTTCAAACAGACAAACATGTTCAGTGTCAACAACACACACCTGTTGACTGTGAGCAATGAGAGAACCCTTTCAGTGTTGACTGATAAACTATTGTTGCTGAACACAGAGGTAATTCCCTCCTGACAGCTGGGATGTGGACCAGAGGTGAGCAGCTGGATGACTCTACACTCTCACCTTTGGTCTTTATCCTCCTCTTCCGTTTCCTGGACGGCCTGAGCCATGCGCTGTCTCCTTTTGTTTTCTTCTTCAGCTTCTTCTTCAGACCGGACTCTGTGCTCTGAGACAGACAGGCCGAGTTCATTCACAGAGTTCATTTAATTACAACGAGAGATCATTTAACTGCTGTCACTTCTCACTGTCTTCTGTCAAAAAGGAGGTGAAATGAGCTCTAGCGCTCTGACATAGTTAGGTGGAGTAATGATAGTGAGTAGCGGGTTGTACCATGTCGGACTCTGTGCCTTCCTCCTCTCCCTCTTCTTCTCCTGACTCTTCAGAGTCCTGCTCATCTCCCACCTCCACCACAGAAACAAAAAAAAACAAACACTCAACACTGCAACTGACGAATCATAAAAGCGCCACATTTCACACAGGATAGAAATCACCACATTGTCAGTTTGGGACAGTGTGAAAGAAACGTGTCATGTTCCAACCTGAGAGATGGACTCGGACGTCGCCTCCTGCGCAGCACCGACAGGTTCCTCTGCTGGCTGCTGTCCTTCCTCTTCCTCAGACTCCACCTCCTCTGACTCTTCCTCCTCAGATGCATTTTCTACCTTCTCCCCATTTATGTTTGCTACTTCTTTAGCCTGTGAGGTAAGAAAGGAACCGAGATGTTCACTGCAATTTCTAAAGGTCATATTATATCTCATACTTAACTGATGCTAGACATCACATGGTTTCCTGTGATGAGATCCTGAGATCATAAGATCAGTTCCCGATTTAAATCTCAACAGTTTTCTTTACAGAGTGCTTTGAATATTTATAAAGTAAAAAAAAAAAGTTCACCACTGATTTAGCACTGCACTTCCATGTTACTGTTGAACTGATGAACAGTTCTATATTCACTCATTCATCAGTCAGTCGGCTCGGGGGGGGGGGGGGTCAAAAGGGGCTGGAGCTGGTCCTAGTCAGGGGTCCTACACCCTGGACCAGATCACCAGTCAGTCACGCTCACATTCACACCTATGGACAATGTAGAGTTACTGTCTTGGAGGAAACCTACAGAGACTCGAGCAGATTGGCAAACTCCGGGCTACGAGGCGACAGCGCTGACCACTGCACCGCCATTATCTTAAAATATCAAAATCAACGTGGCAGAGCCTGAAACATCATCTTTTTAATGAAGAGCCGACTGTGAAACTAGTCGTGGCTGATGAAGCCTCAAGCAGAGATAAGGAGCAGACTACAGAGGTGCAGTCGGCTCTCTTGTCTCTAACCATATCCAATTTTTATTTTAGCACAGAGCACACAGCTCCCTCCGGATCCATGAAAGACTCTTTATAGCTGTTTTCATATATTCTGCTCAAACAGACTTTGATGTGAAGTGACGTGAGTGAGGCTAAAGTATGAGGCCAACACGGAAGTACCAACGCATGCACTTCTTTGAATGACCACTAGAGTCTGCCTCCAACACTGAGTCAGTCCCCACAGACTGCCATGTTACCTGACAACAGAAATAAACATGTTTAAAGCCTGCTGCAAACAACAGGTTTGGTCTCTATGACTGCTTTCGTCCTTCATAACAACTGCACAGTGGGTGGGTTTTAATACACCTCGCTCGTTTAAAATGTATAAAGCCTACAGGTTCAAAGTTCTGGATAAATGCATGCCATATTGTTGCCACAGGCCAGCATGCACTGAAGTCTCGGCTCCACTCACGCCCTCCCTCTTTGCCAATTTTTGCATTAGCTGGGAGTTTATACTGGCATCAGGTTCTGGCAAGATGGCAACAGTGGTGCTGCCCACCCTGAGCTCCACAACACTGTCTTTCCCTGTTAGGAGATCCACTATTAAATGTATATTATATAAAGTTTTGTCACCAAGTGGCCACATGAAGCTTTGTGTTTAGTGTTGTTGATAGTGATGAGTGGAGCAGAGACCTGTTGGCTCTTGGCAGACTGCTGTAGTTCCTTAAACATTTCAAGCACAGTTCTCTGCTTAAGCACTTTGGTTTTCTTCTTGGGGACCAGGCTGTATGTTCCCATCCTCCTCTTCTTCTTACGCGACGACAGCGCTCCTGTGGAAGAGCCAAACAACACGTTTACACATATGAGTGCAGATCATGCTCTGAAATCTGAGAATTAAAGTCAGTTTGTTTTTTTACAGTGGGTCAAAGTTTTGTTACGTGTCTGACCTAGTTGGAACTTGTTTAGGGCTGGAGTAGGAGTCGAAGTAGCTGAAGGAGCTGGAGTTGGCAGAGGTGCTGGTGAAGCGGATGACGCAGTTTGTGCTGAAGCTGGCGTGTCTGGTGGACTCTGAGGTAGATGGTTCTGGGAAGAGGACTGCTGCGTGGAGTTCTGCGCATCAGGCGCAACGTGAGTCTCCACTTTCTCCATTTTGGCACTTTTTGCTTCTCTTAATTCCCTGTTAATAAGCTGCAGATGACAAGAACCGAAAGCTTTGAGGATGAAGTGTCAGTCTACACATTTCTGCTGAAGCTCACTGTTTAATTTTTCCACAAAACACCCAGATTTTGATTTTAAAGAAGAGAGCAGTTAAACTTATTTTTAGACAAATCAGTGACATGCAAATAGCCATTAAAAAAAAAAAAATCCAATGTCATGTGATGTAAAGGAACACAGGCCATGATGCAGAACAACAGTTTGATTGTTTTGCATGTGATTTTACATATATTTGCCTCATCTGTACGGCCACATGTACATGGACACAGACTTTTCTAATTGTTTGGGTTTCTTAGCTCCAAAGAAAGCTTAGTTAAAAATACAAATAAAATATTTACAACACAGGACACAATAACACTTGCAATAAGACAATAATTTGTTTCCATCTATGTGCCACTGCCTAGTTCAACATGACAGATCTCTTCCATAAAGAGATGGTTTCCCCCAGGTTGGTGTGGAAGAACCTGAACCCCATCCAGCAGCTTTGGGATGAACTGCACTGCTAAGTGCTGGGCCTCACTAATGCTGTTGTGACTGAATGGGATCAAACTACTAATGTAATCTTGTGTCAAGTCTTCTTACAGGAGCTGAGGCCGTTACATAAGCATCACATGTGGGTGCACTGCATGTCCCCCTACTGTGTTTGGATGTCCACATACTTTTGTCATGTGTACAGATATCCAAACAATCTTTCTTATCATCTTGTGGTGATAGTTCAGTGATACCACTAAAAGGCAATCAGAGTAAAGGGAGCAGAAAACACTAATGAGGTCCTAATGAGTTTACCTTCTGTGCCGGGCTGACAGCAGGTCTGGACATGGTCTTGCGTGCTCTGTGTATCGTGACGGGCGCTGGAGCCGGTGCAGGAGACGGGGCTGTGCCATTTTTAGTGTCTGATATACCCTGTCCCGACGTAGTCCCTGTACTGGGGTCAGTCCTTAACGCGCCAGAAGGCTGCGCGCACCCCGATGCCGAGGAGGCGGGGAGGGGTTTGACCACATGTCCCCCTGCTGATGTGCCCGAAGGCAACCAGTTAGTCCTGGGGGGGGAAACCCCCAAACCTGGCATGGCTGCAGAGCTGCCCTCAAGCTGCTGCTGCTGCTGCTGCTGCTTTGTGAGGATGAATCCATTACTTCCGGTGACAGAACCGTGCGGCGGCTCCATGTCTGGTAAACCATTTTCATTCACCAACAGTAAAGTCTTGTTGCTGCTCGTGGTGGATCCGTGTGTGGGGCTCTTGAGCCGGGTGTTGTCACA
Organism: Trachurus japonicus; assembly: GCF_045865225.1. Classification (NCBI taxonomy): domain Eukaryota; kingdom Metazoa; phylum Chordata; class Actinopteri; order Carangiformes; family Carangidae; genus Trachurus; species Trachurus japonicus. The sequence goes on along the minus strand of NC_140918.1, from coordinate 26,001,007 downwards.
TTCGGTGCCGTTGAGCATGGCCTCTGCTGCGGGGGAAGAGGCCAGTCTGGCTGCTACGTCTTTGTCTCCGTCTGTGGAACCAAAACCAAAGAGATTATTCAAAAAGTACAATGTCAGTTCCATAAACAACAAAATCATTTGGGGTTTGCTTTGACTACTACCTGGTGTATCTCCATTGCTTGCCGGATCGAGGCTCTCCTTCTTTGCAGATGCACCCTTATCCGCACTGCCCTTGGCTAGACCAGCCGGCTGATGAAAAAACACCACAAACGTCAGGGGAAATCAGATTTAGAGCCGTTATTAACATGAATTAACTTGCGGATAGCTTTTCCATTGAAATGCTTCATGTCAAATATCTAAAACCGAAAAGGCTGATCATAACTCAATAATCAAAACCACAGAGATTCCACTTACAATTATCAACGCTGAAACAATTACTCAAGTAGAATCATTAATTATCTGACAATTTTTGTCGTCAGTCAGTGCTTTCAGTCACTGCTCGATGTGAGGAGCTGCTGTCTTTCTCAGTTTTACTTCTTTGTATCCGAATAAAGCAAGCAAGAGAAGCAAAGCCTCACAATCTGAGAAGCTACAGGCAGACGGTGTTTGGACAAAGAATTGATATTCTAACAAAATTGATGATCATTCATTTTCTGGCAACTGACGAACCAATTCTCATCTTACGAGGCAAGGAAAACCCCTCTTTGCTTGTCCTTCTGAGCGAAGCAGTCAAAGATTACAGAGTGAGCTGAGAGAAAGGAGGCTGACCTCCGTGAACTTTGATTGTCTGTCTTCTCTCTTTACCAAAAGGAGCAGCAGATCCCTGCCGCAGCTTCAAAAGAGAAATTTCAAACCACCCACGGATCGTCCTTACACAGGAGGGAGGCAGCTGAAGAGGCAACACCAGGAAATGTTAAAAAAAAAACTGCCGACCACAAGCCTCATGCTCACTCTGGGAGAATGGGCCCAAAGGAAACAGAAGAGGTCTGGGAGAAAAAAACAAAAACATGATGAATCCTACTTTTGCTTTCTTTTCTGGGTCCAACTTTTTGCCATCCCCTTTTGTTCCAAGGCCTTTCAACCTCTGTGGATCAAATGTTGAAGGGAAGTGGGGGTTACCCCCTGAAGAGCAGCAGAGCTAGCACGCTCCTCGGCCTCCAACACCCAGCACACTCAGAGTACAAGCACAAACAGATGGGACAGAGATTCTCATGGTAAAAGGCAGGTACCGAGTTTGACTGTCCCCCAGAAAGCAGAGGAAACACTGCTCCTCCACACTTCTCCAATCATAAAGACTGCTTTAGGCACAGAGAGCTTCACTTTAACAAACAAGTTAAACTCTCCTCTCCAAAAGGCTGACAATCAAATCCTCAGATTTAACAGAGCATGAGTCCTGAAGCCTGCAAACACAACCCAGACCCCAACCCAAAGAGCCTTTCCTCCAATCACGTGCTGCCGAGTCCCTGAGCAGGACGAGGACGTGCACCTTGTCAAACAGCAGCGAGGTCAGGACCAAGAGCAGGTCTGACTGTGAGCACCAGGAACTGAGGGTGTCTCGCAAAGAACATCTAGTCTGGGACAATCAATGTGATGTGTGATCTCAAGGAGGTGAAGGTGGTGAGCACATGCCAGGGGGGTGAGGAAGGAGGAGAAGAAGAATCCTTTAGTTCCTTCGTTTTCATGGATTGAGGAAAAAGCCAGTTACAAAAAACCAGCACACCAGCCTCATCCCTCCCCCTAGTGGCGGAAAGTGGAACCTACAACCTGGAGACAGAAAGGAGAGGGGGGGAAGGGAGGCACAGAAGGCTGTCTGCAGATCTCCGCCATTTCGCAACCAGATTGTTTACTGACAGAACGCGGCCATTGCAGCAGTTTTCCACTAGATGGGGAAGGTAGGGGTTTGGAGGCTGGTGGATGGATGTGGCTGCTGCTGAGAGAAGCTCCAAATAAGAAGCTAAAGGCTTTGAATACTGATCAGGAACCTTAAGTGACACATTAATAAAAAAAAAAATTTGAATGTTAGTGTGGACCAAAGCTTCAGCCATGACTGCAGGATTAAAGCTCCAGTGGTTCACATGCTACAGTCCAGATTGGACCTTTTTTTGTTTTGTGGAAAACCAATTAGCCTTTTAATTATTAGAAATAAATAATTTGTATAATATAGCTGATATTCCTAAAGCTGTAAAATATTCCATCGGATCAACCATCCACTGCCCCTACGGCATAAAGAGACGCTGGTATATGAGATGGCCTGGACGTTGGTAGTGATGTGGCCTATCTTTAGATCTCAGAGGCCTGAATACAAGTCAACACAAAGCACAAACACATCACACAAACAGCTGTCACACTGTGAGTGAGAAGCATAAGATCGTCAACTGCCCGCCCGGTGAGATGAGATGAAGCGACTACGTACAGAAATGAGAGCCTGAGAGAACAAAGGCATGATGGGACGCATTCCTGATCTCTGAAGCACTGCTTTTTTTTTTCCTTTTAATTTTTGCGCATTGTCTCTTTAAAAAAAGGAAGCTTGTGAACTCTCCACTACAGGCTGTTTGTCCAGGCCGCTGCGCTTCGTCGGATTGTTTGGTTTGTATCTTTTCGAGAGGCCTACAGAGGTGAAACTGTCGGTTATCTCACGAGGAGAAGAAAAAAGGCAAAAGATTAAAGTGAAAATGAAGCTGAAAAAGCGCACGGTTGTCTCCAAACTGCCTACAATCACAACCTCACGTTTGACAAATGTGGGGCTTCCTGGTGGCCTAACAACATGACACAACATGATCATGCAATCACAACAACGTTAGCCCAGGATGCCATCCTTCCTCTCCCACTCATTTCCTGCCATTTCTCTATTGTCCATGCTCCAAATAAAGAAATACCCAACAATAAAAATTTTTTTTTTTTAGTACATAATCTCATACCATGTTCAGGAACATGCAAATGAGAGCTGCTGAGGACCTGTGGAGGCTCACACTGCTGCCTCACATTCAAGCTCCAGATTAAAAAGCAGTCACTGGCACTGCAGCCTTTTGCTCCAGTATATTCCTGATGCATCCGGTCCCCAGGATCATCATTATGTACCAACCATGAGGGGGCACACGCACACGCTGAGAGGAGGGAGGAAAGACCAGGTAAAGAAAAAGGGAGCGTAACGGTCTTGCTGTTAGGGTGGTTTCCAGATGTTCAGGAGGTCAGGTTTCCATCCTGCCATAATGAGAGTGACATCATATTTCCTGTGCTGATTACTCTAAATACAGCAGTCATCCTAATCCATGACACCACGCTCACATCTCTCTCAGACACAAGCAAACAAACCTCTGCTCCTCGAGCACAAGTCCTCGAATTTCAGGGATCAAGAGCAAATCGGCTGCTGTGTTGAGAGAGAAGCACATCTTACAAACTGAGAAAGCATCTCAATGAGAAGACAGCCAGAGAGTTCAAATCTAAACTAACTTTTAGAAAACATAACATGTCCAAAATGAGCTGAGAAGTAAAGACTACACATCTCCTCAGACCATTCAAACCCAACCAGAGGTGAAGAGTAGAAAGCTAACATGTCTCTTCTCTTGTGTGCCTCCAGGAAGCATCATACCTGCTTTCTTCTCATGGCCTCCATTGAGAAGAAGAAGGCGTCAGAGAGGGCGTGTGTGTTTGAGAGAGAGATAGAGAGATAGAGAGAGGGAGGGAGGGAAGGGAAGGGGGGAGAGAGAGAGCGAGAGAATGTGTCGAACAGATTGTTCCTCTTTTCCTTTTCTTTCCCCGCATGCACATTCACCTCGCCGGTCATGTGACCTGGTGGCTCCCTCTGTCGGCCCTCTTCTTCAGAGGGTCTCCACAGAGCATGCTCAGTCTGCTCAGACAGAAGCACCACTCGCTTCTCTCTGAGCCTGAAGACCTCAAAGCCACCGAAGACATCCACCATGCAAACTGCTGCAGGACCGCACAGACTAGTACTAACTGTATTTACATTTACACATTCACACCTCGTGTTGTGACTTCTGTCGAGTACATTTCCACTCAGCCATTTCCTCTGTTGCTTGACATTGCCAATTCCACTGCTGTTTTGTTTCTGTCTATTTTTATTGTTGTTGTTGTGCTCTGTTCCTTTTTCAATGCAAAGCGAAAAAACATGAGAATAAAAGCTTCGTATCAAGTGTGCATGCTGCAGGCTGCAGCACCTGGGGAGGGAATAGCAGTATTAAAGTGGAGGGATAAAGGGCCCAGAGGGGGAAAATCAGACGGCGCTGAGGAGCCTGAAGGCCCCGAACGTTTTTCCACCGTGGACATCAGGCCACGTCCAAACCTCTCAACAGGAGAGTCTTTTGTACCCGCTGAGCTTTGAGCCAGTGAAGGCAGTAAAACACAACACTGCCAGGCCATGCAACACATATTAAGTCAGAGAAGTGAAGGAGCGAGGGGGGGGAAGAGCCTGAGACAAAGCTCCAACAGCAACAACCACCACAAAAGGACCAGAACAGATAACCTGAAGCATGTGGCTGCAAACAGAGTGGGAATAAGCACACAATAACACAACTTTACTGAGACTTTGTATTGTTGTCAGCGCTTTGATCCACATGTGGTCTGGTGTGGTTCTGTTCTCATTGGGTCTTCGGTTTATTTTCACAAGATTCCTAATCAGGACCACAATTCTGATGAGTTTTTATTTCCTTTACAGCGGAGACGTGCATTACCAGATCCCAGAAATATTTGCGATGTGTCAAAAGACTGAGCCAGTCTGGCCAACGGTTCTTAAATACAAACAGGTTTCCTACACATTTGAAATTTCCAAATTCCATACTTTTTTCCAGACCCTAATTTCCAGTCTGTAAAAAAAAATCAAATAATTTCCAATATTTGAGTAAATACATGTGTATCATGTAAATAAATGTGTATGCCATTATGTCCAGGGGATTCTAGGTACAATAGCGCATACACAATAATTAACCCAATTAGCCTAAACCAAACCCAGATAAGTGTTAAGATGAATATATTTCCATACAATAGTTTCCATTTTCCATACTTTTTCAGACCTGGAAATGTATAAAATCAAATTCCATACTTTTCCATAGGCTACTTTCCATACATGTGTAGGAACCGTGTACAAATGAGCAAAACATCGTCACAGTCAAAGAGCTGGGATTAGTAAAATGTCTGGCATTTTTGCTTCATTAATGATTTAAATGATTAATTTATGACTGGCGGGGTCGAGTTGTGTCGCTTCCTACGGTGAAATGACTCTTCTCCTCTGGGCCCACCTCAGACACAGAGGAATGCAGATGTAGAGATGTTGGTGGCCTCTCTCGTTTCACTACTAAATGACAAACAACCTTGTCCTGACACATGAGCTCAGGTTGCTCAGCTTTCAGGAGCCAATGCACAAAAAAAAAGGAAGTTCTTCCCTCCGACAAGGCCAGCGGAGCAGGAAAAGTAAAAACTGAAACTGAAAAAGCCACGAGTGTAGGTAAAAGACACGTTGACAATGCGGTCTGGCAGAAATAGTTAATTCATTACCAGCGACGAAACGCCCACAAGACACAAAAGGACACCACCCACGAGCAAAGAACACTTGAACGAGGAGGAGCTGCCCATGACAAGGCCTCTTCCTGTACACAAGAAAACCTGTGTGTGCAACTCTGTAACGTGAAACTCATTTAACCAGAGCATGAAAAACATAGCTGCTTATCTCGGCTTCTGGTTATATATTGCTTTTGAGCTGATTGTACATATTTTAATTCACACAATAAGGAGACAGAGCAGCTGTCTTGTTTAATGGCAAGAAAGTTGAGGCCTTGTCTGGAGCCATGCTAACAGACCTGGACTCTTCAGTGGAGTTTTTTTAGCCACGCTAGCGGCGTGGTTCTAGGAATAGCAGTGTCAGCCTGTTGGTCGGTTACTGTGGCTCAGACTGAAATATCCCAACAACTACTGGACTGATGTCAGGAGTTGCCGTGACGTTGCTTGCCACAGACAGTTAGGTCCTCATGAGGCCCGTTGATTCTGGTGATCCTCTCTGGGGAGGAGGTTGTGTTTTCTGGGCTGGAGTGAAACATCGACTGGATTGACTGCTGTGAAGTTTGGTACACATACTTTATGTTCTCTGACGATGGAGGACTCCTAATGACCCTAACTTCCTCTCACACTGCCATGACGTTGACAGTTTCTCAATCTCAACCACGGATGCCCTGACTGATCGGCCACCATCATTACTGGCCAATTTTGATAAAAACATGCATGACTGGTAGTTGATCATTTACGCTTCTAGTCACCTTCACCTAATGAGTGGTAAAGGGGACACCGTCAATGTAGCCAAGATGATCAGTATTAGTCGTGGATTGGCAGATCTCACTCTTAGATTATCGGTATCCATAGCAAAAAACATTGATCAGAGCGTCCCTCTCTCAGCTAATCTAATAGATGAACTGATATTAATATGATAGAGATATTCAAGTCCCCCACAAGACTGTAATAATGTTAATAATGCCTTGACTTTTAATTGATTGCCATCATTAGGACATTTTTATTTTTCCAATAATGACATCATCATTTTTTCAGCTTTTTACACGGATCAATTCTTAAGTTTCATCTGTTAATGACTTAAAGCAGCTTGTAGAGCTGCATCAATCTGATCTGTGCCTACACAGCACGGGGAATTATGATCAAATCCTTAATCTGTCCTTTCTTACTAAAGACCCATCAAGTTTTGAGCCAAGCCAATAGGATAATAACAGGATTTACAGGGGGCACGTGGATGGTAAGGTGACAACACCCTCACCAGTTTCAGTTTGGATGAGTTTTCACCCACGTCAACATTTACAATTCATCTTAAAACCATTTAACTCCATTTACAACCAGCACACGAGTGCTGCTCTCATTTTCACAGCTGATGGATGCAGGTGGTGTCAGGTGGCTGGAGAAGCCCTGCAGCACATCCTGTACGGTGACGGCACCATCATACACTCTATGTCGGGTTTTTGTTACAATATTTACATTATCAGAAGATTTGGTTAGGAATCTAGCAATGATCATTTCTCTTAATCAAAAAGAAATGTGACGATGGTTGAGATGAAAAGATAAATAACAGGGAAAGACGGTGGGATCTTCTACTGACTGAGTGTGAGCACCACCAGGCCCAACACTCTGAGGGTCAGGGTTATCATCCTGACACAGTGAGATAAGAATAATAAATTACTGATGGACAAACAAATACATGCATAACTAATGTTTAGCTTAATCGGCACATTTACATTGGTGCTTATCTAACAGGTCTAAAAAGCAGATCTCCTTGAAAGTTGTCAATTCAGTCACTACAGAATATCATCAGCTACGTATGTGGTGATCATTTTAACTGGTAATAATCCAACACACATCAAAATCCAACCTGCTGAGAAGTTTACCGAGCAGCTGTTAAATAGAGGACACTTTGTTTGGTTTCTCTTGTGCGGTCCACATGACAAAAGGTAGGTCCCTGCAACAAGTAAAGTGTTTGGTATGTTAGGTCTGTCTGGTAATGAACAGTTGAAAGCTTGAAATTCGAGCTGTAATAAACACTGTAATCTCCAGGGGCTTCTGGCCAAAGTTCCTCAAAGTTTCTACAAGGCAGTTTCTTCAGAGTTCCTCTTGTCTCGGTATTCAGCACAAACTTTTTCAGCAGTTTTGTGGCCACACTCACGACGTATGTCAACTTTTTTTGGGGATCTAACCTCAATTAGAGTCCTTATAAGTATTGGGCATCAGGCAATGAACTAGTTGCACCAGGGTCTAGTTTTAGAGTAGTTAAGCCGGTTTGTGAAACATCCCACACAGGAGGTGAAACAAGTCATACTGCTCCGCCCCTCTTGACTCTGTGCAGCGTCATCATCTCCGTTTCTATCGTTAGTTTTGTAGTTGGGTCATTCTGAGACAAGACTTGTTTTGTTTAAGTTCTTAGCCTATCATGATGTTATCCTGCTGCTCGGCTCTGAGCGCAATGACGCAGTTAAAAAAGAAAAAATGCAGTAATTTGATCAACTTAAATGAGAGCAAGCTCACGGCCTTCTCAAATGAAGAGTCAAAGTTAACATCAAGAAACCAGGAAAAACCCCAACCTTTTACGTTAGCTATAATTTTCACATGCACACGTGAAACGAAGGTGTAATTACATCACAGTTTCTAATCACAGGTACACCTTGTGACTCTGACACCAGTGGGTTGGCTTGTTGGCTCTCTGACTGAGTGTTTGGAGAGGGTTTGACATGAGCTCAGTGGGCGGACAGGTCCAGGACATGGCTGAACCACAGGTTGGACTGTGGGAGATATGCAGCTCCAAAACTGTCTGATTTAAATGTTGCTCCGGTTTTACAACTGGAGGGTGTGTGACTGCATTTCCTGAGAGCCTGAGTGCCACAGTCACTACAGCTGAGCCGGCTCCTGGATGGTCAGTCCCTCCCAACTGTGGGGGCTGCCTGCAATGTCATTTTTTGCTGATCATTATCAGTTTTCATTAAAAATCTATGACCTGCAGTCAGATCACAGTTAATCACCAATCACCAGATCACCAATCACCTAAATACTGGGGCTGAGAGAAGCACTGTGTGCCATGTGGAGTCGCTCCGTTTGCCACCTGGTTCAATTCAAGTGTGTGAGGCTGATATAATGTATGCCATCTGCAAGGCACGCCAACACTGACTGGTAATCAGTCACGGATCGGCCAGTCACACTCAGACATAATTAGTATCAATGGCAAAAATACATGACTGGGTATCCTCATCATTTTGTGATTCTACGTGTTAAACACAAAAGATGTGATTGGTGGTGGGTCCACAATTTATAAGTGTTTAAAGACACCTTGTACAGAGCTGACAGCTGGATAGTATAATATAAGGTATTTACTTTTGTTGTTAGGAAGTTAGAAAATAATAAGTTTACGTTTCCAATATATTTATGTAATGAGCGACGGTACAAGGCCTTTTACATTCTGCAATTATTACTTACATATTGTTTATTACACACAGCTGTTGGCAACATTCTATGGAGACACTGACATGGCATCAGGTCATGTACTATCTGTCATGAGACCAGTATTAGCTATTTCACTTCAACAATGTACTTCACCTTAATGAGCCCAAAGCGCTGCCTGACAGTCACCTGAGCTGCATCTCCTGTCTGAATGAACCCACAAACTGCATGCTGATGGAAACACACACACAGCGAACACTGAGACCAGGAAATTACCCACAATGTGATGTGAGGCAGGAGTCCTGCAGACACCACCTCACCTCAAACTGAAATCGACTTCAAAGATAAGAATTATTGTTATAGTCAATTATTTCATTCAGTGTAATTAACCAATAAGGCTGGTACTGTGCATTTCCTGTTAACATCCATGCTGTTAAGCCACTACGTAGCCAGTAGCTTTGTGTGTGACAATGCAAACTTTGTTCAACCTACAGCTCTATAATAGGAAGTGATGCTTCCCACTTTCAAGCAGTCAAATCAATAATAAAGCCTCAGTAGTTGGCTTGAACCTCTATGCAACGGCTCATTCAACTAAACTGCAGGGTTTGACACTTGTGCACTAGATAGAGAAGAAGCTTTTGTTAGCAACGCACCATCTTTACCGTTCAAAGATGTAGTTAGAAGTAAATACGTGGTTCAGAAGCTAAGGTCCTTTCATGTGAACATGAATGTGAATAATGAGGCAGATGGATGGCCCTAGTGCATATCTTTTCACTTGTGCCAATTGGTGGTCAATATTACTGCAATCAGTGGCTACTTTCATTGTGTGACTTCTGGCAATCTTTAGTCATCATTCCTCCCTTGTCATATATTGATTAGATCAGTTCTTTGGGTGATAAACAGACAAAAATGTGAAAAATTGGCATTTATTGCCAGAGCTCAAAGTACTGAAATTGTTCAATCCTCACATTTGAGAAGCTGGAACTACAGCCTAAAACAACAGGTCAACAATCTTCAAGATAGCTGCTGCAGAATTTTCTGTCAATCACCTCCTTTAGTATCATCAATAAATCCATGTGACGCAAAACCCAAAACAGACATAAAAAACAAATCAACAACCAAAACTTATCTCCACACCATCGACCACCGGGGGGTATTCGGGGTCATTTGGGTGACCTGACCTTTTAAGGCGATCTATTGTATCAATGTGTCAAATGCATCAACATACCACACATGACAAAGTTGTGAGTGCCAATGGAGGCGGCTGCAGAGCTCACAGCTCCGAGCCCAGACACTCACAGACTCACAGCACCGACACAGCGCTGCGCGAGCGACCTCTGCCGAACAACACCGGATCAGATCACTCGGGAGGGAAGAAAAAAAAAAGAAAGCAGAGAAACAAAAGACTGAATCCCTGATACATTTGCACAAGTCTGTGCTGCTGCAGCCGAGCGATCACAGCCAAATCAATCTGATCTTTACTGATGAAACCCCGGCAAAACAATGCAACTGGTCCCAGCCAGCCCCTGGTCTGGTTTACACCGACTGAAAGCCAGCAGCAGTGTTAACAGTAGAGAGCTAAAACAAGACAAGCCTGCACCGGAGGGAAATCATCCCAGATAAAAGTTTAACGTGAACATTTCATCACGGCCAGGGCAATGAAAGCCGGTGCAGGAACTGGCGCCATATGTTTACAGTGGGAGGTTGTAGGCAGCTCTGCCAGTGTTGCCTTCATTTGACTGCATCATTTATCATGAAGCTAACACACTGCACTGCACACAGGAGATAACATTGTGAGCCGAGCAGCCAGTCCTGCTGCCCCCAAATCACACCGAGGCCAGCCCCCTGTCGTTTGAACCAGATGATAACCTCCGAAATGTGTTTTTGTGTCGATTTGTGATTCAAATGTGCACAGTCTGCTAATTAGCGCGGCTGCTAGCGGCTAGCTACACAGCAGTGTGCACATTAGCCGCCAGTGAGCCGGTGACAGGCAGCGCGGCTACAACAGACAATACTGTCGGTGGAAGAAATTTTCGCATGCACATCTATCTGAGGTTTATTTAGGAGCGCTAAAGCTGGACAGAAGCAGGACAGTGACATGAGCCGGGACCATGTATGACTAAACCCCGGCGAGGAGCCCCTAACGCGCCCGCATGGACCATTCATGTTCCGGGGCGCAGCATCTTCCTGCACATTCAGTTGCCCTCCGGTCCAACACAAAAGCAAGAGACTCCAGGCTGGCCGCGGGAAATTCACGACAAACCGGCACCTCCGCGCCGACATTTCGCCCGCTCCCGAGCGGAGTCCGGGCTGCCGGGCCGGAACACATTTTCTACGGCGCAGAAAACAGTATGGAAGTAAAACAAGCTTGGCATAGATTAGACTCACACACTCACCTCGGTCCCTACCGAAGCCATGGTGCCTGGACGTAAACCCCGCCCACCCGCGATTACGTCACACTTATTGATTTGCAGACGGTGTAATACCACACCTGGGAGTGTGATTGTCAATAACAATAATGATAATAACCCTTTGATATTAAAAGCATGCATTTACCATTTATGGATTCAAAGGGAACAACCTGTTCTTTAAACAGACATAGTTGTGTCCTATTAGAGTGAAATCAACCAAACCCACGCTGACTGACAAACCTGAATAGTAGGCCTACAGCTAGTCTGTATAATGAACAAAGTCGTGGAAGAGCATTACATGCCACAACATATGGCCCTAGTATGTGGTTGATAATTGCATAATAATTATAATAGTTCACTGAGTCCATTCCTGAGTCCCTTTCTTTGGCGTAGGTGTTGATGGCAGTGAAGACAAATGATCTCCTGAACATCAGGAGACATTGCTGCTGCTGCTGTTCTCTGACCTGTCCTATAGTGTTGTGGAGGTGGGTGGTTGGTGTTGTCTTTGTCCTGCGTCTGTAGTCCTTACAGTCCAGACTCCTGCTAGTCTCAGCCTCTTTAACCAGTATCTCCCTGTGCTCAGGTCAGACGGCTGCTGCTCCAGCAGCGGCAGACTGCAGCATAAAACAGTTCACTGATCGGCTCTGACTAAGAAAACATGTGCAGCATTTCACTGCAGACGTTAGAGGACCCGAGCTTCCTGAGGAAAAAGAATAGATGGTATCAGTGTTCAGGGAACAGTCTATTTTACCGTCCACGTGCTCAGTATTTATATAAGTGTGCACCACCTCAGTGTCCTTCCATCATACGTTGACTGGACCTGGCTGCAGGGATTTTCTCCCATTGAGCCACAAGCACATCAGATAGGCTAGTAATATTCATTGATAAGGATATTTGGCACTTTACTCACAGACAGTGTTCAAAATCAAGGGTGAACATCAAGATTCTGTGCAGGTCAGATGTATTTTTCATGGTACTGAATGACTTTGTGCACTTCAATCACAGATTTCAGGGGTTAGGGGTCAACATCTTGGGCAAACTCGCTGAACTTGGAACCATGTTATTATGCATGCACTTTGAGACTAGGTTGCTGAAACCATGATACATACTGACACATTTAAGACAAGACCATCATATCACTGATGCACCACACAAAAAATATGATCATAATATTAGCTGTCCATGTTGTGCATTGAAACAATTAAAGTAAGCTGACTACTGCGTTGGTAGAGGACACAGAACTGACCTCAAACCATACATGTGCCCTATACCTAGCCTCTGCCTCAACACTTCCTATTACAAGGACCCTACAGCTTCCTCAAAGCAACAGCATCCAGTCACTGTCTGGAGCTTATATGTGAATGACACCTGGGTGAAAAATAAGAATCCTTCACAGAACAAAGAAACTGAGTAAACTGTCATATGGAGGTCACAAGGAGAATGAAGAATGTTACACTTGGCCTTCGTGGATTGTGTGGTGCACATTAGAGAGGAAGCCTTGACATGAAACTTTCTCTCATGTCTCACTAACGTGCTGGTGGTTTTCACAGGTGTCAGCCTGCCAGCCTGAGAACGTATAGGAGCCTTTAAAGCTTGTGGTCAAGTGGATCTGTGAAGAACAGCTCAACAGATAGAGAAGAAAAGAGGAAGAAATGCAACAACATGGTCCCTCCACATGTGGCTCTTTCAACAAACATGCATGAGTTTTGTATCTATTTACCATCGTACTGGCTGTTTAAAATGGCAATTACAGCATCATATGTGGCAGTTATTTTATTAATGTATAGATGCAACAAGTGCTGAGGTAACAAACTTGTCTTGATAGACGATGTAATCAGTGGTAGAGGTTTCGGTTTGCATTTCCTACATCTATCTGTCATAAACATACAACAGTTACATTACAAATTAACATTTGACAACAAACATATGAGCTTATGATAAAACTGCTGCTATGTAACTGCAACAGCAGTGTTTAAATCCATTAAAGTTTGACCAACTACTACTAGTTAGATCAGTGGTTCCCAACCTTTTTTGGCTCATGAGCCCATTCTGACATTACAAATTTCTGGCAACCCGCGTCAATCAAGATGCGCCAGCTCAGATTTTATATGCTGCATTTTATTTGAATTCGATTTATATTTGAGAAAGTGAAAGTATAGACAGTTGTTTAAGATTGTCTGTGGGGTTTTTAATCATAATTTTAAAAAGAATAATAATTCGTTAAAAAAATATTTTTATCAGTCTTTTTTTTAATCAATTACTATACACTTCTGGCAACCCCACGTGGGGTCCCGACCCCGAGGTTGAAAAACACTGAGTTAGATCATTAGACTGGAGGCATCATCACATCTGCTGAACCCTGTAATCACTGTCCATCCACCCATTGTCTATACCTCTTATCCACAAAGGGCTGTGGGCGACTGGAGCCAATCCCAGCTGATATATGAGGCTTGGGTCAACTCTGGATAGCCAGGTCACCAGGTCTACCACAAGGCTGATATACTGTATATAAAGATGAACACTCACATTTACATCTATGGGCAATTTAGATTCATCACTCAACCTATTGTGAATGTCTTTAGACTGTGAGAGGAAACCATGCAGGCACATGGAGAACATGCAAACAAATCCAGAGCCATGTTGCTATGAGGCGATAGTGCCAACTGCCAACACCACTAATACCACCCATTAATACCGTCATGCTTTGACAATGTCATTTGTCTTGAGACTCTCTACAAAAGGGCAGTGTAAGTTTTTTCAAGACAAATAATCTATTCAGTATCATACAAAGGATGATAGAAAGGAAAAAAACAGAATGTAAATTTTTATATCAGGACCTTGTTTTTTATTCTTTCAACACTATTAATCATTTCATAATCCCGGACCAGACTATCTAACTGTAGCCTGTGTATGTAAAGTAGTTAATGCTTGACTTGCAAAAATGCTGCAGTAAAGGCCCTGTACACACCCTTGCTGCACGAAAGGTGCTTTCATTTATGTAGTCTGATTCGACCATGTAGAGTGTGTGCGCGCGTCTCTCTCTCCTGTTACAACTGTTATTGATTGACTTTGTTATCTCAGTAGAAATTAGTCCCTGGCTCCTCCCAATGTACAATAAAAACTGTACTACTGTACAATCTCCAAAACAAAACACTCATTACAACATAAAACATGTAGAACCTATATCATCATCAGTCTTATTGGTCCATTGAGTTTGGTGATACCTCTGATTGAAGCTCTAATCAAACTCAGAGACTTGCAACAGCTGTTCACATTTGGAGGGCCTCATTAATGTAATATAATATAAAATGTCATTCATAAAAGACATTTACCGCATCATGAATATTTAAAAATTTGAGGCTTTAACTATATTTAACTTACACTTATATTGGGGCATAGAGCAAATTGCTGACAATCATTAAATGTAGATCTACCAGATATAATTTATATAATTTATTTGCATCATAAAAAGTTAGTAGAAACATTCCTCAAATGTTTCTGAACATATGAAATGCTAAAATCAAGGTGCTCTGGTGTGAAACGAGAAAATCTCTGTAGGTCCAGGGTGTATTTTATCTATTTTATACAGTCTAATGCTTCATGTAGTCATGGAGAATCAGGATGAATAATTCTGACAGTTCATTCTTGACTAGATCACATGGTCATTTTCAGCAAATAAAGTTTCCCAGTTGTCATGGAAATGTGGATGTTCACATTTCCCCTTCAAGCACTTCACTTCCATGTTGGCTTAAAAGCTGAGACTGAAAGAAGACGACTGATTGAAACAACTGAAGAGAACACAATATACTGCTGATGTCACTGACGCCATTAACAACATCAGTGCTTCCTATAATGACATGTATAAATGCCGGTTGTGCCTTTAGTGTTAAAACTTGAATTACCTCTCTTACACTTTTTACATTTTACATTTAGACTTACAACTTTACTACAGTACAGATTTACTCTATTGTAGTGTATTTCAGATTTGCCATATTTACAGTTGTACTACAGCATTTTACATGTGGGATAACTTTTACAGTATCATACACTATAGTAATATGGGTTGATGCAGTACATCTCATGTTTACTGTACATTACTGTAATTTTACTCTGCACCACATGGGATTGCAAGACAACCTGAGAGAGGTGGAAGAGGGAAGAGGGCCCCTTTTTACTCTGCAACAAGAAGAGGCCATTTGTGCAATGGTGATTGCAAACAATGCAGGCTGAGAGAGATACAAACCAAGGATGACAATATCTTTGGGAATATTGAATCCGTTTCAGTCAGAGAGATGTAGATGAAAATATGTGGCCAGACAGACAGGAACATCTGATGTGGGGGAATGATTTACTGTACAGTACTCTGTAGGTTCAGTTACAATATATACTGCAATATTGTTTACAGTTGTGCACAGCTCTACTCAAAGGGTGTTTCTTATGTTTGTTGTAAATAGATGACTGGAGTGTATTTTTCTTTTGCACAATGCTGTGAACAAATTCGAACTGCAAAGAGCATGCAGTAAAAATGTGAAACATACGTATTCAGTATCAGTTATTCTACTAAATACAGTAATGTGTAACTTTACTGTAGTTTTCATGGCTGTACAAGTAGTCTCGAGCATTTTCAGGTAGTGTCACCAAGACCTGATTTTTTTGTATTGGAAAACACTTACAGAGTAAACTATCATAATGAAAACATGACAAAGCCGTTTGACTATCTTGTTCATAAACAATGGTGTCAGGACTTTT
The DNA here is from genome assembly GCF_045865225.1 of Trachurus japonicus. NCBI lineage: Eukaryota > Metazoa > Chordata > Actinopteri > Carangiformes > Carangidae > Trachurus > Trachurus japonicus. Next base: position 25,984,916 of record NC_140918.1, on the reverse strand, counting down.
CATTTTGACGACACTGACGGTTTCATCGACATGAATACTTGCTTTTGAGGGATGAACTATCCATTTTGAGCAAATGGCACGCTTTTACAGGTTATCCACTAGGTTTTGCAGTTTGTGCTAATTGTTTTAGCACTATTGTGCAAATGTTAAATAGAGAGGTGAGAAATGCACCAAAGCGATGTATAAATAAAAAAATATATATATAACAACATAACTAATATAGTTAATATAGTTATGTTGTTAAATATTTTTATTTATTTATCTGTGCTTGCAATTTCTCTGCATCCTTGATGGTTTTGTAGAATGACAATAAAGGGAATCTTGAATCACATCGCTTTTTATTGGTATTATTAGTGATCTATATTACATCCTTGACTATACATGAATGTCAAATATATATGAGAAACACAGCACCAGTATGAGTAATGTATAAAAAGCTGATGGTAATGATTTCCAAGCATCATTATGTTTTACAGAGTAGATATAACAACATAATTTATGATAAGAGGCATTCTTCAGATCTGACTGGTTGAGCTGTGATCTGCTCTCACTGTAGGTCTCATTGTCATGACTGTATTGCACCACCAGGGGTCCTCATTTGTCAAGTCTAACAATTATGCATTCAGTCTTCTAAGTATTTGTATGTTGTACCAGATGTATTCACTTGTTTGTACAGCCTCTGCTTTCATGACCAAAATAAACTCTTAAACTAAAACCTAATTCCTATCAGTTATGTTAGCATATAAACCAGACTGCACATAAACCAACACACAGTTTTAACAACTACCTCAATAAATGAGGTCAATACACATGGACACGAAAGGGAAGAATCACACTGGCCCATGTCTGTGCAAGGCAAATGAGTCTTTGAAGACTCACTCTTTCGGTTGTAGTATTCAACAGGTAGTTGGTGGGTCGTGTTTAGTAATTTCATACAGGGGAAATAAAGAAAAAACGGAAACAATTACAGAGCAGCTGTGATTTGAATGGATAATGATTTGGGAGTAGCTGAACTGTAAGAACATGGACGTAAACAGTGGGGCTATACTGGAGAACAAAAACATACCAATTTTTGAATCATCAACATATAAAAAGTTAGGACGTATACCTCAGGACTCAGATGAGTTTGTGCATTGATCTGAACCAGGATGAACTACTGATGCAAGATTAACCAAACAGAGAATAAGAGGGCTGGAGCTGAATCACAGAACAACAGACACAAGGCCCCATTTATATTAAGTATGTAGGCTACCAACATGTTTGACTTTACTGGATCGTAGAGAGCTGACAGGAAATGAGGGGAGAGTAAAGGGCAACTTCATCCAAGGAAACTGGCCAGCACTCTTAACCCCTATACCACCGGGACAATATTTAGCGTGGTTCACTCTTTAGCCTACTTGTTTTACATAGCCTAAGTAAATGACATGAATTCACGATCAAACTAGACCTTCAGTTGTAGGGTCCATATCAGCTGTGACACCTGGGGGACTCTGACAAGACGAGTTAACCTCTCATATCTATCGACAAGGTTTAAAGGTAGAGTCTGTAGGTTTGTTTGTTGCAGTTTGTAAACACAACATTCAGTTTGGGCCCCTCCTCTTGGGCTCAACTGTGCATGCCCCCCGCCCCTGACAGCAGTTGTCAGGACTGACCCATGTTCTGCTGCTGTTCACATTGAACCCTTCTCTACTTCCAAGTTCTCCTAATTTGAACAGTCACCACCACACATGAGTGGAAGCCCGAAGGTGATAATTGAGCTGGATTTCTTTTGCATAAGTCAATAATTTATTTTTTAGGAAAATCCTGCAGACTCCACCTTTCTGAGTTTTAATCTTAGTAGGCTACATCATAAGATCTTGTAAAGACTGGGTCTGGGAATCATGCTTTGAGAACATACCCCAACATAATGGACATTTACATGAGGAAAATTTAATTTTTATCCAGACTCTCGTGTCCCATCCTACATTATTTTCACAAAACATCACAAATGTGTTTCTATTTTCATTGTATAGGCCTATTTGTTGTTGTGACCATAGGCCTACTTCAATGAATGTCTGGCATGTTCAAGTCACACACACAGACTGAGTTGAATTACAATTAATTGTATCCCCTGAAATACCTGTTGGACTTAATTTGTTAAATGAAAAAAAAACATTTGATCGCAAAAAAGTAAATGTTAAAATCGGCAGTGATGGCCAGAGGAGGGCGCAAGCCCAACAGACCACGAATGAAGCGGCGGAAGAACCAGAGGACGAAGAAGTGTGACGTAGGGCGGCGCTGAATCCGGTGGTGTTGTCAGGGAAACCCGCCATGTACGAGCGGTCGGTGTGAAAACAGTCAGCGGAGGAGTGGCGCCTGGTTGTGTCAATGGTTTGATGTCTGAAGCCCGGCTCGTTCAGCACGGAGACACGGATGAGCAGCTAGGTTTTACCGGACAGTTTGGAGACCTCTGACGAGCAGTGACCGTTAGCCACCGTTAGCTTAGCATCATGACCCAACAGGCTGCTGCTCTACAGACCTACAACAATGAACTCGTCAAATGTAAGTGACATGTTGCTGCTCGTAGAGGCTCATGTGACGGACCACCAGTCCTTGAATAATGGTGTTGAGTTGCTCATTGGTGAGCAGTAGTCTGCTTAAACCACAGAGATACTTCGACGACTGTGCTGTAACGTTAATAGTCTCCTCTTGTGTTTAGTGGCTCGCACAAACTCTCCCTCCAATACTTTCTGAACAGCTATGAGTGTGTCACACTGCTTTTTGCCCTAGCTGCTGGTGCTGTGACCAGCTCCCAGGATAACTCTGAGATTAACAGTTACACTGTGGAATCAGATTAACTCACAGATTATGTTGTCTATCAACTGGAAATCAAGCCGTATCTCTGCAGACCACGCGGTGTTACAGCTGCAAGCTATCACACATGATTGGCAAATTTAAATTAGTTTCAAAGTGTTGATCGTGCTCCTCCCAAAACCCACAACATCTTGAGTGTTTTTCGTGTCTATGAATGATGCGATTAAGTTAGCTAACACTTGTTGCTCGTCAGATGCTGGTTAATCTGTTTCTAGTCTGCCAGTGTCCCTGCCAGGTTACCACAGCACATTTGAAGATTGGATTTTATGATTGGTTGAAACAGAACTGGTCAGATATGTTTTTACACAGTCAGGTTGAGGACAGCAGCTCAGGGTGTATTTTACAGTATGACACATGTAAACATGATAAGATAATAGTGATGTGTGTGGATGTTAGAAAATCCTCACATTTGAAAAGTTGGAACTAGATCATATTTGACATGACATTTGACATTTGGCATGATAACTCAAGAAAAACAGCCAATTATCCAGATTGTTGTTGATTTACTTCCTGTTTAAGACTAATCATGTGATTGCATCAATACTGAAACTGTAACAGCCTCATCCTCACGCTGAGACTCTGGTGTAATTAACCCTTTTCGGTCCCTGTCAGGTATCGAGGAGCTGTGCTCAAAGCGGGACGAGCTGAACCGTCAGATCAAGCAGGAGGAGGAGGAGAAGGAACGACTGCAGCACGACATCCGCATCCTGTCAGAGAAGCTGAGCAGAGTCAACGAGAGCCTGGCACAAAGACTGGCCGCTCGTGCAACCTTCGACCGCACCATTGCTGAGACAGAGGCTGCCTACACCAAGGTGTGTGTTGAGCCGTTATTCAAACTCCTGACGACACTGAAATAGGTTGATGCTGGAACAGTTCGTCTTACTTGGTGAAACATTTGTATTTGAGAGGATTCCCACCTGACGGTCTTTATTAAGTTGAGGTTCTTCTTGATGGCAGACAGGTGGTTTTGCATTAAAGGGATAGTTCAACATTTTGGCAAAATGGCCCATTTTTACAAAGGCGGAGCAGAGCTGCGGGCTGCTCAGAGCTACGCTACGGAGGCTAATGGAATTTCTTGGATCCCTCATCAAACTCATCAAATACACAATCCAACAACTCCAAAATGCTCTTGTGGACCAGTTGTGACCTGCACATTCACCACGCTATGAGATAATGACGGAACATTACGAGATGGAATTGTTTTTGAGGCAAATGCGGAGACTGCTTGTCGAAAAACTGCTCCTGACGGGAACGCACATCAGCGTTGTTGCATGAATTTACCTCTAAAACAACTTCGTCTCGTAACGTTCCGTTATTATCTCATAGCGTGGTGAATGTGCAGGTCACAACTTGTCCACGAGAGCATTTTGGAGTTGTTGGATTGTGTGTTTGATGAGTTTGATGAGGGAAACGAAGAAATCCCATTAGCCTCCGTAGCGTAGCTCTGAACAGCTCACAACTCTGCACTGCCGTTCTAAAAACAGCTTGCATCGACAATTAAAGGTAACGAACCTATTCCTAAAACTATAGGGATTATGGCAAAATGTTGAACTATCCCTTTAAGAATGATGTCTCAGTAGCTTTGTGACATCACATCCTGACAATGATGGGTCAAAACATAACTCACTCTGAGGCTTTTATTGTAAATTCAGCCAACATTTTAACACATTTATTGTGGACAGCCTGAAGAACTGACTCTGCTGTATACATTACATTTTTGTGGTTTCCTGGTTTGTACTTGAGGGGTCCTGGTGCAGCAGCGTCAGCTCACACAGACTCTCCCCACTTATTGATGCTGGACTCCCTGAGCACGCTCACTAATCAGTGCAAGCACACTCCTAAGCTGCTCTTATTAAAAAACAACAAGACAGTCAGCAATGCCTGGACCCTTTTTAAATTACTTTTACAGGACACACCACACTATCAGCTGTACATCATCTATGCACGGTTTCAGCTCATGCTCTGAAGTATCTATATATATTTTTTGTCTTGCTCCTATAGATCCTGGAGAGTTCCCAGTCTCTTCTGAGCGTCCTGAAGCAGGAGGCAGGAAATCTCAGTAAAGCCACAGAGCCACGGAGGAAGGAGCACTAATGGCAGTGAAAGGTCACTTGTTTTGACCACAGCAGCACTTGACTCTGCACTTTTAATGCAGTTCCTTCTCCACCCCGGACTATTTATAATATGTGAGCAAATTGTTGCAATTCTTCTATTCCAATAAATGTGTTTCTTTTCACTCCTATGACTCTGTTTTTCACACAAGTGCAGATTTGTAATAGCCTCGTGGAAGTGCATTTCATTTCATTCCGAGGGAGAGTCTGGCCTCATCCCCATTCTAAGCGTTTGGACTGAAACCCTCAGAAGGCCGAGCCAATCAGCGTCGCCCGCTGTGATTGACACAGCACATTGGCCAATCAGGGACCGACTGGTGCAAAGCCCCGTCACTACACCAACTTGCTGATTGGCTGAATGGGGTTGTCTGTCAACGCTACTACCAAAGATATTAAACCGTCTTTGCTACTACTCCCGCCCAGCTCCCGCCCACCCCAAACGCTTGCAGGGGGGATGAGGCCAGACTCTCCCAAGAAATGAAATGAAATGCATTTCCGCGAGAGGCTGGTTTACGAGGCTAGATTTGTAATGCGTGCCTATTAGTTTATGGAAGTGGAACTTGTTTTTATCATTATGACCCACACACAGCCTGGACGTTTGTTCAAGTCTTCTATTTATTGAGCTTTCATTTGTACAAGTATGACATCACTTTGTTTCTTTTTCTCTTTTTCTTTTTTTTTTTGCAATTGCCCAAATCATTGACGATAACTTTACAGTAAGCACATCTGCTGCGATGTAGATTTACAGACAAGGGAGGGGGGAAATTAAAGGGGGAACATGACGGAGCTTCTACTACAGAGTCGCTACAGTGTGACCAACACAAACTGCTCACTTTGCAACAAGAGGAGACAGATGGGAAAACAGTGCAGTGAGAGAATGTGTCTCTATGTGCCGGTAGTGGCCATCAGAAAAGTTCTTGCTGGTGTCAATTAAGACGGTCAGTGAAGTTTCCCACAGTTCGTTCTGCCTCTTTTTGTCCTTCAGTTCACAGAAGGACAGGGAGGGAACAACATCGCCACAAAGAGCTTGTGACCTCTTTGTGGGGTTTTGTTTTGTTGAAGGCAGCGGTTACCACAGGTGAATCCACAGGTGTGTCGTGTGACCACGGCTCCACAGCAGGTCCCGGTGGGGCAGTGGACCAGATTAAAACACAGAACACGAATGCATTTGGAAATTTAAGCTCCATGACTACACATCGTATGTAATTCACATTTCGGCTTGAATATTTTCAAATACATGCTGTACAGGTTGGTTTATTTTCTGTTCTGTCAGGCAGCCATTAGTTTCCATTCAATTGTTCATGATATAAAAATGAGACTCTGGAAACCTGATTATAATCCGTCACAGTGATCATCAAACTTGTATTCATATTTGTCAGTCACTACATTATGGTAATATGGTTTTCAGTGTGGATTATTTGTAATGTCAGGAAGTCCAGGCAGCTGGGTACTAAAACATACAGTAAGGGTCATGACTTGAGCGTCTGTGTTTTTTTTATGAGACAATTTGTGATTTAAATTCAAATTTACACTGTAAAACCTAGTCGTGTTACGAAATATCCAGTTTGAATTGAGTTGAATGAAATCAATACTAAGAGTCTTGTAAATTATCATACCACCTAAATCAATTGGAAACTAATGGATACCTGGAATTGTTAAAAAATACATTCAAACTTCTAAAACACAGTTTCATGGTTCGCAAATAGTACTGTAAAATATATGCATTTCAATCAGTTGAACTGGCCAATAATAACAGTGAGGAGGATGATGATGGTGATGATGGATGTTCACGGGGATTTCTGAGGTAACTTTACATCAAAGATGGAGCCTGGACCTGTGTGGATGTGGACGACTGTTGTGGTGGCAAGGCCGACAATCATAAGACTTCAAATGCAAGGCTGTGGCAAAGAGTTAAAAAAACATGGACATGGCATTCATCGGCAGTGCATTCATCGTGTGAACAATTGAAGAGTTCTATTCCGAAACGCTACTCGTTCACTTTTGATATAAAAAGTTCTTCCTCATCCATCTTGTCTGACACACAGCCCATGGTTGTGTAATAGCAGGTGTCAGTAGTGGCTTTTGTTTGGAAACCAAACTCCCCAACTCCACTTTCTGTTCTTGAAGTGCACATTCCCTCTGTCGCCGACTCTGCTCCTTCTCATGAGGTGCAAAACAAAGCTAAAAAAGCATGACAGTGCAAAGACACTCGACGTCCACGACTCCAGACGAAACAGATGATACTTAAATTCATGGGACAAAGACCAAAAAGACAATATCTCATCTCCTAACAGCAAAATCCAACCTTCATCTAGTTGGAGAAAAAAAAAAATAGAAATAAGAAATAAATCTTCATATTTACGACAATCTGGTGGAAACTGTACAACAATACTGGCCGTAGAGTTGATCCTGGGAGTGTAAAGAATGGATGTGAGGCTGTTAATACAGCAACACTTTAATCAGTTGGCATTATGCGTAAAAAAAAAAAATAAAATCTGGAAACTTGGTGCATTTTTGTATATAAAAAAATCTTAATTAAAAAAATCATTACATATTCTTTCAAAACACACACAATCTAGCATTCGCTCTCACAAACATGCCACATCATGAATGATCATTATCACTGGTGCCTTCGTTACTTCAACGGACCGGCTTCTTTCTCTGTGGAATGTCAAAGTACATGAGGTCCGACTGGGTGGAAACTAAACTAAAACTAAAAAGTCCGGTGGGGCTGTTTTTGGACCCGTCCGGTCTCCTTCCATTACCAGCAAAGGGTTCTTTACAAAAAAAAAAAACGTTTCTTTTTGTACATGAACAGGTCTGAGACATGCAAAACTTCAACTTGAAGCAGGAATAAATACACAAAGAAGCCAGAGAGAGAAAAAGGTGACGGGAGGTCAAACAGCTCTGGATAAACGTGACACAGATAAACCTTGATAAGAGGATATACAAGAAACATTCAACAGCGTGATGTTTAGTTTTTTGTCACCAGCAATACGGACATACAGACATTATTGGCCAAGGTCACTTTTTCAAGCATTTTGATCAGGGATCAGAGTTGCTACTGATTGACAGAGATCTTCCCCAAGGGTGCATAATGTTTCCTCCCTCGTCGCAAAGAGGGGAAGCGTGTTGAAGTTCGCTTGCTGTAAAGACTCTTCTACCAAACGTCCAGCAGCTTCAATACAGCATAGTTTGCCAGAAAACATACAAAACTAAAAAAAAAAAAAAAAAAAAAAGGCATACAGAAGCTTTACAGTAAAAGAACCAAAGGAGGTGTTGGTTGAAATCAAAACATGCAGGTACAAAAACAAGAAGACAAAAATAAACTACACTTGTGGCACCCTTTAACCAGGTTTTTTGTTGTCATGTATTTGAGTCTGCTGTTGATCTACTGTACGCAAAGCGGACTGGTCCTCCAGGTCCTACATTTCTGGAGAGCGTCGTCCTAAAGACATGTTTCCATGCTAACACTGAACTCTGTCACCGTGGCGATACTTACACGTGGGCACTGGCGGCTTCCTGTTCTTTTTTTTTTTTAAGGAGTTTGGGTCGCTCGCTTGAAACCCCTTTTTTTTTTGCTCGCCAACCTTCGCCCAAAGGAGACCTGAAAGCAAACGTCTGAAGCTGAGATGTTGACTTGGAAGCAGGAAAGAGACAACGAAGCCCCACAGCGGGCTTCTTCCAGAGTCTGGAGAGGAAGACGGACATCTCTCCAGAATTTCACAATCGGTTTGATTCTGTCAGGTTCATCTTGTAAAGTGAGGTGGGGGCAGGGATCGGGGAGAGGGAGGGAGGGAGGTGACAGATCAACTGTCCAGGATCAGAGCGGGGAAAAGACAGTCCAGCTGCTTTGGGGGGTTTTGCTGCGTCAGGTCACAAAAGGAGGTGGTAATCAAACACCAGCCACCTGGCAAAAAAAAAAAAGCTGTGCTGCTCAAGATATACAGTTGGTAACGTGGCGTGTTGTGGTACCGTGGCAGGAGATCAGCCCATAGAACAAAAAAAACCTAAAACAACAACAATCAAACCCCAACAATCTGTCCTTTCTGATCAGGAGGATGTGCTTGGAGATGGCTGGAGTGTGTGAGCTGGAGGCAGGTCGGGCGTTCCACCGGGGCCCCCGGCTGCAGTCTGGTCCCACAGGTGTGATGCTGCAGAGCTGCTGCACAGCCGACCGGTCTGACCAATCAGAAGTAAAGAGCAGGTTCGCTGCTGTAGTCAGACAGCGAGGAGCTGTCTGCAGGCGTCAGCTGAGGAGACAAGGCACAAGATTCAACACTGGAACTTCAACTGCAAGTTTGTAATTGTGACTTTATTCCTACTTTAATACACAATTTGCATGTCTTTGATGGATAAAGAGTGGAAATTAAATATGTTCTCTGGTTAGATAAGGCGATTTGCACATCCCGTGGCCCTGCTGTCCTTATGTGGAACAGGAATCTTTGTTTTCAGTAACATGTGGATCTGATTTTTCATGTCTTTCCATATACAAACTTCTGACAGGACTTATCACTAAACATCTAAACCAATTTTAGTCCCTTTAAATGGATAGTTCAACATTTGGCAAACTGTCCCATTGCCATAATCCCTATTGTTATTGTGACCTGCAAATTCACCACGCTGTGCGATAATAATGGAACATTATGAGACAGAGTTGTTTTCGAGGTAAATTCATGCAAAACTGCAGATGCGTGCTCCCGTCGGGGGCAGTTTTTTGGCAAGCAGTCTCTAACGTTCTGTTATTATCTCATAGTGTGGTGAATGTGCAGGTCACAACTTGTCCACCAGAGCGTTTGGAGTTGTTGGATTGTGTATTTGATGAGTTTGAGGAGGGAAACCAAGAAATTCCATGAGCCTCTGTAGCATAGCTCTGAGCAGCTTGCGGCTCTGCTCCGCTGTTCTAAAAATAACTTGCACCAACAATTAAAGGTAACGAACCTACTCCTAAAACTATAAGGATTATGGTAATGGGCCAATTTGCCAAAGTGTTGAACTAACCCTTTAATGCTGGTTTACATGGAAAATCATGAAAGACCACAATGACCAATCAAAGCACAATTTTGGATCTAGTTGATTGACATCTGATGACTGACAATTATCAATAGACTATGTGATTCCTTGAGTAACTGGAGAAGCATTGAGCAGAATTATAAACAGTAACTCCTATATTTATTACTTTTGAACATCATATAAAATTTATTGGATATTTTATGGTTGGGTCTGAATCATATTGATATTGATGTGGTAAAAAAAAAATAGATAGAGGAACCTTTAATTGTATTTAAACCATTTCATGTCAAAGTTGTTGAATTGTAGTGACCTCAGTGAGAAGCACCGACACCTAAAGTGAGTGGACAGCTTTAAAGGGAGGAGCTCTCTCACCATAACTTCCTCTGTCATCTGTGTCTGCTGGGAAGAGGAGTCTTCCTGGTAAACACTGTCGTCATGTTTGTGCTCCTGCCAGGCGCTGAAGTCCACTGAGTGCTTGGGAATGTAGCTGGATAGGTCTGCAAGATAATAAAGACACACCACACACTGTGTTATCTACATGAGCATCATTCCTCTTCTGCGCAGACTCTCACTGTGATTTCATCGTAACAATTAGGCTTTCAAATGCATTGCACCCTTCACTTTGTGCATCCATTAAGATACACCATTCCTGCATTTTTCAATAGCATGCATGCATATTAATTATTCATAAGTTACTTTTCTATTGAGAAAATAGGGCTGCATGTTGTGAGCACTTTAAAGAACGCTAATGCTCCAGAGCATCAGCTGGTTCATTACATATTCCCCAAGTGTAGTTCACAGTTTGTCCAGTAGGGGTCTCGGTCACCATACTTTTCCACTGGGTTACACTTGTTCCATACAAACAAGGGCAGAGTGCTGATATAATAATGACAGTGTAGTTGAGCAGTGTTTCTCCTTCCTATCCATCACGTCTCCTCTTCCTTTGTTTTCGTCATTTCAACTCTCCAACTACAGACTGTCCAGGTGTTCTGTTTCTAGACATCTATTTCCTTTTAGTCATAATATACATTTCCTCATACACATGAACTGTCAGAAATCAAATTGTTTCACAATGAAAGAATTTTTTTTCTAGGTGGGAAAGAGGAAACGTGAATGAATGCTGCAGCTCTGAGAAACGAGGTGGTGGACACATTTGGACATTTAACAAACCATAGAACAAGAAGCAAAAAATGATGACAAACACCTCTGTGACTCACTCAGCCTAAACAGCTGGATGTTAAAAGCTTCACAGGTTTGGGCTAAGATTCTCATGATTAGTTAAATGATTTAAAGTAAAACACAGTCAGATGATCAGTTCTCTTCTTTTACTCCTCACCTCCAAAAGGATAGATAGTGCCTCCATATGAATGTGAGAGAATGAATGAAACCAGATGAACTGAAACCAGCTTCTATTGCCTGCACGGTCCGTTTTATTTGGTCATTAATGGTGCATTATTGGGAAGTGCTGAAACGTTAAGCAAAAAGCCAATTTTCACTTCCTTCGTGCTGAAAAGATCTGCAGGTTTTCATAATACAATCTGAAAAGTGAATACATGTCATGTTTCCATTCTGCCATATGTGCAGCTGATTCTTCTCTGTATTAATGTTTTGGTTCTTATTGATTTAATCTCAACACTATGTTTTTTATTTCTCCTGCTAATGCTTCCACTTCCTCTTTATGTATTTAGTTTTTATTGATCTTGTGGTCCTACGAGCAAAATTCAAATCTCTTTGTTTACACAAGTGCTACACAAATCCACTACAGGAAATGGTTTTGTACCAATGTCCATCTGATGAGTCGAAGATGAGGAGTATCCTCCGAAGAGCAGGATCGTGCAGCGTCCATTTAATGACCAGAATGTCAGAAAGGTTTAAATAGCTAATTAGCTCATTAGTTTTTGCTTCAAAAGACAGGAATGTTAAGGTTCATCTCCAGAGGACCTGGAGTATTAACAGTGATGTTAACCAGACTGAACCATTCACTGTCAGGGGACTTGCTGTGAAAATGTGTTTTAATCTTTGTGCAACATGTGAAAAAATGTCCAGAAACAATCATCAGAACCAAAGCGATGGACAGAGGAGGCTGACATTTCTGAGCTGCCGGTTGGATGAAAAGTTAAACCTGCATGACCCCCCCCCACAGAAATTAAATGATCCCCGCCTCCTCCACTCCATCACTGCTCCTTTCATGTGGCCTCACCGTTGCTGTTGGTCGAGTGTGTGGGCGAGCTGGTGAAACTGGGTCGAGGGATGTGGATGCGTCCCACCATGCTCGGCTGCTCGTCCGCTACCTTCCCGTCCCGTTTGTCCTCCTCGTCCTCCTCCCCGCTGTCCCACACGCTGCTCTCTGACGGATACTCGTACGTGCTCTGGAGACTCGACTCGTTGAAGGAGATTTTGAGCTGGAGGAGACACAGACATATTTGTGTAAATGATCATTTATCTTCGACATGTATTCAAACTGCTTTGATTTGACTTTATTGTTCTGTTCATTATTTCCCCTAATTAATGAAATAAAAAACAGAAACGTGGCAAATAGCACCAATGGGTAAACAATATCATTTGTTCCCATTCCTGTTACAAATACACAGCAACACTGACTTCCCTGGGTGCAGGACTTTATTTTTATTTTACTGGCTCTGGACTGAGGACGACAGCACAAAGTCAACAGCCAAAAGACAGTGAGTATTGGCTGTGACTGGGAGACTTGGGCAGGTGCCTGCTCATGATTCAGAGTGAGTACTATATTTATAAAAATCTAGGTGACCTGATTTAGCTACAAAGGTGTTCTGATGCTATTTGTTTACACGTGGCTGGTTCAAGTATTTTGGACTCCAACGCAGGATTTGACCCAGGAAACTGTTCAATTTATGTGAAATTAAGCATTTTTGGAGATACAGCAGAAACCTATAACAACCATATATATATGGATAAATATGCATAATAGAGTTTCACTTGATCAAATGTGCATTCATTTATAACCTTTTTATGCTGATATTATTTCTTGATTCTTTGTCGATATCCTGTCTCTTTCTGTCACAATCAACCTACCATAAAAACTATAGACCGTCAATTTCTTTGTGGGGGAGCAAACTTACAAAAACAGCAAGGGATCAAATACTTATTTTCCCCACTGTGTCATGCTTTTGGTCTAATTTAATGATAAACCCAATTTAGTTATTCTTGAATTCAGATTCAAGGACACCAATAAGAAAACATCCAGATTAAAATGCTTAACCCTCCTGTTGTCCTCCTGGGTCAAGGAAGAAAGGAAGAAAGGAAGGAAGGAAGGACAAAGGGAAAGATGGAAGGAGAGAAGGAAGGGAAAAAGGAAGGAAAGATAGAAGGAGGGAGGGAACAGATTGGGTCAATTGGGTCAAAAAGGAAGGAAGAAGTAAAGACGAAGGGAAGGAAGGGAAAAAGGAAGGAAAAAAAGATGGAGGGAGGGAACAGATTCGTTCAAGGAAGGAAGGGAAAAGGGAAGGAAAGAAAGATGGAGGGATAGGGAACAGATCAGGTCAATTGGATCAAAAGAGGAAGGAAGAAGAAGTAAGAACAAAGGGAAGGAAGGAAGGAAGGAAGGAAGGAAGGAAGGAAGGAAGGAAGGAAGGAAGGAAGGAAGGAAGGAAGGAAGGAAGGGAAAAAGGATTGTGGAAAGAAGGAAGGGAGAAAGGAAGGAAAGAAGGAAGGATGGCGGAAGGGAACAGGTTGGGTCAATGTGACACAGAAGGACAACAGGAGGGTTAAATAACACCCACCAATCAACCTTTACATTAAAATCAGTGACTGTTGAAATACATGGCCGGTCTTAAGAGTTGGTATGATGAGTTCTTTGATCTGAAACTTGATTTGTAGTTTCAATGTTTTTGAGTGCGTAATGTGTATCATTTCATCATGGAATGATTGAAAAGTAAAAATACTTTGCAAGTGTGAATTCACATTTTCCATTGGCTTGTAACTGCGGGGTGGTAAGCAGCCATTTACGCCCTCTGTGGTGCAGCTCTTTGTTTACAACCCAGATTTGTTGACCAGGAAAACAAACCTCCTGCTGTTGACTGTTTGTTTGCTGAAGAGGCCAAACTTCACAGCCACCAGCCAAGATTTCAAAGTATCAGACATCTTCTCATTTTCGAGTCCGCTCCCATTTTATATGAGTAAACATTAACAGGTTATAACTTCCTCATTGTTGTGTAATTACCCCCTCCACAAAGATGCTTGTCACACGTCTGGGCCCTTTGCTTGCACTGCAGTTAACGCCCGTAAAGCTCAACATGAATCAACTACCTCATAACTTATTCAGCAGGGCTTTTAATAGGGATTGTCTTGGAGAGCACAGCTGCAGTTTGTTTGGAGCTGTCAGTGGGCGCCTGCGCTGCTCTTGCTGTGTCCTCTGAGTGGGACAGGTGGCAGCCTCGCAGGAGCTCGAGGGAGCCTGTGATTGATCGTTTCAGAGCGTTTGCTCTAAGACGTGTCTGTTTGGCATCGCTTCAGTGGTCTGCAAACACGGATCCGTGGGGTGAGACGGGCCCTTGCACTTTGCTGCGCCGTGTAATCCAACATGAGAGGCAAAGGTGCAGCCAGAGAGCTCAGCATGCTGGCTGACGGTTACTCTCCAAGGAGACACCTCACACCTTCAGAGAGAGGTCACTGCTGCAACAAAGTTTGTGCATGTTTTTTTTTTTTGTTATATTTCAATTGCTGTCAAGTTTTCCTGGCCTGAGTTTTCTATGATTTCATTCTGTGCAGTCTGCAGTTCTCTTCAAACTCGCAAAATCGTAGGGTTACGGTTTAAAGATGAACGAGCGACCATAAATGGTTTGTAATAACTTACTATTCATGTGCTCTGGTCACACACAGGCTGTGCTAACCCGCAAAAAAGTTTTATTTCTTCCTCCTGAGTTGCCATGGAGATGACAGCCCATACACACTCATATAAGAGCAGGGTTTGCCCGTGTCTTCCCCGAGGTCGTCAGCTGACTGCTCTTAACTCACTGTACCTGGCTCCATCTACTCTGTAGGCCCTGATCTAAATCTGCCATAATCTCCATCACAAGGCCACAAGCCAGCAGCCCCACCTCTCTCTTATTGCCTTGTTTCAAGAGACTCAAACTCAGCTCCACGTTCCTTAAGCAAAATGAAACCTCTCTTTTAGCAGTATGTCAGTTTGTATGAACTCGTGTGTCAGAGCATGTGCATAAAACCACGTTTTTCTTACCAACATTTTAGTTTTAAGCCCCATTCCTGAACGTGACAAATTGGAAAATTAAACACTCCTGTACATAATAGCAATGTTTTGTTTGGGAAAGTTGCATTTGTATAATTTATTGTTCTTTATGTACGTAGGAGAGAAAAAAAACTGACATAAATTTTCCGATAAAGGTGTAAGACTGAAAAAAGCCACTATTTTACACAATATTCACAATCACACTTACATTTTGAAGCATGTAAACCAGCCATACAGAAGGTTGACGCTCTGATACATTTCGAAGCATCCTTGGGAAAGATACTGCAACCTAAATTGCCTCCAATGGCTTTTCTATTAGTGTATCTGGGTGAATGAATGAATGTGTGGGAGAACTGGTGAATAAAGTGTTTTCAGCGGCTGATAAGACTAGTCCATTTACCATTTGAATAGATTCTGAGAACAGATTCTCGATGACAGTATAAAGATTTAGAGCCTAAGACAATGGTCTATTGATTCCAAACAAAGACAACAGGTATAGAAGTAGGTGGGTAGTAGATTAGGGATGAGAGTCTAGACATCAGAGACTAATGGTCTATAGATCCGACATACAAGGGTTTATAGATTCTGGACAGCAGTAAACAGATCAAAGATAAGAGTCTGTAGATTACAAGGCTCATTGGATTCAAAATAAAAGTTTATAGATTGAGCAACAAGATATTTATGATTGAGGCTGAGCATCAACAGATTCTGAATAAGGATCTATAGAGTAAAAGCAAAGGATAAAACCAGAATTTATAGATGGCAAAGAGTCTAAAAGTTTGAGAAACTAGATTATAGATGAGAGTTTATAGATTTAGTCCAAGGGTCCAATATTCAAAGAAGTTTGAGGATCTACAGATGAAGCACAGGTCTACAGGTTTAAGACAGTGGTCTAGAGTTAAAGGCAATGGTCTATAGACAAAGGATGAGAGTCTGAACTTTAAAGACAAGGTCCACACTTTCCAAATGAAATTTGACAGATAAAAACAGACAGATTCAGGGTGAGGGGCCTACTGATTCCAGTCCTGTGTGCTGAGCCCTTATATTAAGGATGAGGGTATACGCCAGAGCAGGAACAAGAGTCTTTGGTTTTCAAATTACAGATTCAAGGAAGGATCCTACCATGGCAGAAAATCTACAGGTTTAGATTCGCAGTAAGGGTCTGCAGATCTGTACCTACAGATTAAATTTGATAGTCCATAGACCCAGGACGTGAATACAATATAGACAATGAATGGTCCATAAATTCCAAATAATAGTTGACAGATTAAAAGTCGGCCACTAAATTTAGGTCTACAGATGAGGGATGAGGCTACTATGAACCTTGGACAGGTGTCTTGGCTTGCCCTGACTTCCTCAGACGGTGGTGAGAGACTAAAGCCAATAGATTAGAGGTGACGGCCTGGACATTCCAGACAGGGCCCTATTGATAAGAGATGACGGTCAATAAACCAAGGACTGGATAGGCTCAGGTCTGTGGATTCAAGACAACTGCCTGCAGATTAAGGTCAGAGGTCCATAAAAGGGCCTAAAGACTGAAAACTAAGACCCACGGACTCAGAACAGAACATCGGTTAAAGGTGTACAGAAATGGCCGTTTGTCCTGTTTGTCGCGCCGAGTTGTCACGAGCTGCAACACGAGTTTACCCGAGTAAGGAAAACAAATTTGATTGGTCGTTATCAAGCGGGCGGGATATTCAAAGCTTGGGGCGAGACCGAGCACCGTGTGTGTGTGCGTGTCTCAGACGTTTGAATGACGGATTACAGATCCAATATCAGTGGCTGATGAATCGTGTACAGGCTGACGTATAATCCGTGCGCCTGCATTATCCAATGCGAAAAAAAAAATACACACTTTCATCCCGGATTTAATCAAAAATTTTGCACAAAGTTTGGCCTACATCGTCTGAAAGATGAGTTATCACATTAATTTTATGATCCAGAGTGGGCTCAAATTCAGTTTTCTTTTCTGTACACCTTTAATAGGACACCATTGGCTTGCCCATTGGCTTGCCCATGGATATATACACGTAGATGCCACATTCGGGCTTGTCAGGCACGTCAACACTGCCACCATCTTGGGACGGGGTTTTGCCCATAGATACTATATACGTCTGACCAGCAGACCCTTGTAGAAAAAATTTCAGTGTATGTATGCATGTGAGTGTGTGTCTGAGTATTTAAGTGTATGTTTAATATATTTTTATATTTTGTTGTTGTATCATAAATATGTGTCTGACATTTATAATAAACCAAACGGCTTGAAAATCAGTTGGAATATTCTGTGAGTTATGGCGATTTTAATGGTTGATAGACCTCTGCTTCTGTTGACTAATGCAGTAAGACACGGCTTCCCCCTGACCCAAGATGGCGGCCGCGTTGACGTATCGTTCCAATGGACAGCAGCGTCAGAGGCGGCATCTATGTGTATATATCTATGTGCTTGCCTGCCTCCCAGCGTGGCTTTTTAGTTTATAAACACAGTTAAAAATGTTTTACCCATCATTGATAAGCACTAACTGTATTTATAAACTACATACTAATGAGTATTCATGCATTATAAATGAAGAATTCAGTATTTATTAATGCTTAATAGTGTGTACTTATTATAAAGTGTTACCCAAAATGTTGGACATTTCCAGAAATATACTCTAGTGATCTCCTCCGTTTGTCGACTGGATCTCCACTATCATACTGATTGATAATATCTAATTGAGCAATAAAAATAGGGATAAGAGTATCTGTAGTGATAACGATATCAGTGGCTGTTTTGTTTCACTTTCTCTGATGTTCATGACAGGTGGCGGTACGGAGAAGGACCAGGGTTCAGACCAGTTAGTGAACCATGTCAACTGAACAAAGAGGTTAGCTTTAACCAGTTATTCATTTATCCAATGCTAAATACTTTAATGTCCAGCCTGTTCTTACACACATCATAAATCCATCCACAGATCCATCAAGTTGGTCACGGTTTCAGTGGAGGTATTGATGAAATGACTGCACTACCACCCTCTTTGGCTTGTTGGAAAATTGACAGAAAACTCATGGATGAAGAGTTTCTCTCAGAGAAGAACAGAAATTCAAGTAACACCCCTGACCTTTCAAGACGAAACAAACAGAAAGTCATAAAAATTCTGTTTCAACCCTGACCGATCTCACTATTCCCACTCCTTGGATTTTTAAAAAAACACATCACAGTTTCTTTTTTCTTCTGACAACCAGGAAGAAAAAAAACCCCATTAGCATTCAGCCATCGTAACAGCACAACCCACAATACAAATCAAATCCTGTGTATAGATCCAGACTCTGCTACTGCATTAACATCTTTAAAACGAGTCCTCTGTCCCAGACGTCGCTTATTTTTAGGCCCCCCCACCCCCACCCAACTTCCTTTTTTTAGTTCCTGTGTTAAACTTACACCACAAAAAGCGTTTCCTTGCTAACCTGGCATCCTGTACTGAAGGAAGTCACCGGCTGCCAAATGCAAGTCTATCAATAAATCAGACTTAGCCGCTGGCTTCACTTCCCTCCACACTGTCTTTCACTTTTCACTCTCTTCTCATATCAGCCTCTCGTTAGATGAGACGGCCTCTCTGACTTCACATTCTGCCTGTTTAGCTGCGGCGCTGATCCGACTAAGAGTGAAATAAAGAAGAGCATAAATAATGGGGCCAACAGAGCTGTGATCTTTATCTGCGGTGCACCTCTCCCTGCCTGCTGGTGCTCAAGTCTGAGCCTCGGCTTCAAGTCTTTTTCATCTAGATGATGTTGAAAACGCGGCATTAAAGAGGCAGAAGCGATTCGTCTTCTTTCCTGGGGCTATGGGACGGGCCAACAGGGGCCCGATTCAGGCCAACGGGGGCCCGACTCAGGCCTGCTGTCCTTCTTGTTCACTCAGACACAATGCTGCCGCGCTGACTGACTAATTATCTTGGTTTTGGTTCATGTTCATCAAAGACCAACTATGTGTGTGTACGAGGAGCTGATACTTTGTGTCTTGAATCAAAGTAAAACAATGTAAAAAAAAAAAAAAAAAGAATCTTTTGTAGAACCTGTATATTATCTCATTTGTAGAAGGATTTCTTGAAAAAAGGGGTAGACTATACGTTTGCTTCTTTCTGCCCCCTTTCATTCAGGAGTAGCATTTTTTTTGTATTAAACTGTGTTTATTTTCTTTTTTCAATGAATGACACAAATAGAGAAATTAAACTAAACTTGTTTTAACAGCTCTTGGGCTATTATTATCAAAACGGATGTAGTCTTTAAATATAACTGGTTTCAACACATCTGTGTGTTTGTCTGTGGTTTATGTCAGTCTTGTTCTAAGTCAGCTCTATCAAAAAATGCTTTTCTTTCACTTTCACTAGATGTGAAGAGCAACAGTATCCAAGTTCAGTGACGAGTGTGTCACAGGTTACTTATTGACCTGAACTGTCCAGTTACAAATGTCATCAACATACCTCCACTCTGAGAGGCCGATAAAGAAATCTGGGATGCATTTGATTATGTTTCGAGGTTTAGTGACGCTGAGAATCTTCTCGCCTATAGACCTGGGTTACGTGACAATATGAGAAAATCTTAATTATACATATGGCAAAAAGGTGGAATGTAGATATTTGTGTGTAATATTTTTTTTGTTTTTAAACTGTTGACATTTTAGGACATTTCGGTCTTTACTTTTAAAATCAAAATCTCTCTATCAAGAATGAAACGGGTTCAAATGTGGAAACTAAGAAAATGGGAGGGGAGATATTAAGAGAAAAAAAGGAATTCATGGGGGGAAGAAATTCTTGCGTCACACTAGAAAGTCCAGTCACTTCAGCATGAATGCTCATTTATTCGAGGGGAGTTTTGCAGCTGACTTATGTCAGGACTGTGGTTGGTCTGTGGAGCAGAGGGACAAGACACTGTGGTGAGAGACACATGTTTCTGCTGAAGCTCCTCGCTTCATTTTCATCAGCTGTGTTTGTCTGTTGTTTGCGTGTTGTTGTTGCAGGAGGCATTAAAAAAAAAGGACACGGAAGGGACGGACAAAAGGAGAAGTGAGCGAGAGGGGAAGAGGAGAGTCAGCAGATGAGATTATGTCTTCATGAATGTGCCTTGGCCAATCGGCGAGATGGGAGCAGCGCCAGGAATTTTTTCCAGGCCACCCAGCATGGCGTGTCCTCGTTTGGTGAAAAGTGGCTCCTGCTGAATGGACACACACACACACTGATGGACTTGAAGCTGAAAGCTGTTACAGTAAAGCTATGACGCAGCAGTGCACTTCCAGCTAACAACTGTGGGCGCAGCAGTATGCCAGCGTTTTGTGTTTACATGCTTCTCACTGGGCGTGCGTCTCTTTAAAATACATTTCTATATTTATCCAAGTATCGTCAGGTGCCACGAGGCGTGGTGCGCTTTTGGCACACCTGCTCATACACTGTGTGTGTCTCTCTCTGTGTGTGTGTGGCTAAGCATCTGATGCCCGTGGTGCATGGAGGAACCTCAATTAAATCAGTGGCTTTAAATCAGGAACAGTGTAACAAAATGTGGGATAATTAAGTGTGTGAACAGGGCTACAGGTGTGTGTGTGTGTGTGTGAGCCCGACCAGGTGCCTGATTAGAGCTAATCTCCAGCCAGGCAGGTAATATTAGAACAGCACCACAATGAACCGGCTGAGGAGTTGAGCTGCAGCTGCATTAGTGCCTGAGGAGAGGGATAATAACACATACATGGACTTAAACAAAGCATGTGGTATAACTCAGCATGCTGCTGCTGCTGCTTAATCAAGAGGACCAGTGTCAACTACATGATCCCAAACAAAACAGCATGATGCACCAACCATCACACCCAGAGGAGATTCACTTCACATTTCAGAAGGCTGCTCTCTCGTCCATCCATTTTTCATCATGTCCTACTTTCAAGACTTTAACAGAAACAGAACAACAGCTGTGAAATAAGCTTCAGTGTCTCTCCTGATTAATTATTTGTTCACCCCAACACCGTATCTACAGTTTTAATCATTACAGTCTAAGTAGTTCCACTTAAACGTACTGAAATCCCTTCAGTGTGTAAGAATAAAGGATGCACTGATCAGATATTAAGATCAGATATCGGCCCCAGATATTGACGAAATAGCTAGATCTGGTATTGGATAATGGGGCTAGCTGATCCATCCATGTTTGTGACGCTGGCTACATCACGTGTCAGCAGCACATGTGACATCAAACACAGAGCAACAATGTTTTACAAAGTTAAAGTCAAGCCACTCTCTTCCACAAGGCAGATATATCGTTATGCAATTTTTTAATTTTTTTATTTAAAGGTTTATTTGAAATGGGACCTCACATATTCATGAACATACAAGAAAACACAACATTTAATTGCAGTAAATATGTCGGATTTAGCTGGGAGCTAATTTCCATCCGTGGTCCCATGACACATAATTAAATAAATAAATAGAAGGAAGGGTTACTGGACTGGTGTGTACTGGGCAAGTGCTAATGGGGGATCCATAATAAAATAGAGTAAAAGTAAAGTAACAGTGATATCAAATCGGTATTGGGTATCGGCTGATTCGCTAAACCCAGGTATCGGCATTGGGATTGAACAAAATGGATCAGTGCATCCCTACTAATAATTATACCAGTAAACAATATACAGAATCATTTAGGAAACAGCTACAGTGACTATTAGTCTGATAAAATGCACAAAAATGACAAATACGCATCTGAATTTGTTATATTTAAAGGGATAGTTCAACATTTTGGCAAATTGGCCCATTGCCATAATCCCTATAGTTTTAGCAGTAGGTTCGTTACCTTTAATTGTTGGTGCAAGCTATTTCATCAAACTCATCAAACACACAATCCAACAACTCCAAAACGCTCTGGTGGACAAATTGTGACCTGCACATTCACCACGTTATGAGATAATAACGGAATGTCACGAGATAGAGTCGTTTTTTTTGATGAGTTTGATGAGGGAAACCAAAAAATCCCATTAGCCTCCGTAGCGTTGCACTGAGCAGCTCACAGCTCTGCTCCGCCGTTCTAAAATTACCTTGCACCAACAATTACTCCTAAGACTATAGGGATTATGGCAATGGGCAAATTTACCAAAATGTTGAACTATCCCTTTAACTGTCTTCATCAGTTTAGACTGGATCCTCCTCTACCGACTACCATAACGCCACAACTTTCGACACTGGATATAAATCATGAGCTTGTGTTAGCTGCTGCAGCACAGTGATCATAGCTGTAAGCACATTACTTAGAGTCATTATGTACAGTCATTTGCTGAGCAAACAGCATCCAGCTGCAGAGGAGATGCACCTCAGCAGCTGACAGACAACACACACAGACCCAACAACATCTGTTGCTGGACGCAGGGATTCAGTGCTGAAAATGTGTCCTCCTCCACCCCCCCCATCCCCCCACCCCCTTCCCACTTACAAAACCTGTAGGCCCACAGTGTCCTGACACACTTCAATAAAAGGTCAGCGCCCACCAGAGCTACAGCTACACACGCTACACCTACTGAAAACCCCTGCAGCTGGAATCTGTGCCAGAGATCCAGGTCAAAAAATGAACAAGCTCTTGTGTGGGTGTCGTCAGATCTCTCATCACGAATCAGTTCAGCGTTTTAGCAGAAACTCGGAGTGCTACGATCACTGATGAGCGAGTATCACAACAGAGATGCAACCGAGAAAAGCTCTACCCTCCCGCGTAGGTGGATGGTGGATGATGGTGCTTGGCGCTGGCTGGTTGGTTGGTTGGTTGGTGTGGGCAGGCAGCAGAGCCAAATGTGAAAATGTGTGTTTACACTGCCATGTCTCCAGATAGTGTGAGTCACGGCTGTAATAGTATGCCCTTTGTAACTGTGTGTGAGTGTGAGCGTGTGTTATTTCTCCCAGTGCTGGGTTGTATTGTCTGTCTGATAACACATGAACAGGAGAAGAGACACATTACCAAAAACTTGTTTGTATCAACAAGCTCCTCAAACAGATCAGTGAGAGATGTTTTCATATTTCCTCCCTGATTAGAGCAGTGTTGTTGGCTCAGACTGACAGGCCTGCACTCGGTGTATATGTAAGGTGAGACCAGCAGGGTGGGGATCCAACCCTATCAGCAGCCTTCCTCACACACACACACACACACACACACACACACACAGTCTTTGTGGCAGCGTTTAGGGCGTTTAATACATAAATGTTCACTTCTAGACTCCTGTGTGAAAGATGGGATGGTCGGGTGTGTCTGAAAAACAACAATCAGGACAAAGGGTCCAGTGGGGTCGAGTGGGGTCCACTGGGTCCAGGGTGGTTCTTGTGGGAAAATTCACTTAGGATCTTTATTCGTTTAAAGGGATAGGTCAACATTTTGGCAAATTGGCCCATTGTCATAATCCCTATATTCATAGCAGTAGGTTTGTTACCTTTAATTGTCGGTGCAAGCTAGTTTTAGAACGGTGGAGTAGAGCTGTGAGTTGCTCAGAGCTACGCTACGGAGGCTAATGGGATTTCTTGGTTTCCCCTCATCAAACTCATCAAATACACAATCCAGCAACTCCAAAATGTGTGTATGTTGTGACCTGCACATTCACCACGCTATGAGATAATAACGGAATGTTTGATGAAGGAAACCAAGAAATCCCATTGGCCTCCGTAGCGTAGCTCTGAGCAGCTCGTGCTCCGCCATTCTTAGAAATAGCTTGCACCGACAATTAAAGGTAACTAACCTACTCCTAAAACTATAGGGATTATGGCAATGGACCAATTTGCCAAAATGTTGAACTATCCCTTTAATGTTTTTTTACAAGTCCATTTGTAAAATCTTTCAAAAAAAACTTTCAGGGGGTGAAATCATTGTTGGATTACCTGTAAATTATTTTACGGGGATGTCTGTACCTGGTTTTCAGGCGTCAACATGTGGACCACTGTTACACCGTCACCCCTGATGCAACAATTTGAGTAACTGTCCCCAATGACAAATGCCAAAGCACAGACAGAAAGGTGATGGGCGTGTCCCACTGAGTGGCTGTGCAGTCGACTGGACTTCCAGAAGTGATAACGCTCCCGTTTCAGTGAACTTTGGGTTAAAGATGAGTCAATGATCGACGCAGTCTCACTGCAGGCACACAGTAAAGAAGGTGTGACATTCTGGATAGATGTAGCATGATGATGACGAGGCTGAATGATTTCTTATTTTTTATTTATTTATAGAGTGTAAAAAATGACTGGAAAATATTATTACAGCTCATAAAATGCTAGTTGACAAATCCAAATCAAACTTGTGAATGAAAGGTAGGTGCTGACATATAGGGAAATATGTCTGTGCTGTTCTAAAGGGTGAAATCTGACTTCTGTCAAAGGATGGAAAATAAAATCTCTAAAAAGAACTGACATGCGTTCATGTGCAAAACACTGGACTCTGCTGTCCACATATTAAATGTACAGTAAAGGCAAATACAAAAAGGTAAATATGAGTTTTACAGCATTAGACAAACAAGGCTAGCTGCCCCCCCCCCCACTTCCAGTATTTATGCTAAGCTAGGCTAAACATGGATGGGTTCATCTCTCTGATAAAACTGAGACCGTCCTCTATCATGACTCCCCCTGTGACAACGATCCGTCCTATAAAGTTGAGATATGTTGCCTCTTACAATCATCCAGGGAGCTGCATCTCCAGCACAATGATGACGTGTTATTCAGTTCACTACGCACTGAACTGGGGACTGTTTCAGGCAGCATATATACGCTGTTATGAGCTATGTATAAAAATGTCCACCAGGGAATAATGCATGTTTTTTTAATTGATGCCATAAAACATGGAGACATACCAGCAGTGTCCCATGTCATCTGATACCGTAACTACAAAGAAACTGCATTAAAAGGCAGAGATACGTTTGAGAAACAGTTGTAAAATTAAAGATCAGATCTTATGAGCCAGAGATGACGCACGGATGAAAAACCGAAGGAAAACAGAAACATGTTTTTCAACCCTGTCCTGAAATAACTGACCTTGGCTTCACACTGGGCCTCATGAAAACACTCCGGTCCTCCCCTAAACATCAGAGATGTTGGAGTCTCCACCCACAGAAACGCTGATTTTTGGTTTGCTGATTACAGAACGAGCTCAGCGGGAAACTCATTAAAACATTTTTATTAGATGATGAGACAGTTCAATTTGATGCAGCTCCTCCTCACAGCTTTGTACCTACCACTGACAGCAATATCTACAGCATCAACACTGATGTCTTTCTCTCTTGGAGACCCTAATCTGGGTAGTACCTCAGGTTGTTGGTTTGTTTGTCTGCTTTCATTCATTTTTGTTGTTTACTTTGTGATTATGTACTTGAAAAAAATTGCACAAGATGCAAAGAGATTGGAAAGATTGACTGTACATGTGAAGGCAATGAAAGAAGCTTTACAATAAAGTATTTAAAAAACAAAACAAAAACACTGACGTCACAAAGTCTGTGTGTGTGTGAGAGAGAGAGAGTGTGTGTTCTTATCCCAGAGTCCTAATGACAGGATAGAATGGCCACGGGTCGTGTTGCCCTGGAGACAGGCGCCATGGATATGTGACGGTAGGGAAACGGGAGAGTAGAGGTGGAGACAGACAGACACGGAGAAGCAATGTAGCCGTAATACAGACAGGTTCACATAAAAACGCTCATTATTAAGAGCAGCGATGACGCCACACGGGGCAAAAAAAACAAAAACCACAACAGAAATATCATCTCCAGGCTGCACGTCTCAGGCCTGAGCCGGAGGATTACTCAGCGCATCATGCACCGTCCATGGAGAAAGCATTTGAATGAAATTTACATTACGGACAAAAAGCAGCACATGGCCCCATATTCCCAACAGTGTTTTGCATTTGTCAAAGCAGACTGTGGGAAAAAAACAACACTACAGGTATGACAAGTCAGTGGTTTCTCTCAACTCGCCCACTCTGTTTCTTTTTATAAACTTTTCAAAAAGCCCCGTCTCTTAGCGTGCCCTGCTCTGAGCCTCTTCATCTGGTTACTCATGCACTCTAAAGATACACACGCACCCATACACACACGCACACTGAATTAAACATGACTATGATAGTGGGGCTTTGCTGGCTGAATTCTAATTACACCGACGTTGCAGGGTAGCGCATGAGCCGAAGGGCTATGAGCGTGTGTGTGTGTGTGTGTGTGTGTGTGGGAAAGCAGCATTTCCATATGTGGGTGTTTATGCAGAAACTGTATGTGTGTGTTTAGAGTGATTGTGTGTCTGCATCCTACAGCAACAGAGCACCCGGAAGAAATGACAAGCTTGTTAAAGAGGAAACCATATTTTCACCACAAGCGATATCAATAATGAAAACAGAAGTAGCTCCTCTCTCCTGTGACCGGCTGGGTGACAAAGGCATTAGAGGGGTTTTAAAAACTTTTTTTTTTTTTTTTTTTAAAGTTGCTGATGGGACTGTGACTCAATGTGACTAGGCTACATGTTAAGTCCAGTGGAGTGAAACAGACAAAACACAAAGCAGCTTTTCAGTTCCCGTCAGCTCTGTGCGACAATTTAGCCTCTTTAAAGGGACATAGTGTAACTTCTCCTGTTATCTATTCACGAAAATCGATTATTTCATTCAAAAGTATGTTTTTCATTAACCAGTAATCCCCCCCATCAACAAACTGAAGTGTTCCTTTCAGCTCTGAATTTACCGTTCATATCATTCATATCTACATGGAGCGGGTAAGCTCGGTGCTGGCTGCCATGTCGTGTCGCCATGTTTTTACGTTCAGTGGCAGCGTGACGGTAGGAAACCACGGAAACTCAGCGGAGACACCGGAGCTGTCGGCTCAGGTCGAGGTGGCGTCTGTGAAAAGTCACCGCGGTAACGCAGTGAGGAGGAATGGAGCGTTACACTGATGCTGCATTCACATGCAGTCGGGCAGACGGCCGTCGCTAACAAACCAGATGTCATTTTAGTCACAGAAGTGGAGAGAAAGCCGGTAAAACGTGGGTCAGGTAAACAATACGACATCGCCGTGACAACATATTGTCACGTGTATTGTTTTGCCTCGTGATGACCGACCACTTGTTTACATAGAGGCTTGTTTAAGCCGTTACGTGCAGCAGCTGTCGTCCGTCTGCCCAATTTCACGTGAATGCAGCATGAAAAATACAACTGAGTTCCTTGCGATATACAACCACAAGGCTAGATGGGAGTAATTCCTACACAATGTACCTACAGTATAAGCTCGCTCTTTTGGTTTTATAGCTCACAACTTCGCTGCTTCGGATCAGTCTCACTGATTTGATTATCTCACGCACATCACCAGTCCTAACAGCACACACACACACACAGTGAGTGAGTAACAGGTGAACAGGGTGGAGCGTTTAGCAGCTCAGGAGCAGGTGGAGACCAAAGACCAAGTAGAAAGACAGTGAATAATCATTGGGAAGGTCGAAACATGAACACTAATGTAACTGTGTATGTTCAGGGCGTGTAAATACTAATTATATACCGTACTCATCTGCTGCAGTGTTGACATAACACAACTTCATAAAGGTGATAACATGTTAGTATAGAACCAGTCCTGACTGTATAAACTCTGCCAGCTGCCTGATAATGTTAGAATGTCATATCTTATGTTATTGGACACACACACACACACACACAAACACACACACACACACACACTTAGAAATTGCTGCTTTGGGGACATAGAGTCATTTAGTCTAGAGGGCAGCTCAAGGCATTACTCGACTTTCACTGGAAAACAAAACAGGATCAGCTATTGTGGTGATGTTAGTGAACCGAGACCAGATTCAAATCAGTATATTAAAGTAACGATTCAGTGTTAACTCACAGACCGTAAAAAGAATGAAATAAAATGCAAATATTTTTCTTTGTGTCTAAGAGGTAAAAAAAAAAAAGAAAAAAAAAAGAAAGGATAAAAGGTTCGCTCAGGGGCTTTTATTTTGAAAGGGACTTAAAAAAAATAAATTTAAAAAAAGCAAGTGGGTGGAGTAGTAGGTTTCAGGAAGTGTAAGAGAGGAGCGATGGGGAATGTCTGCTGGCTGGTAAATAATTAAACACAATGGACTTTCACACCTGTAGCCCAGGCACACAATGTAAATGTAGGAGTGTGCCCTTTCTCTGGCCTTCCTGTGTTACTCACAGCTTTTAACCATTTACGTTTGGATATTTTTATCCTGCTGCTACATATGACATTTAACCATGAAGTACTGTGTGGCCTCCAAACAAAGATGGAGGAAACATTTTTCATGCTCATGTTGGGGGAGCAGAGGGATTTCTCCTCGCGCTGCAACAACATGACTTTGATATGATAACAGTGCAGAGGGGGAGAAGTGTCATTTATTTATACGGCACCTTTTACAAGTATTATTCATAGGTGCAGATAGTATCAATACATAATGTCACAGTCAGTCTCATGGTGGTTGCTATTCTTAGACTCACATCAGTCTACAGCAGGGGTGTCAAATATACGGCCCGTGGGCCAAAACCGGCCCGCCAAAGGGCCCACTCCGGCCAGGGGGATAAAAATTGTGTGAACATTGCATAGAAGAACAGGTATAATATTGTTGAAATTAGATGTATTTTTCTTCAGAGATTTCAGGTTGTTCATAATGTTTTGTAATAAAAAAAAAGTAAATAAAAGTTTTGATATAAATGAAAACATCTTAATAATGCAGCCGTCTGTACTTCTTTGCACTAAAACAAACAAAGGGCAAAATCTAGAGTTCTCGTTACTCATAGGTTATAATGTTATCATTTTACTGGTCCGGCCCACTTGAGATCACATTACGCTCCTATGTGGCCCCTGAACTAAAATGAGTTTGACACCTCTGGTCGACAGTAACCGAGTGTTTTTAAACTTGTAGTTCAGTTCATTACTCAAAGAACAATCAATTAGGCTTATGCCTTGTTATCCTGGACTATATTTGATTAGTCATATTAATGACATCATCATGCGCCATAAGCAGGACCTGGACCTACAGGGCACTGTTAAATACCAGTATCTGATAGGGCTGTAACCTCTCATTCAACTGGTCGATTTATTGGTCGATACGTTCTGGCTTGACAAAAATTCTGAGGACCGGCGCCTTTATTTACAAAATGGGCTCTATGCACAGCTCCACTTCTTCCAGCATTTAATGCAGCTCCTTTATTTCCTGTCTTACATTATTGGACAAACTGATAAATCCAGGTGTGTCTGACCATTGTGACTACTCAGACACACCTGGATTAATCAGTTTGTCCAATAATGTAAGACAGGAAATAAAGGAGCAGCATTAAGTTCAGGAAGTAGTGGAGCTGTGCATAGAGCCCATTGCCCAGGAGACCCAGCCTTTATTGAAGGGATGCTTTAATTGAGGGAGGCTTTTATTTCTAAATCCCTCCACATCATTCAGTAGCTCATCTTCATCTTCCTCACTGCGCTGTCGGATCAGGGTCTCTGTCTCCGTTGCGCCGTAGCGCTTCACTCCCATTCTAGTCAATCAGAGCATTTCACGGACAGTCCACAAAGTTGAAAGAGTTTCTGATGAAATCCTCGTCAGTTTGTTCCAGGCGACTGAGTTTTTGGCCCGGCCTGTATTGTGGGCTGGCCTTTATTTGTTTGTGTAAACCGTGTATACCAGCTATTATTTGTGTCTCAGTCGCGAGACTGGGCTCCTATGCTCAGTCTCGCTCTGTGTGAGGAAATGCACAGAGCAAAATGATATTGTCTGTCAATTATTATAACATGACAAAAACAATTGTCTAAATATTCTTTAACAGCTCTTGTGCTGATATCACTAGTTGACATAGTATATTTTTGGAATTCATGGGCTATGATATTGCGCAGACGCACGTGCTGCAAGACAGCGAGTAATTAATTTCAGTGCAAAAATAATTAGGTCAAAAACAATTTAATACGAAGCAAATAGACTACTAGTCTTCATGTTTATTTATAATAAATTGAGGCGGACAAGGCTACCAAGCACTGTGCCGAAATTTCAGGGCTTCAGTCGACCAAGAATTTCTTTGGTTGATTACAGCCCTAGTATCTGACTTTTATACGTTTATCTATCTGCTGTGGTGTCATAAAGAGCTCAGTCAGCTCTCAATGAAAATGTTCAGTAATGTCTCACAGCCAGAGAAGAGAGGATGAGGTGGATCTGTAGCTGCACATGTAAAGGCCTGTACATACTCTGCACGAACAGAGACATTTGTTCGTTTTCTGAAGGTGGCAAGAACAAGAACAAAGTTAGTTGTGACCAGAACATTTCATACTTCACGACAACCTCAAGTGCAGAACTTAAAATTTCTGACCAATCACACAATACAACAAAAAGGTTCTGCCCAGATGATGTGTCAACAACAAACTGCAACAACTCCCAAATAAAACCAGGGCTGCAACAAGAGAATGACATCATTTTTTTCTTGCAGCCCTGGGAGAGAGAACACATTTCTCTGTTCCTTCCAGAGTTCAGGCCTGAAGTCCATATAATGTATAGTGACAGCAGACGTGTTGGTATTAAAGGAGAAGACCCAGTGAGAACTGAACGAGTCATACTGTACACATCGCCTTGTCTGCAGCTATAATCCCAGAAGAACAATAATGACCTTCTCCACCACAGACATTCATCCACTGACACCGACAGTAAAGATTAACCCGGCCCTCTCTCACCACTACATTGTGTTTTTGTCCTCGGTTTTTCCAACTCTCATTTGCATTGTTAAAAATTCTAGCATTATACCCCGTCCTGCGTCACCTGGTATCCCATAATGCATTCAAATGGGGAACTTTGCACTGCATTGACCTTCAGTAAGTCTTCTCTCCTCTTTTATTTGTTTGCATTTATACTACAACTAATGTAATGTAATGTTACAGTCACTGGACCTTTCAACCATTTATCCAGCACTTTTATTTTAGCTGACAGTTTTTTATTTTTCTACTAGATTTCCACCATCTTCTCCTAAAATCTCAGCCGGGTGTTTTCAGCTTTTTGTGTGAAACCCTGGAGCCTCCCGTGCAATGAGACTATTGAAACTGGTTATGGTGGCAGGATCCACACAGATGATCAGCATCACACTTAAAGGGATAGTTCAACATTTTGGCAAACTGGCCCACTGCCATAATCCCTATAGTTTTAGGAGTAGGTTTGTTACCTTTAATTGTCGTTGCAAGCTATTTTTAGAACGGCGGAGCAGAGCCGTGAGTTGCTCAGAGCTACGTTACGGAGGCTAATGGGATTTCTTTGTTTTCCCTCATCAAACTCATCAAATACACAATCCAACAACTCCAAAACGCTCTGGTGGACAAGTTGTGACCTACACATTCACCACGCTATGAGATAATAACAGAACATTACGAGACAGAGTTGTTTTTGAGGTAAATGCAGAGACTGCTTGCTGAAAAACTGCCCCCGACGGGAACGCACATCAGTGGTTTTGCATGAATTTACCTCGAAAACAACTCTGTCTCGTAACGTTCTGGGATGTTGAACTATCCCTTTAAACTGATCTAGTTCAACTGCCTCTGACTGTTTGCTTGAATGAATTGAACAGACACACACCCACATGGGTCAAAGAAACATTAGAGCGAACCCTACCAAACAAGGTTAAGTGTGAAAAAGCCATTATTTCAGTTACAGTGACAGTCATTTCAGATTAATAGGAACTGAACACACTGATACCTAACCCCATCCTTAATCATCCTCCATTAGAATAATAGTCACTCAACTGAATAATCACCACTTTCAGTAACAAACACATCATCCTCTTCACTAAACCTCATCATTAGCCTGACAGAATGATCACAATGACACACAAATACGCTGCAGCCATTTAGAAATGAGTAATCTGAGTGTTTCCTCTGTGCAAACTATGAACACTGGAAAAAGGCGGGGTGCACCAGAAAATCTCTTCCTCCCTCTCCCTCTCTCTTTTTGCTCTCTGGATGTTGTGCTGACAAACACATGGGTCTGTCTCCATTTTCCCATAATAACCGGTCATAGGGAGCAGAGACTTCAAAAACAAACCACTCTGCCCCTGCCCGTGTCTTGTCGCCAGCTGCACCTCTCTTTGACAAAGAGCGTCCGCCACGAGAAAATATGAAATAATAAAAAAGAAAAACCCTTCCAATTCTGCCTGGGCTAAGTCAAGAGAGCCCAATCCAATCAAAGTGCAGATGGAAACTGAGTCAGTCCTGGCCTGCGCGTTTCACTAGAAAGCCCGTGTCGATTTTATGCAAATGCAAGAGTGATGCGGTACAAGAAGCTGCACTTGACCTACATAGCTCTTCCACAATTCCTTCCCCAATACAGAGGAGGAGATCACAGGAAGCTGGAAGCGAGGGGACAGGCCTTATTAACCACCGCCCGCACAAGAATAAAAGCAGTGCTACTGTGGCTAGAGGAGGACGACAACAAAGAAGAGTGGCGCCCGTGGAGCGATAAAGATGAGCACCACTGAAGGAAACTGTGCTGGATGCGGTCCAGCCGTTCAGCACTCGTACAAGTCATGATGAGAGCGCTCAGAAATCAGAGCGTGCAGCAGCAGCAGGAGGAGAGAGGGCGGATAGAGTCAAATATTTTTGGAAAATCTAGAGGAAGAGTTGATGATCTGCTTTGGTTCTCCAGTCCTGATGTGCATATGGAACATTCTTTTCTCGCCAACTTCCTCATAAAAAAATGGTTTAGGGTTTGTAGAGGGGGGAAAAAAAAGAAAAAAAAGAAGGCTCAAAAAGCCCAATCCCAGACCAGAGGGCTGAGCCGAGGCCATTCTCGGAGGCTGCTCTCACACAGAAGCAGCACTGAACAAAAAATTCCACACAAATTATACAGGCCAGGCCAAGCCTCGATGCTTTTGTAATTGCTTGCGCAGCCCTGCCCAGAAAAGAAAAGAAGAGAGAGAGAGGGAGAAAAAAAAAACAACAAACGTGGGCCTTGATGATGACCAAGAAGAGCAGACAGACAACAAAAGGAGAAACTGTTTGGTTTGTTGAGCAACAAGGACAAAAGACAGGATGTGTTCACGTCTCATGGCCGGGTCTCGCTGCTCCGTCTGCATGCACATGAGCACACAATAAATAAAAAAAATCATGCACAACCACAACCGGGTCACATGGACCAGTCTGCAGCATGAATATAAATCATTATAAAGTCGTGATGTGAAGAGGAAGCATGGCTCCAGCCCACAGAAACTTTATTCTGAAACCTTGCAGTCATCACAATCCCACACTTTCCACCGATTGGCCGCCGAGCAACTGAGAAATGCTGAAAAGATGCTGCACAACACATTAGCAGATTCCCATTTAGTGGAATGATGAAACATTTACCAACTGGTTTTTAAAAATACTGCTAAGACTTTATATCCCAAAACCCTACACTGCACTTTTTGGACACATTAAACATGTTTTTATCAATTAGAGACAACTAACTAATAAACATACTGGGTTATACTTCTCTATTTCATTCCCAATTAAATGGGGCTGTATGAGTCTAGATGGCTGCAGTGTGCACTAGATACAAATCCTGAGTGGGCTGAGTTTCTTGCCCTGGCTGTAAGAGGTAGTTGGATTTCCTTGGAGAGCAGAGGATTACAGCAGACCAGGTCAAGGAAACAGGACTGTGGGCCAAAGTCTGAGAGGCTGAGACACCGGCCTAGATTGAAGAGCTGCCAAGAGGCTGAAAATACTCAGCATTAAAAGGCAATGTGGTGCTTTGTAGATCAAAAAAAAAAAGAGAGAAGGGCTGTGATGTAACTGAACGCATCCTAAAAACACATTTCCACTTGGCAGAGAGAGTACAGTAGACCAGGAGAAGAAGGCAGGGGGGGGATAACATGCGTCGCTGGACTCAAACCCAGGATGTTGCGGTGGTTCCACGCTCCACACCCTGCGGACTTCCAAACCAGCTCCATGAGATGCATTATGTTATGTAAGGTAAAGAATTCAAGCCACAGGCTGCAATCACAGCCACACAAACACCAACACATGCAAAAAAAAAAAATGCTGGCAGATCCAGAGCAGAGTCTGAAAACAGCCTCCAGCACTGGTTAAAATTAATTAGAGGCATTCTCTGATATTTAATTAATCCCCAATACAGATCAGACAGGAGCAATTTACAGCAAGACCTTCTCCAAGGAAGTGCCAGATATCAGATTATGATTGCAAGATTACTGTGATGTCCAAAAAAAAACGCACATAGTTATCATTTAATTATGATTTCGGAGCAGGCCTGGGGAAACCTCGGCTTTATACAAAAACACAGATGAATTTTACTGTAAATAAAAAAAAAGTGTTCCTCAGAGTCCCTGAGCCAAATCCTGAGCACTGAATACAGCCTTGATGAGATTGTTCAGTCAATAGGCTTGGAGGGCCACCTAACCCAATAATGCGCTCTACAACAAATAACATGCTTCTGTGGGACGGCAACCCACAGGAAAAAAAATAAGCTGTGGTTGGTTCCAGGAGGCTGTGTAAACACACGCTTTTAATCCACTTAGGCATTGAGGCCTGAGAGCAGGTCAAGTGATAGGATGTGGAGATTTATAATAGCAAATGCACACGCACACACTCACTCACTCACACTGTGGGGATTAAGCATAAGGTGGAAAAAGGCTGAGAGCTCAGGTGATGGTAAAGAACATAACAGTGACAGATCCACACACAGATGAAACAGCCTTTTCTTGTGTGACGCTTCACTGCTAAATTTAGAACAGAGGAAAACTTTAAAGATCCCCACTGGGATGATTCAGCTCACGTTCTGCACTAAAACTCCTAATAATACAACAATACTTCCTGCAGTGCTGCAGTGTGTGTTTGTGTTTTTCCGCTCAAAGATGATATAAGGAAGGAGGGCTGCAAATGATGATTATTTTAGTTGTTGGTTAATTTCTGAAATGTGTTTTTGATGAGCTGATGATTCAATTAGACTTTCAAGTGCCATAAAATTTAAAAACTTAAAGGCAATGTCTTCATGTTGTTTGAAAAGCCAAAAACATTCAGTTAAAAAGCAGCAAATCAATCAAATGTGTTAAACTAATCAGTCTCCTTCCTATGTGCCCACAGAACCACTGTAACACCTGTCAATAAAGCCACAAAGTCGGACTCTCACCTTCTTGCCCGTGGAGCCGGTCTTGGAGAGGCAGGACTTCTCGAGGGCCAGGTACCCACCGATGACCTGGATCTCCTCCACAGCGGGGTACCGCTTCTTCAGCAGGGAGCCCAGCTGAGCGTAGGGGGCCTGCGGGGGCGTGGACCCCGGCGGGGCCTCGGCAGTGGAGGCGTCCTGCTGGGGCTCGGGTGAGCTGGGCTGGCCCTCGGTCTCCGCCCGGCGTTTAGGCACCACAGTGAAGGTGTTCCCCTTCTTCCTCTGCACCATGGGGCTGGGGACGGGGACGCGCTGCGGGGGCTCCACCTCGATGTCATCGATGTTTGTTACCGGCAGCTGATCCACTGGAGGTTGCTCTGGGGCGGGGGAGTCTGAGGGGACAGGAGACGCAGCAGGTGGAGAGAGGAGGAGAGATGACGTGGGGACAGCCAGGGGAGAGGAGGGGGGTGAGGACGGGCCAGATGGAGGAGAGGGAGATGGGGCGAGAGCAGGAGATGGAGACAAAGGTTCTGAAGTGGGAGGAGGTGCAGAACTTGTGGCAGCAGAAGGAGGTGGTTCAGGCTTGAATGGCCTTACGACCCTCTCCACCTCCTTGTCTTCCTCCTCCTTCCTCTTTGAGGGGGGGACAGCGGGTGTAGTAGGGGTGTGAGATGTTGGCACTCCCGGTGTGGGCACCTCTGCCTCTCTGTGTGAAGGTGAAGACTTGATGGGACCGGTTGCTCCGGACGAGGCAGCAAGCAGGCGTCGCTTGGGGATCACTGTGAAGGAGTTTCGGGACTGCAGGCGCAGGTTTGCCAGGGCCAGGGCCTGGGTGTCCCCGTCAGGGATCCGGTCAAGGTCCGGCTTCGGAGAGGGACGGATCTCAAAGTCAGGTGAGGAGCGAGCCACCTTGGATGAGACGGGGCTTGAGGGGGTCTCGGCACGGGCACGGCGGGTCTCCGGAGAGCATGGCACCTTGGATTTGGGTGGCACCTCGGCGCCCTCCCAGTCTCTCTCCCTGGTGGGCTTGGTGACCCCCCTGTCTGTCTCGTCTCTGGCCACACCTCGTCCCCCACTGTCAAACCTCTGACGGAAGGAAGACACGGACTGTGGGGAGCCGGGGAGGCGCTGGGGGCTGCCTGGCTCAGAGGCAGCAGGCTGGGGTTTTGGTTTGGAAGACCAGTGGCTCTGGAAGACGGGCGAAGATGGGTGGCTGCTGCCCGGGCTGCTGGGCGAGGGCCCCGGCCTGGGCTTTGGCACCAGATCTGGCTCTGGCTTGGGCCAGAGTCTTGGCCTGCTGCTGGCACTACAATCCAGGTCCAGCAGGTTCTCTGTGCTGTGGGACTTCTTCTGTAACTTCCCATAGTTGCTGTCAAACTTCTGCAGCATCCTGCTCACCCTGCCCTGACCCTCACCCGACTCGTAGGATGGGGCGTCATGGTCGCAGCGGCCCAGGGTGCTCAGGTTCTCCTCGCTCTTGCTCAACGTGGTGTCATAAATGACCACTTCCTTGGCTCTTATCTCAGTAACAGCGCTCCCTCTCCGGTCCAGGAGGTCGTTCAGGGAGCTGTAGCTACTCACACCGTTTTGTTGCCACTTGGACCCCGTTTTAACCCCTCCGGCTTCCGGGAAGTAATCTGGATCCGATTCAATGATGATGATATTCTCCGCACGGATAGTCCGTATGCCGGGGACGCTGCCGTACAGCTCCAGGATGTGCTGCACCGGACGAGCGGCGTTTTCTCGGTCCTGTCGCCTCCTCCGCTCCTTCTCCAGCTTGATGAACGGGTTCTCCTCCAGCGGGCCCAGGCTCTCCTGCAGCACTAGGCTCTCGTGCCTCCCGTCCTCCCTCAGCGTCGCCCTCTCCGCGGCCGCCGGTCGTGTCTCTTTGTTAGTGGCGAAGTGCTGGTTGGCCGTGGTGATGGTGTAGTTCCGCCCGGACCCGCCGCCGCTCGCTCCGCTGTCTCTTTTGGGTCCACCACCACCACTACCACCGCCGCTGCTGCTGCCACTGCCGTTGCCGCCGCTGCCGTTCACGTTTCCCGTCGCCTCGCCGTTAACCCGCTGCGGGCCCGCACCGCCGGGGCTTGTCTCCGCGGCACCGGCGCCCCCAGACCCGCCGCCCTTCGCCTTCCTCCTCTCCAGTATCTCTCTCTTCCAGGCCGGCATCCTCGGGCTCTCTTGTCCACCCTCTTGGCGGAGGACGCGCACCTCTCCTCCGCCGGACATCGCGGAGGGTTGTTCGGGGGGATGAGGGGGGAACGGAGGCTCCGAGGCGGTGGTGTTGCCGCGGTCTGTGCGGCTATAAAAACCTGTATCCGGCTCTGAGTGTACCTGCAGCACCGATCACCGCTCACTCAAACACATCCCTACCGTCTCTTTTTTTTCTCTCTCCCTCTCCTCAGCCTCTCGCCCTCTCATTAGCACACTCTCTCCCCCCACCGCCCCTGAACGCGGCCCCGCCCCTCCGCAGCTGCACGAGCGGCCTTGGCAGTCCCCTCCGCTTCGTGATTGGTCGTCACGACTCACGGACACGCCCCTCCTCTCTCTGTAGACCGCCGCACATTGACGCAAGCCACTCCCGTTTCTATTGTTGACTGGGCAAAGACGGCCTGTCAATCAAACGTGTTGCGTTCACGTTCAAACCGCACCTTCAAAATAAAGACTATAATTAACGTCGTGAAAGGATGTCTCATATCATTAGGTGATATCATTGAAACTGTTTATACTCATCTGTTTCGTTATCAGAAGCACCTATACTGGACTGCCAGTGTTGTATTAAAGTCAGTGTTTTGTAACACGGTGTTACAGTGTGAAGATACAGTGTGAAGATACAGTGAGGTAAGTGTTGGCCTGTCATGAGCAGAGTGTCCTCAGCCGGGTGGAGACGGGACGGTTGTTCATTCAGCAGCACACTCGCCGGTGATGCCACCTGTCGATAATCCGGCTGTAGTAAACACATGAGCCGAGGAGCAGTCTGCTGCACATGAATCAGCACTTAGAGGGCTATTCTTGGGTACTACAACAGATTACTGTACCTCATCAAACATTTATCACCAAACTACAATTAAGAGCAGCAAAGCTAAAGAGCACAGTGGCGGAAAAAGAATCGGTCACCCTCACCCTCTCGTCTTGAATCTGGTAAACACTAGACGGGAATTAAAGTTTAAATTATATTTAAATTTTTATGCTGATATTGCTGTTATAATCTGAAATTTAAAAGGTTGCGGTAAAATAATCAAATATATAAATAGAAAGCAAAACCTCGCATAATTTACATGGAATCTAATGTCAACCACCAAAGGTGATGAATAAAATGTGTCGTTTTCTGATTTGTTCGGTGTGCAATTTGACTTTCACATGATCATGGCTGTAAACCATTATCAAGAGACAGTGACAATAAAAAAAAAAGCAGATTGTATAGGCAACTCGTGACTGGTGTATGGGGAACATTACAGGGAGGATATGACAGACAAAACAAAAACACTGGGATGTTGTTCAGGTTGTGGTTTTCTAGTTCCTATATAAAAGGTGGTGGCGCCACCTTGCGGCTGAGTTGACTAAACCCCTGTCAAAAGAGTGGTAGCTCTCTGTTCAACACTTAGCAGATAAATAAATAAAATCATACTCTCTATACAGCACAGGTAAAATGTTGA
The DNA here is from genome assembly GCF_045865225.1 of Trachurus japonicus. NCBI lineage: Eukaryota > Metazoa > Chordata > Actinopteri > Carangiformes > Carangidae > Trachurus > Trachurus japonicus. The sequence goes on along the minus strand of NC_140918.1, from coordinate 25,945,987 downwards.
TGGTTTATTTACATGTATATACAGATGACAATAAATGTGCCATAACAACAACATAAATAAGGTTTGGTGATTCTCTCTTTCCAAAATCAAAATATACATATTACACAGAATCTCACATCTGGAATTACCTTAAAATGAGGCACACATACACAGTACAATACATAATACATGCAGTCCATACACAAGGTAAGGTCAAATACATTACATATTGTACAAATAAACAGCAATATTCAGGGAAGACATGTGCACACAATTGACTTGTAGTGAAAATCACATTCAGTTCTTCAACATTAGTGCAAGACTGAGCTGACAGCAAGTTACAGAACCAGCGTCTTGCTGTCCAGACCGATCTCACCAGTGGAGCTGGAAAATTAGGCAATCTGGTGCATGAGTTACACTCCCGGTAACAGGCATCAGAGTGACACAAAAGATAATAGATCTAATCGTATTCTGCTGGCGATCAAATGCTTCTTCTGGGAAAAAGCATCAGTGCTGCTGAAGCAGTTCTTCGGGCTCCATTATCTACGAAAGATGCCACAAACTGCCTTGGGCACTACTGCCATTACGTTTAACCTGTCTGTTTATTCTGTGTTGTGTGCACATGTGCATTAAAACATAACTGTAGTATAAATTTCTCTGGCCTATTCTCTACCATGGTAGCAGCACACATGGTCAAAATACAGACTATACTGCTCTGACATGTTCTCCATCCGTTTGTAATCTTACAAAATATCACAACGATTTACAGCCATAATCCATCTCCATGAATAAGGGGCTAAAAAAATGTGGCTGTTGTAACAGGCAACTTTACATATGTTCACACTGCATGGACAAAAGTATGTGATCATTTTATTATTCTAATATGTTACTGTTCTCATTTCAAAGCAACTCTGAAACAAAGGAGCCATCACTCGTTCTGTTTCAGTCTCCTTTAAATTTTGGAGGCTGGTTGCAATGATATGCTCTTTTTCATTTTCATAGGCGTTAGTGAAATTGGTCACCGAGGCTCAGCTCAGTGTTCCCAAATTTGTTGAATGAGGTTGAGGTGGGACCTGTTCTTTACACCAGATTGAGAAAACCATTTCTGGCTTTGTGTATGAAGGGAAATGAAGTCAATAAACTGTTGCCACAATTTCGGTAGTAAAAAATATTACTGTATTGCAGTAGCAAGAGTTCCTTTCAGTGCATCTATAATGTGGAAACCAGAAAAACCAACAAAAAAACAGACGTGCAGACAAAATGCACACAAATGTATACAGAATGTGTGTTACATACTTTTGGCCATGCAGTGCATTTTAGCATTTGGGAACACATCAAATCCTCCACTCCTTCAGGTAAGCAATGGACATGCCTCTTAATTGGGAGCCTATTAAAAACAAATTAGTGAAAATTGGATTCTGGTGTGACTTGGAGCATGTGGGTGGAAAAAAATGAAAAAGGTGCCAGAAAAGAGATTACACTGTTATGCTTTAAATCTCAAATGGCAGATGAAGACTGCTCTGTGATGTGAAATCTAAACCAGTGACTGCCTCCTCTCAGGTGACGCGGCATGCTCGAATCATCAGGAGCTGCAGCAGGATGAACAGCGGTGAGACAATGAGGCCAAACCACAGGTCTCTGGCTTGTTCCTGCTCGGCCAACTTCTGACACAGCAGCACCTCGCACACCAGCTTCAGGCTGAGGACAGTCAGCACCCAGAGGAGCCGCAGGACGGCCAGACGCTTCTCATTCTCCTGGTAAAGACGGATGGACACGATGGCTGTGAAGTAGGTGCTGAGGCCGTCGGCGGCGAACAGCGGGACGAAGACCAGCCACCAGCTCAGCGTGGGCGTGAACATGTCAGCTCGCAGAGCGACCAGCATACTGAAGATCAGCAAAGCTAACAGGTGCAGGAACAGTTCAAAAGTGGCGAAGCCCAGCCACTGGACCAGTTCTCTCAGGGAGAAGAGCATGGCTGAGCGCAGTGGGGTCTTCTACCAGGGACTGGCTGACAGGGGACGACCAAGTCACACACTGGGAAGCCCCTTAGATGCCGGAGTGCTCCAGGATAGCAGAGGGTGGCCGTGGGGTGTCACTGATTATGCCTGGACACAAATGGCAGGGTACCACAGAGCCGACCCTCCTGGCTACATCTTCAAATCCACCCTGAGGAGACAGACTGGTGTCGATGACTGCAGGCAGTTCACTCTCAGCCTCTCTGGAAACCCCTCCTTCCTATAATGAATAAAGACAGCAAATAAGATCAGATAGACTGACAGCCTTTATTGTCCCATGGGGAATGGTCTCACAGTCTGTCCAACATACAAACACATAATACACAAACCCCACCAGACATGAGAAAAAGAAAGTACAAACTGACACATAACATCACTGATAGAAAACTAGAATAAGGTCTACACCACACGCTGCCTGTTACTCAGAGTGGACCAGGCCCAAATCACGTCTCAATGAGTAATGAAAGTACTTATGAATGCAGCCAGCGAATCCAGCTTTCTCAATCATTTCACCCGGGTGTCAGTTCAATATTTAGGCGGATTCAACTCACTTAGATACCGACTGATATTAGTAGACAGAACATAAACCGACATACGCTGTAATATCAACGTTACAGGTCAAGACGAGCCACAGAGAGACGGAGATGATGTAGCCGATCCTACCACTACAATGCAAGCTAACCACAGTCAGACATGATACAGAGCCCGTAATAAGGTCACAACGACAGAACACGCATATACGAAGATGTGTTTGAGGTGTATTTTTACTGCGACGCCGTGTTGTTTTACCTTAACAGCAGTCTGGTGCTCTCCCCTCCATCTAGGTGGTCGCCAAACTGTCAGTACACAAAGCTACCAAACTCTTAGCATCGTAGCTTCGGTTTTTTTCCCCTTTAGGTTGAGGAATTATCGCGAGATGACAAAACCTAGATTCTACGGTGGCCGAGTGGCCTATTCATTTGGCATATCCACTGTAAATTGAACGAAACCCCCTTTTTATACACCTGCAATATCCATAAACACGGCTGTATAGTCCGTATAACTAAAATATAAACAATTCCGCTCCGGTTGTTTCTTCACACGGTTCAATTTTAAGGGGAGTTTTGGAGACTCCAGTCGGTAGGTGGCGGTAGCGCGTCGCCATGTCGCCCGCGAAACGTCGATTGAATAAGGACATAGTTGGGTTTGACTGAAGTGTAGAGAAGTCGCACACTCATACTTACAGGTACTGTACTGTGTTCATTTGTTATTTTTGCACTTTTAAACATTTCTTTGGAGTGTAATGTCACATATTCCGAATGTAGTTACTATGATTGGGTTTTAAACCCGCGTTTATCACATAGCCTTGAGCCAATGTGATAAAATGTCATGCAGCCTACTGAAAACATAACATGTGATCGTTGAATGAAAATTACAGTGGACACGAGTTGTGTGTTTGAAAATATGTCACCTTTTAACTCACTGCTAAGTGTCACAGAACCAGTTGTAATCTGAAAGTTGCATTTACTTCTCGTTCATGTCAGTGGATTTAGGTTTAAGGAAATGACATGATTGTGGTCAGGGTCATGTTAGCACTGCAAACAACACACGTCATTTGATGCATTAGTAAGTAACTGTGTTTTCTAATCGTGACCTGACTCATGTCACTGAACAAGCTAAGATCAAGTATTATGTATGTTACAACGATATGACGAATGCACATTGTATTCACAATCACATATGAATTGGTCATGTTATTTTTAAATGTTGTGTTGTATATGAGTCCAGACTTTTCATATTTGTTGTTTTGTTGGGACATAACGTAACAAAACATGCTAACACTATGTGCTTCTAACCAGAGTCAGTTAATGATTATAATAAACCCAGATTGGTTGATCCCTTGGAGAAATGTTCTCCTAAATCAAGAAAATGATCTGTGCCATGCCGTGGTAAGGGGTTATGCAGAGGAATGGGAGGTCATGGTAATGCAAAAAAAGACGTGGATAAGAAATATGCAAACTTTATTATGATGAAAAGAAAGGTTAGGTAGCTTGACATCCTGCAGCTTGCTGACTGAGCTATGAAACAGAGCCAAGGTGTTGTTTGGAGAAGCAGTGTCACGCATGCTTGGTCAGTTTGAACGGTGACTGAGCTGTGATGAAGCACCAGAGCGTGACATTGATATTTTTGCTCTGCTTGTTAACTAAAGACAAAGAAGAACCTGCCCTGTTCCCTGATTCTCTGTCTGTGTTTTAACACTGACCCTTTCTCTGCTTCAGGGTAAAGATGCAGACACCGGCCGAGTCCATCATCCACAGCGGCTATTTCCACCCAACGCTCAGATACTGGCAGACCTGTGTTGCAGATTTAAGACCTGACAACCTCATCTACCCAATCTTCATCACGTAAATAAGAATTCTCAGTTTACTTCAAATGAATCCAAATTACTGTCAGATAAAATGGTTAAAAAATGGAGTGTATAGTAGCTTGGCTGATGTAATAATGGTCAGAAGAAGTAAACTAAACTGTGCTACTCTGGTATTTGTCATTCTCTACAGAGACGGTGCAGATGCAGTGGAGCCCATTGGCAGCCTACCGGGACAGGCCAGGTGAGAATGACATCATCCACTAATACTTTCATAGTCATCATCTCAGAACTGCACACTTCAGATTTAACAACAAGGTATCAGTTTCTGCTCTTGAGGAAAATTTCTAATTGCACTGTGCTGACGAAGGTGATTAAAGTGTTGAGTACACACACACACACACACACACACACACACACACACACACACACACACACACACACACACAATGTCACCCCGCAGCTGTGACCCCCACTGAGGGTGTTGTCCTTAGATAAAAGCAAGCAGGCAGGGTGGACCCAGAGCCAAACACTGGACCTGGACCAAGATAAGAAAAGAATCCGTTAGACCTTTTATTCCCAACTTAACAAAGCTGAACTCTAAACAGTCACAAAGAAACAAAAGCTTAAAAGTCCAGGTTTCATGGCTGAAAGTTTGTCTCAAACCAAACTTTACTTGAGATTTTGAATTACTTTCTCTTTACATACATGTAGCATATCATGTGTTGTGTACTGAATGTTTATGTATTCTCATCAATAGATATGGGGTGAATAAGCTGGAAGGCATGCTGCGGCCACTTGTGGAGAACGGATTGAAATGTGTGCTGATTTTTGGTGTGCCTGCAAAAATAGAGAAGGTATGTCTGAGAGAGGAGTAAGTTCTGTTTATCACTTTTAAATGAGCGTATATTTAACTTAATTTCTCTTGTATACGGTCAGATATGCTTTCTGATGGTCTAGTAGTCCATGTATATTTAACTCACACTGCAGCCTTATCAGCCAGTATCAGTTTTGGATGTCACTAATGCTGCTGTGGCCGAACTGCCACCAGTTTCTAAACTCTTTGTGGAGTGGAGTCTGTTACAACAGCAGAATAATGTCAGCGGTTTAGGAATGACATGCTCTGTGACCTGGTCTTTCCTCATTAGGATGACAGGGGTTCGGGTGCCGACACAGACGATACGCCGGCTGTACTGGCAGTGAAGAAAATCCGATCTTTGTTTCCAGAGCTACTGGTGGCGTGTGACGTCTGCCTGTGCCCCTACACGTCACATGGACACTGTGGTCAGTGTCACTTCAGATAATTTGCCTCCTGTTTTATGTCACATTGAGAACAGAGTAAAAGGTCAGAGATAATGTTTGTCACACATTTGAGCTTTACTACTTGTTTTTTCTTGCAGGTATCTTGAATGATGACGGCACTCTGAACAATGACGCCAGCTGCCTGCGTTTGGCGGAGGTGGCGTTGACCTACGCCCAGGCTGGTAATTCTTGTTTCTCATTTTCATTGTCATTTCTGCCCTTGGAGTGTGACTGTCACTGCTCTTCTTACTCCTCATTGTTTCTTGTAACATTGATAATCCTTTAAAGGGATAGTTCAACATTTTGGCAAACTGGCCCATTGCCATAATCCCTATAGTTTTAGGAGTAAGTTCGTTACCTTTAATTGTTGGTGTGAGCTATTTTTAGCTAATGGGATTTCTCCAACAACTCCAAAATGCTTTCGTGGACAAGTTGTGACCTGCACAATCACCACACTATGAGATCAGAGACTGCTTGCCAAAAAACTGCCCCCGACGGGAACACGCATCAGCGGTTTTGCATGAATTTACCTCTAAAACAACTCTGTCTCGTAACGTTCAGTTATTATCTCATAGCGTAGTGAATGTGCAGGTCACAACTTGTCCACCAGAGTGTTTTGGAGTTGTTGGATTGTGTATTTGATGAGTTTGATGAGGGAAACCAAGAAATCCCATTAGCCTCTGTAGCGTAGCTCTGAGCAACTCGCGGCTCTGCTCCACCGTTCTAGCTTGCACTGACAATTAAAGGTAACAAACCTTCTCCTAAAACTATAGGGTTTATGGCAATGGGCCAATTTGCCAAAATGTTAAAATATCCCTTTAAAATTAACTTTCAACTGTATTGGTTGCTGCCATAATATGAAGGTTGTTATATTATATATTGTATTCTGGCATCTTGGGAGGTTTCTTTTGTGTATATTTTTCATTGGTTCTTATATTTTTATTCCTTCACAATTTGAAATTTGATTATCTTGAGACAAAAAGTATATAGAGTTTAGTTTAGTTTAGTTTATGTATTTGTTTTATTCATTGAAAAAAGAAAAAGAAAAAGTAAATAAACTAAAAAAAAAATAATGCAACTCCTCAATGAAAGAAAAGTTTAGTTTCCCACATAAGGCTACTGGTGCTATGAAAAAAACAAAAGGATTTGTAGTACATGAAGGAGTAAAGTTTTTTTGTTGTGTCAAATTAAAGTGTTTTGAGGTCATGGGATTGTCAGGATGTTTGAAATTCTGGTAGTGGCCTTTTACTCACTTCCACTTCACCCAGATACTGAAAGTTAAACTTGACTAAACTTTGGAGCATCCCCAGTGATGTTGTCTTGGTCATGTGCTCCACAGGCTGCCACATCATCGCCCCATCTGATATGATGGATGGAAGAGTCAGAGCTATAAAACAGGCGCTGATATCCAATGGTATCGGAAACAAGGTAAATGAATGAAAATGATTCAGAAATCATTTCTTACCGCCAACAAATCCCAACCAAAACTAACAATGTGTGTCAGTCCATCCCTCACTACTTTCTGGCTTTTCTACTTTGCCGATGGCATCCAGCCCCAGACCCACTGGTTCCTGCTGAATAAATAAATCACAGATACTGTATATAATCAGAGTTACCGGTTGGTGACTTTTTTCAGCAGAAAATGGATCCATATTTGGTTTCTCAAGTTGGGTTTTCATGGCAGCAAATCTGTATTTAAGCAAGTGTAAATAAACCACAGTCAATGCTAATGATGAAACATACCACCCACTGCAACTGTGTGGCTCAATGATGTGTTTTTAATAGTTTTTGGAAAAATTGAACCTTCATCGGGTCAAAGGAATCAGACTTGTTAGTGGAACCATTCGATTGTTGTCCTGTAAGTATGTAAATATAGCCAAAGTGTGTTTTTGTAACAGCTGCTTTCATTTTTCTTTTCCTCCTTCTCCAGGTTTCAGTGCTAAGCTACAGTGCAAAGTTTGCCTCTTGTTACTATGGTCCCTTCCGGTGAGTAATGGCTTTTGGATCATGTGTAGAAGAAGGAGCAGTGAACTGGTGTGCTGAAGTGAGTGAACTGAAGCTCCTGCTGTGTCTGTGTACAGAGATGCTGCACAATCCAAGCCTGCGTTTGGGGACAGGCGCTGCTATCAGCTGCCTCCCGGAGCGAGGGGACTCGCTGTTCGAGCTGTGGTATGTTGATTTTCTGTGTGTACCGTACATGTGGGGGATGAAAATGTTGTTGACACGGTTGTGGGAGACGCTGCTGTCGTTGTGTGCTGCAGGAGCGAGATGTGAGAGAGGGAGCTGATATGCTGATGGTGAAGCCAGGTCTGCCGTATCTGGATATTGTGAGAGAAGTCAAGGACAAGGTCTGTAACTAAATCAGCTCAGCGAGGAACAGTGCTGCTGCAGCTTTGCATTTTTGGGGAAACTTGCTCAGTCGCTATGAAACACAGATGGGAAGGTCCCACGAGCATACTCTGCAAAATATCAGAGATTCTTTTTAAAAACTCACTGTGGCTGTTGGAGGAAGTGTCTCACTTCTCCTCATATGTCTCCCCCTTAGTTCCCCTCCCACCCCTTGGCGGTGTACAACGTGTCAGGGGAGTTTGCCATGATGTGGCACGGAGCGCAGGCTGGAGCGTTTGACCTACGGGCTGCTGTGATGGAGGCCATGACCGCCTTTCGCAGGGCAGGTGAGATACGTGAAGAGAGAAGAGGATAACACTCAATCACCTCAACATAGAACTCTCCACTGAGACCCTTACTCATTCACTATTTTTTTTTCATTCATGAAAGTGTAAAGTTACAGGACTCCAGACTGCACCTAAATTGGGGCATTTTGCACCTGAAATTTGAGACGGCACAAGTTAATTATTCATCTACTTGCACATGTGCATGCAGTAAATTTACCTTACACTGGTGAGATGTGGACGAGACGACTCAAAAAATCTGGAATCTGTCATTGTACATGGCAGGCCAATGTGTGCGAGGATCATATATGAGAAAGAAATACGAATATTTGCCTTGCAAGTTGATTTTTACCCCTTAATTTTCTCTCTCTGCAGTAATACAATATATAATTGGCACACAAATTCATAATACATTACATTCAAATCAACACTTGATTGAAAAGGAGTAATAAGAAGAATTTAATTCTTATTTATGTCCAACCCTTACTTGAACACAAAGAATCTTAGTTGGTCTGTCACTTCCTGTTACCTACGCCCTTAATTACATCAACACAAAACAAAATAACCCTTATAAGTTAATTTTAAAGATGAAAACAGCAAAAATTAAACATCCAGGCAAGTTTCAAGTGCATATTTTCAAATTTGATTCTCTTTATACACTCCACACTGAGCTGTTGCTGTTCACACCTGGTAGTGGAGAACTCACTGTGATTATGGTATTTTTATTTTACAGTGAATGAAAGAATGTAAACAGAGGACAGCACTCAAGTATCCCTCTGAATCAGAGACTGTAAAAATGGTTATTGTGCTGTTTATAATTAAAGCGTGATATGCCCTGATACTTGATACAGCCATTTAAAGTGAAATATTGCACTATTATCTAGATTGACAGTATAAACTGAAAACCAGGAGACTGCCATTAACTGTCATCAACCCATTGTGTCTAGTGTAAACCCAGTTGTAGTCTGACTGCTCATTCTCTGACTTTATCAGAGAATGGACACACTTGTTTAAAGTAAATAATGAAAATGTGGATGGAGTTTCTCTTCAATTTAAAACGTTTTGTGCATTCAAATGCATATTATAAGTTTGGAGATAGGTGTGATCTGACTCATCTTTCCTAACCCTGTGATGCAGGTGCTGACATCATCATCACCTACTACACACCTCAGCTGCTCACCTGGCTGAAAGAGTAGAGGAACCAATATCTGAAGCCAAAGGATGAATGGACCTAGAAACAGACCAACAGACAACTACAAAGCTGCCGGAGACTCAGTCATGCTAACAAAGAGCACTAAGGAAAATATACATATGAAAACAAGTAATCTGCCAGTTTTAGCCCTCTGTTATACTCTTTCTCTTCAGTCTTGCGTTGGCAATTCAAATGATGGGCTGTGAGTTTATTGGTGTAATGGCTGGTTTGCTGAAGTGATTATTTTTTTAAAGGAGTCCAGAATCCAACTGGATACTGCTTAAAAGAAGATGAGATGTATTTCCTTTTAAGCTATTGAAGGGCTAATGGTGATATGAGCGTTGAGAATGTAAAAACTTGATAATCTTGTAGGTGTTTTCTAGCAGGAAATGTCTCCTGTGTGTCATTGGGATCAGCTTTAAGTCTCTCAGCTAATGTGATTATGGAATGTATATTTGTATGAATCTGGGCCACACTAATGTCTGATAATATATATGACAACTATCTCAGCTAAAGCACTATCATCCTCTAACATGCTCTTATTCTCTGAGGGAAATAAAGCAATTAATAGTCAGAAGTGTGTGTGTCTAAATTCAAATTTGGTTCATGTTGCTGAATGACTCTGCTGCAGAATAGAAGTCACACATTAGCCTAGGCTTTACTTAAAACATTGAACACCTTATGTGTACGCAAACTGCATACTAAAAGTTTTACATTAATAAAAATGAATTTAAATTTAGTGTGATCAAAGGTGTGTCCTTACAGAACAGTCAAGTATTTGTAGTCAAATTAAGTAAATGTTAAAGGTGCTCTGTGCAGTTTTATGAATGGGTCACACACCACTGACACCAACATACTTGCCATTGATTTTCTTTCTCTGACTGCAGGTGGCAGTGTCACTCCAAGTAATGTCATCAGCAGGGCACCCTGAGTATAACTGCACTAGAGAAAGGAGCAAATACCATGTGAACACTGACATTTATCATGTACTTAATTCACATTGAAGGTGTTGGACAAAAATGTAGCAGGAAACTGTTTTCTATGTAAACATCTAGTAGAGTGAACAGATGATAAACTCACTCATCTGTGTCAGGCTGTCTGAGTTTCTCTTTGTTTTGGTTAATCTGACAGCATGTGCATGTCCTATGACATACTGCATAACACCATACCAGTATGCACCATGCACTATGCAGGCTAGGCAAAAAAAAAGATGACAGGATGCCCTCCATAGGAAAACAGGCCTGATACTACTGGGAAGGAAACCACCTGAGTGCAGTAAGCCGGTGCATATTCTCATTATTTCAAAGGAGGTTAAATCGAAAGCAACTGGACTTAGTTATTTGTCTAGGAAGACGTTTCACCTCTCATCCAAGAGGCTTCATCAGTTCATGTACTGGTCAGTTGCGTACATGAACAGACAAATAACTAAGTCCAGTTGCTTTCGATTTAACCTCCTTTGAAACACCTGAGTGCAGGTGGGCTGGTGCCTGGTGGTGGGCGTTACTGGACCAAATCCTGGTAAGTCACCTTTGAACATTTATTTTATTGATGTATTATTAAGTCATTCCTTTCAGTCATTTGTGCAGCCGCCGTGAGGGTATCATTGGTCCAAAGCTGAGTTTCTTCCCAGTCCGACCGGAGCATGGGACCGGAGCCAGAACTTCGCGGGCTTCACCAGCTGCTGAAGGCTCCGGCTCGGTTCAGATATGACTCATCTTCTTCAATTGTGAGAACCATGTTGGTCACACAATGTTAAAAATCTGTTTTTGTTTAATACTTTCAACACTATACTGTTAGCTAGCTTCAGTTTCTGATATATATTTTTAATTTGTTCGGCTAATGTCGCTAGTCGGCTAACTGTTAGCATTGCCATGGAAAGGGCTAGCTTGCCTTGGGCTAAAATGTTGTGGTTGTGTTTTTGTTACCTCTCCTGCACTCAGTGTGTACCTTTATTCAACTGTGTGTGTGTGTGTGTGTGTGTGGGGTGTGTGTGTGTGTGTGTGTGTGTGTGTGTGTGTGTGTGTTATTAGGGTTGTTTTTTAACTGTGTGTTGCTTCTGTGTGTTTAGTGGCTTAATTAATTGGACTCCAGAAACACCTGGGCACCTGATTACCAAGGTGGGCTGACTGGCTGTGGTCTGACTGGTTGCTGGTGGTCCAGTGGGACATCTTGTGGCAGTGGTCTCTGACAGTAGGTACAAGTAGGAAAATTTGACATTTAAAGTATAGGAAATACATTCACTGAATGTAGACAGAAGACAGAAATGTCCTTTTAAGTTTCCTCTGTCCCTCTGCTAAAAGATTGGAGTAGGGCCTCCTAGGCTATCTCTCTGATCATCAGTGCTGTGCTATTAGTGCTAGTGGTAAATATCAGTCTTACCAACAAAACATTGCACAAGGTTGAACTTACAAAAGGTAACTTTAATTGTAGGCTACTCAATGTGAATTCTGGATTAGAATCACTCAGAAAATAATCTAGTGTTGGCAAGTAGTCAGTAGTCTTTTAAACACATTGACATCACAGTAAGATAAGCACAGGTACAATACATAAATCGTGGCTGAATTCATCTAAACCGTTCTGGTTTCAGGGTCCTGGTTTTGTGTGAGTTGGCCCACCATCACATTGTCATGGGATGTTTTAATTGAACAGGAGAAGGCACTAAATCCCATTCTTATTTTTACTCTTTAACTGAGTCATCAACTCAGCAGCTGGAAACTTTGGGCTTTGCACAGAGAAGTAATAAACCTGACACGGTTTTCAGCTGACTGTCAAACCAATGCTTGGCAGATTCAAGCGAGCAGAGATCAACTGTGACATTCTTTGAGTGAATCAGACCCTGGAGCCATAATCCAATGAAGAATGGTGCGTTTCAGTCCCTGTAAATGATCTGCTGCCATGCATACAAATCAGATTAATCAACAGGTCAACAGCTTCATCCAAAAAGAGACTGCTAGAAACGTATAAAATCCAATATTTTCATACATGCTGACACTGACTTAGAAACTATTACAATACAGTTAAAAGCTGCACGTGCTTGGATCTCAAGCACAATGCACAACTGTATGCACGCAAGAGCAGGCCAAGACCCTGGAAAACCTCCAAGGTGATAATGAATGACGGCCAGGGGGCGACTCAGGCCCGTTTCAGAGGGTTTAGTTAAACACTGCAAAAAATGTCACATATTTCAACAAGTCACTCTGCCTCTCACTTTGCTTTACAATCTGTTTTATTAACTTGAAATGTAAATAAGTTGGTGTGCCTTCCTTGTGTTTTGTGGTGCAGGTTCTATGTTTAGGTGATTTATATGACAAATCTCAGTCTGGGTCGGTCTTATTGTGTAAGGAGGCAGGAGGAAGCAGATATTTTAGGAAATGTCGCAGAAAATCCAGAATAATGTGCAGAGATGATCTGCGAAGTCATGTCAATTCACCAGAAACATTTGGTTAATTACCTAAAGAGAAATAGTTATTTAACTCGCTGGTGATTTCTTGACAGTATAGGCAGTGGTGGGAGCGCACACGCACTTCTTGCAGTGTGTGACGTGCGGGGGCAGAGCAGAGGGCTGCACTGATTTAAGTTGCAGTCATCTGGATGGATGTTATCACACTCAGCGAGACCCATCAGCGCGAGGACCGCGCCGCGCTGGGAAAGTGTCTGTTGGAAGTGCAACAACTTCGTTTTCACGTGGATTTACGCAGCGCACACGCATGGCACTGGCCGGCTGGCACGACGTGATGGTGCGTTTACCGACTTTTGTTTGAGTTTTGAGAGAGACTGAAGGAAGACTGCAGTGAGGGAGAGACGGATACTTATGGTTCGGTGTCAGGGTGCCACAGCAGCCGGCCCTGTCTCCTCTCCAAACGGTGCGCTCTCCGTGGCCCGAACCGCTCTCCGGGACTTTGAAGCGTCTGGGACGCGACATGGGATGCAGAAGCGCGCTGGGATGCTGCCTGCTCGCGGCGTTGTCCTGCTGTTTCCTCCTCCCTGGCTGCACAGGTAACATCACCGTGGCAGTGATGCTCCCGGACAATCACCACAAGTACCCGTGGGCTCTGCCGCGCGTCTTCCCGGCGATCCTCATGGCGCACGAGGACCTGCACGGCAAACACGGACTGCTCCTCGGCCGGTCCATCAACATCCTCAACTACAGCACCGAGGACCCCGCCGCGGGCTCGTGCGCCGAGAGCCGCGCGCAGGTGGTGGCCGTGGACGCCAAGCTTTACATCCAGCCGGACGCTTTCTTCGGACCCGGGTGCGTGTACCCGCTCGCCTCCGTGGGGAGATTCGCGTCCCACTGGAAACTCCCGCTGATCACGGCCGGAGGTCCCGCGTACGGCTTCGACAAGCGGGATGAGTACCGGACCATCGTGCGCAGCGGGCCGTCCACCACCAAGCTGGGGGAGTTCACCAACATCCTGCACACGCACTTCAACTGGACGTCCCGGGCCGTGGTCATCTTCCACGACCTGCGGGTCGACGACCGGCCGCACTACTTCCTCTCGGAGGGGATCTTCCTCAACCTGAAGGAGGATTTGAACATCACGGTGGAGGCCCAGCCGTACGCGGACGACTACAAGTACTACAAAGATCACATCAGTTTTATGAAGGACCGCGGGAGAAGTAAGTTCATTCTGAAATTAAAACAAAAAAACGTGTGATTTAAAGTTTTAAATCTGAGAAAGGGCTAACAACTTATTCAGGCCTGTGGTGTCAGACAGAATTCACCTTAAGTGTTGTAGCCTACACGAGCTGTTTTTGCTACTTTGTCTTTGAGGCATGTGGCATTATCTCAAAAATAAAGCAGGCCAGCAGCTGGCTATGGTAAAGATAATGTCAGTGGATGGAGAAGGAAATTCCCTTTCACTAGAGTAGACGATCGGCATGGGAATCACTTCAGTGGAATTGTCTCACGCTGGTGCTCAGATTTACATCTCTTATTCTAGGGTAAAAATATTTAATGACTTGAGTGCATCGGTCTTTGCCTTCTGCTGCAAGGGAGGAGACATATTTAAAAAATGTGTATTGAATCTGCATGGAGCACTCTTGAGGTGTTTTACACACAATGTTGCTGGGAGATCCCAGGGTTCACAGAATGAGGTCACAGTGGAGGTTTTTCCCAGCAGATCCAAACGGAGGTGGACTGGAATAGGTGCAGGGAAAAGCCTGTTTATTCCGGAGTTATTACAGAGGAATGTTTAGGCTGTGGGTAGTCTGCTGCTGCTGCTGGTTTATTGCCTGTGGAGGACCACCACCTGCGATTTTTAAAGAGAGAGAGAGAGAGGGGAGACACAGACGCACACACATGCACGCAGAGGTCGTGATCCAGTGGGTGCCCTCTCAGCCAAAACAGGCTTTGTGTGAGTGGTTGTCTGCGTGCGTTCCTGCCGCTGTTCAAGATCCAGAAGGGGTTTATTCGATCAGTCTGGTCAGGTCTTTACAAAGTCATGCTGCGAAGCCAAACTCTATCCAAAGCCGCAGAAGTTTATTTTAAATCCTAGTCGAGAAGTTTCCAAAGATATCAAATGTGTCATATGCATTTTGGTGGGGGAGATGTGTGCAGCATTTCCAGTTGATGGGGTGATGGAGACATAAACATGGAGTTCTGGGTTTGAACGTGTCACTCAGTGGAAACATCATATAGCCCGAGTGAAGAGCTGGAACGAGATGATACAGAATATACATATGATGCTCTCAGCAGTGTGGAATGAGCCGGTTTTTCCAGCCCCTGAATGTGTAATTGTAATTCATTTCTAAATAGTTTCTCAAGTTGCAAAGCAGTTGTTTGGTTTTTAAAACGTAAAAAAATAAATAAATCAGATTTTGTTTATGAACATATTTATTTGATGAGACGCGGATCACACAGCAGAAAGGCAGTTAATCTCTCCTCTCTGTTCTGGACTGAAGTTTAACTGGAAGCATTGTGAGGCAGATGTCCTCATTACTGCTGAAACGTTAATTGGATGATGGCTGCGTAGCGAGGTGTGTAAAGTGACATTCCTGCATTTCTGCAGCTGTAATAGATGTCTTTATTCAAGCTAAATGGATAACTGCTGATGTTTGATTTTATAAATGAGACGTTAATGAGCCAGGTTTTGGGTTGCCAGGTTTTAAAAAAAAAAAATCCCTTTAATTTATTTTTATAAGGTAAAAATGAAGTAACAAATGCTAATAATCTTCAATACATGACTTTTATTTGCCTTGTTTCTTGGAGTTGCAGAGAAGATTGATATTGATCTCACGTCTCGAGACGGAGTCAGGATGTCTTTTAGCTTTTAGCTTAGCTTTGCATAAATAAGTCAAAACAACTCGTATGGCTCTGTCAAAAGTCCAAAAATAAAACTTCTCATCAATTAATACACTTATTCTTTTATTTAACCTACATATGCAGAAAAGTAAAAACACCAGTTAGAGTAAGTTATCTTTTTTGATGAAACACAGCCAGGCTCAGGGAGTGTGTACAGCTTCCTGAGTCCTCACGGTCACAGTGCAGTCAGCGTACCTGCACCACTGAGCCCGCTCCGACATCAAAAACCAAAAAAACCCCACAGCTCACCACTGCATCTGGCAACCCGGCACTATAACCAAAGATTCTGGGCTGCAGGACTTGGCAGAGTTTAGGCAGGAGATAGTTCCAGCAGGTAACTCCCTCGAAAAAACCACAAATAGCCGTTTTATATTTCTGCTCACGGTCTAATGAATCAAACCAGATGAAATGTGTTCATTAGTGAGTTTTAGAGGTGTTGGTAGAATGTCAGGAAGGACTGGGCTGTTTTCCTCTGCTTCTGTGTCTGTATATGAGTGAGACAAACCATGTCCCGGCTCCAGTGCAGCATATAACACACACACACGTGGCACTGACGTTGTTTATCAGCTCTCGTTTCATATTCCTTTTCAAGAGATGAAAGTGTCAGGCTAGAGGTGGATAAACAGACAGATTTTTTACACCATGGTTAACCTAAACGTTTTTTTTTGTTTTATTTTGTATTAGTAGGTTGTTTACTTCCAATGAATGAAGTCATTAATAACCTCTGTTCTCATATTCCTAACGCTCAGAAATGTTTGTCAAGAGGGATAAGTTACTAAAATCCAAGGTGCAATACCACAATGAAAAATGAGCTGAGTTAAAGTGCAGTCTTTACAGTCGTATCAGTGATGCCCCTCACTGTTTTACATAAACCAAGAGCGCAAGATGATGATTGAATCTGATTGAAATGTGGGTGTAAAAGAAACAAATCTCTAACTCCGGGGATGTTCATGCTCTCAGAGCAGTTTAAAGGGATTACACGCTCCTCTCAAGACACACTTTTCCAGCCAGTCAGTCTTGTGCGTAAACCTGACTGAACCTTAATTACAGTCACGTCGGATCAGAAAACACCAGCATAAATGTTTTCACATTTTTTTATAATGGTGATTTGTGGCGCAGATGAACAAAGTCCTTCTGCTGATAAGAAAACAGGACTTTTGGAAGCCAATTACAAATTACATGTTTTGTCTTTTAGTTTCAAGAACAATATTTCCCTCTGAAATGTAACGCACCTTCATGTTGTGTTACATACATGGCCTTCCCGCTGTTGCTTGTTCGCTACAAGGCTGACACACAGTTATGTCAGCCCGACGTTTTTCTCAAATTGTGATGCCCGTGGTCTTTGGACTCTGAAATGTGTGGCTGATCGTGATAGTGCATGGGTGTGTTGCAAATATTTATCTGCCTATACTCCTGGGAGTGTTTCGAAGGGGAATCAGTTTTGGAAGCGGCTCAACATCTCAGAGCAAAATCTGCCTCCAACCAGTAAATCTTTTGGTATTATGGTTTTTGGCACAGCGGTAACAATCTGAGCTTTAAACATCTTAATCTGTTGTTACAGTAACTGCATCAACAAATGGAATAAACACAGTGTCAAGGTAATTAAAGGGTGGTACGGGGGGGAAAGAGGTGAAAGGTGCAAGCAGCCAAATGCCCCCCTCCCATCCCCAACCCCTCACCCCACCCTTTTCCCAGGATGAGTTATGGAGCTGCTGCAGTGAGCTGGAGGTCACGGGAGCTAATGGTTTTGTCAGGGCTTGTCCTGGCTCCGCGTTCGGCTCACTTTTCTCCCGGCAGATAACCTCCGGGCCATCGGGGCTGAGAAGTCACACGATTGGCAAGAGGCTGAGCCGAAGAAGAAAGTGTAAAACCGGGGGTTTTATTGTGAAGCCACACATTGTTGGAGCCTTTACAAATCTCTTTAAGGAACATAAAAAAAGATCACGCAATCTGTTGATCAAAAACAAAGTATGGGGTCATGAAGAGGTGATGGTGAAAATGAAGATGATCTATGGGAAGGCAGTCTGAACGACTTAACATTTCCATCCCTGGAGCTAAAAGCAGTGAAGCCAATTAGCTTTGTAGGTGGGATTAAGAGTGTGGATGCAATCTTCTCGTTTAATTGGCATGATAATGGTGCCGATCATAAATGAGACTGATGCAGATGCAGTCAGATGAATGTCGAAACTTCAGAAATAACTTTATAAACTGGCACAGTTCTCTCGCTCCCAGCCGCTTCCATGGCTTCACTGGCAGCTGCAAATGACAGATGGAACAGATACACTTGTTACTGATTAGTTACGACAAAACAAAACAAATCAGAGCCGTAGTTTTGTCAAATCAAGTCGATATATCACTGAATTTACAGTCATTTGAAAGTTATCGGGGTCAATTGGGACTGGGGGAATGTTTTTGCACCAGTCCTTTGTGATTTGATGGATAAGATCACAGGATGTTGCAGTTGCCAAGCAAAAAATTTCAAAATCACCAACATGTGAATATTTGAGTGGTTTTTTTTTGTCTTTTCTTTTTTAGATCTGCTCCAAAGTGATGCAAACTATTTTCTCATCCTGGAGAGAAGCATATAACCTTTCACCTGATCTGAAAAACATGAAAATCTACTTGATCATTATTTGATTGACTCCAGGAGGTTGACATATCATTCTTTTGTGGTTTTGACATGAAGAGTTAACTCATCCAACTATAATATTAATAAGAAAATAGATAGATACAAAACAAACAACATTAATGCATAATCGTAACAGTGTGTCCTTACATGTGAGCATATCAGCATGTTTTATTGGAACTACAATCTATTGAAAAAATAGTGTTGACCACAGTTCATTCACCTGCATTATATTGGTATGGAGGAAGAAATCTCAGATCGCTTTTTCTTTTTTTCTTCTTTTCATTTCATTTCATTTTCTTTTTTGCAATTTGGCAATTTTTTTATTTTAAAGTACAGGTTTCAAACTCATTTTCCATCTCTGGTCCAGTGTGAGATGAACAACCCTATGAATGTATTCAAGCTCCCATCACATTCTTGAGTGACACTCTCGTCTTGATGCCTTTCACTCCGTGAATGGCACACGAGAGGGAAAATTTCAGCCGTGTGAGTGGAAGAATACATCAGGCTGTGTGCTGGGTCTTTTTTCTCTCTCTTTTCACTACGTATGCCAGGGGTTTTGTCGCTGCCAGTGAATAATGAAAAGCGTGTCCCTTCACAATAAAGCTCAGGTAGTGCCTCGGAGTAATTACAGAAATCCTGTTTCCTGAGTGAAAACATTCCCAGGATGCACCAGCAGCAGGAGCAGGTTAGATGAACTGGATGTTGGATGTTGCTCACATGGATTCAGCTTTCCACACAAAGGAACGCCACATAGGCGAAGCTACAAGTCGTAAAAGGCTCCCAGACAGATTAGAACATGAAAACACAGGATAATCTTCTCTTAGAAAGATCCAGCTATAACACAAACATGACACAGAGTCATGTTAGAAAATCCTTCTTAATCCAATTGCGAAGACGACAAAATCACCCTGAGTGCAGTAATTGGCTCGCTTCTTGTATGTGCACTTGCATGTGATTATCTGTGGAGCTATTCAGAACAGCAAAATGTCCCAATTTACAAACCAAACCAAACACAGTGTGATTAAGAATTTAAATCATTTTAATTATGAGGCAAATGGAACAGATGTGCAGGAACAAGACTTATTTTCATTGGTGCAGAGAGTTTGTATCACCGGCCTTCACATTAACTACAAACAAGCGATCTTCATCCAAGCTACTACAGTCTTAAGTGTTATTTACTTATCTGTCTTTTTATTGCCTTGTTTCAAGAGACTCAAACTCAGCTCCAAGTTCCTTAAGCAAAATGAAACCTCTCTCTCTCTCTCTCTCTCTCTTTCTCTCTAACTTTCTGTCTATATGATAAATAATAATTGAATGAACATCATGAACACTTGTGCTCCTGTTGAATTGTATTGTGTTACACTTAGAGGCGTATGTAGGGCTGTTGTATTAGGGCTTGGGTATACAGAAGAAAATGTAGTCGTACAGAGAGTAAAACGATGTGTGGTGATATAAAATTTTTAAATTACACCAGTCCTGAATATTTTGGCAACACCCACAGTAGCAGCGAGTGCCCTTCAATAATACAAGCCCCAGAGTGGCACTGAAAACGACACGGGTATCAAGCACACGCTGTAAGGAGCTCCTCCGTCATAGAGGCAACAGAAAAAAGACGAGCTTTTCTGTTTACAACAGGAAAAAAAAATGTGCTGAAAAGAGTCATTGCTTCATGTTGTTTTGATAAAAAAAGAGCTGGAAACATAGTCGATGGTTTTGAAATGCCTGCATGTGCTGTTCGAAACTTAATGTATCACATCTAGTACCTGCGTGTGCTGTTTCCTGTGAATCCCTTATGTGTGGTTATGCAATTTGAACCGTGTGCCAGAGGAGCCTGACTCTGCCAGGAACAATGAAAACTACAGTGTACTGAGTGGCTACTGCTGAAAAAATTAGTCATAAAGTCTTTAAAAACATAGGGTTTGAGGCAGTGAAAATCATAAGGATTATCACATTAACAAATGCCAGCCAATCAGAAACAAGCATGCATTGTGGTCAGAGCGGTATTACGCGATGGCAGGAGGGTCTATGCTTAGAAAAACGAGCGTGGAGCATAGAAGAAAAAAAAACAACAAGTTGTTCACCTCTCAGGAGTTTTTCTGTGTTTGTCTTGCTTCACTCTTCTTGGTTTAGGCCTCTTTGTAAATGTCATTTCTCAAGTGTCATTATCTTGAAACGGCAACCTGCGCTGTTATCAAGGAGGAAGTACCCAGAGCTTGTGCATCCGTCCTCTATTTGTGTGTGTTATTGCATCGTATGCTATCTTGCGGTGTTGAGAAATTCTGGATCTACATCAAACACAAACCTCTTGGCTCAGCTTTCCATCAACCTGCAACTATCAGACTGAAAACAAACACGAGTGATGAAATGAAAACACGGGGTAAAAAAGGAGACTTGATAATAGGAAATCCTTCAAACAGTCTTGTCCTTATAGGTCAAATATTTTACACTTTCTTGTGTTTTATTTGAATTATTACTGTAAGATGGTATATTTGTGGTTCTGGGTGTGTTGTTATATCTTCTTTCTCAGGCCTCTCTCTGGAGCTCTACAAACAGCAGGTCAGGTGGTTCAGAGTCTCTCTTCTGATTGGCTGATTGTTTTCTGAGTGATGGAATTAAAATATAGCAGATTTCCAGTAAACACTGTGAGAAACCAAATCCTGCAAGCCTTCATGGTGGGTCTGAGGGCAGTGACAGCTTTGTTGTAAACATCACAAAGTTACACAAGTTCTGACGACTCGGTTTAAGGCTCGGTTTCTGAATTCAGGCTGTATGCACTTCTCTGTGGACTGAGCCTTTTGATGATTTCACAGCTTTAATGTAGAACCTAGACCTGCTTTATAATCCAAAAAGACATGAAAATCTCACTTCATACAATAACTGGACCTTTAATGACAGGCCAAATTATGTAAGAAGGAGCTTTTCTGCAGTGTAGAGAGCAGAGCAGGGCTGATTACCATCCTGAAGTCTGTGAAGTGGAACAACTTGTACCAAACAATTTAATGTGCTTTTGTGTAAAGCCTCAGCAGGTCCATATACTGTACAACCGCTACAACACAGGAGGACATTTTCCCTCGGCTGTGTAGCAGCATTTACTTTGGGAGCGGTCCAGGAGACAGCAGGACTACTTGGCATGGCGAACCATGTTGGAAGAGATGAGAGTTGGGGTCTAAGCAGCAGCCAACTTTGGTCTAACACATGAGGAAATGTCTGCTAACTGGGAGTGCTGCCTCGGAGCTGGCAGCAGCCACTCTGACATACGCTACAAATGGAAATAATGTGACGTTTAAAAAAAAAATAAAAATTATTGATTCAATGACAGGAGGTGGCCGGGTGAAGGTAGTGAGTAGAGACACTGTCAGAGGCTGCAACAGAGGTCTCAGGTTTGAGTCCCGCAAATTCAGAAGTGTAGTGTCTTTGTGCAAGACAGTGAATATCTATCAGGTCGCTGATCAAAGCCAAAACCTCAGACTTTGAAACCCAGCACTTACTTAGCGCTTACCAAAATGTGTCTGAAGTACTTAATATCGAAGGCTGTCACATCGTGCAAGTTGGCAATGAATATTTGCTGAGATGTGTCATTTTAATGAGCTGTTCATCAGATTTAAAACCAAAATCTAAATTTATTAAGTAACAGTCGGTTTTTTGATATCATTTTCTTGAGGCAAAGTTTTCAAATTCTTGCTTGTGTTAACGTACATTTAACATTTTAAAATTGCCCTTTATTTTAATTTAATTATATTATTTCACTTGTTGACCTGAGAAGTTTTCAGTAGCCTAATATCCAGCCTTATTTTTGAATTTGAATTGTTATTATTTACCTTGGTAGTTTGCACTATATGATGAAATCTCCTCTAATATTCACCTTGAATAATTTCTGTCTCCAGTTTCACCTTTTTGCTGCCTTTTGTCATATCTGCTGCAGTGATGGGAACGTGTGTCAGAGCCTAACTTTTATTCGAATCATTGCAAAAGTTGAAATATCCACTAGTTTTCAGTGTGTTAAACATAGCTGACACTATCTTATTTTGTAAAACTACAAAAAATAGCAGAAAATGTGACCCACAGCTCTGAGTTTAACAGACACTATTAGTATTTCCAGCTGGATTGGTATTACAGAGATATATAGATTTTCAGCCCCAGTAAATGTGTGGATCTGGTTGTCTAACAACTCCAGGCTCCATTTTCCCAATAGTTTAAAGAAAAAGAAGTCAGATTCCTGTAGGAAGAGGGATTTTTACGCCCAGCTCACTGATGTTGTGAAATTCAACACAGGTCACAGCTGAGCTTTAAAACGTCAACACTGTGCTGCCTGAAAGGAAATTTGAGGATTTGGGCAAGTTACAACAAAATCAACGAGTGTATATACAAGAAAAGGGCAAGTAAAGTCCCGCCCCCTTGCTACAGGCACCTCCCACTGCTGTGGTCAGACCTCCAGCCCCGGACCAGACCAAGGCTGCCTCCACCCTCTGCTTGTTTGTGACCGCTGCAGATGAAATCTGATGTGTGAAATTTATTCCTTTAACTCATGAATGTTTTAGTCCCAACGATTTCTATTTTTATCACACACGTGTTGTCTATTATTGTGCTCTAAATGTCTTGTTGTCCTCAGCCAGTGTTTATGGTTATTTTAGTCCGCTCCCCAGTGTAAGTTAACATGTTTCAATGATTTTCTGGAACTTCTGGAGAGTCAGTGTTTTGCAAGATGACAAAATAAGCAGATTGATTGCTGCATTAACAAAAACCAAAGAAAAACAACACACTTGAGTCTAGAAAATTCTTGAGAGTTGACACATGTTGATTCATACTGGAAACTCGCTGAAATGTAACAGTTCTGGCAGATTTAGTCACTTGTTTTACGAGAAATGTATTTTTGGACTAATCGTAACACTAAATATGATGGATTTTTACAGTGTTTAGAAATAAAGATAAAGGTCTTTGTTATTGTCATTGTGTCTGCAGTCGTATACATCTGCGGCCCTCTGGAGACCTTCCTGAACATCATGAAACTGTTCCAGAGTGAAATCCAGGACCCAGAAAACTATGCCATCTTCTATCTGGATGTTTTCGGTGAGAGCTTGACGGATCGCAAACCATGGAAGACCCCTGACTCTGACAGGGTCAATCTCACTAAGGTCTTTAAGGTACAATGAACGCAGGACACACATACTCATGCATGCCCATACATGCACACACGTAGAGTTTATGTAAAAATAAAAACAAACAAACAAACTTGGATCTGTTAGATTATCACTCTTGATAAATTGAGACTGTGCTCAGATTCTTTGTAGATTTATTGAGTATGGACTGTCACTGTTTCATCCGCTTTGTAATTGGAGGCAGGAAATAATACAAGACCAAAACCACCATTTGGCATGGAAAATGGATGTCTGAGAGAATGGATATTTAATTCCCCGTTTCTGTTCGTTTTCTCTCTAAATCCCATAATCTTCACTGGGCTCTGTTCACTGAGTTACACAGAACCAAGTTCTTAAACGTTGATGAAAACCAACAGTTGACTCAAATATGATACTCATCAATTGTTTTAACTCAAGTGTCACTTATTCCAAGAAGTTTCTTAAAGGTCCCATATCGTATAAAGAGAGATGTCCATGCCCATTTTGATTGTAGAGCGGGGCTTGGTTCTGATGTCAAAGTCTTAGTCCACACAGAGGAATACACACAGCTTGTACACACAGCTTGTATTCAGGAACTGATCCTTAGAACCAGCCGTCTGTAACTTTGTGATGTCACAACAGAGCAGTCACTGTCCTTCAGCCCGTCCACACCCACCATCTGATGTTAATTATGGGACCTTTAAATAAATCCTCCTGAAACCAAGCCCATCACTATTTGGTATTTTTTTTATGAAGTAGAGTCATTAAAGCTGTGTTTTCTTAAAACCAGTGAAAAGAGTTGTTATTTCTAACACAAAACGTCCTGTTCAAGAATATATTTTAAATAGGGGTCTCTGTCTTATGCCAGTTAATAATGACAGGGCCTGCAGCACTGCAATCAAAAACAATGAAATAGGATTTTATGATAAAAAAAAAAAATTACTTTTAAACAGCTTGTCATGTGTTTATTCAGCCTCTCAGTTTCTAAACCATTGAGTGTACAAATCAGAAAAGCTAACAAATTGCTTCCAACACAATCAGAGTGAATTGCCAGTTTCTATTCTGACATTGTTTTAAGATAGCGTGTTCTCACTGCCGATGTTAAATTCAACAGACTTATCTAAGACTAATCACTACAAAAATACAGGAACGTGGGCAGTGATTCAAGGTCCCGGTGTCTTTGTCCAACTGACTTACATTACATGAAGTAGTGACTGTGTTTCAATTAACATGTCCGTTGAGAGAGGTGACAGTGAGCCAAAACACGGTGTTGGAAGCTTTTATGGTAATTTGAAAAGCTCATGTTCACTCACGTGATCGAAGAAGCTGCAACATTTTTTCTACGGGACAGGCAAGCTGATTCTTCCCAGAGGCCCCCCTCCACCCCCCAAACCCTTTCAGCCACTTCAAGGAGTGAAATTCTTGTGTGACATTAATGAATTGGGGGGATGTGTTTTCCCCGGAAGCTATTTAGTCCTACAAATTAGTACAATGAGACATAACAGAGTGGGCACAGATGTGCTGCTCGTCTAATGTATTACCCTAAATGTCACTGTGGCTTCTCTTAACTGAAGTTTTGCAGGAGAGCAGCTATCTGCTATAAATCCAACATAATTATGAATTTATTAAGTCAGTCTCTGTCAAAACAGATGTAATATATGTTTGCTTTAAGTGTCTCAAATGCATTTGAAACATAAACTTAAGACAGTCGAGAAACTAATGTCTTCCATTTTTTGTCATTTTTAGACTTAAAGGTGATTTACTTTTGTGCCTGTAGGCATAGTTACAGTATATGCAGTATTTATCTCAGCGCATTTGGAAATTCCCTCCATTCATCCCTCTGCAGTGAGTACTATTAGCTAACAGGATTAGAAAAGTCAACTTTAATAATAAATCATCTAATAATTTAACTGGATCTGTCTAAGATGGGAAAATTGGTTTTGAGGATAGAAGCTCTAACAGATCCAAGATTTTTTGCAACTTAAAAATATATTTTTTCATCTAATTAGAAAAATTACTAATGTACATTCAACAGTAATGATGCATAAATGTTCTCTGGGTTTGGATCTGTTTCAAGAAAAAAAGCCATTTAGAGACTGGAGACTAGATTTATTGACTAATTCACATGTTTGTTTGTTTTTTTAAACGAAAAAATACTCAATAATCTCAGAATATGTTTACCCTTAGTTGAACTGCTCCTAACCTTGGCTGGAGAGCAAACTTTGGTCTCAATTTTGCTGATATTGCAAAGCATTATTTGGCTGTTAGTCATAACAAGGCTCATTATAACAATGTGCTTCTTTCAGAGCGATAGTTGCTTGTGGAAGTTTGTGGTTGGACTCTAACATTTACCATGTGAAAAATCATGAAGGAATTGATCGTTGCCAGTCACTCTTTCTGAATGAATTTTTGGGCAATTTTCTGTTTTCAGTTTACTTAATTTCATCATTTTATCTGTAAAACTGGATGTGAAAATCTAGATGTGATCTTAAAAAGGCAGAAGAATATTTACATCATACATACAAAGACACCTATTGTAAGAATCTTCACAAATTGAATAGATTTTTTTTTCTTTCTAGTACAATGTGTTACATGATCCTAAGATAGCGACACTCAGAAATTTGAGAGCAGAAACAACAGATGGCATGAAATAAACCATCTGTCTGCTTTGACATCAGATGATGGATACAGTATTTTCTTTTGGCATTGGCCTGGCTTAGACAGGTGTGCTTAAACTGAGTAGCACAGACACCCAGTCTTTGAAAATCAACTGTATTTTTCATTTTATACCATAGACACTTAATTATGGAAATGATCGAATGCAATACCAGTATATTTTGAATCCTTACCCTGAAATACAAGCTAATTGACCCATTGTGGTGTTATATATAAATATGTTTAAGTTATGTAATTTATTTTTCATTTTATACTGACAATGGCTTCTATAAGGTTGCAGTAACAGCTTGGAAAATTTCACTGTAAACAGACATTTTAAAAACAGTTGAAAAACAGCTAGCATCCTCCCACTTAACCGAACTTACCTTATGTTGGATTAATGAAAGTTATTACACACCGCATCAACTGTTTGGTCTGTTTGTTTCTAATATGAAGAAATAGCAGAAATAAGCCTGCCTGAAATAGCATGCTGAAACATTAGCTGCTACACAAATTAGCTGCAGACACACAAAAAACAAAACAAAAAGATCTTGTGGACAGTGGTGCATGCCCAGAGTGATCTGTTGTGCTCAAAAACAGTGACAAGAAACATCACTGACTACTAACTGTAAAAACAAGATCAAGTTTTTCATCCATAACTTCATTATCGGGTGGAATAAAACGGTTTTGAAAACATTAAGGATGGAAATGAGAGATAGCAATTTATAATTCACAGTCAGAACGTTTTCACAAGATTTCCCAGTGTCATTTTCAGACTGAAAAAGACTAACACATGTCATGGCTCAATCCTCAAGTCGCATTTCTCAATCTGTGTCTGTGTCTCTTCCAGTCTGTTTTCATCATAACCTACCGGGCTCCTGATAATCCAGAGTACATAGACTTCCAGAAGAGACTCCATGCCAGGGCTAAAAAGGATTTCGGTGTGCACTTGGAGCCATCGTTGGTAAGTTATAGCCTATGAAAACCCCGTGCATCATGACCTCTTTAATCTTTTATGGGATATTCTGTGCCGAAAATTCCCCACTGTGCTGTGTAATTGTCAGCAGTTAATGAGGAATGATGTTTACAATAATGTTAGCAATTAATACTTTTACTTTTACGACGGCTTTCATCTCAGCCGTTTAAGTACGTGAGTTTCACAAAAGTAAAATAAACTGTAATTTTGAAAGAAGTTATAATTTGTCCGATTGGCCAAATATCGTATCATTTCATAGAAGCAGGCTCTTGAGGCCTGGCTTAAGGAAATATTAAGTAACTTTTTATGACATCATTAAGGTCCCGTGCCAAAACCCTGTGTATTGCATCTAAATTTCGTCCCTCTTCTTGCAGATGGACTACATTGCTGGCAGCTTCTATGATGGCTTCGTGCTGTACGCGAAGGCCTTGCAGGAGACTCTGGCGGAGGGTGGAGCCCAGAACGACGGCATTAACATCACCATGAGGACGCAGAATCGCCAATTCTGGGGTGAGCAAAAGTCTGAAATGTGTCTTTTTTTCCCTGTTTTACATGCTCTCAGTGATTACAAACTTGCAGCTACACATAGATATATGTGTATATGTGACCTTGTGTTTTTCAAGCACAGAAAATAAGTGTAAATCAGTCCAGGAGCAATCCTCGCCAGTAAACATGCCGTGCGGGCCAAGTGACCGGCCCAGCTGCACAGCGCTGGAAAGCACCATTGACCCAAAGTGTGATTAAAATTTGCCCTTTCAACACAATAATTACTGTGTTATTGAACAGTTATCACACAACACTCCAGTTAATAGTCCATTTGATGCTTGATGTGGGTGCTCGTACACTTGCTTGTTTATGTTGTTGCCTGCCAGATCTGCTTTCACATCAGGCTGGAAGAAGCAGAACAATGGGATTTTGTAGCTTCAGCTCCAGAGTGTTGATGAGGGTTGTTTTGCTTTTTGTTTCTGGTAAAGAAAACAAGAAAAGGAAAGCCCACGTTTCAAACAAAGAATGGAAACTTTCAATTCATTACTGTGGCTGTTTGGATAATGTTTAATGCTATCTGTTTTTATGGAAGGAAAAGCTTTTCAGATATCCTGCACTGACTCAGCAAATGCATTTTTCTAAGAGGTTACCTTTCAACTCCGTTTTAACCTTTACTTGGCACAGAGTAATGCTCCGTGCTAATGGAGCTATTTTCCACATAGAAATTAAGCTGAAAATCGTGACATGTAAATTGCAAATGATACTGAAAATGACGGTGGTACTCCCATTTTCATCATTATGTGTTGAATCCATTTTAAACGGCAGTATGAGTGGTGAAGAAATGAATGTTGTGTGCCCGATGGGTGCTCTGAGCGTCTGTGTTTGAACAGTGTGAACCAGCTCAGAGTAAAGTCAAACTCTGTCCCTTGAAGGTTGATTTGTAAAGACCTGTTTTCCTGCTGTAAGTCTTCAGGTAACACAAGAGGAGGGGTGTTGTAGAAACTTCTCTGGTGTCTGTTTGATATGGGAAGGGACGAAGAATCGAAATTTAAAGGCTCTTGTCAAACCACCCTGCAGCCTCTCTCTACCCACCTCCACTCCGTTTGTACATCTGTGTGGAGGGTCTGCCACATGAAGTGCCATCCATACTGTATTGTATGATATCCAGATAGTGTGGAGTGAGTGGGTGGGTGGGTTATAAAACCCTCCAACAGTGAGTCAACATCAATCTGACTTGCTGACCATGTGCAAGACCTGTGTCTTCATCATGCAAGACTGTCAAATGTTAGCTCTGTGCTCTGTGCTGTATTTATAACCTATAACTTAAAGGGATAGTTCAACATTTTGGAAAATGTGCCATTGCCATAATCCCTATAGTCATAGTGGTAGGTTCATTACCTTTAATTATCGGTGCATGTTGTTTTGAGATCCGCGAGGCAGAGACGTGAGCTGCTCAGCAAACACAATGGAGGTGAATGGTACAGGTCACCTGTTCCTCATCAAACTCATCAAATACACAATCCAACAACTCCAAAACATTCTCGTGGACAAATTGTGACCTGCACAATCACCACGCTATGAAATAATCATGTATAATTATGTAACATTACGACACATGAAGCTACTTGGAACTACTTGCGCTTTTGAAGTCACTCTGCTCAGGCCCCGTGTCTGGAATGTAGTTCCGGCTACTCATTTGCCTTGAAAACAACTCTGTCTCGTAATGTTACATTATTATTGCACCTATAATTAAAGGTAATGAACTTACTCCTATGACTATAGGAATTACGGCAATAGAGGAATTTGCCAAAATGTTGAACTATCCCTTTTGGTGCACTAGAGTCTGACCCTGCATTGTAGAAATTGATGAGACAGAACAAGGCTGTGTGCACATACTGATTCATCAAAATTTGAATGGGAGCAGATGATAAGAGCACATCTCAAGGACGGACGGTGTGTGAGGTTACATGCTGAATCACACCCTTAATGTAGGTATTGTCTGTGTTTCTAGGAGTGACAGGACTTGTTAAGACGGACCAGAAAAACGCCAGGGACATAGACGTCAGCCTGTGGGCGATGACCGACCAGGAGACGGGGGAGTACGGGGTAAGTAAAACTTGACTCGTACTGTGGCTGATCTGCTTTGTGTTGATGTGTCTTTTCAGGCCAACCTGGAAGTTGGCATCACCCGGCATCCCTCGACTAAAAGACAATGGGATTTCTCGCTTTGCTTGTGGATTATTGCAGAAAATAAGCTCTGTGATAATTGTATGTTTGTTCAGCAGGATAATCCTCACAAATAAAAAATACTTATTCAGATAGATATCATGTCCTAGAATAAATAAACATGTCTTTCTTCAGTTTGTGTGTTCACCACAGACCTTATTTCAGACAACTAAACAAAAACCCATTCAAGACACCCATTGACTTAGGGACAAAATGCTAACTCATTGCCAACTCACTCCTGCAGCATTTTATGGATGACTGAACAGACATTCTGCAGTGGAGTGTTCCTCTTTGTTGATAGTCATCATCACACCTCTTCACTGGCGCAGTCTCATCCATGAGAGGAGGCCACGCTAGTTTTAGGCCTACAGTACAGAACAGAGGGATCAGCTGAAATCTCTCTAACATTTTATTGGATTGAATTTTTTTATAAATGCTGAAAAAGCAAAAGTGGTCCTCAACCAAATTTGAAATATTTTGCAAGAAAGTTTAGATTGAGGGTCCATGCACTCAGGGGCAGTTTATAAGAATATTTTTGTTGTCATGGACTCATGGGCAGTGGAAGAGAGGGACTTGGTCGACCTTTTTACTTCACACCATGTTATTCTAACAGAGCTATTACCACCTTATCTCTGCTCCTAACACTTTCCATGTTGGTGCTGTTTCATTACCAACCACCACATATTTTGTTCTGCAAAAACCACTGATGAGCAGTGGGGCAGAGGGACAGGGAGGTTAAGGTGCTAAACACGGACCAACTGCTGTGTACGAACTGCTCGGGAACTTGGTCAAAAATAAAATCCAAGTCTAAAATGTTGTTTAAACCAGGAACTATGTAATGAAATGAAGAGAAAAGAAGAGTACAGAGTTTTTTGAGGACAGTAGGAGACTGCAGAAAAATACATGAATTGGACTGATCAGTAAAGTCATGCAGATGTTATTGTGATATACAATACTGCTCTTTTTATGCACTGCAACATTTCCATGTGCTATAAAATGTAATTTCATATGAAGTAGATCATTATTGATGAATGTGCAGAGTCTCGTGAGAGTTAATGAGCATGAGTCTACTGCCCATAACTTTTATAATGATTATGTTAGAGTAGTAATATGTAACTCGTCTCCCACAAAACAAAAAGTCTTTGTTTTTTATTTGTTGTCAGCTATTCTAATGAGGACCTTAAAACAATATGTAGTCTCACTATGTAGGCTTGTGTCTGTAATTGTTATAACTTTGTTAAAGTTGATGTGTCAGTTGTTTATACATGGAAGGCAAATGGATACGACCATTTCTGAGATATTGTGCAAGTTTGATTTCTCTAATGATCAGATGCATAAAACCTCAAATTTTCCTCCCAGCCTGATGAAAATATTTGTGTGTGCCGTGTTCACTGCTGTGACCCACTGGTGTCCCGTAGCTTTCTTTTTTTTTTTTTTTAGCAGAAGTGGGTTAGCAGTCTTGACTTCAGTTAGAGTTTCACAGTGGTCCTCAGAGGCCGTCAGCGTGACTTCCTGCTCTCATTTATCCTCAGCTTTTAATTGGCTGATTCAGATGGCCAATTGACCTGAGTACAAACACTGAAACAGTTTTAGCTTCCAGGTCCTCAGACTGTGGAACATGTTGTGTAGATGACGATGGATGAACTTCACTTTCAAAACAAAATGTCCATCCATCAGAATAACTAATAAATGTTCCATCACTATCAATTCAAGATTATTATAAACACTTCTCTGGATGACTGCACCGTTTTTATTATTTTATGTCCTTACACTTAAAAATACAGTCTTAATCCTTTGGTGTGGTTTTATTTGTCATGTTTTGGTCTTGTGAGGAGAAGTTGTATAATGCTGCTGATCTGACATTGCACTCTTTAGATGTACAGTTCATTGTGTTTCTTACACTTTGTCATGAAATTGTTTTTTTTGTTGTTTTTTTTTTATGCAAAAGCAGCCTGTTACACGATGATCACTGGTTTTCGAAGTGTGTTCAGAGACAAGGCAAATGGGGGAATTATTTATTTATCACCATTAGTCCATCCATCAGTGGCACAGTGTCAGAATCTATGATTATTCTGGTCACTGGTTTCAAACACTCTCTGTAATAACACATCTTAAAGTAAAGATCTTAGGAAAAAACCTTACTAAACCAGGGTCTCTGGTTAAATTTGTATCTGTTTACCAGTTCTGAATGTGAAAACTGTTCTATTATGGCATAAATCCAGTCTGTCACATATGGGTTTAAAATGTGCCCCCTAACCTTTGTCCACAGTGTATATTTCATGCTTCCAACATATATTTACTCTTACATTTATCTATTTGCAAAACATTTACTCAGCTGCACTGAAAATGAGCAAACTCTTCCTGCTCTCGGGCTAAGAGCTATTCAAGGTCTTAAGAGTGAACACATGATGAAGTGAGTTGTTGGAAAAGAGCTTTTGGCAGTGGACTGCAGTAAACATAGTCCCTGAACTGAAATACTGCAGCTATTTCAGACTGCGCAGCCTCTGCCCCTCCACCCGTCAAATTCTGCATTGTTTTGATGACCCTCTGTGGGGGTGACGGCCTTCAAGGTCTGAGCAGAGGGGACACGACATGCTGGGAGCAAGGGAGGAAAACATCAACCTCCTCCAGCTAGTCAGAAACACCAGAGTCAGGTTTCACAGGCACGACAGCAGATGCTGCTCAGGAAGTTGCACCATCAAAATAAAGCTCACACACACGTTATGATGATGGTCAAACTTTTGCTTTTGTAAATGTACTGCCTGATTAGCTTCTATGTTTTATCTTGGTTCACAGAAACAGCAAGCTGTTTTTTTTTAGTTTTTAGTTTTTTAGCCTTGTTGCTTTACTTTCTTATTACAACTGTTTTGTGGTCTTAAATTTCTATTGACATTCTGTTAAAATTTCTAATTAATATAACTATTAATTACTGACTTCTTTTGTACGTGTTGTCTTTGTCAAATGTTCAAGATTTTAATTTGGAATTTAACAGACCTTTACATATTCTTATTCTTATCAGATAATTAAGTTTAAAAATGGTCACCATGAGAAAATACGGTAAATCAAGCAAACTTGATAATGATAGGAGCGACACAAACCTTTTGTCACCGTGAGGTTACCATGCAACCACAGGAGACTGTTTATGTGTCCATGAAACAATTAAGACAAAACATGTTAATTATTCAAATGTACACTTGCTGATATGTATATCTGATATGTGACTGTATCTGACCACTGACACAGTGTACAACACATCTACTAAATGACTCAACACCACTTGTGTTGGTTCCTGCCACGGTCGTCATCTCCACCACATTTTGGTTAATTGCACACAAGATGAAAACTATAACTGACCTGCTGATGTCAATGAGCACTTATGTGTCAGGAATAAATGAATGAATTATAAATCATCATCCATAGTTTGCTCCATTTGCTCCTCTGTGTTTGCAGATTGTTGCGGACTACAATGGAACCACAAGAGAGATCATTTGGTCGCAGACGGAGAAGATCCACTGGCCCAGCGGCGGCCCACCACTGGACAACCCCCCCTGTGTGTTCTCCACAGACGACCCCTCCTGCAATGACGGTATGACAGCTCTGTCTTATCTTATCATAACAGGACTCTGCTCAGAGTCAGTCTGCCCACGGATGATTTTAGACTCTCTGTTTACAAGTAAAATATTCCCTAGAAATAAACAACTTGGGGTCGGCTGACTGTTGGTTGATTGATTGGGAAATGGCATGCAAAAGAATTGGACAGGGACACTCATGCACAGCATTAAAATTAACCCGGATACCAAAATAAATCTGCCCCATATTTGGGCAACATGCTTGTTTTCTTCTCACCCAATGTATGCCAGGTTCCGCAGTCTAAATCTGACCCAAATACTGCATGATTATGAGATGCTATTTCCACATCTGGATCAATTTGGGCACACACACAGAAAATCTTCTGGCTGTCAGTCAATACCAGAGGATAAAAGCTTGAATCTGCCCAGATCTGCAAGTACGTGGGCCGGACTTGGGTGGAAGACGTGGACATGTTGGACCAGAAGGTTCATTTTTCTCGCCTAACAAGCTGTAGACTGATTGAGAGGACACCAGACAAATGTTCCTGGAAAATCCAAAGGATGTGACGTTAATTCTCGTTCCCAAGTGCCTCAGCTCAGTTTCCCCCTTTGCTCCCCTACGGTGTGTGCACCACTGGCTGACGGCATGGCAGCACATAATATTCATCTAGTTCTCTAACCCTTAGTGCTATTTATCACCTAGCGCGCTGACACCACTGATCCTCTCGGTGAAAGCTAGTCAAACAGTGAAATGCAAAGTTGGCTAACTAGCTAATGTTGCGAAACAATGTAGTTCAACATCATCACAGGCCTATATTGTGCTACAGCTAGAAATCTGACAACAATGTGACTCTATAAATCCCATTTCAAAAACCATGTTCGTTTAGTTGTCATGCATAACATATTCATTTATTTCATATAGTGCCTTTAATGGCATATGTTTGACTTTGAGAACGATTGAAACACCCTTCATTCATATGAGCACTAATGCTTTGCTTATATCATCAGTCTCTACAGGGCCTGTGATATTTTCATGTTCAACTAATTTCTTTCCACTAATGTGCTGTTTTTCATTCATTTCATCCCAACTCTTTCAACCAGGGGGAAAGCTAATCTTGAAGTGCGATATCTATTTGAATAAAGTCAAGTGTGAAAGATGAATGCTGGGAATGGTCTTTGCTGTATGAACATAGTGACAGTTTCAGAGGGAAGTGTCACGGATGATAAACTGCGGAGGAAAACCACAGCAATTATAAATACATTTCGGCATGAAGGACAGATAATGAGTTGAGGAGCGATGCATCTGACGCTGTCCCAAAACTGTGAATCCGTCTGCAAATAATTTGAGAGTTTAGCGTCTGTCTGTCGCCTCGTCTAGTGTTGCTCTCACCACTGACACGATGAATGCTCTAGAATTTGCAGGAACATATTGATGACAAACAGTTTTACACCAGTGCAGACACAAAACAGAATAAATGACTAATATACGGAATAAAGAAATCAGAGACAACATTTTTCTACTGTTAGTGTCATGTTTTTTGAAGAACAAGCTCACGCAAATCAATCGTAAGCTTAGGGAAGTTGCAAGTAATGTCAGACTTTGCAATCTCAACAACAAAGAAGTCAATTCAGAGCAGCTTCGGAGGAAATTACTGTGATTAAATATGGACAAGTAAAAATATTGTGACATTTTTCATTTCACCCATGCCACAAACAAAGAAACAAAATAATCTGATTCTGTTATGTTCATTCTCCCTAAGCTGCTGTCTTGATGTTTGTTGGTTATGTGTCCTGGTTTACTACTACAAAACTGTTACAAAACAGCTGAGAACAATACGACTGATGAAGTTTACAAACTGCATAGCAGGTTTGACACTGATGTTAATTGTGTTTCATGGACCGGTGCTCACTGACTGTGTCTGGATTCTGCTCAGAGGTGCTGCGTGGATGAGCTGTAGTCGTAGTGAAGAAATACTGTAGGTCCACTGCCCTTAAAATCACAAATGATCATTTTACAGGTTTATGAATGGATCAAACAAACACTCAATGTGTAATACAGACAGCTGTAGAGGTGCTGCCACATATTTTCACTACCTGTCTTGCTTTGGTCCACACTGAAATGCACATCCATGTCTCCAGAGGATGAATCCTAATGGCTCTGGTGACCCCTTGACTTTTTCTTTAGCAATACCACACACTTGACACTTTTGGTTTAAAGAAAAAGAAAAGAAAAAAAAGCCTGCACAACTGCTGGACAGATGTTTGATTAAGTTTTGGTTATTTCGTTTTTATCACTTAGATCAAAGATAGACTGTGGCTACAGTACAACCTCATGGATCACAGCAGCTAACGTTGCTGTACACCCTTATTTCACCTTAAAAGAAGACAGGCTAATTGTTTCCCCCGGCCCCCAGTCTTTACGCTAAGCTAGGTTAAGCATGTCAGGAAAGCAGCAGCGCAGATGCTGCAGGTCCCTCTCATCCACTGTGAAACCAGAGAAGCAAATGTTGAACGACTCCTGTAGTTGTTTCTTTTATGCTGCCTTCGCAAGTAAGAGAGCAACATGGCAAAGATAATGATGCTGTAGAGCATGAAGAAGCTGAGATATTGACAAATCCACATTTAGAGATCATTGATTGTTATTATTCATATAATAGCATCTGTCTAATTGATTTCTTAAGTTTTTATTTTAAAGGGCATGCAGATGTTTCTGAGAAAAAAAATCTCATCTTTGATTGATAATATAGAAGAGTGTAGCTGATGTAAGTTAGAAAGAGTTAGAAAATATATTTCTCCAGTGATGACGGTGATCAGCTTATCCGGTGCAGCTGATGGGATAATCGGTTTCCATCAGGTTTTAAAATAAGAATCAGAAATGTCAGATGGATGCAACTGTATGAGCTTGTTGCTGGTGTTCACAGCTGACAGATTGCTAAAGCGGAGCAGCTGTGCTCCAGGAAGTCACAGCTGTGTTTTTCACAGCGCACGCTTTTTTTTTTTAATTTTCTTTTTTTGAAAGATATGAATGTGAACATCTGTTGAGCATATGAGAGACAACTGAGTGTGGAATCCGTCTCCTGCTTCCAGGTCATCTGCCAGTTCTGGGCATCGTAGCTGTGGGATCTGGCCTAGCGCTCATCATTTTTGGAATCTCCAGCTTCCTCATTTACAGGTGAGTTTTTGATCTCATCGAGCTGACGCTTCCTGTCTGTACTGCTTTTAGCTCCAACAGCAGACGGTCTGCTTCTGTCTCAGAGAGAGTGAGTGAGAGAGGGAGAGAGAGAGAGAGACATGTTTGAAACAGGATTTATGGGTCGTGCTGCTATAGGTGCCAGTGTGGTATTTACACGATTGTTGCCACAGCAACAGCTCAGCAGGTGATGGCGTTAAAGCAGCGGTGAAGTGTGTTTAAGCTGCCAAGTGAGCTCATATACTGGCCCCAAACAACCCTTACTGTTATTCTCATTTAATGATCATTAGTGTGTTCATTAAGTTTATTTTCTTTGCTCTGGATTAAAGCTAAATGCCTCCCATTTTAATAATCCACACACTGCTGATGTCAGGTGGAAAACATCAGTCTGTACTTCTTTCAAAGGCTTTACATGTTTGCTTGTTGCTTGTTTATAATCTTTTGGCACAGAAAAGTCTTTAAAATCCTATTGAAGAACATAAAAAGGTTTTCAATCGAAAAACAAAACCTGTTTCTTACACCGCAAAACAAATCTTTACACAGCAAAAATCTCAACCCGGTGAAGTCATTTAGTCTGAAATTAAGAACTAAATTGTGCAATTGAAAACATCTGCCACTGTGGTAAGATCAAATTGAATGCGCTTCTAGTGTAAATCAACTTTCTTGAATCAAATCTTATTTTCTGTATAGGACTAAAGCGATGTGGATTATTCTGATGTTTCAAGAAGAATACGAGCAAAGATTTCTCTCACGCAGGATAGAGACACTGTGACGTGATTTAGGTTATATGAATACAATCCGCATAGTTTCAGGGAATTTTCAGGATTTAACAACATTTTTATGTTCTACAATGATTGGTTATTGGTCTACTGGTAAGATATCGACCTCTTAGTATCTGCCTTAACCAAATATATTGGCAAAAATATACTTGGTTTTGCGTTTCCTACCAATAGGACTGATAAAAGATGAAGCAGCATCGACAGTAGACTGTCATGTAGTGAGATTAAATCAAAACCTCACTTATGTGGAGAATAATGTGGAGTTTTGCTGTGGAGTGATATGTTTTGTTGGGGGTTGTAGGGGTCACGCTGGAGGAATTTGCACTCATGACCTTTGTGTCTCTAAAGTCCGGGCTACAGCCTTGAGACGCGCTGAATAAAATTCAAACCAGGTTAAATCACTCGCTGCCCTGGCCCCTGGCAGATTTTTTTCACTTGACTTTTATAACTGACTCTTGATTTGTGATGCTTTTACGACACCACAGCAGATAAAAATATGAGAATGTGATAGGATGAAGATGTTTTGCGGCGTATCATTTACTGAATCTAAAAAAAAAAATCTTGCAATGGTCAGTAAAAACCTGCAAAATAGAGTGTCAGGTTTGCCTGATAGGACTGAGGGGCTGATACTGTAGCTGGGATTAGAGGTCCTTCACATCCTACAGGTTGTGTGTGTGTGAGAGTGTGAAGTTAAAAATGAATGGGACTAGAAGACATGTAATTAAATATTTAAACAAGGGATGGTGTTTATTAGTTAATCGCTGCCACGCACAGCTGTGTGTGTTGAGGTTTCTATTCAGCTGTAGAAATCAGCTCAAATGAAACTGTTAGTGTCCCAGATGACATGATTGTGGAAATTATTCTGAGAATTCGATTTAGCCTCGTTTAATAACTCAACAAGTTAATTATGCATGCTCTAAGCAATTAAGCTACTGGAAGTTTACTTAATTCTGTTTAATGTCATGGGTAAAAATCTGCATGTAATGAAAGAAATTTTATGTTTATTTTCTCTTATTCATAATCACTTCTGCAAAGTCTTCTCCCTCTACGCGTTAATTGTGTTCATGACTAATAAAAAAAGTGATTTTCAATGAACTGGGAGCTGATTCTTATGTCACTGCACAGCTCCAACTAACAAATCACGGTAATAATCGGTAATCTGATCACCTGTCTAATACTGACTATTAACACAAACCAGTGTTAATCACCAGCCAATCAGAATGGATTTTGATCAGACGAATGGTGGAAGAAAGATGGAGGAGCGGCTATCCACCTGAGGTAAATCCACTAAACCTGAATCTGAGTTAATCATGTTTAGTATCAAATTACTACCAGATCATTGATTAGATGCAGAGCATGCACGCAAATGTGAAAACATTAAGAGTTTCCTCTCCATTCTTTTCAGCTCAGTGCGCAGCAAGCACAGCACGGTTTCCTGACCAGCTAGTCTCTCAGCAGGTAAGTTTACTGAAACATGCTTTAAAGAAAAAAAAAAAATCTGAGATCCAAGTGAAACATTTGGCAATTTATAGCAGCAAGTATCTATTTCTGCCCCAACAGGGAATCTCTGTGATGCGTTTTTGGTCCTGACCCACAGTTTTCACTCTCTGCCCCAGTCAGACTATATTTATATCCGTCATTTACATCAATGACAGTTTTATACATGGAAAGTCATTTCTCACAGACCTGAACATGTTGTTTTTTATTAGGATTTTGGGTCAACTTTTTTCAGCCCAAAGCCATGAAACTATAAATTTAAACCCTCTGTTCAAGTTTTAAAAAAAAGAAAAAAAAGCATAAAGTACACCACGTTCAGAAGCTGGGGGGCTTTTCTCTGTGACGGCTCTGTTTGATACCAAAGGCTAACAAATCGCTTCCTGTTTTTGCAGACACCAGTGGAACCTTGCTGATGGACGGAGGGGCAGACAGCAGAGCTTTTTACAACCGTCTACGAGATCAACCAGCTGCTGAAAGGCCCTCATGTTCACTACTTGCCTTACAAAAACACCACTAAAATGTTTGCAGTTTCTTCACTGTTGGAGGTTATTCTCAGATCAATCAGTCTACAATTTTCTCAAGCTTGGGTTCGCTTGATAGGGTTGCAGTTTATTGGACAGATATATATTTTATTAATATATTTTTTTAATCAGAAAAATGAAATAGAAAATATATTATAATTTCTATGAATGATATATTTGCTGCTGCTTTTGTGTTTTGTTCTTTAATACATACGAGAAAATATTTTATACACAGAGTAATTTAGTCTTTTTTTGGGATACATTTGGGGGTCTTAAGTTTATTTCAGGTAGCAGAAAAGGATGCAAAACATGCTCACTTTCTGTAATGAGTAGACTATACTTTAAATTATTGGTGTATTTTGTATAACAAATGGTGGCTGGTTGGGTAATTCTTTATTTTTGTAATTGATAACTCCACTGATGTAAACACCTCGCAGCTGTTGCCCTGTGTGAAATGTACACATAACGTAAAGATGTGTTGAAAATGCAGTTTAATAAAAAGCAACAGGTGGATTAAGTCTGTTTCTTTGTATTCCTTTTTTCTTAAAACATCTGCAGTGCAACACAATGTTTGAAAATGCCATTTAAAGTAGAAGTAATTAGATAAATGAAATAAGGTAAATCACTGCGCTGTGGTACATTTGATTTCTATGAGAAATATATATTTACTGTCAAATGTATCACTTGTTTTACTACTACTACTAATTAAAAAAAAGAACTAGAGCATAAGTCAAACTTTCTACAATGTACAAATGCAAAACTGCAAAAATAAAGTAATGCTCTTTGTTGTTTTTGTGTTTAGCTACTGTTAAATATCACCCAAGATCTCACCAGGTGGACGGTCGGCGGCTCTCATCTGACTTTGGCGTCTGCTGAGCAGCAGCAGTGTGAGGGGATGTAGAGCAGAGCAGCAGTGGCTCTGTTGTTTTAATGGAGGGGTTGGTCCAGCAGAGGTATTCACATATGGGAGTTATGAAACAATAGGCCCAGTGTGAAGCCCCACACTTTGGCCCTCTGGCTGCCAGAGGTCTCTAAACGAGGCTCTTTAAATAGAAAAATACCCTTTTTTTTTTGGTGGTGGTGGATGGGGCTGGAGGGCACCGGTGGTTTAATGGTGTTTCCTGTCCTGAAAATGGTTTCACATAGGCAGGGTCTGGAGTATTTGTAGACGCAAACAAGCATCAGAGTCCCATTTAAGTTTTCTGGGTCCACCAGCGCACTACGTCCTGGTGAAAAAGAGGTAAAACAGAAAAGAAAAAGAGAGGAAGTAAATGGGGGCACTTTTGGGGCCAGCTGGGATGGTTCGGGGAAAGGCTAAAGCACGGTGATATGCAAACACTGCAATAATTTCCTGCAGCCATCTGGAAGTGTTTTACACCTTTTAGATTGGATTGGAATGTGTGGGCTCTGCTCGTTTTTCATTTTCTAAGTGTTTAAAACTGAAAATGAAATTCCTCCACCCCCCAAAAAAGAAAAGAAACACAAGCCTGGACTAATAGTTTTATTTTTGAACGTGTTACTGTTGTTAATCATTAAGTGTGAAGAAACAGCAGCTCCTCTGAGATTTGCCCCAGATGTGTTGATTCACTGGAATTCCTCTTACCCTCTGTGGTTCTTGGTGTTTGCCAGACAGACTGATGCTCAAAAATAACACTTTAAACATGTCAAAAATATCACTGACATGTTAATTACTTGATTAATTAATGTGGTTTGGCTCTGCTGATATTTAGAGGTTGGTTAAAAACTTTGTGGGCGTTTCCATCCCCGTCTGGTTTTATCCATCTGCATCACACAGTGATCAGGGTGAAACCGAGTGACACATTTTAGTAGCATTTAAAGTGTTACACCTGAATCAACCACAACACCTTTACTCAGCAACCTGTTCACACTGTTAAAACACAAACATCACATAAACAAACCTAACACAATGTAACAGGACTGAACATAGCACAACAAACCAGACAATGTTACATAAACGATAATGCATAATCCAATGCATGTAACTTTATCGTCTGTAATTACATCCTATTACATAAGGTTGTGTCATGT
Organism: Trachurus japonicus; assembly: GCF_045865225.1. Classification (NCBI taxonomy): domain Eukaryota; kingdom Metazoa; phylum Chordata; class Actinopteri; order Carangiformes; family Carangidae; genus Trachurus; species Trachurus japonicus. Next base: position 25,904,488 of record NC_140918.1, on the reverse strand, counting down.
AATTACCGATGTGATGCAGCAATGCTATACAACAACCAAATGCAGTGACACCACGTAATGATCGTGTGCAGCAACGCAATTCAATATATCATACAACGTGACAGGTGAAACAGTAACATGCAACAAAATGTGACTAAAGGTAGTTGACGAACCCTAACACGTTTACCATCATTTGCTTTAAATGTGTCTGTGTCTCCATGTCTCCATCACCTCCCCCTCCCAACCGGAGACCAGCAGCAGCATCAGTCTGTTTGTTCCAATGGGAAAAGTGAATATGATCACAAATAATAACCCATTCTTTCACCTCGTAGACACTGAAATAAAGCCTCCACATCTCCAGGCCTGTGTGTGCTGATGGCGCACACTCACCCAACTGTCACTTAAAGCATCACACCATCAATTATTCAAAAGTTTAATAAAATTTTAATGGCCGAGTTATATAAAAATTCACTCCCTGTACAGTTGTCATGAAGGAGAAACTTTTTTTTTTTTTTTAAATTTCTGTTGGAAAGTTGGAGAGTCTATGGGTATTGACTCACTGTTGGATCCAGACTCGTGTGGCCATACGAGGAACTGCAGTTGTTGGTACTTGCATTTTAGCTTCATTTGATCAGTTTTGGAGGTTGCTGATAAAAAATAAAAGATATCAAAATTATATTCATAGTCATTTCCTTTAAAGCTTCAGTTAGTAAGAACTATTCAGTCATATTTGCTGGAACTGTCACTATATTCTGATAGTAGGACATGAAATGGGTAATTTAGGACCAAATCCAACTCTGGCTCCACCTACAGCTTGTAATCGTATTGATCGTATGTATCTTTTTGAAATTTCCGACCAAATCACAAACTTTACTTTCACTTTCGTCAACTTACCAAGTATTACTTGAAATCTAAGGTTTGTCTCTAATTTATTCATAAGTAGATGTAAAAGATCTTCACAAGTTTGTTACATTATATTTATGACTTTTATCACTTTTCATGAAGACCTTTAATAGACTGTTAATACACAGAGTCTGAATATCTCAACACATTTCAAACAAAACAGATTTGCAAAACGCTCAGTCCTTAGAAAACAACTGTCCTAAAATCCCCAAATCACAGTATTTTCAGATATCATTATATTTTGTATCAACATTATGGAGATGAGCATCATTGAAACATTATGGCTAATCACTTCCCCAAATGCAACGCATTTCTTTCCCCGCTGTAATGTCACATTGAGTTTGTGTTAGTGTAGTCTGTGGTTTACTGTTATATGCATTCAAACATTACAATATGAGCTTAATGTATTTTCAGTGCCAGAGTCTTAAATTGATCACACATGATCACAAAAAGTTTTCCCCCCTCGCTGCTTGTTTCCTTCCCTTGCTTTTCCTTGTCTGCACAGTATTTAAATAAATGACCTGATTAGACTGTTTGACAGCAGTACATGATTATGAACATATTAGTTTAATGCAACAGAGATTGAAAGTCACTGATGCAGGGTTCTGATTGTCTGGTAAACATGTTTTATGATGTATTTCTTGCTGTAGTAGCACATTATGGAGGGTTAGGGATTAGGATTTTTAGAATAAATAACAAGTTATTAAGTTATTGTGGCATTTTGTGTTCTGAGTTTTACACATTGGATCTTTATTATTAAAACGGAGCCAAAGTAACCATAAAACATAGATGTATGTTTCAATGTTTTCGTTATAGTACTCCCTTGAGTTTTAAGGAACCACAACCCTTCACAGTTTTGGAATAGGGAGTTATTTTTGTGCCAGTGTTAGGACTAAGATAAGGTTAAAACATCTGAGTCCGCTCTTAGTGAGGTTGTTAAAAATAAAGTGGGAGTGGGAGTGGACTCTAATCTTCATCACATTTATCATTTTTGTTTTTTTCATTTTACACAGAAGAAAATCTCATGAGTCATCAGAACAACACTCCGTCCACATATCTTTATTTAAAGTGGAAGACAGAAGGCTCTCTGTAGTTTTACCTCAAGCACAGAGCATGCAGGGAGAAATAAGATCCACAATTTAACAACTGGCCAACGCTTCAAACAAGCATTTTTTTTAATATTGATTTGATCTTTGAACAACATTTCTATTTGCGCTGAGTTACTTATTACAAATCAGCTGATTTCACAAAATTCCAGCATGGTCTTCGCCGATGTTTTTCATTTCAGCGCGTGTTTGAAAGAAGGAGCCCTTTGTCTCACCTAAAAAGTTGTTTCCACTTCGCCAAAGTTCAATAAGCATCTGCACCTGTGAAGTTAAAATCTAATAAAAGACAAACACACGAGCCCGCATGCATCAACACATGTTCCTCTGGAGCTTTCTCCCATCTCCACGCAGGACTTTCTGGAGCTCTTCCAGGGACGGACCGCCGGGTACTCGGTCTCATCTGTTACCAAGGTCCTCCTGGAGGCCACTGTGATCTTGGGAAGCTTCAATGCAGCAGAAATAGTTTTTGTAGCCTTCCCCACATCTGAACCTCAACACAGGACTGTCTCTGAGCTCCCTCCTACTCATGGTTTTTACCGTCATAATCATTGAAGCTATGAGACATCATATTGACAGATGTGTGTCTTTCCATATCATGTTTATTGCAGGTGGAATCTAAACAGGAGGAACCTGAGCCAAATATCAAATGTCATAGCAAAAGCAAAAATGCAAAAATAGTTCTCACATTGTCGTCATGAACCGTGAAAGGGTCTGAACACTTTGTGAATGCAACTGACTATTCGCTGCACATGAAGCGTTCTGCAATCACCGCTATCTCAAGAAATACCTCCAGTAAAGATGGAGATTGGATGCAACTGCGCAAGCGGAGCAATTAGCTCTCTGTCGAAGGCAACTTGTCTGATAAAATCTATGTTGTTTTAAACTTCATGAACTAATTCCTCAAAGTAAAAAACGGTGAGTCAACAGACCACCTGGCCTCTGAAGGAGTGTTATTTGGTTAGTTTTGTTTTTTCTCTCTTCATCCAGATTGACAACCTTGTGGTAAAAACATCAGCTCACAACCCCTGCAACATCCTCCGCTCCGACGCGCTCCATGTGAGACTGCTCCACTGCTCTTTGTGCTGCCGTCCTTGTTGATTTCACCACCTGTTTTTTTCTTTTTTCCTTGCTGCAGGAAACTGAAGCTGGAGAAGGAGCTGGCTGGAATGCTGTGGAGGATTCGGTGGGAGGACCTTCAGTTCGAGAGCCCCAATAAATACCACAAACGAGCTGGTAGTCGCCTCACCCTCTCACAGGTGCGGACCGTCTTCCCAAGATAATCTACACACTTAACAAAGGCTCTGACTATTTCTTAATAATCCAGAGTTTGCATCCTCCCGTCAGTCTGCAGTGTGTGAGTAACACACGGCCATGTTGATGTGGTAAGGACTCAACACTGGGGTCGACAGCTTTCATTCATACAGCGCTGATTATCAGTCTTGAGATGATGCTGCCGTGAAACTGGACCCACAGGAATAAAAAAGGCTATTTTCACATTTCCACCCTGTTTACACACTGTCAGCTGTGTATTACAATTCGGTGTGAGGTTTTTCGTAGAAATGTTTCTCCTCTGGGCTGCGTTTGGTCCCACACGTGCTAGCGTTCATGAAAAGCATATGCACACACCTTTTTCATTACTGGTTTCCAGTCCAATTCCTGGGATAATGTGTGTGTGTGGAAAACACAGTAATTTTCCAGACCAATGTATTTTCCAGTGTGCCATGTGTTGGTAATATTTGCATTCTATACAAATGTGTAGTTAGTGCTGGCTGTTTGTCTGCACTGCATTCGTTCACCTCCAGTTGCTGTTAAGGAAACTGAAAGTGCTTTATTTTCTCAAACACAAGTGAAAGGCAATTTCACGTAGCCTAGAGTAAAGTACTTTATGCATGTCAGTGGATGAAGCTCTTTTTTGGGGGGAGGGGGGGTTTGCTGCGATGAAGTGGAGGCACATTCTTAAATGACCGAGATTTAATCCTCTTTTCTTTCATCTAACTGACAGTTTTTTCTTCTCTTCTCCTCACTATTCCTTTCCACTTTCTCAGAGAGGCTCCAGCTATGGCTCCTTGATAACTGCCCATGGAAAATATCAGCTATTTGCAAAAACAGGCTATTTTAAGGTAAGGCTTAGTGAGTTCTGACATTTTCAACTCCTGCGCACTCCTTCCCCACCCACACATGTGCACACTCGCCGAGAAAGCCGGAGAGAGCCGCAGAGGAGAGAGAATGAGGGAGTGTGGGCGCATTTAGGTAGTTGGTTTTAATGTGAGCTGCAGAATGTGTCAGTTTTCTTCTTCGTCTTTTTTTCTTTCTCTCTCTCTCTCTCTCTCTCTCTCTCTCTCTCTCTCTCTCGCTGTTTCTACTCTCCCGCCTCGCAGTCTGGCCAGAACCATCCAGTTGTTGCTGCTGTTGATTTCTCCGTTTAAGATGGAGGAGGTGTGAGGAAATGTGACATAAAGAAACTGCTGAATAATGAGATAACTGTCTTTGTTTTAACACCCATAACATGGGTTTTATATAAACTGCTGATGTCATGGTATACGGCTTGAACGTCTCGTGCCGAAGACTGATAGACGTCTCAAATTTAACACAGGCCAGGTGATGTAATCTGACACCAAAGCTCAAACTGTGAGATGTAAGGTGTGACATGCAGCAAAGTAAACCGGGTGATTGCATTTTGATTAAGCATTCAGATGCCAGATGTATCTGACCTACAGTCATCTGCATATTTCATGCTGAATAAAATGTAAAGCTCTCACATGGCCTCATGCATGACTTATCAGCTGTGACTCGAAGCTGCTACAACAGAGTCACATCTGTAGCTCTGAGGGATTCACCTTTGTTTTGCTGATCCTCACATAATGAAACAGTCAGAGGCAGCTCTCCTCCTGCAGCAGACTGAAACAGGCCCCGAATGTACCTGTAGGATAAACTCCACGGTGCCGTTCACACCTCTAAATGATTTCCTCTCTCCACTTTCATGGCCCTTATTGGTATTTAGTTTTTTTTTTAGTATCTCTGTGTAGTTGTTTTTCCTCAGTTACAGCCAGTCCTCATTGTGATCAGAGGTGAAGTGAAGTCTCTGGCTCTTCTTGTGTTGCTCACAGGGCAACCTGGTGGCCATCAAGCACGTCAACAAGAAGAGGATCGAGCTGACCAGACAGGTCCTACTGGAACTCAAACATGTGAGTGTTCATTCAAACTCCTCCGAAACTTCCTACTTAGATCAGTTTTATTCAGACTCACAAACAGGAGCATTTTCATCTGCACAACACAAAACACACAAGGCACTTCTTTGAGTATGTGTTTGATATGTATGTTTGCTGATCATACGGTACAATGGATGAGCATTGATGTCATGTCAACTGATAAAGCTATTCACAGGCCCCATAAATCTAAATTGGCTACTACGGGTGGCTGAAAATCTACTGTTGTGGCAGCTACAGTATAAAACATCTTTTATACATTTCTTTTAATTTATTACATAATTTAAAGTGGTGAGATGTAATGCCATTTAATTGCTCTGTATTCAACCACTTTGTTTTTTATCACAATATGAGTGATATTATTCTCAGAGCTACTCATCTGGTGAAATGATTTCCATTTGTTTGATGTTTTTATATTAATAGAGGTTCATATGACATGTGAGGCGTTCATTCAGATATACAAAGTGTTTTAGCCTCTTTCAGCTCAATGTTTTGGTCTCAGATTTTTACTGTTTTCACTCTCATCACAGATGTTTCCAGACACAGATAGATGATTTATCAGCGACTATCTGATTTTTAGAAGATGCTGGAGGATAAAAAACGAATTAAAGAACAAATTTTAATGCAGACATCAATAAACAAGTTAGTGTTTGTTACCAAGTTTGGTATTGAAGATATTGATCAGTTTTGTCGTAATACCATTTAGTTTATTCTTCCAACAAGTAGCCAATTAATAATTCAGTTCAGGGTTACATTATAAAATACAATCTGGTTCATTCAACACGTGTCTGTGTGGTCAGACTGTGAAATCCAAGTGTTCTCAGTCCCCAGAGGATGAATCCAGATGTCAAGTGAGAATTCTGCCTGGACAACACATATGTATGTGCCTGGACAACACATATGTATAATATAAAAACATGTGTTTTAGGAGAATGTAAATAAAGTTTCCAAGCTCAGTGGAAGCTTTGCTTGTGGTTTAACTTTCATCATTGTTTTAACACTTAACGCTACTCAAACTTTTATTTTTTGCCTTTTTTATTTTTTTTTCTTCAGAAAAATAATCCTACATTCTTGCATTTGGCCATGCAATCTGTCCATTGGCTTGTTCTGCTGAGTGTTTTCAGTGGCTTGGGCCCGATAGAGGTCTGGTGGGAGCCGGGGAAAAGCGAGTTCAATTCATCAAATCATTTCCCATCTCGCTGAAATGAAACAACCACGAACTGACGTTGTTGTGCTTGTTAGCACTGCTGGGGAAAGACCTTCGTACAAGGTTCAGTCGCTCCATCTGCTACAAAACAGGCTCCATAAAAAAATGGAACTGTTTCAGCATACTGGCGTGGAGTGTGTTTTTCTGACTCGGGGAGGACAGTGAAGCTTTATTTTTTGAAAGAAGTGGAACCTGGCTCCTTGTTCGCATGCTCGAACGGAGGCGGTGACCAGTTCCGCTGCAGGATGTCACTTGTTAACTCGCTTCCAGCAAAGAATTAACATCGTCAAAGTGTCTCCTCGACATCAGGGAGAGCAGCTGCTGGAGAAGAGGTCCCTCTGGGTGGAAAATATTTACGAGAGCGCTATAAGGAAGCTGAGGGACAAACAATTTATGTGGTTTGGTGATGGAAACGCAGTGTGGCACAAGGAAACCCCTAATTTTGAAATTACACGGGCGCTCATGAATAAGACGGATGCTCGCGGGGGGAAGATTCTTAGCCATTTCCTCCCTTTCAACATCTTTTAGTCTCCAACTTTATCTCCCCCGATTCTGGGCTCTCTGTGTTTCTGGTCCTCTCATGTGAGCGAGCTGCAGGCGTCCACTGGAGGAGAGGAGCTGGGGCGTCTGGGTTGCCTCTGTGGCCTCTCGGTCAGTCGGCGGGCTCACAGGGGAGAGAGGCTTCTGTCTGAGCTGGCAGCCTCTCACATGCCCCCGGGGGCCTGATCGGCTGTCAAACCTCAGCTCATGAAAAAGCCAACCAGATGGGGGGAAGAGACGGATCTGCCAGTGGAAACTTAACCACTTGTCTTCCAGCGCCCCCCCCCCCCCCCCCCCTCAGCAGTCTGCAGCAAGGGGAAATTATATAGGCCAAAGGGTAGGCTAACATCTCCCGAGCCGTGAAACAGGAGCGACCGACTCTCGGGTTTTGGTGTGAGGGCAGCTGTCACTCACTCAGCTCAAAGAGAAAAGTACACTGTTGAAATCATGGAGAGTGTTTTTGAAGTTTCATGCTTTTTTTTTTTTTTTTTTTCATGCTCCTGCTTCTGTCAGTGCTGCATCACGCTGGAATGAAGGAGGACATCGTCCATGTACCGTAGTTTGTTTCTATAAAAGAAAATGACTGGGCTTTTTCACACTTTCTCATAAAAAGGAATCTGCCAGAAAATGTTCTCCAAAGTTCCCTCTTAATCACTTAACCTCAAACATCTTTGTTTTCATACTTTTTTTTACATTTCAAGTGATTCATGCTTTGGAAGACTTTTTCTATCGTAAAAACCAGTGTGTGATTAGTGATTATTTTCCATGTAGAGCACTTTTACACGTTTTGCCCGCTCCGCTCGCTCTCATACTCCTGCTCGTACATCCTCTCAACACCTCCACGTTTTTTTTTTTTTTTCATCATCCCCAGCACACTGGCTCATTCATAACCTCCAAGGGCAATTTATGCACATGCACATGTTTCAACTGGGTGCCCTGAGCAGGAATGTGCCTCAACACGTAGAAAAAGGAGCCGGTGCCAGCTAGCCAACTGCAAATAGACTATTTTGATGAAATGCTGGCAGCGTTATTCTCAAAACTTTGTATATAAATGAACCGTCAGTCCTCTCCCCCGTCCCTCTGTTTCCATGGGGTTTGGGAATGTGATGTTTGGAAAGAGTTGCACTCACAGTTGCAGTGTGTTTGTGTGGTTATTTTCAGATGAGAGACGTTCAGTTCAACCATCTAACCAGGTTCATCGGGGCCTGCATTGACCCTCCCAACATCTGCATTGTAACGGAGTACTGTCCCAGAGGCAGCCTGCAGGTAGAGTCACACACACACACACACACACACACACACACACACACACACACATACAGTGCTGAAGAGGATTATGACACATGACATTACATCAGCGTCAAACTGCTGCTTGACGCCACTGTCACCAGAAATTGTATTTTCCTTATTGTTACTTCAAACCTTCACTGTGCAAAGGGATGTTTGTAAATTGCTGTTGTCATGTTTTGCTTTAAAAGTTTCAGTGCATGAACTGTAAACTGACCATGAACCTCACATCTGCAAATCTTAAATCTAGAATCCAGTGGTTAAATGTCTAAAATAAATAAGATTTCCATGTTCCTAGAACAAGAAGTGGGGATGTATTTCTTTCTTTCTTATTTATTTAACATTTAGTGGGAAAAAAAACCCACTTCAGACAAATTATTTTTCAAAGCAGTGTTTTTTATGTCCTGAAAATGTCTAATTAGCACCGCGTTAATCATAAATCTAATGATATTATACTTGAAAAGTGAACAATTTTACAAAAACTAAAAAGTCTCAGATGATCCACACCTCTGCCAAGGCCCAGGTACAATCCCTCTCTACATCAATCAGTCAACACAAAGAGGATTTATTAGAAAAAGTAATTCTGTGAATTGAATAAGGAGAAAATTAAAGGTACAGTTCAACACTTTTCATCCATTCACCTTTTTTGTTGAGCATTTGATGACAAGATGAAGACCACCCTCATATGATCCTGCAGCATGCAGCTAGATGTCTTAGCTTGGCATAAAGACTGGAATTACCCAGGGTGTGTCTGAAAGTTCAAAGATCTCAGCAAGCATTAAGCTCAGTGATTGTCCAAGTCTATGTTATTTATTTTGAAATCAGTTGTAAAATGTCTGTGCAGTGATTACTGAGAAACAGATGCAGCCACAGCAACAGCAATTTTAATCAGATTTAGTCAGAAGTCATTTATTTAGGTGAAATGCCAAACATTTCAACTTCTCAAATGTGAAGATAAGTCGATCTTTGTTTTACATATTCAGCTTTTGGACGACCGGTCAAACAAAACAAGCAACTTTGCACTCTGGAAAATCTCCTCGGCATATTTCAGTATCTCCTGACAACTCCAGAAATCATTTTCTATCAAATTTAATTGGAATCACTTAACAGGCTGAAATGATAATAATCAACAAAAATGGAAAAAACAAATCATAGATCAGAGTAGTGGCACCACAGTAAACAGTTTGTCATGGACAGCCTTTCCCTCAGTTTGTCAGCTCTGCCCCTGGAGCTCCACACCACCGCCTGAAATCACTTTATTTACAGTGTGTTCACAGTTTGTTTGACATCTTTTTGTCTTTGTCTTATATTTAATCTTTGTCATTTGTCTAAAGAAGCACACGGTGCTCCAAGTAAAATTGTTCTTGGACTGTTCTGGCTGTTCCCAACATGCCAGCAGCTTCTTAAAGTGGAGGAGCTGGAAACAATGGGAGACTCAGCCATGGACTTCATCACTCGCACTCGTAGAGACTTCGACGTAAAAAGACAAACAGTTACAGCTGATGTGATGTGGCTGAAAGCTGAAAGCTGGGCCCAGATTCCAGTAACCAGCTGGCTGCAGGGCCTTTTCAGGGTTATTCATTAACATCCTGACCCTGACAATAAAAAAGGAATATACTGTATGGTGCCTGCTCTGAAGGTGGTTCTGTGTTTAGCCCCAAAATAAACTTTCCTGCTCAAATGGCTGCTGAGATTTCTAAAGATGGAGCAGAAACTTGATTTTTTTTCTCCTTGTCTATAACTGTTTCCTCTATTTTTGATTTGTCAGGACATTTTGGAGAATGAGAGCATCAACCTGGACTGGATGTTCCGCTACTCGCTGATCAATGACATTGTGAAGGTACGTGTTGGTCAGACTGCACTGTAAACAAAACCCAGGGGTCAACGACAGAACAGGGACATCGATTTATCTCTTGTTTTTATCTAAATGCTGCGGAAAAGGTTACTTTTCAGTGTTAAATGAGCTGCTTTGTGTGCTTCAGAGACACACACACACACAAAAAGTCTGGGTTGCCATGGTTTCACACAGACAGGGAAAGTGTGAGCGAGGCCTGGCACAGCGTCAGTGTATAAAACTACTGTAAATATTGCTATTATGGCGTGTAAAGCGGGACAGAAACAAAATCATAAACTTTGCGGAAATTTCCTTCCAGCTTTAATCAAAACTAATCACGGCCGTTCCTCAGAAGATTAGTTTCAATCCGTCCTAATAAAGAGACTCCTTGTCGGGAGCTTTGGATTTGATATTGAACTACATGTGTGAGGAAGCGCTGCGGCTAAACTGCTCCACACAGATAGCAGCGTTCTGCAGCGGAGAGGCGCTGCTGCAGCTTTGAGGGATGTTTGACTCACCGTTTCCACAAAATATTGAACATGAGTAGAGTACGTGCCCTAACCCCCCCTCCCAAAGGAATTAACAGTAATTTCACAGAAATTCCCCCAATGACTGTGCCGTCCTTGAAACAAGGCATCTTTTCAAAAGCTGCAGCATACATCCACTTGTCAAAGCATATTATTTCCATATGTCTGGATTTGTGTGTTTTCATGTATGATTTGCAGTAGAGGGGAGGGGAGGGGGGGTAAAGAGTGGGGGAGAACACCCTTTAATGCTTGACTTAACGCTCCTCTCCACCAGGGAATGAACTATCTCCACAACAGCTACATCGGCTGCCATGGAAATCTGAAGTCATCTAATTGTGTGGTGGACAGTCGATTTGTTTTGAAAATCACGGATTATGGCTTGGCCAGCTTCCGCTCGTCCTGCGAAAACGATGACTCGCACGCTCTCTATGCAAGTAAGTCGAGTTCAAAGTTTGTAAGGGGCCACGGCGCGGGATCTCTTCATCGGTGAAAACACGGGCTACTGTTGTTTCACTCTGCTCCTTGTGTTTTTCAGAGAAGCTCTGGACAGCTCCTGAGCTGCTCATATACGACCGCCATCCTCCTCAGGGCACTCAGAAGGGCGATGTGTACAGTTTCGGCATCATACTGCAGGAGATCGCCCTGAGGAACGGGCCGTTCTACGTGGAGGGCATGGACCTCAGCCCCAAAGGTAAACACAACTGTCTTTTATAGACCCAAGGTCAAAGGTCATGTGGCCCCCCTGAGGCATCGAATGACCCGGAGCCTTTAAATCAGCAAACTAATGTGTATTACATGGAGAACGAAAGAAAAGAAAACCAACAGGCGAGTTCATATGTACACAAGGCTTCTGTATAAGAAACTGGGAACAGGGAGGACTGTGTTTGAAGGACAGGGACAGAAAAGACGGAAGTTCGCATAATAGCAACACCATTCATTGGCTTTTCTCTGACATTTCAAAGTGGACTTCTGTAAGGTCAGACTACTATATCGTGGCCCTGCAGCCGTGAACACAAACAAAGGACACATGTTAACCAGATGTCAAAGGCAGGTGGAGTCACACAAACCACAAACCACACAGCTTCTATCTGAGACGTGAAAATGTCTGACCCCTACTCAGACACAAACCAAACAAAAAGCTCAGTAACACTGATAATAACAGATGATAAAATATTTTATCTAACCCTATAAAAGATATAAAATGTGTTTTTGTCTGGAAGTGGTTGAAGCGGTTATTGTGTTTTGGTAGAAGACGTTAAAGGCATTTTCAAAGATTCCATTCATGTGTGATTCTGAAAACTGTAAATACTGTATTTATTTAGCCTGTAATTGATTTTGGAAGGTACAGATGAGATTAAAAGTATGATTCAAAAAAACAAATAACTTTAGATTAATACTATTTCTAAAGAATAAATATATTTACAATGTATAGGATAAACAAAGCTTCTACCATAGTAAACAGCAGCTTGTCACCATAAAGAATATTTCAGGTTGAAGTGAATGCTGCCTCAGCACCTCCACTCCCTGACTGTACTTCATGTTTGGCCACTGTAAGGGGAACACTACCTGTATTGACACTAATTTAAATTATGTGCTGATGCTCTGTTATGAATGTAATTACTGGGGCTGGTCTGGGAAAAAATGAGGAGCTAAATGGCTGCAGAGGCAAGTAGGTATTTGCCCAACAATACATGAAAGGAAAGGTTGATGTTTTTTTAAAATGAAAACAATCTTCTCGTGCCCACATGTAGCTCCAAGGCACCGCTCCGCTCGCCACTTTGATTAGCCTCCGCTCCCTAACTGGCCGCAACGAGATCCTTTCCAGGTGATCAGGGATCAGCTCTACAGTTCATTTATGTGGAAAAAATTCCTCTTAAAGTAATACAAATTAAATCAAATGGTTATTTTTAGTTCAGTAAAGAAACACAGCTCTAATATGCAACGAGGAAACGAGGTGCTAAGGCAGTAACCGATCCAGCTCACAATGTTCAAGACGATTAGCTTCAGATGCGCCTCTGAATAAATCTGCAGTATCCTTCTCTTGCTTGAAAACTCCGGCACATTGTTGTTATCTTCTTAGATGCACTGAAACTTAAAGAAAATCTGAGTTTAATCACTGCCGACATGTTGGCTCGTCACTTTCCTGCACAGATGTTGCCGATTGCGGTTTCTTCACCAAAACTCCTCTACCTCCACTGCTGCTTCTGCTGAGAGTCGATGGGAAAAAAAAACTTAAACTTTTAAAGCCGTTCAACATCTTGACTTCAGCTTCTAAACATGCAAAGTTAGTAGATGTGTAAAAAACCCTCCAGGGGAGCTTCCTCCATGTGAGGACTTTCATTGGCTTTTTTTATTCACAGTCATGCTCAGTGCTGATTGAACAAGTGCCTGATATTTATCCATTAACAGACTGAGAGCAGTGAAAGCCGTCACCTGTTCTCTGCTGCCTGAATGTGTCTTACCCACACGCTGGCCTATACAGTAGTGTAATTGTGAGATGATCATACCTCTAACAGAGAGACGAGGATGTGGAGGAATAATTGTGGGAATTATGTCGCTTACAAACTTGTAAATGAACATGATTAATGGAGCAAAGAGAGGAAATCCGATACAGCAAAAAGCTTATCCGCACTGAGGAATATATTGAGGCTCATTCTCCAGAAATAGCACAATGCCAGAGATACTTGACTATCGAAATACTAATCTAGGCTCTGATTAACTGCCACTGAAATAAAACAGGAATAATCAGAAGCCACAGTGAGCTCCCTTAAGACATGTAACACTGCAGCAGCATCCTGATGGCAGTACGGAGTCTGAATATGAGTTCAGCAAATGTGTTTCAGCTGCACAAGTGTAAATCTAAGTGTAAAACATGTTTGGTTTCAGCTTGGCAAATGCGGCAGCCCACACATCCATCCATGTGTTTTCAAACTACTACTCAAACTCAATTTACAGATATATCACAAAAAGTGGTTTTACACATTTAAATGCAATAAAGGGCATTTACTGCTACGTGCTAGAGGCTCTGTGAGGCTTTACCTAAACACAGCTGTGCTTTAAGGGAACATTAGCATGCTAACGTGTTTACACAATACTATTTTTATGTTAAGCTGGTGTTTACTTTGTTTCCATCTAAGTTTAGCATATTGAGCCAGCTGACATTGGCAAAAAATATACATAGACAACAGCTGGTTAAAGGGACAAAGACTGGAAAATGAACAGAATAGAATATTTTTGTTCTTCACCAGGGTAGAAATTTGTCTTCAGCTCACCAAACACAAGAAAGAACGACACAAGAAACAGATCAGCAGTCAGAAAAACAACCACAGACACGGCTGAAATCTCATCAGTCACTTTGTAGAGTTATGAATATTCACTCTCATATATTCATTGTATTCAAAACAGAAGAAGCCTTTTGATGAAAGGTGATTCTTCAATGAGAGTTGGCAGTCCAGTTGCCCTCAGTTCAACTCGTCTTGGATAACCATGGCCTGACGACTGAGATCCTTCACAGACAGTTAATAATACTGATGGCGTTTGGGATGAAGGGCTTTTTAAATACATTTTTTGTTTTCCAAGAGCCTCCCAGAGTTCAAAGGCTGAGGAGAGGGTGGGAGCTTTCTGCCAGGAGACTCATCCTGTCAGTACAAAGTTGAGTCAAAGGCTTTTGGGGCTTGCCTGGCCGTGTCCGGAGGAAACAAAATCTGCTCACTGACATGTTGTGGCGTTTCTAAAGGTTATGCACTGGACTGTCTCTGAGAGGTACAAGCGTGGTATTTATTTGCTGGCAAGACAGAAAAGGATATAATAAAATATGTTGAGCTATTCCTTTAAATAAGCATGTAAAGGTCCAGTGTGTAATAATAATAATAATTATTATAACCTTTATTTATTCTCAAGAGACATTGAGGTTACCCTCATTTTCAATGTTGTTGAGTTTACAAACCAGTTAAAATATTAAAGTTTTTTTTTTTGCTTTTATTTCATAGCTCATAGTGAGATACACAGGAAAGGGGGAGGCAGAGAGAGGGGGAATTCGACATGGGATTCGAACCGGGGACGCCTGCGTTGAGGACTGTAGCCTCTACATGGGGCGGCCGCTTTAACCACTGCGCCACGCACTGCCCCACAAACCAGTTAAAATATTGACAGTGGTTACAGTCATTTGAAGTGATTACATGACAATACACAGTTAACAAGAAACAAGAAACACAATCATCTGAAACAGTTGCAAATGGAAACAAAGCTATCCATGACCAAGGTCCTAAACTCAGGGAGCGCGTTCCAAGAGCTAGGGGCATCACAACAAAAAGCAGTCTTGCCAATACTCGTATAGACTCGAGGAACTTTGAGTAGCAGTAGTTCAGCCGAACGGGTCACATAAGTACCTGAGTTCCATTCAAACATACAATGGTAATTTGCCTAAAAGGGCTTTACAAATATATAAAAACCAGTGTCTCTTGCAATGGGCTCTATGCACATAGCTCCACTACTTCCTGAACTTAATGCTGCTCCTTTATTTCCTGTCTTACATTATTGGACAAACTGATTAATCCAGGTGTGTCTGAGTAGTCACAATGGTCAGACACACCTGGATTAATCAGTTTGTCCAATAATGTAAGACAGGAAACAAAGGAGCAGCATTAAGTTCAGGAAGTAGTGGAGCTGTGCGTAAAGCCTATTGGCAAGGTTTATTGGCAAAATCTGAATATACTACCATGAATATATAAGTGTAAAATCATGAATATATAAGTGTAAAATCGCTATAAAATAAAATTTGTTTGGTTTTCGTATCCTTATGTAATTTTTTTTTTTATATATATATGTACATATTGCAAAGGTCTAGCTTTAGAGAGTGTCGCCACCTTGCGCCGCGATGTTTGTACGGCAGCCTGAACGGAAAATCCAGCCAGCCAGAGAGCGAGTTTCGTGAGTTTCGTGAGTTTCGTGTTCATAAATAAACCAACGAAGAAGAAGGCGGAAGGAAAGAAGAAGGAGTAGGAAACATACATATTGTAAAATGGTTTAGATCTTCACCTCATCGCTCCATGCTCCTGAAATACTCCCAGTCAATCTAGAATCTGAACGCTAGATATCATGGTTTTACCCCCATTCTACACACTGGACCTTTAAAGCATGGTTGTTGTATTATTTTTCCTGCCCTATACAGTAATACAGTGGTGTCTGGTTACAGCAGCACAGGAGGTTGCATCGAGTCACACTGAACACAATGACAGTACCTATACGAGCCTGCACATCCAACACACACTCAGGCTGTTTCTCAAAGCTCACACCTCCCTCTGTGCCCTCTCCACCGCAGAGATCATCCAGAAGGTGAGGAACGGTCAGAAGCCGTACTTCCGCCCGACGACGGACAGCAGGTGCCACTCGGAGGAGCTGACCATCCTGATGGAGGGCTGCTGGGCCGAGGACCCCGCAGAGAGGCCCGACTTCGGACACATCAAGATCTACATGGCAAAACTCAACAAGTGAGACCCAACACTTCACATCTTTTCATGAGCCAGGGTAGTCAGGCTCCTTCACAATATGCAAAGTGATGAAGAAGTTTTGTTTTTCTTGTAGTTTCGGTGGAGTGACGCTTTAATTGACGGCATTAAATCAAACTAAATTGCCCTTAGCTGATTGCACTCCTGATCCGTTTAGCGTTTTCTACACCTCCACCCTTCTCTTTCAAAACTTAGATAATTTGACAAATTGAAAGCGACAGAGAGGCTGTTTTTTCCCCCCACGCTATCAGTGTCGTTCCTGCCAAGTTCAACACACGAACCCGGCGTTGACAGCTCCGTGTCCCTCCGACTGCCACGAAAGCTGATTTGTTTAAGAAGTTCAAAAAGGCAAACAGGATAAAAGAATCATGTTTTGGAAATCACCAAGGCAATTTTAGATAAAAGGCTGCTTGTAATTCCTGACAGGCAGCTCTTGACAGGAAGCGCTCTTTGTTGCCTTTCCATCTCCGAGCGTGTGTTCGAGTCCGTGTTTCTGGTATTGTTTTGAATGATCCCATGAATCATTCATGCGCATATTTTGGTTCTGAGTTTTCTGTTGGAGCAGGAGGGGAGGCACGCATGTTTCCCCATGAGGAGGGCAGCTCTGACAGAGGGAGGTGCTGTGTGAAGCATCCCTGCTGATACAAAGTGAATCCGGAGCACACACACTGAAACACACATGGAAACACAAGAGGCCGGTCGGAGGTGTTAAGGCCTCTACAATACAGGTCTACTGTGTATGTACAGGCATGATTCCCTCTGTAAAAACACAGTTTGTATTAGTTGTAGTGACCATCATAGAGAAATCCTGCACCCACTGTTCTCCTTGAGTGAAAACACTCGAAGTTTCGCTCGAAGTTTCGCATTAATGCACGAAGGTTTTCAGAAAGTGGCTTCTGGCTCACATGAGCGGCTACATGTGAAACAGTTTATATGTAAATTAAAAAGTAACTAAGCCTTTTGAAAATGTGTAGAAATCGTGTTAAACTCAAGTCTTTACACATACAGAACTGGACTCAAAGCTGAAAATCTTCAAAGGATTTATCACAACACTGATCGTAACTCGATACATCAACCTGTGTTCATCACTGTCAGTGTCTGTGCTCCTCCGACCTGTGGAGTCCTCATGGCTCTACTCTGTTTCAACTGTTTGATGGCACATGTTGACCTCTTTGTTGACAGCTCTCCTAAATATATCCAGCTGTATCTATTTGTGAAATCTGATACATTTCTTCTAAAATTTGGCAAAACTGACGTTTCCTGAAAAAAAATGAAGTTGTGGTTCAATCAGAGCTTTGATTTGTTTTTGAACAGCACGTCTACATATCAAAGGTCTCCCTGTTGAACCCTCCATAGTTATTCTGACTGAGCTCACTTTAAATATAAACTTAGCATTTACATTATGTGCAGACTGGCTGTAGTTTACAGGACTGTTTTGACTCAGGATGGTTGGCTGACTCTGACTATCTAGTAGCAGATCTAAAGATCACATCTACATGAGAGATATGCTCAAAAAAAAAGACTCTGCAGATCTGAACTCTGGGTTTGTGTTTGTTGTGTGTTGTTGTTATTCCTGGCTGTGATATGTGAAGCCAAAGACGCTGAGTGAACAGTGTTGGGATTCTGCTTGATTCAGTCGGTGGCTGCCAACGTCTGCCTGCAGAAATCAGACAAACAAACAGAGCAGAGTTTTATTTTGTGACAGACTGTTGTCTGCACTCCAGAGTGATGATTAAAGTGGATTTGACGCATTTTGTTGAAGCAGCTGCTAGTGACACGAGCGTTATCCCACACAGCTTTCAGGGATAGAGCTTATTGTTTAAAAACTGCATGATAATGAGGCCAAGATAAATGTGTGCGGGTTTGGTATTTTTAATGCTGCTCCACTGTAGCATATTTTAGTTGTTTTACATTTACTAAAGGAAATGAAGGACAAAAATAAATATAATGTGAACTTTATACACTGTTATATTCAAGGAAACAACTGTGTTGTTCACATGTTGAAGTCCCCAGGATCAATTCTGAATGTGCACTGTTTTTTACTGGATGTGACTGAATCATCAAGAATGGGAATGAAATGAATTTAATTTTGGTAAATTGAATCATGACATCAGTGCTCTACTTTTTTAAACAGTCTGGCTCAGCTCTGTATCAGTGACTGAGTTGTTGACCCCTTATAGGTCCACTATTTTATTTTTCATTTTTCAGACATCTGATGTCATGAGAACACAGTGTCATGGTTGTTGTGCCTCAGAGTTCAAGTTGTGTTGGCAGAGCTTTTTCAGTCCTGTCAAATCCATGTGTGTAATGACCCCTATCCCATAGAGGGAAATGTGAACCCCTCAAAAACTGTCATTCATCAATGCACGTTGATGCACCATACATCTGTGTGTGTGTGTGTGTGAGAACACTGAGGTAGAAGAAGTCGACAAAGAGCAGACTGATGCAGGTTCAAGTCAACACCAAGAAATTATGTTTTCCTGAAAAAACAGCATCACTCACTCACTCACTCACTCACTCACTCACTCACTCACTCACTCACTCACTCACTCACTCACTCACTCGCAGTACAAAGGGAGGACGCTGGAGCACACGGTCGGGTTATACAAATGTATTAAGGTGCGGCTGCTGACGTTTCGACACTTAATTCTTCCTCAGAGCAAACAGAGCTGTTCAGTGAATGGGAGATTTAAATCCCGTGCCTGCGTCCTTGTATACGATACAATGTATACATATAGGGACATGATTCAAATCATGACATGATTCAAATCCAAAAACATGATTAAATATACGAACTTACAACAATACAATAATTCCGGATTTTTACCATGGAGCCAAATGGTCTTAATGAGGAAATGAATCTGTCTTGTCTTTTATGAATGGTGCCCAAACATGGCTTCTATTATTGTATTGTTGTAAGTTTGTATATTTAATCATGTTTTTGGATTTGAATCATGTCCCTATATGTATACATTGTATCGTATTGATAACACTTGTATTATTGTGCAATGTGGTAGCCTATCACGTGAGCCGTTTGTTTATGATGTGTTTCCCTGCTCTCTCCCAATCAGGGACGCAGGCACAGGATTTAAATCTCCCATTCACGGAACAGCTCTGTTTGCTCTGAGGAAGACTTAAGTGTCGAAACAAAAACCTGGGTCAACAATCTCTATTAATCTTCTCCATCAGTACTGTGTGGGTGTGGTTTGATCGACTAGTCTCAACATCTCAAAGTGTTTCCAAAAACACCAAATACGAGCATGAAGACTAAATTGAATATATTGATTTGATGTGACAAATACAGCCAAAATAAACATGGCATCTTAGCTTTCAGTAGTGTACCCATTCAAAGTGTCTTATACCTGTGTTAACATGCGGATACAGATTCACAGTACGTATGGTGTGTTGCTTTTAGCTGCCATAGCATTTAATGGGGATTTACAGGTAGAATCAGCGTTCAGGAAGCTCAGCTCAGTGCCCAAGCGGCTGCTTTTTGTCGGTGCCAGAGGTTGTAACGCTGTGCCTGCCAGCTGCAGTCGATCCTCCCGTCCCGTGAGTTGTGACAGGGAGATCAAAACGCAGGTCGCGCTTCATGACTCTGAATGGCAACCTGGAGCCGCTAACGTGGTCGTGTTGTGTGGGATCTGGCTTCGCTTCAATCCGGTTTTACAGCTCCGGCTCAAGGTGAAGATGCTGATTTTACGGCTTGGCGCTGATGTTCACCTGATGATACCACCGGACGGATGTTGCACATGTGATCAGAGCCGTGCTGTGCTTTAATTATAAACCTCACAGTCGATGTGTTTACATTCCTTCATTCACTTTGTGATAGAGAGCAACCACGGGAAGATTCACCTCATCACACCACAAACAATGCAATCAATACTGGAAGTAATCATTGCGTTCTCTCTAATGGAGTGTCAGTCGCTCAGAGCAGGAGGTTTGCAGCGGAGATGGCCTTGTTAAATGTGTGTTAGTGAAAAGAAGAAAGTCGCTGAGCTCTCCCTCACTCTGTGTTTGCTCCTCACTGTCAGCTCTGTCCACCAAGACACAGGCAGTTCCTCTGGTCTCCAAAGGGTAGCCATGGTAACACACACATGTAGTTACACAGTATTTTGGGGGAGGTACACGACAAATTAATGCACCAGTGATGCTTCCACTCTATTTTTCAAACCTGCTGGAAGTGTATATTCATATTAACTTTTTCAATTTTATTATTCTTCATTATTTCAAAGCAGAATTTGCTGATGAAGTGATAGTTTGGATTCAGACCAGAACAGAACATTCAGACCAGTGCAGAGACACAACTACGAGCGCAGACTCTTGAAAAAACTAAAAGAAAAGAAAATTCAATTTTATCTTGAATATTTTCACAAACTGAAACTGTATTCCTGTACACACACACACTAAGGCTTAGCTGATCTTGTGTGTAGTGATACAATAGTTCAATCTGTTCTAGTTATTTTCCAATAACCACACAGTTCTGTCATGAGCGGCCTCATCAGTGCTGTGAAGGTTAAGTCTGAAACATGAGCTATTATTATGAACAAATGAATAATTTTTGACCACAAGGTTCCCAGTTCAGCCCCTTGCTCTTATCATGTGTTATATCATCATGAATTATAAGCCTGATATTGTGTTTTCTATCCGTTTTATTAATCACAAATATACCTCACATTTGTACCAACCACTTTCCATCCACTCACTGTTTCCATCTACTTCAACACGATATGAAAATCTTACTGGAAACAGGAAATCCATCACAGTGACCATCTCATCGCCTTTTCCATCAAAGTATATTACCATCGCCTCCTTGTTGGTGAGTTCAAGGCCGTCAGTCATTTGAAGTTGGACACCAAAGACCGCTATATTCATAACTTCCATATAATAAAATCCATAAGCCTGGAGCTGCATTTCTTTGTGTAACCCTGCGTTGTATAATGATCGCTGAGCCTTGAACCTCTAAAGCAAACAATATTCACACAGAGATGCGACGAGAGGAGTACAGTGTCATTTTTTTCCTATTGAAAGCTTGTTGCTCTCAGCTGAAATGCAAGTGCTGGATGTCAGCCCATTTTGTACCTCAACAGGAGAAATGAAAATTGCCTGAAACAGATTGAAGCCTGTCACTGCTTAAATACTGTGCACAACATCCTCAAGCTCTAAGAGCCCTATAAGATAATGAAGAGCTGGTGCGACAGCTGCAAACGTGCACATGTAGATTCGATGTTGGAGCAGTCTTAAAAAAACAGGTGGTTTAGTAGAGGAGGATCTGTGAACAGATCTGTGTGGTTGTTGTCAGTGTGTTTTCCTCCTCAGTTTGACCTCTCTGTTATCTCTGGAAGTCAATGCAGGATGAGCCCAGTGATGTATAGCTATCCATTTGCAGGAGCTCGGAGTCGAGAGCTCTGTATGATTTATATCCCCCCAAGCACTCAAGGATGCTCTTGACAAGCTAAGTCCCCGCTCATGTGTATGAAGCCGTTTTGCCTCGGCGGCCTGTGCGTTAATGCACTGTTTGCCGGTTATTTTCATTAGGTAAATGTATGTTGTTGACATGATGTGATGGATGGGCTGTTATTTTTGGTGTATGCACGGGCTCGGGCTTGAAGGGCGCCGTAACAAGAGGGGTGTTCAGCAGTAAACAGTTCGGTTTAACCCCTGCACGAGGAGCTGACACTCCACTTGCCATGAATAGCTGACCTCTCACCGTTGCACCTCAAGTCTGTCACTGTTTGCCATCACAAAAAAAAAAATCAGCTCACTTTGTTGTCTTTTTTCTTGTACTTTTCTTTTATTCTTATATACGTATATACTACAGCTCTGGAAAAAAAATAAGAGACCACTTTCACAAATGTTTCTTAAAAGCATCTCTACAGTATGACAGTCATTCTTTTCTTTTCTTTTTTAAATACCAACACAAACACAACTCATTCTACTTAATGAGACACTGATGAGGTCATCACCTGAACCACATCTGATTTTATAGGAAGATTATAAAAACTACTGCTGGGATTAAACATTGACATTATCCCACAAAAACTGATTCATAAACTCTTCCTGAGTTAAAATATTCTTGCTGTGTTGTTTAGGAATAAATATGAACATGTTTTCTTTGCATTATTATTCAAGGTCTGAAAAGACTTGATATTTTTTGTCATTTTCAGCCAATAAAAGCTCTAAATGACAATATTTTTATTTCAATTTTGGGAGAAATGTTGTCGGTAGTTGATAGAATAAAACAAAACCTTTGTTTAATTTAATTTTACTCAAACACATACCTATAAACAGTAAAATCAGAGAAACTGATAATTTTGGGAGTGATTTCTTAATTTTTTCCAGAGCTATAGTATATATATATTTGGGGTATTTTTGCCTTTTTTTCCATGTTTTCCATTGGAAGAGGGAAGAGAGACTGGGTGGAACGACACGCAGTACAGATCAGCACAGTCGGGATTCAAACCGGTGATCGCTGCGTCAGGCATTGCCAACGTAGGACGTGCTTTTACTGTAAAACCACTCGACCACCGAGCACCCCACTTTTCTTTTATTCTTGACTGGGCTTTTCACATCAGCTCGCGTTTTTGGAGGAAAATATGTGAACGTCCTGATGCATGTTTAGCTGCTTTGTAAACAAGAGAATCCTCAGAGTGTGCACATAACGGCCAAGGCTGCACAGTCCTCTTGATTTGTTTTTAAATAGTGCGCAGTGTTTTCAACTGTTAATCAGCATCTGGATCCAGATCAGCATCAACACACACACACACACACAGTGATGGACAAACTGGCTGATGAAGGACTTGATTTCCTGAAACTCCATAGATCTTCTCTGGGAAAATAACAGCTTTGTCCAAGTGACTCACACTCATAAGATCTGCTATCAACTTTTAATAAACGGCCTGTAAACTAATATCATACTCATACTGTTTGTTCAGCTGACCTGCCGTCCACTGACGGAATCTCGATTAGGTTGATTGAAATGAAGTAATTGGGAATTTACCAAGTTAAAACTGTTCATGTGAAACCAAAGTTGGTACCAAATTACAGTTTAGCTCTGGAGGAGGCTTCCTGTGTGTTAACAGTCACACACCAGTTCCTGTCTTGGAAGTAAAAGTCTACAGGAAGCTTGAAATAAAGAATCCATCTGCTATCCACCAACTGTTCCTACTGTACTGTACTTAACTCCCATCTCACAGATTAAAGGGATACTTCACCCAAAATCAATAATTCGCCAACTGTCTACTCACCATCATGCCAAGGAATGGTTTGGAGAACTTTTAGAGTCATCAAAACGCTTTTGGAGTTCCAGTGGGGGTCCGGCTGGCAACGGATTTTCATATAATGGCGGCGGATAGAGTTCACTTTTGAAACATCCAAAACACACACTATGAAACATCCAGATACCTCCATACTGCTCGTCTGTACTGACCCAAGTGCCCTGAAGCCGCCACATGAAAGTGGCTCCGTTGATGTGGTTCCGTTGATGTTTGTGCGCATGAGCGAGATTTGCTGTGAGATGTTCTTCCATGTTTACATCATACATCCAATGGTTTACAAGGACAAACGAACGTCTCCACTGGGAGCTGCTACTACAACAAGGCTAAAAACAAAGATCAAATTGTTTTTTTCCAAACAACTTTTTCATGTCACAGCTTCAGGACACTTGGGTCAGTATGGACAAGCAGTATGGAGGTACAGTATTTGGATGTTTCATAGTGTGTGTTTTGGACGATTCAAAAGTGAACTCTATCCGCCGCCATTATACGAAAATCTGTTGCCAGCCGGACCCCCACTGGAACTCCAAAAGCAATTTGATAACTCTGATAACTTCCTTTGCCCGACGGTGAGTAGATGATTGATGAATTATCGATTTTGGGTGAAGTATCCCTTTAAGGAGATCTTGTTGTGCCCATTATGTCTGAGTCACTGCAGACATGACTTTGACTGAGGAGAGGCTGCAGTGATCATTGTCCCTTTGGAAGTTTCTTCCATCTCCACACAGGGATCCCATCAGGCACTCGGTCGCCGTGGCAGCAGCTCTGAGAGAAATCCTGGTTGTTCAAACTCTAGAAATGCAGCAGAAACAGTTTTCGTAGCCTTCCCCAACGCAGTCCTGTTCCCGAGCTCTGTACTGTAGGCAGCTGCTCCCCCCTCCCGGCTTCGCCATCCCTCTGATATGAATTGTCAGCTGTGAGACCATTTCAAAATCAGCTGAAGTGGCCACAGGTGGACTCCAAACAAGGTGTAGAGACATGCCAAAGATGATCAAGAGAAACTGGAGGCTGTGGAGTTAAATATCAAGTGTCACAGCAAAAATATTTCTGTATTATTTCAGTTTTTTCTTTATAAATTAGCTTCATCTTCATGATGTATTGAGATTAGATTGATGACAAAGAAAAAACATTCGACTGCTTGTTTGTTCGGAGCTGCTGAAAAGGTGTAAACCAGATGTAATCCAGGTACACAGATGGTTCTCTTCTGTCCGGTTCCTGTGGTCGCCATGGTTACACAGCAACCGCATTGAAAGAGTACGATCATAGACAACTCGGTGGCAAACAATCTTGCACATTCACAAGAGCAGCGACTCTCCTCTCTCTTCTCTGCTCTGCTGCCAACCTCAGTGGCAGCGCTGCCGTCGTTTTTACATTACAGTAGAAACAACAAAGTGGCAACAAAAGATATATTATAGATAAAAACAATTTGTACCAGTGAGTTATCTCATCCATTTGACAATTCTCCCCTCAGTTGCTTAAACTCACACTCACCAAACAGGCCGCTCGCTCTCAGTCTTCACCATCACTATTAGTTTGGATGAATGGTGGCAAAACATGGACGTGTGTGATGTGCGCCGCAGTAAACAGTGCCTGGCCTGTGTGATTGCATCCAGTGTATTGATACTCATGCGCGTCTCTGATGTTTTTTCTTCTTTAAACTTAAACAACATGTGGGCGTGTGGAGGATCTGTGACCCAGAAGAAGAAACGTGGCAGGACGCCAGGCATTGATGCTTTTAGCCGCCACGGTGGTGTGGATGACTCACCTGCTCGCTCCGTTGCCGTTAGCTGCGTGTACATGCGTGTGTGTGTTTGTCTGTGTGCGTAATGTGGAAATATCCTGAGACACGCACGTTATACAATGCACGGATTATATAATTAGAAAATATACTGTATGTGAAATGATGGGATGGCAGCAGGAAAGCCAACAGCTGTTTTTATGTAAAACATAGTGTACAAAATGTAAATAGGAAACACAAATATCTGTTCTTTTTTTGGAAAGTGGTTGCCAATAGTGACAGTTGTGGGGAAGAGCTCCTCAAATACGTGAGACCTGAATGAATAGATTGTTAGTTTATGTTTATTTGCACGATTATAAAAGCAACAATAAAAGGAAACAATTAAATTGAAAAAAAAATGACATGTGCGGGTGAGGTAGAAACCCACTACAGGCTTATATTTAAACCTCACCTATAAAAGCAATTGCACAAATAACAAAGCAAAACAAACAAAAGAAACATTAATATATCTTGAGTAGCATTACAAACAAAATAATACAAAATAGAATTAAATAAAAGAGAAAAAATATATATACATACACATATACACAAATAATAATAGGAACAAACGAACCAAAAAACAAAACAGATTACAAGGTATTAGAAAAAGTCAGTATCATATGCAACAATGTTTTGTGATCAGAGCATTTTTTAGTCGAGATGTATGATACAAAGGTAGTCAGTCAGTGACATTCAGCCTGTGGAGTCCCTGCAGAAATGATGTGAAGCTGAGAAAGCTGGGTCTGTGTGTGTGGAGCTGCAGCACAGTGTCCCAGGTCTTTGGTAACACAGGCTGGGACACCTTATACTCCAGGTGAAGTCATCAAACAGCTTCAAGTCTTCAAGCTGATCTCTGGACCCCACTGCTCACTTTCTGTTTGAGTCTGTTTCTCCTTTTACAATACAGAATATTATTTACAGCCCCTCGCTAACTGGAACCTCCCCCTCCCCTCTCACGTCTGCTGCTTTCATCAGTTGGACACAAACCTCTATTGATGTTTCTGCCAATCACTGTAAATTGCTCAGAACGAGGTTCCTCAGGGGTCACTCTTATACTTGGCATTGACGTTTACACACAGTTAAAGCAGTAGAGTTTACCTTGCTAATTGTAAAGGACGTTTCATTTACACTGATATGATATGATATTTGATTTACTTATTTTCTCACTTTTTGACACTTTTAACGCACATTTTCTAGTGTCTAGTGATGTCACAAGTCAGTGTCAGTCAATGGTGAAAACAGCAGGTTTGCAAAGGATAAAAATCTGAGGACAAGATCATTTCTGCTCCAACTAGCCTGACATAACACATCCCAGTTTTATACTGTGACAACAAGGAGAAAGTATGCATGGAAAAAAACCCTCTCCATTATGAATCTGATAGTGTTACAGGAGTTCAACACTAAACTGTTGTAGTTCTCCTGTTAAAGACTGATTCTGTTTTATTCCAATTTGAATCTGCTTTTTGTAGTTTTATCATTTCTATCTGATAAAATAACTTTTACTTTTGCCAAAGTAATTGAGCTGTTTTCACCACAACATTGCTAAAAAAAAAGAAGTCAGTTTATCCAGACTTTCAATTTCATATTATTTGGAGGAAAAATTGACAGTGAGCAGCTGGAGCTTGTGTAATGACTTTAGGTGTGAAAACAAAGATGATCAGATCTTTGTTTTCTCAAACACCTTTTGTTTTGTCTGAAGATTGTTTGAACATGTGCTGTCTGACCAAAGCAGATTTCAAATTGTGTGTGTGCAAACGAAGGGGTGAGACGTGATATGGTTTGAAATGATAACACATTTCTCTCCTAGAAGACACTCGTGCTGCAGCAGCACTCAGTTGTTCTCCTGTAAAAAGGGCAACAGTAATTGTGCGGAGAGTTGGAGGTGGAGGTGCAGTGCACGGCTCCTCTCTCACCTCCAAACCTCTGGTCAGTCACTTCAGTAAGTGGGTGTAAATGTCAAGTCGACGGTTTCAGAAAGTTACAGAAGATGGTCGACATGGACATCGCTATCTGACGATTTTCTCTGGTATCTGATTTCAGAGGGAGAATACTAATCTCATAGTGTATTCTTTGACTGCTGTGTGGCTACTGTGTTATTATTACACATATGGATGATTGCCAAAGACCCAAGTTGTGAAAAAGCAGAATAACTGTGTTGTAGTGCTTAAAAGTGATTCCATGTTCTGTTTTTCAGTCTGTGGGGATCTGTCCTCATGCTCCTCTATGTTTGTGTTTCCCACAGGGAGGGCAGCACCAGTATTCTCAACAACCTGCTGTCCAGGATGGAGCAGTACGCCAACAACCTGGAGAACCTGGTGGAGGAGCGAACGCAGGCCTACCTGGAGGAGAAGAGAAAAGCCGAAAACCTCCTCTACCAAATTTTACCGCAGTAAGAAAAAGAAAAAACGCGCTCTTGTCCTTCCAGCCAAAAGCTTAGGAGTCCAATTAACTTGAGCCCAGCAAATGGGAATGAGGCGGGGGCTGAGGGGGTGCACTTTACCAGTGTGGCTCAATGACATGTTGTCAATCGCGTTAAATCCTCGTATTAATTAAAGACTCGAAATCACTCCTGACATCACATTTGACTAACATACCCATTTCCCCACGGTGCGATCTCGCACTAGATGAAAGAGAGAGGAGGGAGCTGTCAGGCGAACCGCTCATTAAGGGTGAGACAGAAAAACCGACATGATAGAGAGTTCGGGCTTCTGGATAACACTGCAGCGGCAAATCCCATCTTTCTCCCCCATTTATCCTCTTCTCCTTTCCCTCTCTCCTTCAAAGACAGCCAGGCTGAGAGGAGCTTGGGAGGAAGGACAGATATCATTTCTCACCACGCTGGAGAATTAGAGGGGCTGACTTTGCCACAGTGTTTTTTGCCTTTGGTGCCGTTTGATTGAGAGAAAATGAATGTGAGCAGAATTAACACAGATAATTTGACGAGTGGTAATTGAACCTGCCAGGCGCAGAGTAATTAAGTTTTAGAGATGAACCCTTGTTACTTTAAAATGATAGTTCAACATTTTGTCCCATTGCCATAATCCCTATAGTCTCAGGAGTAGGTTTGTTACCTTTAATTGTCAGTGCAAGCTATTTTTAGAACGGCGGAGCAGAGCCGCAAGCTGCTCAGAGCTACGCTACGGAGGCTAATGGGATTTCTTCTTCCTTCATCAAACTCATCAAATACACAATCTAACAACACAAAAATGCTCTTGTGGACAAGTTGTGACCTGCACATTCACCACGCTATGAGATATTAATGGAACGTTACGAGACAGAGTTGTTTTAGAGGTAAATTCATGCAAAACCGCTGATGCGCATTCCCGTCGGGGGCAGTTTTTCAGCAAGCAGTCTCTGCATTTGCCCCGAAAACAACTCACAGATAGGGGTGGTGTTATGCTAATTCAAAAACAGCTCGTAAAACCACATGGATTTCAACCTAGGGAGCCTGAAAATTACAGATTTTTTTGTCAATTCTCACATTTTGGGGGCTGGAAGGCTGAAAGACAAACACCCAAATATATATAAAGAGCCTTCAAAAAGTGATATTTTCATAATATGTCACCTTTAAACCTGACGACATGATGTCAACAAAACAAACAGAACTCACAGCTGTATACTACTAACGCTGTACTGTAAGCATGTGGCTGCTATTGTTACATGACCTGGTTCAAGCTAAAGCTTTCACTCTGATACAGCAGTTGCCAGTGGTTGCACGGTCCAACTTCCTGTGTAGGCTGCTCTTACAGACTAGAGCGACTGATTCCTGGGAAAACAGCTGTTTTATCCAGGTGTGAAACTTTTAGAGACATGTTACTGGATCAGCGCATAGACTGATACTCTGATACACATCGGTCTTGGAACAACTCTAAAAACAATCATCTCATCACCTGCAGGTGCTTGTTTACTCTTGGTCTTTCTTCTCTGTAAAGCTTCTGGTCGATCTGACCTGGTGTTTCCCTCTCCTCATGCAGTTCAGTAGCAGAGCAGCTAAAACGAGGGGAGACGGTGCAGGCGGAGGCTTTTGACAGCGTCACGATTTACTTCAGCGACATCGTGGGCTTCACGTCGATGTCTGCAGAGAGCACCCCGCTACAGGTACGCAGCAGTTCATATGTCACCACAGCCCTTCGCCAGCTTCTCTCACATGTATCTTGAAGTAGCAGCTTCTGTTTCCTGGGTTCTTTTTTTCCCTCAGCGTCTCCCAAGCGTTTCTGAAAGCTTATTAAAAAGCACTGGTCGTGATCACAGTCACGCTGAATTCTCTTTCTCTATTCATGCATGAAAGTGCTCACCAGTATCAGGTCTCTTCCTACAGTGTGTCTCATAGTTCCCACAGTGCGCTCCCACACACGGGCTACAACTCAAAATAGTACAGTTGTTAGATGGAAGAGTGAGGAGCGTTGACGCAGAGTTGAGTCACATAATGCCACTCCACATCTCGCTCTCGCTTGAATACCAGGGGGAGGTTTCTACACCAAAGACCTGATCATGATGTCACATGCAGGCAGAGGGTCGTCGGTGTCGATGGACAATCTGACACCTTCAGATGAACGGCAGTCACCTCCAGGAGAAAAACACGTTCCATGCATTCTCGTTGTTTCCTTTATCAACTTCTGTAGAAGTCCCAGTTTTCCTCCTGATGAGGCCAGAAACCCAAACACTACAGAAAACACATATTGATCAGTTTAGTTAAAAGAAATTAACATGTTGCTCCATATGAAGGAGGCAAAAAACAAACAAACATATAAAACAGTAAAGTATGATCTAATTAAATAAATAATGAATTTTTTTATTTAAAATTGTTTTATTATGAATGCATGAGCACTTGCAACAGGTTTAATGGGGTCACAACGTTTTGGTCCTTCATCAGGTAGTATCTAGGTAGACAGTGTGCAGGAGTTTTCTCTGTTGAACTTCGTCCAGTCCTCTCCTATGCATCTGTCTATCTTTTGAGGTGTGCATAGTTTAATGTACTAGCCCTAAAATTAAGGGCTAAAATGTATAATTTAGTACATTAAGGTTTGAGTGGTAGATGTTTTGATACTTTAAAAGCTCCCTGCTGTGAAGAGTAAACAGCATTAATGCAGCACTGTAAATCAAAACACAATTCAAATGTTGTTTTTTTATCATGTAATACAAATTAGGGCAGGGGCAGTTGTTTTTTTCTTCAGTGAAGATGACGTCTAACCAGTGTAAATGCTCATTTAAATAATGGAGGTTTGAAACTCGGCTCAGCGTGTGTTTTGGTGAGCTACACTGTAACACTCCACAGGATACCCGTAAAGGCCCAGTCACTAATCACTCCATAGATATAAATAACAGATGAATTCAAATACTGGATGTTCCAGTAGAGCTGTATGTTCACAAACCATCAACAGCATCAGAAACCAGTGGTAGTTTGGCAGCGACAGGGTCCGGTCTGTACAACAAGACCTCACTGATGCTGAACCATCACAGGTCAAATATTCACCTTCCCTTAGCACTGCTCACTTTGAGAGAATGTATTAGCTAGACACTGTCAGGTGTTGTAAGAACTGGATCCAAAAATGCAGACTCACGAAAACAGGAAATGTGCTAAATACACAAGGAAACGAGACACAGGAGGTAATCACAGGAGGGGAACACAGGAAGACAGGACACAGAACTTCAGAATAAAACAGGGACTAAACGGGATGAGAGAGACATAAACCATGACGGGTACAGAACTGCTCAGTTTTTTTTATACAATGAACACGAAATGAAGATCAAAGATGAAGACTGGTGAATGATCGCTCTTTGAGTAAATGACCAGCCTGTAATTCCTCCGTTACAGACTGTGTGTGTGCTACTCCATCTGTGTGTTTGATGTATGATGGTGTAAATGGGTTTGTCAGGGAGCCTCGCTGGGCAAACGTCCAGCCACACAGATAATGTGAGAGACTGAGGTTGTGCAGACACAGTCTACTTCCAGTCCGGCAGCCTTTTACTAAAACGCACAGCTTAGTTGCAGCCCTGTCGTTTAACTGCAGTTACATAATGAATAATCAAGACTCTCATCCGTCTCTACAGGTCGTCACATTGCTCAACGACCTGTACACCTGTTTCGATGCCATCATCGATAACTTTGACGTGTATAAGGTGAGCCAGGACGATCGCTGTTCATTCATCCTGTTGACTAATTACTGAGTTATGTCTTATTTTCTTACGCCCTGATGATTCGACCCCCTGTGATTGGTCCCTCAGGTGGAGACCATCGGCGACGCCTACATGGTGGTGTCGGGGCTGCCGGTGCGGAACGGGAAACTCCACGCCAGAGAGATTGCCGGGATGTCGCTGGCGTTGTTAGAGCAGGTCAAAACCTTCAAGATCCGACACAGACCCAACGACCAGCTCAGACTCAGGATAGGTATACACACAGGTGAGTCTGGAGCTCCATCATGTGTTTCCTTTATGTTGTCACTTTTCAACAGCAAGTCCACCTTTAACAAACTGTGCAATGGAGTTTATCTCAACCCATTTATGTGGCAGTTTCTCACAGATGTAGATGTTTCACAGGGAGATGAATATCACTTTTAATTCTGCCTTGTGTCCATCAACAAGTAACGAGAAAATGGCTGGAAATTAGTTCAGCACCAGAGCTTTTTGAATCGTTGAACGCATCATAGATGCAGGCAGTGATTTCAGAGGTCTGAGCCAGGCTGTGTGAATCTTGTAATTACCAGAACTTAATCAGTTCCTCTTCCCTGTTACTAGGAAATAGACTTAACTGTCTGGGCATGTTTTCTGTGGGAACACGGATCTAAGCAGCATCAGGTTGCGTGAACCTGTGTGACCCCTCCATTTCCCCTGCACCAGGGTTTTGATGTGAATTAATTAGAAACAACTTTGCCATTAAGAGCAATAATTCCCTGGGCTAACTAGAACACAGTTCTCCATCTGCTCTGTCTAAAATAAAATATAATTACAGTACAAAATGTGTGAAGTGACAACTTGTGCTGGATTAATTGTGTTTTAAAATGAGTAAATGTAGAATAAATTATCTCTGCTACTTTCCCTCCAATAAAATTAGTCTCGTCCGTCTCCAGTAATCAGCACCAATATCCCTTTATCAATCATATTAAAGTCAGATTTTTAATAACTGTGAAAGACTCTACATGCTCATCACCATGACAAACTGCTTCATTAGAATATATTTAATAATTAATAGATGCTCTGTCTATTGGCCCGCTTTAATTTTGGTGAGGTGTATCTAATAAACCGGTGACTTGAGTGCACTTCTAGCGGAGGCCTGTGAATTCCCACCTCCGGATACCAACATACCAAGTGGATATAACCACTCAGGATGTTTAATCCTCATCCGTCTACGGCATTTTGGTCCAATGTAATTTCCGAGAGGCCTCTGACACGCTATTTAGACTTCATCAGCTCATGGTGGAATTGTTTATGTTCTTCTTCAGGCACTTGACATGCGGCAGAGACAGACCAGTATGCGTAGGCTGGTACTGAGTCAGTTAAAAACATTCTCAGCACAGTTTCAATTCGCTCACACCTTTGTCCGACTACTTAAACACGTTTTCATTGAGGTGGTCGTGTGATAATGACAGCAGCGTTTCTCCCAGCATTCCACATGTTATTGTTTTTTTCCACTGTAAAATGTGACTATGTTTAGCTCCTGTTTTTTTCCAGGTCCGGTCTGCGCCGGCGTGGTCGGGCTGAAAATGCCCAGATACTGTTTGTTTGGAGATACTGTCAACACAGCATCTCGAATGGAGTCCAACGGAGAGGGTGAGTGTCACCGTCACCTGTTTCTCTTCAATATTTCTTCCTGTAAAGAAGAACATGTTTGACACAGTTGTACATACCACAACAAGTGACAAGAAGGTCCAGCTTGTTATCGATGTGCTGTAAAATATTTCTCCTTCTTCTTGATTTCCATCAAAACATCAGCACTGACCATATTATTTTGGAATCACAATATAATTCTTTGTCAGCTGATTAATAATTGTATTATGTACATTTTTGTGAGACACTTCTCACTCGGGTTACATTTGATGAATTTTAAAGTAGCAGATGAGGTTCTTCCTGCTGCTCTCTTTGCAGCTTTCTCCTCTGTCTGTGGCTCTCAGCCTCCAGCACTTTGGTTTCTACTTAAGATGTAAATCTATAAAACCAGCTCATAAGTATATAATTTCATTTTTTAAAATAAGATCCACGGGGCTCTGTGGTTTTCAGCAGCCCAGCACTCTAATAGGAGCCAACAGTGCATTTGTTGGGAACTATTTTCAGCTGTGGATTAGTACACATTTGTACTAATTCTTTAACAGTGAGTATTGACATCAGCAGAACACGTCTCACTGATGCGTTTGAATACTTAACGGACAACATATGTGTCGGCTTAGTGTTTCGTTCTGGCTTATAACTGTATTATTTATTGTATGAAATGCAAACGTGAAAATATGTTAATCTGTATTAATTAAGCTGTGCTGCTTTGTTGTGACATCACAAAGTAACAGCAGTCCTGACAGCTTGTTTTAATGCTCAGTCTCTGGTACAGTGTGCATATATAAAACCTAGAGCTGTTTTATAATCAAACATGACAAGGACATCTACCTTTATACAATATGGCACCTTTCAGAAACAGGAGTATATTATGTTTGGCTGTTTTCTTTAGGGTTTTTATTTACTTGGTGAATATATACCTGGAAAAAAAAGCAAAGTACAAAAACGCTAATAGAATGAAATGACTGATTATGCATGTGAAGGCAAGCTATGCAATAAAGAGTAGTGGTTGCCAAGGTAACAACTAATGGAGTCCAAATAAAAGAATAATCCATGAATGCATTCTCCTTTCTACACTTACATTTCTTAACCGGCAGTGACAGGAACTAGTGTTATGAAACTGTGGTTGGATATTTTGCGAGTGGATCATCAGATGTATTGATTAACTACAGAGTCGCTTCCTGTATTGTGCCTCCACTGGTAAATAATTGATAGCACTTACAGCTAAGGGCCCTTAGCCAGCGATAAACTGTGCAGCCTGAAGCTTCACAGGCAGGAATCACATCTCATATCTCTGCACACTGAGCATTAATTGGACCAAACAATACAGATTTTCATCATCGTTTGCATTTCAGCTGCCGGCGTCTGTCGAGAGCGAGAACACTCTTCAGCTTCCTCGTCTGCTTTCTGTCCTCAGGCCTGAAATCGTTCACATACTCAGAGTTGTCATGTGCCATTCACAAACTTCTCGTGTGTTTTCGCAGCCTTGAAAATCCACCTATCCTCAGCCACCAAAGAAGTTCTGGATGAGTTTGGCTACTTTGATCTCCAGTTACGAGGAGATGTAGAAATGAAGGTGAGACCTGTTCCTTTCAAAATGAATATCGTTGTACAAACCGAAGCCGGTGTTTCCTCACACTGCACAAAACATATGTATGAAGTTATTAGGTGATTCAAAATGATTCATTTTGTTGTGCTGATTAAAAAGATTCTTTATACAAATGAAAGATTTCTATAGGCGCTGCTGTAGATCAAATAAAAGCTTCTCATTTTCTTTAGTGGTGAACCAAATAGCATGTTAGTGGCTCTCAAACTTTTTTCTTTTTTTTACATCAATGACCCTAAACTGACACAAATGAAACCACAGCTTGTCTTTAGACGTTTTATTACAGAAACTTACTTTGGATGGGTTTAAAGTGAAATACTAAGAACAAGTTATTCCCTGGACCTCACTTTGAGGACCACCATCCCATACAGACCTACTCAGGTTTCAACAACTGATTATTTTCATTAATGATTAGTTTGAGAAGAATTATATTGACTTTTAGTTTTTAGTTGAGTTTGTCTGTGACTTCCGCTGAGGATTGTTTCTGTGTATTTGGACATTGCGATACCTGTTCATGTTCTACAGTTACAGACACTACACATGTCCAATCGAGACTCAGTTATAGACTTCTAACATTGTGGTTACTGTTGTTCTGCTCCTATATGATGCTTCATCAGCGGAGAAGGTGGAGGTGTAAGCTGAGCCGCAGTAACCATCAGGGTCACCCTTAAAGAAGGGTAGCCTAATAGAGGATGTTGCCCCCACCTCCCACCACCCCCACTTCTTCTCCATTGATGAACCTATTGATTTTCTCTGTTTTTTTTTTCCAGGGCAAAGGCAAAATGAGAACGTACTGGCTTCTCGGGGAGAAGACTGATGTGTATGTTATCTGAGAAGCCTGCAGATAATGTGCAGCAGCAGCAGTGGAGACGACAGCAGAAGCTCCGGTGGCCGAGCCACTTCTTTATTTGTTCTAGAATAAGTCCTTACTGGTGATTTCCGTGCAGAGGAAAAGTGAACGACACCATGTGACACAAACAGAGGGAATTCCAGGTATATTTATTACCTGCATACTGTAACTGCAAAAAAAAAAAAAAAAACAAGAAGAAAAAAAAGAGAAAAAGAAAATGTTAAAGTCGTTTTTTGTATGAAGAACCTTTCTGTCCTGAGAGTGAGTACTTTTCACTGATAAATTCTTATTTTTTGTGCTTTCTATATTAAGATTTGTATAATGTGTTTGGAAGTCAATGATGTATTAATATTTCCTTGAAACATCCATTGGAGTTTGGAGGCACAGCTACAATCAACGTCACTGCAGGGGTTCATCAACCGTGTTACACAGTACAAAATAATATGTATATATGTATATCCAAGATACTGTAAGATATTTTGTTCAATAAACTGAGTAAAATACTCTTTTTTCCATTTATGGCGCTGTTAGTATTTCATACCTTGCCTTCAGTAGCTGGAGTGTGGTCGATATCTGTCTCCACATCAGTCTGTTCTGTTTAGGGTTCCTGCACAAGCTGAACTTTAAAGGGACTACGAGGAGTTTCGGATAGCGGAAGTGTTTTCACACTACATTTCCCATGAGCCTCTGCACACACAGTGAAATTCTTGGACCGGCGCAAGACGGACAAAAGCGAAAGCATCTGCCAAGAATGTGTGGTAACACTTTACTTGAAGGTCTCATCAGACACTGTCATAAGAGTGACATGTCACAGTCATGAACATGTCATAAACATTAGTTAACCCTCACAAACAAAAATTATGTCAATGTCATAACACCCACACCATAACAGTGACATAATGTTTATGACATGGCTCATGACTGTGACATCTCACTCTTATGACAGTGTCATGTCACTCTTATGATGAGACCTTCAAGTAAAGTTACCGAATGTTTTCATTAATCAAGAATGAAAGTCGGAGGATCGAAGACGATCAGATGCCGTCGTAGTTCCGACCATAAACAACGTCAACTAGCGATCCGGCAGCGTTATTCCCATGACCCGCCTATTCTAAAAATAGCTTGCACTAACAAATAAAGGTAACGAACCTACTCCTAAAACTATAGGGATTATGGCAATGGGCCAATTTGCCAAAATGTTGAACTATCCCGTTAATATGAGACTCTTTTATAACCAAAAGCAAACTTCTCGGGGTCTCTTTAAAGTCCCATCACGCTGCTCGTGTTAACTCTGTGTATCTGGGCCATATCCTCCTGACAATACTCAGCCAAATGTTTTCATCCAAATTTAACCCAGAAAGAATTTATAAATGACCTTGTGCTGAACCCCCCCCCCCCCACACACACACACACACACCACCACCACCACTACAGTAGTGTGGCGGCCGGTCCAGCAGAGGAGCCGTCTGTAACCTTTTGGGAACGTCCGTTGAAATGAAGCTGCACCTTGAAGACTTTATTTCCTATTTTTATCTTCGATCAAACACGAGTTCCAAGTCGTGACAATTAGTTCAGCTTTATCCAACGTATATCAGCAGTCGTGTCACCTTTACGATCACACTTTATGATCCTGCCAGGGCTCTTTTATCATTATTATCATTTAGTGCATAGGAAGTGTGTCTTATAAAAGCCGAGCATCAAGTATCTACAGCCTAATTAGCTGCGCTGAAAAGGGAAGAGGTGGGGAGAAGCCAGTCGGTAGCTGGCAGCTGTGTGTTTGTTGTAATGACATCACCACTCATTAGATGCTCATTATCAGTGTGTGGACCGGGGGCATGACCACTGTGTGCAACTGTGTGTGTGAGACTGTGTGTTTTCATCTCTGCGGGAGGACATCTTCCCCTCCTGCACAGCTGTAATTACCACCCACGTCCCCCAGCACTGACACACGGCCAGCACCGGTTGGAGGCGCAGCAGCAGAGTGAAGGTCTCCACTGACCCACCTCCTCTCTACTGACCAGTCTGTCTGTCTGTCTGTCTCTCTCTCT
Organism: Trachurus japonicus; assembly: GCF_045865225.1. Taxonomy (NCBI): domain Eukaryota; kingdom Metazoa; phylum Chordata; class Actinopteri; order Carangiformes; family Carangidae; genus Trachurus; species Trachurus japonicus. Next base: position 25,867,076 of record NC_140918.1, on the reverse strand, counting down.
GTCTGTCTGTTATCCTCTGTCTTTCAGCCCTGACCTTGAAGTACAAAGTCTGCAGGCATCAAACTGAAGTCAGTCCAGTCCAGTCATTTTCTAAATCACTTAAAATCAAATGAATATCTCACTGTTTGATGACTGCATGACTCCAGCAGCAGATTACAAACTGTACTTTGATGTGTGTTGGACTGCAGACAGCGGAGGTGTGACAGTGAATGAGGGGAGAGAGAGAGAGGACGACCAGCAGCAAACTGTGTGATGATCAGCAGACCTTGAGACCATTAGGACGCCTTCACCGGGGGGACTTCTTTTACACATCTGGGCCACATTATCATTTCGTTTATTTCATCATTCTTGGTTCCTGTATTTTTGTACTCAAAATGGTAAATTGCCTCCTCCAACCCCACTTAACTCTAATCTATATAACAATAAAATACTTTGTGTCTCACCACTGCAGTCCAGACATACTGTAGGGCTGAGCATCTGTTTTTCTGAAAGATAAATATCTGGCAAACCCATAAGGTCACAATCTGCTACTCTGAAGATATTTCCTGAAGATTCTCCAAACATCTGCAGCACAATAGAAAACTATTTTAACTAGTTTGACAAGTTGCAACTCTATTTCCCACTGCAAACTAAGATAGAGACATACAATTTGTTATACAGCTTTTATTTGCTTATTTCTCACAACATGCAAAGTATGAATGAAAGTAACATTTATCTAAATGTTAACGAGAGTCTTGAGGATTTGGGATAAACAGTACTGGGTGTTGGTAAACCTGGATTTACAAAATTCAGAGGTTAATTATTTTTCAGAGAACTGTGTGCCTTCAGCTGCTTGTTTTAGAGCTCATTTTACCCCAGAAACACACCAACAGGACACACAGACCCACAACAGAGAGGCACTAGTAAAATTAAAGCAACAAAATGAAAATTGCTGTATCTCATTTCATTTGAAATGTTAAGTACAAATTTGCTCAAAGCCCCCGTGTTTCAGAGGCAAATTGGTTTCCCTGTATCATCCCATGAGATAATGAAATGTTTGGAGAGAAAAGCTGCATAAATATAAGCTAAAATTACTTGTCGCCATAGCTACCGCCTACTAATCCCTGCTGAAAGCTCAGAAAGGATCAGCAGCGCCTGGAATTGTCCTCTGATTGACAGAGTACATATGTGAATCTGTAGTGTACACTGTGTGATTCTCAACAACGCATTGTGTTTTACATCTGCATACTGTGAACACACGTCGGTAAAGGTGCAATTTTCATTTCATTGGTTTTCGTGTTATTTTCTTCGAGGATAATGGTGAGATATTTACTCTGCGTAGGAGGAAAAATGTGGCTTTTCTGTTGCACAGTTTGATTGTAATAATTAGAGGCTGTGAAACGCAACAGTGGAAAAAAAGATGAATGGGGCCTGAAAACAAAAGCAAACACCTTGGTAAAGCACAGACAGCATGAGAGTCAGTACAAACAGCTGTCGCTCTGAGAGAAAAATCAATCTGTCGGGGTGTGAGTTGGAGTACTCGTTTCAAGTCAGATCTCTCTTTCACAACTTCAAGTGATTGTTCAGGTTCTCTAATGTGGAGCTGTGTGAGACGCTGATCCACAGTCAGTGTATCACCTGCGGTAGACTCACTTTGGCAACCTCCCAGTTTGGAAAAAAAGCAGCAGCAGTATCAGCATCAGCACAGAATGATGTACTGCTGGTCAACAGGAAGACTCATTTTAGCAACTTAAAAACAATGTAAATCAAAAAACAAAATGTGAATTGAAGTGGACACTATATCTCATGATTTTATCCCATTGTCAAAAAGCACAACACACACAAATCAAAGACCACTGAATAATAAACAAAGAAAATCTTGTTGTCTAATGATTGCCATAATGAACATTGTTAAGGTGCTGAGCTGGAGCTGTTCTCTGGATCTGCTGCTGTTGATGCACTAATGCTGCATCCTATCATGATACTATTCACTTTACTTACTCTCTTCGAGTGTAATTTTCCTACAAATTTTGTTTTGTTTTGTTATTGTAATTTTTCTTCCTGTAAACAGGGTAGGCATTAATAAGCTTTGCTTCTGCCTTCGCCCTTTCGCCCATATTGATCATGAAATTTTGACTTGTTTGTGTATGTTAATGTTTTGTGGAATGGACGAATAAATCAATCAATCAAATCAATCATAGACTGTGAAGTAAAGTGTAACTAGGATCAAGGAAACAAAAACAAGGGAACAAGGAAAGGCAAAAAAACCCCCCACTACATTTCTAATTCAGGATCTTTCTATGCAATTAAATTCCACTCATTCTCATCCACTAATTCAATCTGCTTTTACTTTGTCAAAGTTACTGTACTTATGGTTGATAATATTTACATGTGTACTGTATGCACTGGAGAAAATGCGGATATTATTATCAAAAGTGACAGCATCAAACTGTTACTGTGGCCGACCAGACAAACAACATACAGTGTTACATGTCCAGAGAAGAAAAAGGATGAAGATGAGAGGAGGACCACAGGATATTCAAGTTAACATTCAACACTTGGGTTTTCTGGAAGAACAAAAACTAAGAAACTAGAAGAGAGAATGAGAAGCAGCTCCATCTCTGCAACCTTTTAGTCATGGTTCACTAATGCAATGTGCACGCTGCACCAAAGCAATGCTTTGGGTGAGTGTTGAACAGAATTACACACAGAGCTTCCACAGACAATAAATGATCATTCCTGGTAAGTGTGTGTGTGTGTGTGTGTGTGTGTGTGTGTGGGGGGGGGTTGTTTCTCAGTAGATGTGTACATCAGAAACCTGTGAGTGCGCCTCATTGATGTAAAGAAAGCTTGCAGATTCCCAGTCCAGATGTCAGTGTAGTGCTGTCTGTGCTTTCACAACTCTGCTACTGATGCATATTTTTTCTCACAGTCACTCAACAGTTGTCCCATTTCTAATAAATGTTTATACAGAAATGTGCTGTGGATAATGTGTCTCAGGCTGAACAACACGTGACAATGGAAGCTGATCATCAGAGAGGTAAACCTTTAGTGGACCACTTAGTTTTCATCTGCCCATGAAGTGATGCAATGTCACATACTGTCTGAGCTGTCAGCTGACGGCTCGATCTCATCCAGGCGCTCGCTGATAGGTGTGCTGAAGAGAGCCGACTTCCTGAAAGGTGTTGTCAGGGTCTGTACGGGCGTCACACCCTGCACCACAAAACAACACAAACATAATAAGATAAGATAAGGTGAGATAAGATAAAATAAGATAAGATAAGGGATGTTAAATCATGATTAATCAGTGAATCTTTTGTGAATCTTTCTCTGAGTGCTGTGAGTTCAGCTGAGGACATTCTGTACAGAGCAGAGAGGAAATTAAGGGAGAGAGCTGTGAGTGCAAAATATGACCCAACAAATGACAAAAACACAAAGAGACAGAGCACAAACAGTTTCGTTCAACATCAGAGATAGATTTACTTCATACCATAATTAAATCTCCTAAAAGGGACTAGAGATATGTAACGTGGTTTTTTAGTAAAAACTCCAACTAAAATATAGTGACAACAACAAACACTGAGATGAAACATTATGACCCACCTGCACCCGCTGGTAGTTCTCACTCCAAAATGAAACTGCCTGGTCAGTTTTATAATCATGAGCCTGAAAACAGAGAAACACTGTGGGTCTGATTTTCCTCTTTCTACTTCTGTTTTTAAAGCATTCAAAGACCATTGCAAACACAGAATATCTTATGTTTGTCTACAAATCTCAAATAGATGACATGTGTGAAGTTCCACCTGTTGAAAATGAAATCGTCATGTCGTCTTTAGTCCAAATCACAAAGCTTTCATTTACATTGATGTAAGACACGGGAGGAAAAGCTAATCACCACATTTAAAAAGCTGGCAACGCTAAATGTTGGGCCTTTTAACTTAAAAACCACCCACAGTTGACTGAACCGGCTGATTACCAGTTTGACCAATGTCAGGCTTAATGAGGCCTTGTAGCTCAAATCGAGCCAATCGGAAGCTGCTTGGTGACACAGGCCTCTGGTATTGTTACTGAGTTGAATCATGAATGTTGCTGGCTACTCCACTGCTTTCTATTTCAGTCTTACAGTGTCTTATCCAATCAACGTTTAAAATAAACCACTAATTTGAAACAGAACAGCAGTGAAGTAGAGTCTTAGACACTTAGCCTACCGCACTAACCAGCATTTTTTAATTCAGTGGAGGAGATTTAAACATTCAGTTACACACAGAGTATCTTGTGTACAGCACATCCACATACCTGGGTTGGTTCAGGTTTTAGAGACACAAATCCCTCAACACAGAAATCCTTCTGTGTAGTGGAGCAGAAGTCAGTTTTGGGCGTTGGTGGATTCTTCTGAGACTGAAACTTGTCACTGTAAAAACAGGCAAAGATCAATATCTATTACTGTTATTAGTACAGTATCAGTATATCTGAGGACGTGAGCACCAATCAGTGTGTTTGTCAACCTTGGGGTCGGGACCCCATGTGGGGTCGCCTGGAATTCAAATGGGGTCGCCTGAAATGTCCAGTAATTGATTAAAAGAATTCCTGATAAAAATAATTTTTAAACTAATTATTATTCGTTTTAAAATTATTATTTTAAAACACCATACACATCAAAACTGTATTCTATACTTTCACTTTCTCAAATTGAAATCGAGTTCAAATAAAATGTAGCATACTGTATAATAATATCTGAGCTGATGCATCCAGAAATTTGTGATGTCAAAATGGGGTCACGAGCCAGAAAAGGTTGAGAACCACTGGTCTAATACATTTACTTTGTGTTACAAGTGTTAGCCCACATGATGGTAAGATGATTACTACGACGCTTTCTATTCCCATTCTACAAACAGCTCCTGAATGCAGCATAACATGAGAGGAAACAAGTGACCTGGTATCCACAGAAATGGTACATGTAACTTGTCTGAGCCCAAGGTGAAGCAACACTATCAAGAGAGTGAGTCAGACACCACTCATGATACACAATCTGGATCCACACAGTCCTGACAATAAGTATAATTAGTGGAAACAACTATATGGGAGAAGCAGTGGTGTGTGTGTGTGACCTTAAAGACCGGTTATGTACAATAAATGTTTTCCTCACATATTATTTAATATCACTGGCTTCTTGTCATGCACTGGAATAGAGACTGATGTGATACCTCAGCCATGAAAAACAAAAAACCCCTTGCCCTCCACAAACCCCTCATCTGGCTGACTCTGTTGATTCATTTAATCAAAATGTGCGTTGTGTTTAACATAACAACTGATCAGCCTAGAAAAACCCTCTGAGCTCTTTCGCTGGAAAGGGACCCAGTCTGAATCAAGCAGCGTTGGTGTGCACCTATAAAGTCCAGGAAATTTAGTGTATGGCTTTGGGGCTGAGTGATGAGACACCGTCTACTACTGGAGGAACAGATTTCATCGAAGACATGGTTTGTATTCTTTATGAGCAGTTAACTTGTGTGGGATGTTAATAACCACATCTGTGGGGATAGACTCTATAAACCCCATTAGGATGACTGGCCTCCACGTAAAATAACATCATAAAATCTGATTTAAAAGGTATTACAGCTGTGATTGAACGGTAAAACAAACCCAGACGTATAAATATTACATCACTTTGCTCCACTATGTTCCCCTCAAGACATGGTCAGGCAAGCGTTCTCCGTTTCCATAAACAAACCACTTTCAACAGTAATTTATTTAGCATCAAAAAGACTTGTTTCATAGTTGATTTACCTTATCATCTGGGCAATATGTTTTTCCAAAAGCTCGCTCCTGATGCCTGAACCATGGAAATATAAAAGAAGAGATGATCTGAGCATGTATAGCAAATCATCTGCAAAAGATTTATTGAACAGTAAAATATAAAACAGAGAAACTAAATATAAAAAAGGTCAGAGCAGCTTCAGCATCTACGTGAATGCTTTACAGACTTGAATAAAGTCTTTTCAGCTCTCATGGAACATGTTTCTGATCCATACGGAGGCAACAATGGCACAAGATGAAATAGTCTCTCTGTGTGGCTGCTGATGGACAAAGACACATACCTTTAAGCCTCACCCCTGGACTCTTTGGAGGGACATAAGCTGCTTTCTGTGAGGTGACAGTCTCCATTTTAGACTCCTGATCAATTGTGAGAATCCCTCTGTGCCCTTGTCTCTGGATTTGTGTCTTTGTCCTCTCATTGTCAAGAGCTGCAACAGCCAGCTGGGTGAATGGATGCAAAGGGTTTACATGAAAAGAAACAAACATGTTACAGTCTAAAAGCAATGCAGATAAATACGGCCGTTGTTAAACCTACAGCACTCAGTTGTTGTAGCCTTCAATAAAAGACACTGTCTTGCTCTGATTTAATCAATAACATATTTGTGTGTTTCATGGTATTTATAATTCTTTCTATTTTCGTTTTGTACACATACCCACATTCTCTGGGTTTGTGTTTTATCTTTTAAAATTAGATCTGAAAAGATTGTTTGTCAGTTTGTTTATTGTAAGGAAAATAAAGAAAACGCCTCGGCTTCTCGAGTGCAAAGAATTCCTGCTTTTCTCTTTGTCTTTGTTGTTAAAAAAAACTCGAAGTGTAGCTGGTATAGCTGGGAACTTCAATGATTTATTTTTTGCATCTTCTGAATATTGAGGGCATCTGTGTTTTGGATTTTTCTGTGTGCTTTTCTGTATCTAATGATAGGTAGGTACAATATTTTACATCCGAGTAAATGACATATGCAAAAAAAGAGAGACAAATGAAAATATCCTGTACAATCACACATTGATCCTGTACCATGAAACTCAAACTACAAACTACACAAATGACCCATATTTGTGCACACACAAAAAGAGTGGTAGAGACACTGAAACGTGTTAATTGGTGATGCACTCCATGTGACCCTACATAAATACAGTTGGATCAGCTATCAAAATATAGCATGTGAGCATGGTTGAAATAAATCAAAACAGAATAAAACACACAAACAAGGTGGCGTGCCATTGGTTGTAGCATCAGACCTCTCACGCACCTTCTCAAACACAGGTGCAACTAATTACATCAGTCATGAATGAATTGGACGTATCATTGGACTGCATGCTGGCACACTGATATGTGACACATACACATGTGCACACCTGCATATCTTGTACCCTGACAACATCTACATTATGACTTGTCACTGCAGGAAAAGCACAGGTGAAACGGTGGTTCAGGTCCATGGAGCATCACTTCAGAAGCCATGCTGGTGAGCCACCATGAACAGCAGCAGGTGAGCTGGAACCAGCTGGAACCAGCTCACCCTCATCCTAATATTGTCAAGTTATGGCACACCACCAGTGCTCGTTCTGCAGTGACATGTCAACATGTCTGCTGTAAAATAAGTTTTCACACTACGACTTTACAGTGTGCTAACAGCGTTAAAGTCAAACGCTAAATCTTGGCAAATTCGCCTTTTGCCACGGTACAGGTCCCCTGTTCCTCAGCAAACTCATCAAATACACAATTCAACAACTCCAAAACGCTCTCATGGACAAGTTGTGACCTGCACATTCACCACGCTAAGAAATAATCATGTATAATTATGTAACATTATGACACACGAATCAAATAATACTACTATTTGCGCTTTTGAAATCACTCCACCCAGCAGCCATGTCTGGAATGTAGTTCTGGCTATGTATTTGCCTCGAAAACAACTCCGTCTTGTAAAGTTACATTATCTCATAGCGTGGTGAATGTGCAGGTCACAGCTTCTCCACGGGTAGCGTTTTGGAGTTGTTGGATTGTGTATTTGATGAGTTTTGAGGGACAGGGGACCTGTACCTCCATTGTGTTCGCTGAGCAGCTCGTGTGTCCGCCCCACGGATCTCGAAACAACATGCACCCATAATTAAAGGTAATAAACCTACCCTTATGACTACAGGGATTATGGCAATAGGCAAATTTACCAAAATGTTGAACTATCCCTTTAACACCTAATGCTCAGCTGGTTAGCATAAAACATGAAGGTAGGAAGTGTCCTTTCAACTTTCTACAGTCACAAAGTAACGTTAGTATTTATGTTTAACTTGAAAACATGTCCCCAGTGTTAGATACTAGCTAGCACAGTGCCATAGGCACAGTGCTAACTTAGTTGTGCTGGCTAGCGTTACAGTTAAAGTCTATCTCCAACAGCCACACAGCTCCATGAGCCACACTCACCTCTTCAGCCCAGTTATGCAACAGACACTTTCCCATTTTATTTTGGCGGCTGTCCCTCAGTTCGGCCATTGTTGGACTAATATAACTGTTACACAGCACTACAGTGACAAAACGTGACCGTAACTCCAAACCCTCCGTCCTCTGTAGACATTTCACTTAGCAACAGCACTGTGTTGACGGACGTGTCGCCATGACAACGGTAACTTTGTTGTTGTTGTTGTTGTTGTTGCTGCTGTCGCTGATTGAAAACGGGGGATCGAGCCTACGCGATTAATGCCCAAAGGAAGGTGAAAAATCAATGATAAAAGTTAAATCCTCTGTTCACTTGATGATATGACAAAGACATGACTTCAGCAACAGGACTCTGTTGACGGAAGTATCACCATGACAGCAGAAGAAACACGAGCAGAAAGAAACTAACTTTAGAAATGTTTTTGTCAAGCTCTGCTATATGTATTGTGCACTCTGTACTTTAGTGTTGTTTCATGTTTGTATAATGTCATGTTTGTATGTTTCAAATTTGATAATAAAGTTTGTTAAAAAAAAACACCAACTTGAAAATGTATCAGGCTCCTCAGAAAAATAAAATTGGTACAAAGAAAAGACAAAAGGATGGATCATTAGTTTCCTCTCTCAGTAGAAGAGAATGGGTTCTTTAATTGTAGGAAATTTACATCTCAACATTAAACATAGGCTAATGTGTCGAACTTAATGAGGCTGGAAGCAAACTACAAATAAATTCTCCTCTCTAAAATAAATATTTTTGATACGGTATTCTTATGAAATAGTTTCCCACTGCATTATCACACTGGTATTTTTCTAGTTCCCTCATTTTGTGTTGTAGCCTATGTGTTCTTATTTTTCTGTCCATAGGCTAATTTTTACATTTTGATGTAACAGGCCTGAACAGGCCTGCAGGAAAGACTTTATCCTTGGTGGTTTGATTTTAATCATTCCAAACTAATACAGAGCACATTATTACTGGATTTCCATATGATTATGTACATTTGAGGTAGCCTAGTAGGTAGCCTACCTGGCTGTATAGGAAATACTGTCGCAATTATATAAGAGTTGAAAGAGTTCTTCAGAACTGAAGGTGAAGGGATGAATAATTTTCCACGTGTTCTTTTGGGTGAGCAGAGCAGCACATCTTCTGGTCTCCAGGAGACAGCTGTGGGTGAAGGCATTGTCCCTTGAGAAGCAATTAAAGTGAACAAAGATGATACTCAGTCATTTCATCACCTGGTAAAAATGTCTTTACATCCAGCACTGTCTGATCCATCCAATCATCACCCATTGTTACATCCATCCTGATGCACCAGGGTTGAGGTGGAGAAATCTCACAAGTCACACTACTTTTTGCCTCTATTGAACTCATAGTTTCCTCTCCTACAAAGAGCATTGTTTTACTCAAAGTGAGAAAAGCTAAAGTAAGGCAACTAACATAAATGACAAAAATAGAGAAACATCATGGTTTTCCATACAGTTAAAGAGGCTTGAAATGGGCCTACATGAAGTTACATTTAGGCTTGAAATGGGCCCGGCCTACATGAAGTTACATTTCGATGACAAGGGAAAAATGTTAAAAAACAACAACAACAACAACAACAACAACAACAACAACAACAACAACAACAACAACAAAAAACCCAACAGATTTCTTTTTCTTTAACAATGTTTTTCCCAAAAAATTTTAAAGGTCTAAAATGTAAACCAACAGACACAGGACCCTCTCCCACCCTCCATCTAGCCTATAGTCCCACACAACAGCTGGTCTCTGATGACAACCATATGATTGACCCTGAGTTGAATTATTCCTGTAAGTGGTTTTGCCAGTATCATATTTAAAAGTAAATTTGAATTTCTATGAGAGGTTTCCTCTGAGAGTGTTTTTGCATCTTTTCTTCATTTGAAAATTATATTGGCACCTAATGAAGTCATATTAAACAGAAATTCACATTTACACTGAACGTGAATCACGTTGTAAAGAATAGCTTTTAAAATCACGAGACCACTGCTTTATTATAACATGAAAAGCAGTTAGGCTTTAATGTGAAAGAAAATGAACTGTAGTTTTCTAGCATTAAAAAAAAAAATCCAGTACAGTTCTAGCAGGATTTGAGCTTTACTCTTTGTTTTCCCTTCACCTACAATCACCTCAAATGTTCATTGTGTATGTGCTGCAGCTCTCTTATATTACCCTGACGGAGAGCATAATTTGCTGCCAAACCAAAAAAATAACATCATCATCATCACTGGGAGAAAAAAAGTAAGTAGGTAAGTAGTAAGTTATTTGCTCAGTTACCTTGTTGAATGACTTGCTCATTGAGAATCGCACACCATTTATTCATATCAGTGAGGCACAGAAACAAACCAGTGAGTCTGTTGCTGAGAAACAGCAGAGGAGTTTTCACTGTCAGGGCGTCTGGAACAGTCTAACACCTCAGCATGAAGCACAGTCAGAAATCTAATCAATGTTTTATAGACGCTAGACTGTCAAACTGTGCCCTGTCTTGCCATGCAAACTAATGGGTGTCCACCCTTTATTTAACAGTGATCTGTGATTATCTTGGCTGTAAATGCCACTTGTGCTGTAGTATGTGCTGCAATAAACCAGCAATGTGATGTTGACGTTATGTCAGCGGCTGGTTAAGACAGTCACCAAGAGCCAAAAGCTGTTTTGCAGTTGTATATTTCCAGTTTTCACAAAGACACAAAATACCAGAGCAACATCAACAAAAGACAGAAAGAAAATTATTTTTCACACAGCCCACCGTCCCCACACACATCCATAAATATAAACTAGAAGCAGAGTGTAGAGTTGTGTTTCTTCATTCTTTAGTAGGCTTTACTTGACATTGTTAACTAAATGCTAAGAGAAAACAAACTCATTAGTTTTGCTCATTCTGGGTGTTGTGTGAAATTGCAACATGGGAATCCATCACATGTGACTTTAACCACTTGAACCATTTTTTAAATGTGAAATTTCACATCTGGCCACATGTGATGTGATGACATACCATAATATGTCAGGTTATAGGCACAGGTGATTTTCAGATGGTACACATACGTGAATGCAACAGTCTCTCATTTGAAAAAAGCAGTAAAATAGTAGGCATTTCTCTTTCACACAATCTTGACAGTGGATCGTCCAATAAAAATAAGAGTCATCTGAGTCAGAAAGCTCTCCTTCATTCACTCAGCGCCTTAGGTAGTAAATGTGGAGTGACTTCACACAGCCTGTTTTTGATTCTTATTGTTAAATTCTGATTGGTGCATGGAGATAGCTGACATCACCTTTTACCAAAAGATCCACACCCACTTTAAACCAGACACAGAGGCTCAGACAAAAACATAAATACAGAAATCTCTGAGGTGATATAATCAGTATTTTCTGAGCGTTGTGCTCATGAGAGATTCAGTCACTTAGAGCAAGAAGCTGAAATTAGGTTTTTGAGGCCTATACATTAACATACATACAATACTGTAAATGCTCATTCTTCAAAAATAACTCAAGATTTATTCCCAGTGCAGATGTGTGGAAGGAGCTTTTCAAAGCGCAGCATCTCCAAAGCTCAAATTCCTGAAACCTGGAGCAACATTCCCCCACCCAGCTTTACCACTGCGGCTGACGTGTGGTCAGTGAAGCGAATGTAAGCTGGACGGGGATCAGATTCTCCAACATCCATGTGGTCCATTAAACCATTCCTCCATCGAAAAAAACATGAAGCTAAGAGAATTTCTTTGCACTCTCTGTGTCCTAACCAACACAGAGTGAATGTTACTATTTTTGTAATGCATTGTGATTACATGTTGACTGACCATCTCCATGACTACCAATATCTCTGCAGATACAGTGATGTGATAGAAAAGTGCTGGGCTGTTTTTCTCCTGGAAACCCTGCAGCTGTGATCGACACCCACCTTGAAGATGTCACTTCTTTATGGGAATTTCATACTCGTTCTGAGAGGGAGCATCAGCTTTCATCTCTTCTCTTTCATCTTCCCTACTGTCGAACCCTGACCCTCAACCCCCTACCCCACTACCAGACCAACAATACAAACACCCTGTGCCATTAACTGTATTCACTTAATATGACTCAAAGTAGTGTTTGGCTTTCATCTTGGGCCTTTGGGTGTTTTTGGAGTTGTGTGCTGTCATTATTATCTGCAGTATACCAATGGGCAGGATTTTTCATTATATAATTTCAGAGTGAAATTTTCCACACATGTCAGTGTAGGAACAGTGTGTGGGTAATTAGGTTTACTCTGGCTTTAACTGTGCATCCAGGCCCAGCTTTAGACATTTTTGATTTGGGGTCTTCAGGACTGTGATTGGACTGTGATACCACTGTTTGTGTTAAATAAAACTAAAGCCGTAGAATCTAATGATACTTCACTCTATTATCTAGTTCCAACCCTTTAACCTTACGTAATAGGAATAAAGTCATTTTGGTGGGGAAGCCAGAGCATTTGTTGGGACAGAGTAAATAGTCATAACATTTGATAATGCATCCACATTAGCACATCAGCAGTAACGACCCGAATTACATTCATCAGTTGGGCAGAAATTAATGGTGCATAGCCTACTGTTCGCTAATAATTTTGTCACATCAGCTTATGGAGACAGCATGTCAGGGTTAAAGGAATATTTGCCCTCCTCATCTCACCATGAGCTGTCTGTTGCCAATGGTTGACAGAACAAACCATGTTTACCTGTTTCACCCCTCTCCTCATTCACTTCTCTTCTCTTTAAGTTACCATGCTAATCAGCTACCTCTGACTCTGTTGACCCATCTCATCACATGCCAACAATCAGCTAAGCTGCTCAGACTGCGTATTGGAACGTCTTGTGAAAGCAGCTCCTGGCAAGTTACCATCACCACCACCCATGTGGCCTCTTTAAGTGTCTGTAAATTGTTATGTTTTTTCCCTATAGTGTTGAAAACTATCTCAATTAAGAAAAAAATGTGCAAAGGTAATCATGTAATGGTGGTAAAATAGGCCCAGGTATCAAAACAAACATGCTACATTTAAAGCAGGAGTTCTTTGAATGAATGTCCATTATATTACGCCCATGGGGGCGGATCTTCCATGTTGGCACAGGGGGGCAATCTGATTGGCCACCCTGTGTGTCCCCCCTAATTGTCATTGAGTTGTGGTAATGTCAATCATTGTGTAAGATAGAGATGATTATTGATTGATTATAATTTTAATGTTGACCAGTGGAAAATGAAAAGTTCCAAAGGTTCATAGGCATCTTCCTTACAAGGTAAAAGATTTAATGCGGCCAATAAAAGCAAGATGAAGATATTCTGTAATCACTGTGTAACTGTACAATATAAATATTCAAGGCAGCGACCAATAGCGGCCTTTATGTTACTTTTGTTCTTGGAAATTAAATGGACTACAGTAACTACTGTATGGCACAAGCAGGTGTCCAATAAAAGGTTCTGAATCTCTAAATGAAAAGGGATAAAACAGACAATGACTATGAAGAAGACAAACATACCATAGTTCTAAGGTTTTATCTGGCATATTTGTATAAAATGTGCCATTATTCAAATAATCCTATATTTTGTTTTTATTATGAATAGAAATAAACTAGTGAAGGAAGAAAAGTGTAAGATTTTAACCTGAAGTTATAACTCTATCATAAAAAAACACAAATTCCATCTGAAATCTTAAGTAAAAGTGTTAAGTCCACCTAAATGGAAATACTCAAATAAAATTTAAACGTAAGTTTCAGGAGCTGGGTGCAAGACATTAAGTTTTATTCCACTCCTACCTTGGTGTAGAGGCAGGACTTTCTAACAACTTATTTCCGAAGATTCAGTGAATTTGCAGGAGAACTTCCTGTCCCTGTAAGGGAAGTCCTCTGTGCATGTTGCGGTGCAGCAATCCTGAACCTGTCTGTGATCGAATGAAAACAGGACTCAGTTGGTCAGACCTCAGGATGGGCTGGCAGTGCAGCACCGTGTAGGAATTTCAACAACATAATTCAATTTGTGCCTGTTAATACATTCACTGCTGTTAGATCTGTCTTCTGTATTTACCTAGCTGGAATAACACTGAGCCTTCGTCGCGTAGCCCACTGCTCAGTACCATAATAAAGAGAAGCGCTGCTGTGTGCCGAAGGTACCGGTGTTATGTGAGAGCCACTGTCTTCCTTCAGCACACAGATGGGTCTTTTTTTTTCAATTCTTTTAAACTCCAGTACCGGGGCTTTGTGTTTACGTTGGCGTCCACCAGTGTACTGTAGTCAGCTGGTCAGCACATCTTCACCTCTTGCTTTTAGAAATCCCCCTCTCCTTCTCCTCTTTCTCTTTTTGAGGTGTAGCGCTGTCTGTGGCACATAAACACCTTCAGCGGGCAGCTCATCCTTCACACCTGAGGGGAGCCATGGAAAATGTTTACTTCTTACAGCTTCTCTGACCTCCAGGAAAGTCAGTAATTGAATTATTTAATCAACATACATTATACCTCTTTTATAACACATTTAAAGTAGAATGTTAGTTGGAAAATATTGACTAAAAATGTAATTTCTGCAGTGCATGCAGGTGTAGTCCAATAACCACAAAGAAAACACAGTGGAGATGTTCTTATATTGATTTTATACATAATCATCCCAGCTCTGAAACTATAAATTATCCATTCAAGTCTAGCATTGAAAGCATTGTGAAAAAGTTATCTGTTTTTCTTCATCAATAAAACACAAACATGTAAACAATTTTAAACTTTCATGTCATTATAGGCTACATTCACTATGCTGGTGAGGAACGTGAGTCAACCCTCAGATTTAGTAATTGGTTGGCATCAATAACATAAAACAAACTCTTCTGCTGGCTGCTGATCAGACCTGCACAGCTTTCAGGAAGATTTTTTCCCCCTACAGAGCTGCTTCGGCTCCAACAAATTCTTAGGATTTCTGGTGTGAACGTCTCTGTGTAGGTCATTCCACAGCTTCTCTGCTGGATTAAGGTCTGTGCTCTGACGGCATGAGCCACTCCAAAAGCCAGACTTTTTTCTCCCCCCTTTTTTTGTTTGAAGTCAATCTGTAGTAGATTTACTTTAATGTTGCTGGATCGCCCAACCCTGACACCCTGACAATATCCTGTAAGATTTAATTTTCCCCTCCATGATGGAGAGCTGTCCAGGTCCGGAGGCAGACCACAGCCCAGACTCTTGATGTTCCCTCAGCCTTCCTTTGCCATCGGGATGATGTCTTCATGTTGGTATGCAGTGTCTTTTCTACACCATAGAGCTGCGTGTTCTTGCCAAACAATTCAACCTTAGTTTCATCAGTCCATAAAACATTTTCCCAGTAGTGTTGAAGAGAGTCAAGCTGCTTTCTGGCAGCTGTCAGGCATGTGGTGATGTTTCCTTTGGAGAGAAACGCCTTCCTCCATAATGTCCTGCCATGGACATCATGCTCCATGCAACCAGCTTGTTTGTACATTAGGATCCCTAAAATGTATAATAGTGGCCCCTTTATGTTGTTTTCACTGTGGATGCCAGTCAGTATTATTACTCCAGTCCCCACTGTAAATGGACAAACCGACTGCAGTTCATGTAACTGTATGACAAACTACTCTGAATATATTCAAGATGAGGGATTATGTGCTAGTTTTCATTTTTCCTCTCACTGGTAGTCTGTCAAAGTGGAGTTGAAGTGTTGGCAAAAAAGAAAAATCCTAAGACACCTTTCTTTTCCACATCCATATGGTATTTATCAAAGTCAGGTAAATTCTCTTTTGCACCTCCTGCATAGGGAGAGCTCCACCCGTCCCATCAGTTGTACATATGAATATATCTGACATCTAGGAATGAAAGATAAGATTTAAACAAAACCGTCTGTCTCCAGCAAACCACACAGGGCCTTTCAGACAGCAATAAAAACAGGGTGTAGATAATTCTCAAATGCCAGACTTTTTTAGAAACCACAGACATGGTTTTCAATAAGAAATGGTCCACAGCACTCCCCATCTGAACTGCCCAGCTGCACATTACCAGTTCTAAAATAACCTTAACAATTTAATGACACCAAATTATAAGTCTAGCCATCAAAGTTTTGTAATGTGCTGCAAATCATATCGGTTAAATCTCAAATCCTCTGTTAAAGTACTGTGCTCGGCATTGTTAAAGTATACATTATGTAAGAATGTGAGGTAACTTACATGTACAATCATGTTTGTGAGTACATTGTAATGTAATACAAAAGATCATCAAGATGAGGGACAATTCCTTTGCATGCCTAACTTTCCAACTTTTAGGGATTTTCATTTTAAATCTTGGAGTGAGCCTCCTGGAGATTTTCAGCATGACAGCTAACCAGGACAATAACCGATGATGCTTGCCTGTAACTCACAGGCTTCTGACAGCCTCGACAATGACACACTGATTGGCATAGTGTTGAATTCAGACATTGTGCATTGTTTCTTTTTTGGCTGGACTGCAACAATGGGGCCAGCCCTATAATCACACACGTTACTGACTGACTGACTGACTGACTGACTGACTGACTGACTGACTGACTGACTGACTGACTGACTGACTGAGTGATGAAGTTTCCACCACTGGTCAGCAGAGTGCCAAGCCTACAGAACTAGTCCGTCTTCTTGGATACTCTGTAACTGCAGGGAAAGAGGAGGAACACTTCTGATACACTGAGCCTCACCTCCATTACAGCAACTCAACAAGTGCCATTTATTAATGTATTACTTTTACTAAAGTAAGAAGAAGAACTAGGATTATTCTTGTTGGAATTCATGTTCTCCAAGAGCTGCTCATGCTCTCCCTTCCTTTCTCTTTACCCAGTATATCTTATGTTTGGTCACTCCTCTGCCCCTAATAATGATTTTTAATGAAAACATTCATTTGCTCCTCTGCTTCCAAACGGTTTCCAAACAGCTGGGAGACCAGAGTGCCTCTGTGTCAGCAACAAATTGTAATGATGGGGCTAGCCATTCCTGTCTGGTCCAGCCAAAAAAAGCTTAAAAGAAAATTGTCTCCATCTAGTTGTTACGAGGACCATCATTCCATTCGATCAAGAAAAACAGACAAACCAACCAAACCAATAAAAACAACAACAAAATACATAAAAATACAAAGTAAGAGACCAACAAGAGAACAAGAAATAAGACACATGATAGTGGGGTCAGTCTAATCAGAAACCTGTTCATTCTGGAGCAGCAGATGACATTGAATTATCCAAAACACAGATGAAAACTTTGTTGATTTGTCAACATGTTCATCTGAAATGTCACCTGCATAAATTACATTTACTAATTTAATATGGATCTTATGTAGGCGCAGGTGTGCATAGCTCCTGCAGCACCCATCTGGCAGCTCTAATTAGTCAGGGCTGTAATTATACTGCAGATAAGGTAGCTTCCCCCTTTAAGGCCTCAGGAGCAGATCAACTATATCCTCCTCAAAGAAACATTTCCTAACTTCCACATCTTCATCATCTTCGTCTTTGACACGTCTGCAAAGAGTTGCTGCCGCAAATAAACACTTCAGGAATCAGTCGTTGTTGTTTCTTCCTTTTGCACTAATCCAAGGTTAAATCCCTTATTGAACATTGTAACAACAATGCCACGAGAGGACAGTTTTCATCAAGGTGTATCTCACACCACAAAGAGCTTCACGGGTGGGTAATCCATCATTGTTGTTTTAAAGGGCAGCAATATTGGATTAATGTTGTTCTTTGCGTCACCTGTTCAAAGAATTCCCACTGTTTCAACATGATGAGTCCAATATCAGCCACCACACTGGGGTTGATTTTAATTAACTTTCTGGCAAAACAACACACTTGAACACCGTAAGAGTTCTACTTAACTGCCTTTTAATGCTACTACCTAATTTCCTGAACACAACAGGAGAAGCTATGATGGAACATGATTTAACGTGGCCATTCCTGTGTCCGAAATGGTATAAAAAGACGACGATACTGTCAAAGAATCAGACCAGCAAAGGAAGAGCTCATCCAAGCAATCCATCCACTAAGCCGACACCTCGCACCTTCTAAGAAGACCTTCACCATGAGACAGTCACTCATGTCCATCATCTTTGCCATAGCGCTCTTGTTCAAGTGCTACGGACTGTCACGAGCGTTGCCCATGGCCAAGGCCGAGGACGCCTCCTTGGAGCAGGACACTTTTGCCTCTCTGCTGAGTGATGAAGCGACGGAAACCAGCCTCAACGACGCAGAAATGGGCACTTTGGGGAAAGCCAGAGGGCCGAGGGTGATCGTCGTCGCCGACCCGAGCCTGTGGAGGGACCTGCGGGTGCTGCACAATGGACTTCCCCTCTTCAAGCGGAGAGCTGATTCCAATGGGGCCGAGCACAGCCAGGACCAGGCCATCCCCATCCTGAGGAGGGACAACATGAGATGCATGGTGGGGCGAGTGTACCGGCCATGCTGGGAAGTCTAGGACAGTTTACAGCTCACACTGAGTTGTAACATAATCCAAAACCCTGTGTATCTATAATTCAATTATTGCATATCTGAGAATAAAAAACTGTTCTGCCTTATATCCTTAGTTTGAGTTCTTCTTTTAGATTTGTTCATGTTTGATGACAGAGGAGTCCAGCTGAGGTGTTGGCAGGTTTACAGTTGAAGGTTTATTTAATTTATTGAAGGTAATTTCTAGTATTTCTGTTCTATCCTATTCCTTACTTATTGCTTTTAGTCTTCTGAATTCATTTTAATTTAATCTCACAATGTGATAGACCACTGTGTTCATCACTGGAGGAAAAACAATCACTGCCAAACTCCTACACAGCTCAGTGTGTATTTGGCACTGTCCTAATAATGGCTTTGTTAGATGAAAATGAGACAGGAGATTCTTCACCATGGCTTTATCGTTTGAGTTATTTGGCATTGTATTGTCTTAGGTGACAGTTTATCCACATCAGCACCCGCCCTGTTTAGAAAAGCAGCCAGGAGCAGTGGGACTGAAGCTGAGTGAGGTGCTTTTAGTCACTTTAAAAAGTCCAGAGAATAAAGCAACCCCCAGTTGAAGTGGTAAAGTTTATTTTGAATATTTTCTGTTTTATCTTACCGCCAAAAAACCCTCTCTCTGGGAGCTACATTCTCTCAGCCATTGAACTGCCGTATTCCTACATACAAACTCACCTACACTTAGCTCTGTCTGACTCAAACAGCTGATCTGTGGAATACAGCAAACCACATAGAAGTGCCTGTGAGTAGAAATGTAGCAGTTCAACAGTTCACAAGTTCTAGAAAAGTAGAGCTGCAAGTACTTTAATACTTGACCTCAAATAAAACATTTGAGCAGAGAACTTTCACTTATAGTGGAGAAATATCTGACCAAGCCTACTTTGAGTGGAGTAATGGAGTGGTCCATCTTTGTCAGTTTCAGTTCTGTAAAATGTGTAGACATGAGAGTGATTCATTGATTGTCTCATCTGACTTGGAAAGCGAGTAAAAACACAAAATACTGAACTTCTTCTTTAACACTCATAACCAGATGCTAGAAGATGGAGCACCCTCTATGACCGTGGGTGGAAACCATCAAGTGAAATTATGTTTTTCTTTACTTTGACTTTTCTTCTTCTCCAGAGCATCATGGAATCATAAAGTTACACAGGAAAGTGTTCATTCAAAATGCCTTTAACTGTAGTAGCTCTTAAGGTCACGGTAGCTGCAGTAGGTCTGCATGTAGGCTGTAAGATCTGATGCAACAAAAACATCTGTGACATCTGAGACTTGAGGTGTGTATTGTAATAAAGCCAGAGCATTAAGCTAAGTGATTTCCTGAGCTTTACAGATGTGTCCTGCACCGCAGAGCCAGGATTTAATAGGAATTGCCTTTTCAATCAATCAGGATGGGAATCAAGCTTCCTGATGTTTGATATAAAATCAATTACAGATGGTTTGGTTCATTAGCTGCTGTGACTCCAGCTTTTTCCAAATGCAGACCATAATGAAGAGCTACAGATCAGACACACATCTTAAAAAAGATGATTTCTTCTACCATCTCCTTTTTCTTCCAGACCTCCATTGTTTATGACCTATGACCCATTAGTCTTTGAACCATCAAAGGCAACACATTAACACATTAGGTCTAGTAATAGGCTGTTGATGGATATCTGGTCGTGCGGGAGTTCATGTGTGGAGCTACAGCCTATCAGTGCGTGTGGTCCAGATGAAGTGTGAATTCCTGCAGCACCTTCCCTACCAGGAAACACTGGTTTAAAAAGCCTCTGCTGCCTGATTGTTGTGGGTCTGTCAAAGTGGCTCAGCCAACAACTGCAGAGCATTCCTGACAAAATACAGAGTGAGAGCAGTGAGTCAGCAGAAAGAAGGAGGATGTGTTTCTGGGAATGTCTGCACCTTTTTGGAATTTTGAGTAAAGCCTCTGGTTGGAAAAACAATTAGGCTGAAGACAGTGGCAGATATCCAACGTGAAAAATGGGATGCCTACTCTGACAAAACGACTCATCGGCCACAATCTGGAAAACTGTGGTACTTTACAAGTTATAATAGACCGTTTGACAACATGAGAGCAGCTTTTGCAAAGTAAATCCTTAAATGATGATTACTATTGAATTACAACTTAAAGAAAAAAAAGTCATGCCAGTGGTGCAGCATAAGGGATGGCAACTGCTGGTCAGTCTGTCAGTCTGTCTACTTCTTTCGTCCACACTGAAATCTCTACACAACTCACTACCCAGTATATGTTCATGATCCCAGATGATGAACCACTGATTTTGATATTCCTATTTCTAATGTCACTGTTGGGTGGCCATTTTTGTATACGGCTAGGGTTAGGGTTATGTGTCTTGCACATTACTGGGTGGACTTTAATGACATTTTGTATCTAAGAAATTAAAAGAGAAGAATAGTGTGTCTGTGTGGCAGCTCCCACTCTGTGGAACTCGCTCCCACTGGCTGCGCCAAGCACAAACACTGGACTAAATCTATGTTGAAGAGGCACTTGTTCTTGCAGGCTTTTGCCTGCTAATTTTTGGTTGTGTTTGTCCGTTGGTGTTTTCTATTGTTGTTATTGTAAATCATCCTTCAGTGTCCTGAAAGGCGCTCTATAAATCTGAACTATTATTATTTATTATTAGAATAAATGTACTGCATGGATTTGGATCAACTGTGGACCTTGACGGTAGGCCTATTACAAGATGGTCGATATGGTTGAGAATAATTGATAATTGTTCCCCTTATTAAGGCCTTTTAGTGTGATAATTCAGTAAAATAAACTTTATGTTGTTGCCAGCCAATACCATGCTTGTTTTCCGTGTCTGTTTATATTCTACAAGATTACATAACATGAAGATGTATAGCTGGTTGACAAAGTCTGGAGACAAATGGTAAATCCACAAGTGATTTCTTAAGTGGCTGTGTGTTGGAAAAGGTTGGGATCTGTCTTTCATTTATTTAATTATTTATTTTGTGGAGAAATGGTTTTAACATGTGAACTATGATGGATCTCAAAAGGTGATTTAGGTGTTGAGTCATAATGCTTGGAAAAATTAAGCAATCTAGTGTTACTGGAATTATGCTAAACAAGCAATTTCCGTCTGATAGCAATACCTACCGCGCTGTGTATTTCCTGTTTGTCATGCTCTAATGCTCCAAGGCCTTGGCTTTAAAGCGAAAGCCCTTTAAAATTATGACAAATTACAAGGGGAGCCTTTTGGCATTTACATACCTCATAAGAGTACGCAATTCAGATAAACGCTTTATGGGAAGGTGTTTTGTTTTACAGATAGCTGTGGGGAGCAACATCTGGAAACTGTTGAACAAGAGGCTGTGCAACTTTTATATTTAATCAGTGGTTGGTTATATGTGGTTTATAATTTAATTTGCCATGAATCTTGAACTCTGTTTCTCAAATAGAGTTTATGCTCTAGTATGGAATAAATCATTTAGATCGTTTATTAACTCGGCTGACATGAGCCTTGTGTTCACCAAAAATACTAAATTCTAATAATTAAAAGAATAAAAACACCCTTAGAACAATGTTGAAACATTGTTGGTGTAACACATGGTTTTAAGACTCGATTAATATCACTGTAAGTCAATAAATGTTTTTCTGTACTCTATCATCCATCCAATTTCTGGAAGTTCCATCTCTCTTCTCCTGAGGGATCTGAAGGAGTTTCAAGGCTAAATGGGATAAGTAGGCCTAAACCCTCCAGCGAGTTCTGGGTCTACCCCGGGTCTCCTCCCAGTTGCACATGCACAGAAAACTTCCAAAGGACAGATGAATCCTTATCAGCTTCCCCTAGACTATCCAAGTAATAGGCAAGTTGTTATCTTCATTTCTTAACAACTGAAGATAACCACCCGCCAGTATGACACATATAATATGGGGCACACAGTGCTGCGGCCTCACAGCAACAAGGTTCCTGGTTAGTCTGAACCTGAGGCCCAGATACAGAGCCTGATCTCCACTTCATGTGTTTCCTCTGGGAACAAAAGCATGCATGTTAGGTGATATGTAAAACAAATAACACTGCCATTATTGGGCAGATAATACCATTGCAATATGAATCACAAGTTTACTGGCTCCATTTGGCTACAGCTAGAATTTACACATAATTTATGGCAACTGGAGAGCAGCATCGTTGAAACACAGCTGAGCAGAGGTTTGTCTCACATCTTTGTAACCCATAAACTGAGCAATAATTGGCAAAAAGCCTGAGATAAACATAAAATGTGCTGCCGAGCTTTTATTTAGTATCGTTACCTGCTTTTACTCTGAAATAATAACAATTATAAAAATGTCATGAAATGATGACAATGTGAGGGTAAACATGATCTTAAAAACCTCTAAATATTATCAAGCCTCAGCTAAAGCCTTTATGAAGACCATTAGTTATTGGTGATTTCCTCTTAAGTTTTACTATCACACTAAATAATGCTGAAGTTGTGTCACTTTATATCCTTTGCAAAGCGGTATTATAAGTTTGCATCGCTTGCCTGTCTTTTCTTCTGGAAGAATAGCACTATTAATAGCTGAGGAACAGCAGGAGAAAGGTTAGCCATCCACTGAAACTGTCTTGGACTTCATTATCAAAGGGTGGCAAACACAGCTCGGCTGTCTGTCATGCTACACGACACTCACTCCCGCTTTTCACCGGAACAGTTCCATTTGGGATGATAAGGCTTTCAAGAAACCTCCGAACTTAGAATGAATTAGTTATGAATCACTCATTAATTGCAGGCACAACTACAGTGAGGGGACATAATTATGTTCAATGTTACACAATAGATTATTATTATATTATTATTATTATTATTTAATTTGTAATTTTGTATCATTGCAACTTCCATCCGTCCATCAAACCATCCATGCATTCATCCCTCTGTTATGGTTGTGATGCATATAAATGATTTTTAAATAAACTGCAGAGCCAATGAAGTGTGCATAAATTAATATTCACATCACATCTCATGATTACAAGTTATCACCTTGTGCACACAAGGCAACCATTCATGTTGATGTGTAAACCAGAGACTGAATCATTTTGGGCGTCAGGCACATTTTAAACTTCCATCAGTCCCAGTTGTGGCTCTGCAATGTACAGAGCAGAGCTCGTTGTATTTTACGGTCACAAGGAGAGAGTGGATGGTTTTAACATGCTTATGTTGTGGACTCAGGGAAACTATTCAAGCTGTGGCAGCGAAGGCCGGCAATTGTCTGAAATGACTGAAACAGCTGACACAGTGAAAGGAGGTGAACGCATGAAGGCTAATTATAGCAAGAAAAGAGTCATCTGTGTACGCTCTCTCCACAGTTCTGTTTGTTCAACAGCGCCCGTTTTGCACAGTTTACAACAAATGGCTTTCACCCTCAACGGGGTACCTTGGAAAAAAAGTGAACATCTGGAAGCCATTTTTGGCAAAGAGATTATTATGTCTGGGCTGTCAAGATAAAAATCAGTACATTGTTTTAGCAAATTGCAAAGGCAGTATTTTTTCATTTATTTATGCGATGTCTAGCTTACTTGTGAAAGTGAGTAAATCTGTCACATCTCATACATATGGAGCACATGGAACATGGGTTCAGCAGCAACAGTCCCCACAAATAGTTATGTATTTTTATATTATTTTATTTTTATTTTTTGTCATGACAACATGAGCATCTCACTGTATGACAGCCAGGCACTGGCTTGTGCTGCTGAACCTGTTTAACTCTTCAAATGTACATAGCCTATCCACAGCTCAGACTCTCTCAATATACAGGATACACAAATATATAATATACACATTAAGACAGGAACACATCGGAAAGACCAAGGGTACCAAGGGAAAATATGGAAAACAGGTAAACAGTTTAAGTAAATCCATTCATGCCATTCACGCCCATGTGTCATACCAATCCCCACTGTATTACCGGTAGGTAGCCTACATCTTTTTCTTTTTTAGATTTCTGGAAATAATTAAGTGCACTCTCAGACTTAGAGATCATGTACGATGGGGGAACTGCTGCTTAATTTAACCCTGGACAATTGCAGAAGGTCACGGCAGAAAACTGTGGTTTTCCCCTGCCACACTTTATTGATCCCTGAGGAGGAAACGCACATCCTTCCTCCATGGAGGGTGAGAGCGCAGAGGGCCGGGGTCGTTTCGGACCGCAGAGACCCCGATGCGAGGGAGTCAGCCATTAGCCCGACAATTGCTGGCAGCAAAAAAACAAAACAAACACTTGGGACAAACAGGAAGTGATTCAAACATCATTTATTCAATGGTCTCCAATCTGAATAAACAAAACTGTCTACTGGATAAATTAAATGAACCCAATTTTTATGATAAAATTCTCTATAAACTTCTTCTACCAGTTCATCATCCACAGTAATTACATTTTCTCTTTCTTCATTTATCTTATTTTAAGTAGCTTTTTTCCCCAATACATTAATATATTCATAGAGTATAGCTGCTTCTATATTAGCTATAACTATCATCATATACATACACAGTTCTTCACTATTAAGTAGACAGAAGTATGGTGTGCTTACATTAATGTTTCATGGTGAATTATGGGTCACTTTACAGCCAGAAGTCAAAAAAGTGAACATCTGCTCCACCATCTGTCTCAAGCCATAAACGTTATATTTATCACTGGATTTATTGCATTAAGCGCAGTGACAGCGACTGTCTCAGAGAGTGAAACCTGATATCGAAATCTAATTTGCCATCTCAATTCTTCGTTCCCTATAATACGATCAGTCTAATAGTTTGGTCAACCGGTTACATGGCATCTGGCGCCGAAGGGCCCTCCGACGTCCAGTCCTAATTGAATTCCTCTCAGTCAGTTTGAATAATCAGTTTAACAGCCCAACATGTTCAAGCCTGACGAGCTGTTAGTCACCAGAGGCCTCGAGGTATGAGATAAGATGTTGAACACGGCTCTGGTGGCTGATAAGGAGATGTTTAAATGCTCAAATTATTTAGGAGACTTTCCTTTTTTTTTTAGGACTGTGCTACTCACACAGACAGAGTTCACATGCCTCTACACTTACACACTTTGCAGAGAGAGATGAAGTGATGAGGAGTTCAGTAAGTGACTGAATCAGTGGCTTTTTTAGCACTGGAGCTCCCCTCATAGCCCGGCTGTAATATAGGCTGCAGTGTGTGACTTCATCGTTTAAGGTTATTAAAAGCACCACACCACAGAAACAAACACGACGTGTAAACTGTGTTGATACTGGGTGGCTGCTGAGCTGTAAACTTTATAATCAGTGTTTTTACAGGCCTGGTTTTCTCTCAGTGAACTAAATTTCAGCGCTTGAATAAACTACCATCAGAATCACAGCCAAATATCACAGCTTTACAAACAGTGATGGGTTCGTTTAGTTCTGGATGAACACGTTGGAGTAGTGATGTGATGTTCATGTAGAAAAAAGAGAACGGACCAGTGGCCATGATCAGCTCTGATATAAACATCAGTCTTGAGTGACCTGATTTCAGGTGAACAGCTCTTATGGAAGAAGCTTTTTAGATTTGTTCACTCCAATCACAGGTGGGATCTGTTCAGTCTTTTACAGTAGCAGCATGAACACAAATGCATCATGGCCACATTGAACTACTCAAGTGACATCCTCTGCCCCAGATTCATTATGAACTTGAAATATTGAAGTATTTTAAATGGATAAAACCGTATGTCATTATAAAACTGTGAGCAGAGCGATTGTCGACTTTGATTAGGAACAACACCAACCTGTTATTTGCATATAAAGTGTGGAGGTGAGATGTGGTGACAAGTGGCCACTCGAGCCAGAGATGTATTGTAAAGCGGGTATGAACTGGTGTGCTGAGAGATGTCTATGCCACATATTGATGTCAGGTCTGAACAGCGCCTTTGTTTCAGCTAGTTTCTATGTGACACTCTTTGAAATTCATCAAACTCATTCACTGCAGCAGATTTGTGGCGCTGGCTCAGGGTCGTCTCCAGAGATGGAGCAGAGATTTTTTAAGGTGTGGGGCCTTTAATGGAGGGGTCTCTACTACATGCTGAACAAAAACAGATGCAGTGCCTTTCTGCATTCCTCCACTGTAATACACAAATTATATGGAGTTCAACATGTACATTCCTCCACTGTAATACACAAATTATATGGAGTTCAACATGTAGGCTACATGGCGGCACGGTGGTGCAGTGGTTAGCACTGTCGCCTCACAGCAAGAGGGTTCTGGGTTCGAACCCGCCGGCCGGCTGGGACCCTTCTGTGTGGAGTTTGCATGTTCTCCCCGTGCATGCGTGGGTTCTCTCCGGGTACTCCGGCTTCCTCCCACAGTCCAAAGACATGCAGGTTAGGTTAACTGGTGACTCTAAATTGCCCATAGGTGTGAATGAGAGTGTGAATGGTTGTCTGTCTATATGTGTCGGCCCTGCGATAGACTGGCGACCTGTCCAGGATGTACCCCGCCTCTCGCCCAAAGTCAGCTGAGATAGGCTCCAGCTCACCCGTGACCCTATGCAGGATAAGCGGTATAGAAAATGATGAATGAATCAACATGTACATCACGCCAAGCCCTTTAATCCAAATCACTCTATTTATCGCCATTCATCCATTACAGTATTGAGAAACATGTTACATGTTTCTTTCATCCTCTCATATTAATTCCTGATTTGATCACGTAAACAAGCAGAACATAGAAGTGATAGAAATTAAAGTATTAGTTCATCAAAATAATACCCAGATCAGCCAGTGTGAGTACAACTCTTGATGATCCTGCCAGTGCTGCTGGCAAAGAGTTAGTTTTAGAGCTTCATGAGCTTCAAGGAAGTGGTTTATTCTCTTAAACTTATTTCCTTTTGCTCTGGATTATTTACAGTATTTTTTTTTTACGTTGACATTACAAGCTGTCCTCACAGTGAGTTCTGGTCTCCGGACATTGCAAATTATATTCAGTCCAATATCTGATGATGCTGATAGTTAGTGTGGCCTGTCTTCATCCACAGACATCAGAGCTGTGACACACCACATGTCAGCTCGTGCCAGTGATTTGAAGCCCTCTCCTGAAGCCCCTCGCTCACAGGGCAAGAGAGAGAGAAAGATGACTCCTGGCAGCTGGGCTCCTTTCTTCTTTCTTGACTTTGTTGCTGAGCGTGTTGATTTTTCACGGTGTTTTAGTGTTTTGCTTTGCATAGTATGAGCTGATCTTCCCAGAAATGAGACAGACGCAGACCAGCGGGAGAGCGGGAATACCTCACACTACGCTGGAAACATGCACGGCTTATTTCATGTGCTTTTAAATTTTGATAAGCGGCAGAATATTGCTTTTGTTTTGACATTATTGCTCAAGTTTAATTGCCTTTCTTTTTCTCTCTCACTCTCATAGCCTGTCACAAGGCCGCTGTGAGTTCACCCTGTGGAGGGCAGTGGCTTCACGGCTGAGAGGAGGGAGATGTGGAGGTTGTTCTAAAGCGGTGACTCATTAATACAAGTCACTGGCACAGGACAATAATATGTGTTCTTCCTGCGGAGACCAGCTAATGATTGTATGTGCTGCAACAGAAACACTCTCAGTTGAGTGAATACAGTCGTTTCCTCTCCTTCACTTCCTTTCTCATGTCACACCTTTAGCCCCCACTCAGCCTGTGACACATAAGGACATGTATGTTCACACAAATGCCATTGCTTCTCATTGTTGTGAATGAGGACAGGGTGGTTGCATCCTGGATTGAGTTTCATTTCACCAGCATATGAAGAAACATGGCTCCATCATGCCTTTTCACAAAGGACAAATATATGATTGAATGTGGTAAAAGAAACATTTTGTTGTTGGTCACTCTACTGACAGCAGGCCAGCAGACTAGATGAAAACTTCAATAACAACAACTTTGTGCGATGTCAAAACTATTGAACGTCTCAGTCTTTTCAATAAGTGTAAATGTGTGGGCTTTTTATTCTTCAAAGCAATCAGACTGGTTGGTTTGAGCATATACACACACAGACTGACGCATG
The DNA here is from genome assembly GCF_045865225.1 of Trachurus japonicus. NCBI lineage: Eukaryota > Metazoa > Chordata > Actinopteri > Carangiformes > Carangidae > Trachurus > Trachurus japonicus. The sequence goes on along the minus strand of NC_140918.1, from coordinate 25,838,405 downwards.
AGTTGGTCTGGGAAAACCAATCTTTTGACTTTAGTCAGACTTTTGACTCATTTTGGGAAATATTAGGAAAAAAAACATTTTTTTGCAAGAGATAATCTAACTTCTCTAATTGGTCATGACGTGGAGGTGAATTTTTTTGTGTTGTGAATGGAGTAAAGTTGTTTCCCCATCCCTCATCATTCAACCACATCTTGACCCCAGTCATGTAAATAACCCCACACACATTCTTGTCATTTGATTTCACCATTAAAACAACTGTAGTTATTCATTCAGGGAAGACTGGGGAACAAAGTCTTGCTTGTGGAAGGTAAAAAAAATAGGGATGAGTTCACATTACACAAGCTAATCTAATCGTTTAATCACTGATGGGGTTCTAGGAACTTTTTTTTGTGTTTTAGGTGTCAACAAGGTTTCAGTTTGCCTTTAAGGGATAGTTCAACATTTTGGCAAATTTGCTGATTGCCATAATCCCTATAGTCTTAGGAGTAAGTTCGTTAACTTTAATTGTCGGTGCAAGCTATTTTTAGATCGGCAGAACAGAGTTGTTTTTGAGGCAAATGCAGAGCCGAAAAGAGACTGCTTGCCGAAAAACTGCTCCCGACAGCAATTTACCTCAAAAACAACTCTCAACAACAGCTCTGAGTGGCTTGTGGCTCTGCTCCGCTGATCTAAAAATAGCTTTCACCGACAATTAAAGGAAACGAACCTACTCCTAAAACTATAGGGATTATGGCAATGGGCCAATTTGCCAAAATGTTGAACTATCCCTTTAAGGAGAACTAATGGGTCCTCTGGTTCTGAAGGTCCCCCAGCAGGTTTCAGGCACTGCTGAGTTTGTGGTTGTGTATTGTTCCTGGTAGTTAGAGACAGGGGTTAGGTAGGATCAGTACGTGATTTGAGGATCCTTCAGGAGAATCAAAGTTGCACAAATGAGTTTCCAGTTCACCTCAAGGAGGTTCCTGGGGGTCCTTTAGCTTGGTACCCACCCATGGTGACAATGTGTTTGACCGGAGCTCAACCATTCACCATCAACAAAACACCACAGGAGAGAGTAGTTCACCTTTCCTACGCAACAGCACTGAAGCAGCTTGAAGGTGTTTGACAGGAAAACACCTCGCTGAGACACTTTATCACTGCTCTTTAATGTTACAGCTTCAGTGTTTAGAATAGAAACACGTCTCCTCTTTTTATTCACATACATCTCTTCATTTCAGTCCTCGACTTCTATTCTCCCTCAGCAGTCAGAGGTCTTTATGAACCGTGGTTACATAAGCTTGTATTGACAGACGCACACTCACGCTGTATTCACAGTGTTCCCTCTTGACCACCAGGGTCTGTTGGTGAAGTGACCTGCAGAGGCAGATCGGCCGTCTGCTTAGACAGACTCTTCCGGCAGATCTGCGGTCGTCCACAGCTGACTCCATCATTCGGTCCCAGGTGTCCTTGTCTGGCTCCGTGGGGCCGGGTGACATCATCGTCACCCCCCTCTCCACTCTCCCCTCTTCCCTCTGCTGTCTCTAATGGAGGCCCAGAGCTGGTGAAGGGGCCTTGTGAATAATTTAGAAGCTCTGGTGCACTTTATAACCTGGCCTGCAAGGCAAGCCGGGACATTCACCCTAAGTGCATTAGTATAATAGTCGGGGAGGAAACTAGCCGTTATTGACTAATATAATCAATAACTGTGCTTCTGTTGGCTGTCGACTCCCTGGAGGTTGCTGCTGCTGTGTGTGTGGGATGATGAACCAAACTACCAGAGAACGCTCATGAGAACGCCAAAAATATAACCTCATGTAATTACGCCGAGACTGGAAATCGGTTCATCCCCAATTCTCTGTGAAATCATGAGCAGATGTTGACTCCAAGGAAAGAGCTGATGAGTAATTTCATTTCAATTTAACTCATTAATTTGTTTTTTGGACATTGTTCAGAGAGGAATCATCTGTTACAATCAGAAACACAATTCCCAGCACAGTGAGGCCAAAACATCCTCCTCCTCTCAGTGTGTCTGAGGGAGCAGATGTAACGAGGGACGAGCTCCGTGATCACAGAAATTCAGTGTCAGTTTTTGAGAGGAGAGTGACGTGACAAATGGTGTAATCATCTCAGTGCGATAAGAAATGGAAATATTCACACAGAGGAGGAGCTCGCCTTCATGAGTGAGAGCTGAAGGAAAAAAATGACTCTATTTTAATTTAACAAAGTGCTTACTCAGCAGTATAGAAAGAGAGCTGCTAACAGCGGTGGAAATAAACAGGACAAGCATCTGGTTGCACAGAGTGACTGAATAGGTTGGATATTCAGTTTCTTTGTTTATTGTCATTCTCTCTTTATGAACTGCTTGCTGATCTTTGAGAAACCCAAAAGCTATCTTAAACAAGACTGTTTTGAAGGTATTTCTAAAATTTATCAGATTATTCTTATGCTGATTAAAAACAATACATGAACCTCCTTTACAATTTATAAGATTTCCACATGCAGCTGAGAATGACTCACTGTGTACAACAAAATGCTCGTTCATGTAAAGAAAAACATACAGTGCACAAGCAAATGTGTGTGATAAAATCACTCATTTTGGTTCATGATTCATGCACACTGAGGACAGACATATTCCTGGAGAAGATCTTTATCTGGATTAGGAAAAATAGTCTAAATCTTTTAAATCATGCAGCAAATTAAATATATTTTTATCCAAATGGCTCTGGAAGTTCTCTGGAAATAACCTCAGGACAGTGGTGAAGGGTGATAAATGACCTTAAGGCTCGATTAATCCAATTGACTTGGATGAACCCCTGAACCCTCTAAAATCAGCCTGTTAGCCGCGTCATTGTTAGCATGTCATAACAAATGAAAACTGGAATTAGCATCTCATGGTTGAATGTCTCTGCCTCACACACCAGTTTCTACATCCCTGTTCATCCAGAATGATTTAAAACAAGAATAATTCGTCTGAAATTTTGTGATAATTGCTGTGTGAAGTCGAGTTTAATGGCTAATAAGTCTTTTGTGACATCACTGGGAACTTGACCTCTGACCTTTGATTGTCTAACCCTTGAGTCCAAATGAAAAAAAAAAAGCATCATGGTGTCACTGACCAGACACTGAAAACATTTAACCTACAGCTCTGGTTGTGACCGATGCAGAGGAGAAAACATGGTGGGATGATTTAAAATATTGTTTTTCAGAGAAGTGGACACACAACCTGTACAACTGTGTTGTCATTGTTTTTGTGCTGCTATTGTTCATGGATGTAGTGAGGTAGCGAAGTAGCTCTTAATCAAACTGACAGAGCCAGTGGCGTAGCTGACTAGTTCATGCAGATGGGGCGAGACCTTGTAGTGGGCCTATTAGGAATGCGCGATACAAATGTAGTCTAATGCACAGGGCTCCAGACCAACGCCGTCCCGGGGACATAAAAATGTATATTTGGGACGATAATTAATAACCCCTGGGACGCAGTCGGGAGGAAGAGAGTCCTCAGCAAACATCCCACAATGAAATACAATATGTCTTGTGTTAAACTGTGTGTCAGAATCATGGGGTATGTTGCTATGAACAAAGTAAATTATTTTTCTCCCGTGGCTTTAGAGCAAAGGTGCTGAGGTCGGACGGTTTCTGTCAATCTGTGTGTCGCATGCAGAGAGCAGAGGAGGTGGCCAAGTGACCCCAGAGGTTGATTTACAACGTGTCAGCAGGACCAGCAGTGTCCACACTCCCCCCACCCCCCCGCCCCTCCTCCCAACACACTGAGGATTTATCACAGCTCAGAGGTGATGTTTGCCAGGCAGCCTGACTCACCAAACAGGTCAGATTACAATGCACTGTAGATACCAGCAGACAGCAGCTTTAAAGAACAGCATATGGTGGCTGCTATTGATATGTAGTGTGGAGAAAGAAAAAAAATCAAACCTTTAAAGGTTGTTTTTAGTTTAGTTTTTGACCTGAGCTTTAAATATGTGAAGTAATATTTTTCAGGAATCAATGTTTTAAAACACAGTAAGAAACCCAACCATAAAAAGTTCAATATAACATTACATGGCTCACAAATCAGCCTATAGCAGTTAATCATCCCAATCATCAGTCATCACATAAGGAAGGAATATAGCACATAAAGCGTAATCATAGCAGTGGGCACAGGTTTCATGAGCAGTCTTGTTCTCATTATTACTGATCTCGTAAATCAAAACACAAACACTGGCATGGATCCCTCTAAGTAAAACAGTGTGATATAACCTCTGATAGTCACGGTGCGTGGTAACATTAACTTAATAGCCCTTTAGTGATTATTATGTTGCACGCTGAGGTTACGTTAAAAAAGCGGGGAGCAGTTTGACAAGTACAAACTGTTGGTGCCTGGGTCGGTATGATGTAATGTGAACATCATGATGTAGTGTACGTGACTGCTGGTCAGGACGTTTAGTGAGTTGTTTTTTTTAATGAGCCAGTTAACCAGAGCTGAAATCTCAAGAGGAGTTATTCAGAGATGAGATGAGGACTTAAATTCTTAAATAGTCCGCCAGGTTGCCCAGAATAATATCACACAAGGATGACAAATCTTTTAGTTTTTTCCCAGATTGCGTTAGTTAGAGAATGACAAAAGGTGGAATTCATACTTAAAAGATGATCACTCACTCTGTGAATGTGGCTAATTAATCCTGCTGATTCCCTGTGGTAGCTTCAAGTCCACTTGGACATTCATTTTTTGCACTTGGTGGGAACTGTTGATTTTGTTCTGCTTATGCACTGGGAAGATAGAGAGGGATTTGATACAGCAACTAATAATTCATCCTTAAATGAAATGTCTCAATACTTGAAACAGCTCAAAATCAACACCTGCAAGCTAGCCAACATTTTAAGCATTCAAACATACAACAGTACATACAATTTAAAAGTCTTTGATAACACCACAGCCTCCCGTATCATACTAAAATAAAACATAACAGAACAAAAACCCCACAGAAAAACAAGGGAGGTACTGTATCAGTTACAGGGATTTTTCACAAAGATAAAAAAAAATATGCTGGTTTTATTATTCTATCCATCCATTAGAGATACTGCTTATACGCCAGTCTATCACCGGGCTGACATAGGGAGACAAACAATCTCACACACTCACATTTACGCCAATGGGCAATTTAGAGTCGCCAATCAACCTGGTGCATGTCTTTGCACTGTGGGAGGAGGCTGGAGAATGCAGAGACACAGAAACACAGAAAGGCCCCAGGCCTGCATGGGGATCAAACCCACACTTCTTAAAAATGGCTTACACAAAGCCTGTACAATCGTGTTGTTTACGTTTTTGTGCTGCTATCTGTCATGTGTGTAGCTGCGTAGTGAGCTAGCTTTTAACCCCACAGACAGAGCTGGTTTGTGGATGGTTTATCCAGGTGGAGATGACAAGCGTCAAAAGGCCCAACACCTCCATTTATTGAATTGTTGTATAGATCTGAGATTCAGTCTTCCAACAGCTAACAATTCCCCATCCCATAATAAGTCCACAAAAACAAATCCAACTGTGAGCTTTGCGTTGGGTCTCATACACCCAGTAGTAGAACCAGTATAAACCATGCCTGCCTTTAAAAAGCGTGCCGTTATGCTGGTGCTTTAAAATTTTTGGAACTAACCTCTTAATCCCCAGAACATGTGTAGAGACAGCCAGTGGAAAAATCAGTTTGGGAACCGAAGAACCAAGAGTCTTCGTCTCTCTGCAACCACAGTGTATCCTGAACTGGTCCAGTCGAGCTGCTCAGTGGCCAAAAATAACCTCTGAGAGCTGAAACAAGATAATAACTTCTTTTTGTCTCCCCAAAACAACATCTCCTGCCAAAACATGCATGTAATAAAATTTGGAATATCGAAAGTGGATTTATTTTGCATAACTTGACTTTATGTCTGTGTTTGTGTAACCAGGCGGTTGTTTACAACGTGTGCCGTACGACGGTTTGCTGATTTAAAGGATAAGTTTGGTTAATCACAACTTTGGTCTTATTTTCATTGCCTTGTTCATAGAGCAGCTGTGAAACTTTCAATCACAGCACATGATCTTGTGTTGGCCCAGTTGTGATGGACTTGTAAGATGTTCAAATCCCCATTTTATTTTTCCATCCATCTATCCATTCTCCATACAGGCTTATCCGTGCAGGGTAATACACCCTGGACAGGTCGTCAGGACCCTCAGGTGAGATATGACACATAAGACATCAATATCCACTCAGAATAAAGCAGTGAGCACACATTCTACTGCTCTAAAATATTCTTTTCAATATCAAATTTGCACTGATCATTATTCAAACCATCACTGACGTTGGCTTTAAAATGCATAAGCGTATACTACTCTTATGTCTCAGTGTCTTTGCAAAGAAAACACATACACACACACACACACACACACACACACACACACACACACACACACACACACACATACATACACACTCCTGTCTGCAGCAATACAACACTCATGTAAGTGTAACCTTGATCATGAGGAGAAGATGACTTCCTGCTCTCCATTCAAACTGTACACAGAGAGGTTAAGGTGGTCTGGACAAAATCCTATTCACACCTGGTTCAAACGCTCCACTGTTCAGGCCACAATGGCAGCCTTTATTTCCTCCATGTGACATTGAGCGTCAAAGGTCAGTAAAGTTCAGGAAGCACATGATTTTTATTTGAAAATCCATAAATTGTGAAAATGAATGACCCTGTGTTTATTTGTGCTTCAATCCACTCTCGAACCCAGAGGCCTCGCTCTGCATGCCAGCTGCCAGCCTATTAGCACCCCACAGAAACCCTAACAGTACTGCCACGGGCCGACTGTTTGTTTGACTTTGTCATTATTGAATTGAGACACGCAGGCTCGGTGGACGGGAGGTGAGAATGGGCATTGACTCATTTTGAAGGGTGCACTTGTTAAATCTCTGGCCATCTTGGAAGATGTTTAGACTGGGAAAGAGTTCCAAACTTTTGACTCTGGTCTTGGACGATCTGCTTGTGGGTGAGATCTGTGATGCTGAAATACTGAGCAGGCTGAAGCCAAGCTTTGCATTCTTTCTGGACCTCAGTGCTGACTCGCAAATTCACTTAATGGGGAGAGCTTGAATAAACATGGAAAAGGACAGAAGGATTTGGGCTTTAAGGATACTGAAATGTGCAAAAATACATAAACGGCCATCAAGTTTGCATGACTGTACATTTCTGTCATTGAAGCGGTCGGCTCACCCAACATATTTTATCATTCAATTTTCGTGCTGTCTAGCCATGCAGATAGTTTTGGTTTCATTTGAATTCACAGGCTTTGAAATATTCTGATGAAGTCAATACAGTGGAAGTGAATGGAACTGCGGCAAACACTGAAAACAATCGTCTCAACTCATCTCAAATCACCTTCTTTGGTTTGTCATTGTTGACTGAGCCTGGCTCCTGCACTTTTTTGGTATCACCTCCACCAAGGTTCCCTGCAAGTTGAGGCAATACCAAAATGTGATGTGAAAACACTGCAGACTGCTCAGAGTCAGTCATCACTACTGTATCATCGTTGTGTGAGATGGTTCTACAGTTCTTCACTCGCCTACCTTTAAACAGACTGTGCACTGCTTTAGCATACATTTTTGTTTATTTCGGTTAATTATTGTAACCACAAAACCACTCTATTGAGGCGGTGTATGCTTGGTATCCCATTGATATCCTCCTCTGTTTATGTCGGTGCCATCATGGTTAAGTTGCTAACATGTAATGGAAAATGCCATTTTGCCATGAACTGTTTTTGCCAAAACTCCTTCATACCAAAGATTTAGTTCCCATGAAAACCAAATTGGTGACTCAACTACGGAGGAAAAACCTCAGACAAACCAAAAGTGGTTACACCATCTACTGACAATGGGTTTAAGTCATTGACCAGGAATCAGAGGGAGCACGCAGAAAGATTAACGCTGACATTTACATCTAACACCAGAGACTCTTTCAACAAGAGTTATCATCTCCATCTCACCTGCCATTGTGTGAATATCACTTTGACAGCAAACCTTTGAGGTAAAATTATTGGTATTGTAAAAAGGGCTGTAGATTATTTAAAGAAACCAGGGACATATCCTTGAATATTACACACCATGCAAGAAAACAAGAATAAAATACTTTACTGGACAAACTGGCTTTCAAAACACTAGAACAAGCCGAGGGGCCATAGTGGGTTTTGAAAGCTGCACTCTCATATTTCAGTGTTTGTCATGCTCACTATCAACGGTTACCTTTATTGGCTTCAGGCCTCCTTGGTCTACCGATGTCAGCGCGCTAACCAAATCAAGGTCCATGTTGTCAGTTTCTCAAACCAAGTCACTGTATGTCCATCATCTCTGTGTCTAAGCTCTTGTACTGTAAACACCATGGCCCAGACTATGAGCAAGACTGGTGAGTAAACAGCTGTTTACTGTTAGCTGTGCAGCAACGCAAAAACTTTGAAATAGTTCCTTTGCTGTGCTAGTGTGGTCACTAGCACTAAACACAAAATACAGCAGAGACTGATGGACATGTCATTTTCAGTTTAAAATACATTAAGCATTAAAGCAGAAGTAAGCGGAATGTTTGTGTTAATATAAGTCTTAAATAGTTATATCTTCCGACAGCAATCACTTATATAGAGTGTTTGGTCTTAAACACAGCGATGTTATTTTGGTTAATCTTGAGGGCAACTTGAATATATGAACCAAATTGGCCGTCCATCCATTAGCTGATAATATTGTTGATAATTCAATTACAAGAAAAGAAAAGAACCGAAAAGAAAAGAAAAGAGATCAGTCCTCCTCATTAAAGCCTCATAGTGAGGGGGTTCTGATTCAAACCCTTTCTCTCTGACTCTCCAAAGACATTAGGTTAATTTGGTGCACTGCTACCAGCATGCTCCCCCTACATGGTCATCCTAGATGGATTTTAGGAGATAACTAAAGTCATCGTCTGGGGACTATGAATGTGTATGATGTTGAGATGTTTCACTGTGAAGCACAGATGTGAACTTGCTGGTGGTGCTACATGAACAAAGTCATTCAACCTGAGATTTCACAAGTGTGGAAATTCCCAGAATCCAAGATCTGACTCAGGTGTTGGTCTGGATAACGTTCAGTGTCATCATAATCAGCCCAAGTAAGGCCCAGTTGCTGCAGGAGGTTTTGTATCTGTGTGTGTTCAAGAGAGTTGTTGATCAGCTCTGATCACTCCCCGTCAGTCTCATCCCAGGAGAAAAACATCTGTTGAGGCAGACATCAATTGTGACACGCAGCACAAATAACATGCACTGTTGCTGTTTTTGCACCTGGTTGCTCAATAACCAGTAGCACATCATTTTGCTACCAGTAAAAGGCATGTTTAATTGTCTGTTTGATCTTTCAAATGCAATTATTTCTAATGCTTGGAGCGCCATAAATAAATTCCATCCACCTTCTCTGGGGCGGAGGTAGAAATCTCAGTGGCCGTTCTTTCACCCTGCACGTAAAACCAAAACTATTTGCACTAAACCACAAAGGTTGAATGATGAAATATGTTTTTTTTCTTTTCTTTTTTTGTAATGTAGGTGAACTTGCCCTTTAAGCGCTTAAGGAGCACTAGCAAATGTGGAGTTTCAATGTTCAGTTGCTGAGTTGTCTTGAGCTGCAATGCCACTATGTTAAATTTTCCATCATAATAAATGTCACACAGCTGAATCCGTGTCAAAGAGGCCAAATTGTGTTCCAGGCAGCTGCAAGTGTATGGTTTGGAGGCCTGAACAGGAGGAATCTCTCTTGTAAACTGATATAGCTGCTCAGTCATGACCTCAGCCTCCAAGAATGAATTCTCAGTATGATCTGTGGGTTTAAAAGCCCGGCTTTCCACAATAACTGAGACTAATTATCATGTGTCTCTGTGGAAAACAACAGAGGGAAAACGAGATGGATGAAAGGGATGTGCTCTTAAGGTGTCAGTGTTACTGCCTGTATGTTATTATGTCAGGTAACAGATGCAACAGCTTGGAACCTCAGATGAGGGTTGTGTCAAACAATTTAGGATTATATAACATCTGAAAGTATCAAAGCATGGTTTGGCTGGGTTTCTACCTCACAAGACAGTGAACGCACCACTGATCTTTTATGTGGAACTCAGGTCATATTTCACTGTATGAACTCTGTGCATGAACTTCAATAAACCCAAACTCCCAATATGCCAAATAATCTTTTTCCCCTTTCAACAGCAGATGATTTCTGGTCTGGGCCTCTGCAGCGAAAGATGGAGTCAAAGATGGAGTCAAGTGTTATCCAGACGGCCTGAAGGAGCGATGCCCTTATGACCCCGATGATACACAGCGACTCACGTCATGCAGATGGCAGGTGGTCTTGTACAGCAGAGCTCCCCAGGCGTCCTCCTGGGGGTGTGAGGATGGATAGGGGGCTGGTCCCCCAGGGTCTCAGCTGTGAATGGGTTATAGTGATAATAGCTCCCATTCTGCTTTGTCCATTAGCTTTAAATACTCACGGCTTAATGTGATGTAATTGAATCTGTGAGAGATCTATCTGCAGCTACATGAGTTCTCCATGTCTTTGACCAATATTAAAGACTGAAGGGGTGGGTGATGGAGTATTGTACTCCATCAGATATAGTCAAATTAGTTGTAATTTAAATTGACTTCAAAAGTAAAGTCAGGGTACAGAATCATAAAAGGAAAAAAACTTAAGCTGTTTTAGAAAACACATTGACAAACATTTTGACAGACAATAGCACACGTGTAAATAATCACATTTGAAATTTGGCTGCTGTGGTTTCAGGGTCATGATAATGTGCACTGTGATAAAACAGTCCTCCATGTTACCAGCAAAACCATGTTTCCCATTATGGCAAGTCAAAATATGTCAATGGCCTAGCACTGTGCAACACTGCAGTCATGTCTTTTGTACCAGCTTTCATGCTGATACTTTAGCTTGTCAGTGCTCTCTGGTGGACAAGCTGTGTTACCAATACTGAGAAGCATTTTTGGCATTTCAGTTCTGCAACTTGCACTGATATCTAACCAAGGCAATATTGTCTGCTGGAAAATCACTGGTGTTTTTGATCTCAGTGGAGAGCTGGGCCATTAAGGGGGCTCTAGAAGAGTTTTTGAAATTAAGATGGAATAAGATTTCTCAGGTCTGTAGGGTTGCAAACAGCAAGATACAAGAACTGACCATTTTAGTACTCAACCCATTTAGCAAGTTCATAGTAAAGAGTGATGGGAATTATGTAATCAGCCCAAGCAGAAGGAATTAGTGTGCAATGTCTTAAAGTAATATTGAATGACATTCCTGAAAGGTCATCCATGTCATGACCCAGGGCAATGCAATGTAGTTGTAAACAGTAGATACAGGCTGACAAGGCAAAGGACTGCAAGTTACAGTGGCCTTCAGTCTTACAGCAGTCTCTAGTGGTGAGGATAAAGTATTGCAAGGAGGCAAACATCTGGTCAAAACCATTTAATAGACACTTTAAGAACAAGACATTTAAGAATGTAAAATTTAAAGTATTGCTGTACATTTCACACATTAAAATATTAAAAAGGCTGGAAAGGGCTCCCACCTGCCCACTGGACCTTTTACATGGCTGATCATTCTGAAAGCATGCAACAAGTTTTAGATTCAGTAAGGATTAAGCTATAAAAATAACTTTATGAAAATAGGAATGGTCATACTGTGTAGCAAATTGTGTAGAGTGCAGAACTGTCCATTGTGTTTTAGCTACACCACATGAAGACTTCAGTCTGCGAACAATAAGTAGTGCATGAATCATCCATATTGTACAAAGTGAAAATAGTGAGTCGGTAGCATTACAGTCTCAGGTGGCTGACTGAGTCATGTGGTGTAAAGATGTCTAAGGTGGCATGGCCACCATGTTCTGTCAGGAATTAAACTTGTGGCATGCTTGGAGAACGGTCAGTGAAAATATGCATGATCTCAGTTAAAACATGCAAAACATGGTCCCCTCACGTGCTGTATTCAGTCACGTTAAAAGTTTAAGTTACAACTGTACAAAATCAGCACATGGTGCTTAAAAAAAAAAAAACATTCAGTCATCTCACTGGGTGACCTGCTTTGCAAAGTCCTTCACAACTGATGATTTGAGCTGTGAGATGGTGGCAATCCTCATCTGCTTGGAAGTCGAGTATTTGCCCTTAATGGCCTGAAACAAAGGCACAAAAGCTGATGATTACAGCTCAATTGTGCAACTTGTGGCTGAGAGTTTACAGATTTGTTTAATCCAAATGGGCAATATGGTTGACGTGCAGCTGCTTTAGTGAAATCTTGTGACATTGTGTTAGTACTTACCATGTGCTTGGTCAACCCGTCGTTCACTTTCACAACATTCTTGGCGATGTGTGCCATGACAGGAATCAAACTCTCTGCTGTGTACTCCATGTAGTGCTGCAGCGTCACATCCTGAGGGATTTGAGAAACATGGTCAAGTCAACAGGTCTTATTTCCCCTGAAGATAAGACCCAAGAGGCAGACTGAGGTAGCGTAGCATTAGCTTCTGCAAAATGCACCAGCTTGGATATTTAACATCTAGACAAGTTTTGAGATTTCAGATGCGACACCACGCACCCACTCTCCAGCATCCAGGATCTTGAGGGTGAGAGCCAAAGCAGCACAAGCCACCATGGAAGGTGGGAAGTGAGCCATCTCGTAGTCGACCATGGTGAGCTCCAGGAGGTATTTTGCCAAGGTGTGCTGCTCAGCAGTCACCTGAGGTAAGAGATGTTGGCGTCAAGTACATTTCTACATGTTACTAGTTGAATTTCTGCTGTACCAAGACATCAGTACCTCATAGATCTTTGAGGCCCTCCTGAGGAACTGCAGGGGAAGAGGGCGGCCCAGCTGGAATTTGAGCACCCGCAGGATGCTCATCTCCATTTCTCTGATCTGGGCAGTGGTGTAGGCCCTGTCTGTCACATAGGCAAAGTCTGAGATCTCTGGTGGATACATCTCCTCATATTTAGAAGCAAGGAACATGGCAGTCACGCCGACCAGCTGCAGCTGCTTCTTGGGGACTGGGTGGTCCTGTTGGAGAAGCAACAAGTGCATTTAAGAAACGTGTGTTAATTAAGGCAGGGGCAGATGTGACAGAATGATCCAGGTTTAATATGGAAGTTACGCACCTGAAGAAAGCGGTCGATGATTCCCACGGTCATGTACATTGTTTCCTGCAGTAGACGGAACTTCAGACTCACTTGCACGAGCCAGTCAATGAGAATGGCTCGCATGTTCCCAGTCACCTCCTGACCCTGCAGGTAGCTGGGTTTGACATTCTGCTCAACCTGCAGAGAAAATAAACGGATTAAACCCAGAGATGGGATAAAGGGTAAAACCTGAATATTAAAAAAACAAAAAAAAACACTGCTTGCCTCGAGCTGTCTGAGATACTTGTAGATCTGTTTCACATATTCACTGCAGAGCATGGGATTGTCATAGTCATCTGCATCCACATCCCTGATAGCAGTATGAAGCATAACATCTGAGAATGCCTGGCAGAGGTCAGCAGGCTCACAGCCAGAAGTCTCCATTGGAGTAGGGGAGGCTGGTACTTCAGGAACAGCCTGAAAGGGGGGGGGGGGGGGGGGTCCAAACATTGAGTTCAAACAAACACCACACCCAACAGACATTTGTGTTTAATAGCCAGATAGTTGTGGGCAGGTAACTCACCTTCACCTCAGGCTTAGGTTCAACAGGAACTTCAGTTTTTGGTTTAGGCTGTTCAACAGCTGGTGCCTTTTCAACTTTGGTGACTTTGGTCTTCTTGGTTGCCTCTGTCTTGACATTCTAAAAACAGAAAGAGGGCTCATTGAAGGCTTTACATTATAGTAGTAACCAACTTTAAAAAAAAAAAAAAATCATATAACTTGAGGCCAGCTGATAAAGTAAATCATTTAACACCATTTTGTTCCCACTTTATCTAGGCCTGAAGACAACAGCAGCTAAGCCACTGATCTTTCTATTGATACATGGAAATCCCCACAACATTCAGATAGCCCACATTAAAGACTACATCTGCACGCAAAAGCTATTAAATTGAAAACATGGTTTAAGATACAATGCCTTTGTGTTGATCAGTGGCGCCCCACCAAACGCACACAACCGCCCTTCCTTTGCAGATTGAGCACAGAAGACTCGTTGATTTCCATAATTCACACTCGTACCTTTTTCTGTGCTTCTTTGTTAGCGTTAACTGCGATGTTTCCAATCTCGCCAAGGGCCGCTCGTGTCTTCAGTGCGGGCCCGGTCACCGAGCAGGCCTTGCCACCGAGGTCGGCCCTGGCAGTAGCCAAACGGTTCTGCAGAAAAGCAAAAGTAAAATGACAAAACAAAACATGTTGAATGTTGTAGAATTATAAAGGGTTAATGTGTATTTCGTCGAATTCTCATCATTAAGAGACAAGGGCAGACTCTAATGCCTGCGACGCACGAGGGCATTTTACAGTGCATGCATGTAAAAACCTAAAACGCAATAATGCAACGTTTCTTTTAAATGTATATGTATATTAGGAAGAAACCAAGAAATACTAAAAGAAAAAAAAAACTTACTCTGGTCACTCGAAGAGCCATGTCGAAATGTTCGCTGCTTCAACCAAAGGACAGGGACTTGTAATGACGACGGATGCGGAGTAGTTTTGAGATTCAGCGTCCTGGTTTAAATCCTCGTCCGCTACACGCTGATTGGCTGTGTCTCGAATACTCCGAGCACCTGATTGGTCGAGCGCATGTGTTTCAAATGCGTTCCCCAGACAACTAGTGGTCACGTGGCGTGCGATCCTTTTTCTTTTTCTTTTTTTAACTTCCGTTTCCTGTTATGACCTATTTCTGTTTTTAAAAACACACTTCATAGGATTTAAATGCTTTTTGAACGGATTTAAAATGTTCGTGTATAAAATATATTTACACACTAAAAGCAAACAAACAATAAATAATCCGCATAGAACAAACAATAGGCCTACCTTTACTATTATTTTTTTCCCTTGTTAATGAATTTATATGCATTTCCTACTAACATGGCCTTTTTATATGTATAATGTCTTTCACACTGTCATAGCTATCACAGTATAGACCTGCACCTTACTAAACACTTGAATGTTTTTGTTTGTTTTAAAAATATTTAATCTCATTTTAAAAAAAAGTTTGCTACAGTTTACAGTCTTTTAACTTGATGAGACACTTGTTGAATGTTATAGATGTCAGCTTGTTTTCCTATGCTGCTATTGGATCATAATGTTCTTCAATAAAGTAGTGTTGGACACAGAACATGAAAGACATTAGCTCTTCAAATTACTGACTTTTCATTTTAAAGTTGCTTTGTGATCAGTTATGTGATCATCTGATGCTTTTTATTGGTTTTACGATAATTTCATTGTATGTGTTGTTTTGTGTATTTGTACACATGCAGGCCCTTGATGGGTATTGCACACAAGCTCTATAAATGTAGTGGTATGTGGCATCAGCCCACATGATGTGCCTGTCCCCCTAAAAATAAACATGACAAAAAAGTTAGCAAAAATAAACACCAAATCAGATTTGGTATCATCAGAGCAGTTCCACAACATGAACATGATCTGGATTTTATAGTTTACCTGTTCCCTCTGACTTCCAGACAAGAAATCCAGTCCTTGAATTTCCCTTCGGAGATTAATAAAGTCATTTTATTCTTATTTGTATGTTACATAACAAATAAGAGGGTAGAGAGACCTTTAGTGAAGAGCTGCAGTGAAACTGAAGATAAACATTGAATGTGCCGTATCTCCCCCAGCTTGTTTTCGTGAATGTACAGCAGCCTATGGTACAGCCAGACTGCTCCGCCTCTTTCATTGATTTCTACATTAACATTATTATTAGGGTCGAAACTACTGTCTGTCTACCAGGTAGAAGAAACCCCGGGGTTAAATGTTCTGTAACACCCTGAAATCTTTCATGGCTTTACTCCAACACCCCTGCCTTCCAATCACAGGATCACAGTTTCCGTGACGTCCACCGGAAAGAGAGAGGACGCAAACGCACCACGTAAAACAAAACAGATGCCACCACAAATCAGCTACAGAGGACGTCAACTAAACCAGTCAGCAATACTCCCGGGTGGAGTGGGAGCCTGCGTTTGTGAAAGAAGACAGAAAAGAAAGGCACAGACGACCTAGACGGCCCTAGTTAGTTAGCTCCACCCGAGGTTCACCGAGTTATCCCTTTCGGCCCGAGAAGTTTCAAGAAAAGAAACGCTCCTCTGACTCAGAAGGTGAGTTCTTTAGGAGAAACATCGAGAGCTAGCTCAAGAGGGTTGATGGGGAAGTTTTTTTTTCCTTTTAGATAAACAACAAAACAACAGCGTTAACGTGGACAGTCTTTAAGTCACTTTCCCCCTTGTAATTAGACTTGACGATTATTTAGATATGATTTACTTAAATCGATCGAATTTCAGAGATGTTTGGTTCGATTAGCACGTGTAGCTGAAAACTTTTCTCATCCACCTGTGAGGTCGTGAATAAAACACAACTTTGACATGTTACAAGTCCTCGCTACTGAATCTAACTTTTGACAATGTCAATGTTTTTCAACAACGACCAAAACTAAAAAACAATATGTGTTTGCACTGACTATTGTTAATCTGCTAGCACCACCAGCAGCACCAACTCTCTTGTTGGATGTTTCAAGATTTCTCATTAACTCGTATTTTCTCGTACCTTCTTCGCTGTTTTTAATTCACCAACCCAATTACTGTAATACCAGCGGTGAAGACGGTTCATTTCGAGTTAATGTCAGCACGGGCACTTGGTCTACAGTGGGAACAAAAACAAAGAACAGACAAAGCAAAGGCATCTAGCATGCTAACATTAGCGAGATCACGAGAATCTGCTTTACACGGTTGTTGTGGCTAGTCGCTGTTAGCATTATAGACAACTGGACCATTACGCCAAAGTGTTTATCTTTACATAAGTCGTGTGTGTGTGTGTGTGTGTGTGTGTGTGTGTGTGTGTTTTTAAGCTGTAAACATTTACTGTGCGTCTGAAAGGGGATAGTATCCCGGGATATATCAAGGCTGATACTACGCTGGTTTTGAGTAGGAAAACGCTAGCAGCAGCTATTAGCTTGCTAGCATGACTCAGTGGATTTGTAGAAGTGACACGGCTGTGGCCCGGTGTTTGTTTGCCAGGGAGCTACCAAGGAGGACATCAGTCTGTGTAAAGGATACTGTCTGTGCCTCCACTGACGACATCTAACTGAAGATTCGTCTCTGTATGTTATCGATCATCGGGTGGTGATTATCTTGCCACACGACAAGGTACCCGTCGAGTACAGGGAGTGAGTCTTATCTTTGTCTCCGTGGTAAACGTGATCTACAGGTGTTGTGCTGAGTTTTGTGTCGATGTCACAATCTACGTAGACATCTTTCGTGCCCACTCGGTCGCAGCCGCTATCTTGATAATATCGTTTCTTTTATCGGGTAAGAAAACTGGTGATAACTTCAAAGGGAAGCCTACGCTGACGAGGATACAAATCTTGGCACGATGCCAGCTCTGGCTGACTGCTGGTCTCTCGAGGTTGTCTAAAAATAGATGTGTTCACAGCCTTACTGTATTGAGGTAACTCGTGAGAGTGTGTGTGTGTGTGCCTTTGGAGATCAGTGTCACATTGCACTCCTGTGACAGAGGAAAGCCACCATACACAGGTCCATGTGAGCCTGGAGCTCTGCAGTCTGCAGGCACGCACACGTGAAGGTGCAGATTGCCCTGGTGTGGTGATGACACTGTGGGGGAGAGGAGGAAGTGTCTGAGGCAGTTCAAAGAAACCAGAACTTGGTGATGTGAATACTTCCTTTTTTTTGTTGCTTCCCCCACGTTTTAACAATTAGTGTAAAGGCCTCTGTCTTCTTGAGTTATATCCTCACCACTTCCTTTAAAATGCATCTCATTAGACTGGTGCAAACTCATGCTTGCCCAACTTGGGTTGCACAAAAGAGAAATTGAATAGGAATTACCAGCAATTTTGTGTTAATTGTAAATGGGCCTTTTGGTTTGTAGACCTGTGTTTAACATAAAAATATGTGTGCAGAAGGTTTTTTTTTAGAAAAGATATACTATCATCAATCAATCATACTGATATCACAATGGCTAAAGAAAATTATACTAGCTGATTTTCAGCACTTAAACTAAAATGATGCATTTTTATCTATGTTTTAGTTCTAGGATGCATATAAAATCTTTTTTTTTTTTTTTTAAACAATTTAAGCCATGGTTCACAGGTGCTAGATGTTTAAACAGCAGCAGCCCAACAGGAGTTAAATCCAGTCTACAATTTGTTTGATTAATTCATCTCAACTCAAGGACCACTTGATATCTACTCCAGCCTTAAACAATATCTCACAGGCTGTATCAGTCAAACCAAAGGAGGCCAACTCTGGCTTTCTGAAGACATGAGTGTCTGTCTTCTGTCAGCTCTGATCAGTTATTGTCGGTCCCTTTCACACTGTAGCTTGACGAGTGTGTCCAAATGAGATTATAATGTTGTGTTAATTACATTAAGTAGCCTGGCAGCTGAACAAGCCAAAGTCAGATGTGAGCATGTGTTAATGGCTCTGAGTGATAATGAGCTCTTGTTAAACCCATTAATAATTGCAACCCTCTGTTGAATAAGTGTGTGATGAGAGTGTGGAGTGCAGTTGAACCAGAGGTGAGTGTGATTTTGGTAAAGCAGACAGACCTTAGCCAGAGGTGAAATGACCCTGTGTTAATGACGGCACAGCCTGATGCTCTCTGCAGGGCCCCGTGATGGGTCAGAGCATCATTTAGCACAAAGACTCATGCGGTGCTCATTCACGTTATGGATCATTTTATTGTGCATTGATGATAGCTATGAGTTGCAGATGATTGTTTGGATTTTTCATTCTGCAGATTCATCCAAACACACAATCAATATTTACTGTGGCTGCTGGCTGTTATCCATTTGAGTTTACCAAATCACAATAGAAGAGCAGCCTGGATTTCAGATGATGCTTAGTGTCAAAACATCACCGGTGCATTTTAAGTGCGGCACAGGAATGCTTTGGGTTTTATATGGTAAATGCTCAGAATCCAAATTGTGTTTATGAAAAAAAGCAGCAAATCTTAACGAGAATCTGAAGTGGCATCTTTGTCTGATGAATTCTTGTACTCCCTTTACCTCTCAGTGGCCTTTTGGTGATGACGTGTCTCTGTGCCCCACTCAGCAAAACTAATTAATTCTGGAGCTTCAGGTCTGATTTATTTTCCAGTGGCTGCACAAAAACAAACACTAACCATTTCACTGTATGTCTTTGTTTATGTCTCCAGGTCAGCGCACCAGGCAGCAGACATCGCTATGGCTCAGGAGACCAATCAGAGCCCAGTACCTATGCTCTGTGCCACTGGCTGTGGCTTCTATGGCAACCCTAGGACCAATGGCATGTGCTCTGTGTGCCACAAGGAGCACCTGTCAAGACAGAACAATGGAGGAGTCGGTTCTTTGAGTGCTGTGGGTAAGAACCGCTGCGTTTGTAACAGTGTTTTTTGTTTTTTTTTGCGACACAGCGTGCACATTGGAGAAAACTCCCATCCGCAGCTGTGCTTCTTTTGTCTCAAGTGTCAGACTAACGTGGCGAAAATTCTTTCTCTCTCAGGCAGCAGCAGCGGCCCCACAGCTGAGGCCTCGGCCATCCAGAGGTTAGAAGCTACCTTGAATAATGCTGCAGCTGCTGCGGTTGCCGCTGCAGAGGTGGCAGCCGAGGCCGCGGCCGCAGCCTCCGCTGCCGAGGCTCTCAGGTGAGGAGGATCCACCAGGGCCACAGTATAAATTGGAGTACACAATAGCCCACCTTTTAAATAGTTTAAAGGGATAGTTCAACATTTTGGCAAATTGGCGCATTGCCATAATCCCTATAGTTTTAGGAGTAGGTTAGGTTCGTTACCTTTATTTGTTGGTGCAAGCTGTTTTTAGAACAGCGGAGCAGAGCCGCGAGCTGCTCAGAGCTTGCCAAAATGTTGAACTATTCCTTTAAGTTAGGGCTGCACTGTTGCTAGTCAAGAGCAACTTTGATGGGTTCTGACTTTTTGAAAACATTTGTAAGTTGCTTCAATTTGTGAACTCAACTTACCAAAATACTACAAAAAAGTACAGAGTGCCAAATAATCACGCCAGTGGGTCATTCCTGTGGACACGACCCCTTCAAGGCACCATTTAATCCTGAAGCAACACATATTTACTAGACACTCAATATGGCGTCCCCTGAGGTTGCAAAAGCTGCATATATAATGAATATGGTCACTGAATTCATCTACTCATTCTGCACTATGCAGTGTCTTACTTATTTTATTCTCTTTGTCCTTTGTCTTGGTCCACAGTGGGGTTTCGACGGCCATTTCTGTAACACAACAGATGACTGAGATGAGTCTCTCCTCTGAAGAGAAAGGAGCCTCAGGGAGTAAAGTAGAGCTCACAGAGCCCGGTGGGTGCCACACATGGACCAGTCACTTATCTCAGGGGGAACACACAAAGAGTGCAGTCTAGTGTTGGCCAATGCAACAGTGCTTGAGCAAACTATGTTCCTTAGAATGTTTCACTTTTGTTTTCACTGTCAGAAACATGTTCATTATACTCAGGCAATTTATTTACTTATTATCATGAGACAACCAAAATTTGGTTCATTCTGAGGCACGTTACGCTCAGCTGTAAATCAGTGAGCAGAGTGCATGAACTTTTAATGTTAAAATTGAACCCTGAGGCTTCGTTGTCCAAGAAATGCTCTTTTCAAATGAAGATAATGCACCAACTAATGTGTAGGTGAGTTGAGATACTTTCCTGAGCGAGGTGTTGTCTTGTGTCTTCAGTGGTGACTCAGCCCACAGTCTCAGCCTCCCATCCCTCCACTGCTGGCAGTGAAGAGTCCAAAAACCCAGAGCCCCCAAAGCCCAAGAAGAATCGCTGCTTTATGTGCCGCAAAAAGGTCGGCCTTACAGGTGAGAAACGACACCATACATGGTTTTTAATGTGATTAGAAACAGTTTGTTCATGTTCCTCTAGCTTGATTTTTTCAAGCTGACAACTAAAGCTGCTTTCTTGAATCGAAATGAATTGAATTTCTTATTCACAATGCGGGTCATTGTTATGCTACGACATTGGAACAGTTTCTCTACTTGGATAATGAGATGGCTCCGGGTGAAGTGGCAGCAATTCTCGCTGAATAGACCAGTGGAGTCTGGTCAGAGCAGAGCTGTCACGCAGAAAACTCTTCTCAGCCACAGCACAATGTGAATAGTGGACTAAAAAAACAAAAGAAAGCATCAGCTGTCTTCATTACAATCTGCTGCAGCTTAATGTGAAAATGCATCAGCAGTAAAGAGCTGAAACGGGGAGAGGCACAGACAGATGTGGGAACGGTTCATCTCATATCTGAGTGTTGATGTGCTCCTGCATGAGTCAGTCATTTTCTAAGTAGTGGACTATCCTACTGGGAGCAGTGATTCATTACAGCCGGTTTTAGCCGGTTCCATCCTCCAGAAGAAGACCTGTGTCCTCACCTGCTCTGACCAGTCACTGTTCCAATCTGGTGGTGATGAGTCTTTCTTTCTTTCTTTCTTTCTTTCTTTCTTTCTTTCTTTCTTTCTTTCTTTATTCCTTTAATGAAATACATTTGAATCAACACCTTTCATGCTTGGAAAAGAGCAGTATAGCCGTTTTCCCACTAAAATTAGCGGGTCGACGCAGGTTTTTTAAACGCGGGTCGACCCGCTAACAATCGGCATTTGGCCCCTTTGACCAAAATGAGCCGAGTCTGACCCCCCGCTGAGGGATCAGACAGAGCATAAACCAGTCGCCCCGCTCTCATCGGCGGTGCAAGAGACACACACAGTCATGCCACAGCCGCCCGCCGCGGAGTGTCCGTCCGCCGAGGCAGACTCTCTGGCTGGCTGACCTGGAGCACCAGGACCGCGGAGGACAGAGAGTCTGCTGCGGCCGGATGATGGACATCCGCGGCACAACACGTCAGTTAAACAGACTGTCGCTTCTTTTCTTTTCGTTTTTTCTATCGTTTTTGGTCAGTGTTCTCTGATCTTTTGATCCCAGTCTCGGATGAGAGCAGAGCGGAGTAGAGCTTTGTTTTGGTACGTGATATGAGACGCGACCGGCGCGATGACGTAGCGTCACGTAACGTTCAGTGTCATCATGTAAATTAGCGGGTTGACCCGGGTCTGGCTTTCCCACTACAAGCCGTTCGGAGCCGAGCCGATTAAAGGCGATTTTAACCCGCGTCGCTTTCCCACTGCCACCAAAAGCCGATTGTTAGCGGGTTTAAACGGGTTTTTTGGCCAGTGGGAAAGGGGTATAAGAAGCATATAATAATTTGTCTGCCCCTACCTTAAACTCAAAGAGTCTTCCAGTCACCTTCACCCTCATCTACAACCTTGATTACATCATCCAAAATCAAAGCAAGCCATATAAATTCATTTACAAGACCAGAACAAATCAAAATTCAACAAAAACGTTAAGATCATGAACATGTGTCTGTGTCGAGGGATGTTTGGCTGTCGCTGTGAGTTCTTGTTATTGATCCGACTCCCTCTGTCCTTTTGCCCCGGCATTCCAGGTTTCGACTGCCGCTGTGGGAACCTGTTCTGCGGAATCCACCGCTACTCCGACAAGCACAACTGTCCGTACGACTACAAAGCCGAAGCTGCTGCCAAGATCCGCAAAGAGAACCCCGTGGTCGTCGCCGACAAGATCCAGAGAATATGAAGACTCTCGGTTTGACTTTGAATCTTGGGAGCGACCAGAGCGATCGGAGTGAAAACAAAAAACAATAGACTTGAGCCCAAACCTTCTCTGAGAAGGATCCTGTTTTTTCTTTTTCTGGTTTGTTAACACATTCAGGACATTGTTCCCCCCCCGCCCAGTGCATGAAAAGTTCATGTGTATTTTCTGCTTTGTTCTTGTTTGGGTGTGAGAGTCTAACACTTATTTTCGAGGGTTGTACCGAAACAAGCGAATGGTGTTATCTGAGGACTGGGCATGGGGTTGGGTGATATTATGGGAAGTGACTGAGGAAGGTTGTCATTGCCCCCCCGCCCCCACTTTAGAAAACGCTGTGGATGGATGTCCAGTCTGTGGTGATCCTCCTGAGATCACTTGAACTCTGCCGCTCAGATATTTCGGGGGCCGTCGTTTTGGACTCAGACTGTTACTGCTGTTTGCTGACGGCAACATCTCAGCCGTGCTTGCTCTCTGCTGGCTTGAGTAGCAAAATGGATATCTCTCTCTCTTTCTCTCTCTCTCTTTCCCTTTCTCTCTCTCTGTTTTTGGCCTCCCACTAAACTCAGATTCAGTTTTAGACTGCGTCCCAGCGAGTTCCCGGTAAGTTATCATGAACCTGAAATGCTTCTCTGTGCCGCCAGAATCTCGTCCACTCTGGCCCCCCCACCCTCACCCCCTCCCTCCTCCGCCTGCAACACGCGGCTCAGACGTGTTACTTAAAAAAAAGACTTTGAGAAAGAGACTCTGTCGCAGGCCCTTTTTCTTGCTGGCTCGTATTCCTTCCCTCCTGCTGTGAGTGTGGCACTAGGAACACAATGTAGTTTGACAGTGTACTTCTTTTTTCTCCCGCTGATCTCGGACTGAATGCTGTGACTCGCCCCGTGTCCGGGATCTGGAGGACAGACACGTGGACTTGTGCTTCTTAGGTCTTTAAAACCATCCACTGAAGTCACATGACGAGACATGTCACCTGACTGTGACGTTTCCTGTTTTTGTTTTTTGTTTTTCCCCCTCTTGTTTGTTTGTTTCCTGAAAAGTGGTTTGTATGCTGTGTGTTGTTGTATGACAAGTAGCCTACACTTGTTTTGTTTTTTTGCCTTTCCAAGGGTTTAGCTCCACTAATATTTTCATCTTTTATTTCACTTGAATGTTTTTCGTTCTGTTTTTAATGTGAGCTGACAAATTCACAACATCGGGAGTGTTTCGTTCCGTCTGCTGCACACGCGTGTATCGAACACAGGTGTGTGTGTCTGTGGGAGTAGATGTGGTTGGCTGGTGTGTGAGTTATGGTATGAGGCTGGAAGTTGTTGTGTGCCGCGGTGACTAGTGAGACCAGTGAGCGTAGGTTATTAATAATTTTCCGTTTTTGATGATTTTTGGTCTGGCTGCTTCATGTTTGTTTTTGTTTTTTACCCTTTAGTTATGCAAGTTTGTACAAACATCTTTATTTATATACTGCAGTGCGCGTAATCTTCCAATAATACAGAATAAATTGTATGATGTAAATAAATTATGTTCAAAACTATAGAATCAGGACTCTTCATTCGAACCGTCTGGTCTGAACTTTAGAGGAATAGTTCAACATTTTGGCAAATTGGCCCATTGCCATAATCGCTATAGTCATAACAGTAGGTTCGTTACCTTTAATTGTCGGTGCAAGCTGTTTTTAGAATGGTGGAGCAGAGCAGCCAGCTGCTCAGAGCTACGCTACGGAGGCTCATCGAATTTCTTGGTTTCCCTCATCAAACTCATCAAATACACAATCCAACAACTCCAAAACGCTCTGGTGGACAAGTTGTGACCTGCACATTCACCACGCTATGAGATAATAACAGAACGTTACGAGACAGATTTGTTTTCGAGGCAAATTCATGCAAAACCGCTGATGTGCGTTCCCGTCGAGGGCAGTTTTTCAGCATGTGGTCTCTGCATTTGCCTAGAAAACAACTCCGTCTTGGAACGTTCAGTTATTATCTCATAGCATGGTGAATGTGCAGGTCACAACTTGTCCACCAGAGTGTTTTAGAGTTGTTGGATTGTGTATTTGATGAGTTTGATGAGGGAAACCAAGAAATACCATTAGCCTCAGTAGCGTAGCTCTGAGCAGCTGACGGCTCTGCTCTGCCGCTCTAAAAATAGCTTACACCGACAAATAAAGGTAACGAACCTACTGCTATGACTATAGGGATTATTTTTGCCAAAATGTTGAAGTATGCCTTTAAATTCTTCTATATAAAGCTGGTTTACATAGTTGATAGTAACACAGCACCTTGGTAATCATATGATACAGCTACAGTTTGTAATGATACAGAAACCCTGTGTGTCCTGAACAGGTTCAGATGTTGAGCACAACACCCAGCTGACATTTACAGGCTGCTGTGTGTCAGCTCCTCTGCCACAGCTCCGTGCCTCCATGTGACTCTTGTCTCCGCAGGGGAAACAGGATCTGCTGCAGCGCAGAGTGGCCCCAGGTCACGTTATGACACCTGCTCCGCTGCTTCACTCTGAGGTCTGTATGTTTGGATACACGCGCACGTGCAGAGCGTAGCTCATTCATCAGCACTAGAAGCACACGGTGTCAGGAACCATGATGATCACCAGCTCCAGTCGCCCCCACAGGACAGGCGGACTCAGGCTGAACAGGGCAACCTGTCCACAATAATTCAATGTAGTGTGTGTGATCAGTGTACCCGTCCATAGCCTTTGCTGAAATCAGACACTTCAAAACAGGTTCTCAATGCTGAGAAGTGATATGAAGGATGGACAATGCATCTGACCACAAGTGTGAAATTCCCTCCAGTGTAACCTCTGCACCACACAGTGCAACACTGATGTTACACAACTTCAGATGTGTATTTTTGACCCCGTTTTAAAGAAGAAAGTAGTTACATACAACTACACTGTTGCCCATAGAGTTGGAATAAAATGTATATATTTTTTCACTTAAACCACAATTAACCTTGTGAATATGTCTGAAAACAAAATTATTCCAACTCAATGGGCAACAGTGTATAAATCATGTACACACTTCTAAAAAATCTGTGGTCACAAGTTTATTCAAAGTGATAACAACTCGCCTAAAAAACGCCTCATCAGTTTAAACTGTTATTGATTATGTCTTTGTCTAACTTTCAAATTTCATTTCTAAACTTTGCACACACTCTGTTCTCATGTGGTCAGTGATTATAAGAAGCCATTCTGAAATATGAAAATAAATTAAATGTATTTTCACACAAAAATGTAACTGGCAGTAGTTGTTAAACAGGTAAGATTAATCTAATTAGACATATAATCGCAGCTAATCCTGCAGTAGCTGTGGGTTAATACACTCAGCAGATGGTTTCTTTTCTAATTAACATTGTTGGTGAACAACCACTAGGTGGCAGAAGAGCAACATAATCTCACATGCAACTTCCACTGAGATGTAAAAAAGTTAGATTTTACATATTATGCAGCTTATGCATGTGCAAGACTTTTTAAGACAAAGAGATGAAAACCTTAGTGAAAACTATCACTGAAATGTGAACATTAACACTGTAGATTTAAAAAAGAGTCTTAAAAGAACAGAGATCAACTCTGATATCATACAGTCAGAACAGTTTGGACACATGTAAAATGACTTAATTTATTACCAAACTTCTTAAATGAAAGGTTACATTTCTTAATGCTCACTGACTGTAACAGGAAACAGGTGTTACATGTTTAAGTGTGAGTTAAACAGCTCTTTGACTTCAGTCTGTTGTACTGAACCATCACAGTTGTGCAGAAATATTAAAGCGCTCCTCATTAACTTTTAATTTCTCGTGCATATTTTATTGTGATCAGACATGAAATATTGATTTCGACAGATCTGATGTTTTCATGGACAAGAAGGTGAAGAAATGTGTGTCATGGCCACAAGTCTGTCCAGGGATGAAGGACTGAGGTGAATATAGCGAGTGAGCACAGGGATACTGTCAACCAACAAAATTAAAGAAAAAAAAAAAACAATTTGAATTTAATAAATAATTATTTTTGTGTTATACACAGTTTAGTCTCAAATCCAACATTACAACTTCAAAATGCTGTCAACTTCATACTGCCCTGTCAAATGTCATAAATACAACGTTAGACCAATTGATAAAAGTAAGTTCAGTGGCCAGAACAATACTAAAATACAAAGGAGAAGGTCTTTGTTCAACCATTTCTCTGCGTTCATATATTCAGTTGCAGTTTTTTTAAACTCCTAAAATAAATCATAATCATTATCATTTTTATTTCTTTTAGATTTAAAGTCTTGAAATTGTAATGTACATTTTTACAGCCTTTGGTGTGATGAACGATTCATTGATGAACAATGAAAAAACCCTTAAAAATTAAGGGGCACAATGTAATGAATCATTCATCACACCAAAGGCTGAAAAAATGTATGTATACCCCAACAACATCCCAACAACAATCCTTTAATATAGGTACCAAAATACAACCAACACAAAGAAGATAATGATATACAAACATTCATTTGGTATGTGTTACATGGATATATACTCTACATGAATCTGTAGGTATGCCTCCGTGTCTACATACAGTGGGATGCAAAGGCCTCAGACTGTTCTTTGGGAAAATGGTCTTAGACTTCTGAACCCCAGTGTGTAGCATACAGATATATGCTAATATCAATTCACGTAGTTTGAAGATACAGTAGCCTATGTGATCAAATATATGTAAAATTCTGTCATATTCACTTTATTGATCTACGTATGTACATTGTGTCCATGTTGACCAGGTTAGCATCAATGCGACAGATCAGCACTGTGATCCATATCTCACCTGCAGGAACTGACAACCGTGTAATAGAATCATTTTGGATGTGAAAAATGAGCTCTACTCTATTATTTAATGAGGCCCCAGGGTGTTTTCTCTGCACAGTTTCCAGCTCTGCACACACAGGTAGCTGCTGTCCCTCTTTCCTTCATGGAGGCTGACTCTCTTACCTGCTGTATTTGTACTGTAAAGAAAAGCACATACTGCAGCTCCAAGGTCATCTCGGGGTATTTACTGCGTGCCTAATGAGCCTCGCTTACAGAAACCGAAGCCTTCATTAAATCTTTAGGGCGTCTGGCTCTCTCCTCTGTGTGTGTGTTTGTGTGTGTGCCTGTGTGTGTGTGTGTGGGTGGGTGAGAGAGTGAGTGGTCTCCAATAACAAGATGAGTGAGAGTGTTTTCAGGCACTTCAAGATAATCTAGTCTTTGGCTGTTAAGGAAAAAGAAAAGAGGAAGCTGACTGAGTCACATTAAAATGCTCTTTCACCTCTAATCTAAGCATCAGTTTGGGCCTGACACGAACCACAGCTGCACAACAACACCTCCATGTAGTGATAATAAAATATAAATGTCCCAGCTACTGGAGAATAACATCCTTCCTGCTTGATAAGCCACAGTGCATCGCCTTTGGTTTCCACAATTCACAGTCCCTATCAAAGAACACCTGTTGAGAGCGGGTCACATGCAGCAGTCGTCATAGTGACGGCACCGTCAGATACCTGAGTTGGGTGCTGGCGGGGATCCGAGGCAGAGGACAGCCAATTTCTTTTGGGGGGGTAGACTGGTCAAACGCTGCAGAGGACGCAGAGGACGGACGCTTGTTATTTCCATCATGCCTAGAAAAATTGATGCAGCTACAATGGATGAAGGTGAGATGAAGGTTAGACAAGTGGAGGAGTCATTTGTTGTGGACTGGGATTTGCTGTGTAGGTTGTAATGGTGTGATGCAGCAGGGTCATTTTATATGAGAGACACATTTTCCTACATGTGTCAAAGTAATTTGTGTTGAAAAATGTATGTTTTATCAACTGGCTGATGATTGATTTAAAACTACTCATAGGCTACTTACAGATTGAACGACTAAGTACAGTTTAATCCTTTAATTGATGACATTCATCCAGGACACAAGACGTGTGGAGTCAGGTCATGTGACATGGCTCCTTTCCACAGACAGGAGCGTAATGAAGCTCAACCTATCGTGCAGTCATTGTCATGGGTTCTGCTCTTGTTTCCACTGCTCTTTGCCTGTTGTTGGGCTGAGCTCCTCCAACTATGACTGGGCACAAATTTTAGTGATACATTTTATGACCTCCAACTAAAAAGATCAAAACATTAGTGATGATAAATGTGCCTTGTAACTTAATTTAGGCTTTCTGACCTGAATAACTTGAACAAGACTTAAGGTCTTGGGTCTTGGGTATTCACTGCGGGGTCATCCCTATGTATCCCTTTGTATGTGACCTTAGAAAAAGGTTCCTATGTTCCCCACTTTGTATATGTGACTGGGGAACATAGGATCCTTTATTAGAAAAAGGGTCCTATGTTCCCCACTTTTCCTGAAAAGGAACATGTCATTTTTGGCCCCATACCTGGAAATGGAGTTGTGACTTTGCCGATTTTTGACTATTTCTGAGTGAGAAGTTGAGTTGTGACTTTGAGTGATAAGTGTAATTGTCCCATTGGTTGAGTTTAGGCAATGAAGAAAGGAGTTGGTTAAGTTTAGTAAAAAAGACCAAGTAGAGGCTAGACAGGCCACATAGAGTCCAGATAGGACCATTTTTCAGAAAAAGGGTCCTTTCCCAGAATGTATTGCGACCGGGAAACATCCTTTTTGGAAAAAAACGGGGAACATAGGACCCGGGGAACATAGGTAGCTACGCTCTCAAAACCCACCAATAGTCCAATAGTCTCATAAGTCTCATAAACTTTAGCCTACCATGTTCACCATCTTAGGTTAGCGTGATTAGCATGCTAACATTTGCTCAGTAATGCTTTAAACAGAGCATAGCTGAGGCTGATGGGAAGTTTCATTAGTTTAATTTGTAGCTATCCAGAGAAATTGTAATTTTGTGAAACCACAAAACCACAAATGTTAAACAGACGGTGGCAACACTGGTGACAACAAATACAGAAAGTTAAGTGAGTAGTAAATGTCATTGTGGAGATTTTGATGTCATTCACTAACTCGTAAAATTGCCAATCAACAGATGTATAAGTGTTGGATGTGTTTATGGTCTGTTGAGTAGCCTATGACTGTTGTTTGTGTTCCTCCTCAGTTGGGATAGAGGTAGACGGGGATCTGTCAGACAGTGATGGTGAGTGGATAAAACTGAATTTCTTGACCCTGATCTTAAGTAGTCAGTAGTTTTGAGTGACCAAATACAAACGCCATGTGTGTTTCATTTCATGTCTTTGTAGATGGTGGTGCGAGGAGGAGACCGAACAAGAAGCAGGCAGCTGGAAGAGGAGGTGCAAGGGGACGAGGCCGGGGCAAAAAACCAGCCAGCGAGGACGAGGATGATGAAGATGAGGAGGAAGATGAAGCCCCCAAGGGACGCAGAGGTGCAAACAAGAAGAAGCCTGCGAAGAAACACGGCGGTGACGATGATGAGGATGATGAGAGCGAGGATGAAGCTCCCAAGAGGAAACGAGGAGGAGCCGCCAACAAGAAGAAAGGAGGGAAAGCTCAGGAAAGCGATGACGACAGCGACGATGGAAAAGGAAAGAAGGGGAAGAAGGGAGGAGGGAGGGGAGGAGGGAAGAAAGGAGGGAAGGATGAAGAGGACAGTAAGGGTAAGAAGGGGGACGCCAAAGGAAAGGGGAAAGACAAGGGGAAAGACAAGGGAAAAGACAAGGATGACGACAAGAAGAAGAAGAAGAAGAAAAAGGGCGACAGGTAGGAGGCAAAACTACCTGCCAGATTATTTTGACAGTTCTGTAATGTAATAAATCATGATTACATCACCATATTATCAGCCTTTCAAATGTATCGTGCTCGTCTCCTATGTGGGGGTCCATGGCAAAGGAGGCAATCTGTATATTACACTAATTTTCACATTATCACATTAAGAGAAACATCTCGCTGTTACACAAAGTGAATTACCAGCGTTGTGCTCTTTTTCTGCTCCAGTTCATCTGACTCCAACACAAACTCTGAGGAGGACGACTCCATGTCGGAGGGGGAGATGGCCCAGCTGATGGAGGAGGTGGAGGAGAAGAAGAAACTGATTGCTACTATCAGGAACAAGCCATGGAGGATGAAGAGAAGGCTCGTACACCTGAAGTAACTGTCTGCCTTGTCCTTATGTTGGGAATCTATGAGTCAATTAACATGTAAAAACACAAATTCAGCTCATTTGAATTTGTTTGTCTCATGTGACTGTGTCTCTTCTCAGGGAGGCTCAACAGTTTGTGGACAAGTTTGAAGGAGCCCTGGGCAAAGGAAAAGGCAGGAAGTGGTACGCCTACAAAGTGATGATGACAAAGGTTAGACCCAAAATGCAAACTTAGTCTCTTATTTTTGTAGCTTGTTGCTTGAGCGTATGTTTGTGTGTGTGTTTTTATTTTATTTTGGATCTTTTCTTTTTCAATCTCAGAAATGGATCAAGTTTCAAAGAGATTTTGAGAATTTCAGAACAGCTTGTATCCCCTGGGAGAGGAAGATCAAAGAGGTGGAGAGTAAGTCTTGTTTGAAGGAGCAGCTGTCTCTCAGATTAACAGTGACTCCTTGTGGACAGATGCTGAATTTAAAAACCTTTTCAATGTCCTCAGGTCACTTCGGGTCATCTGTGGCGTCTTACTTTATCTTCCTGCGCTGGATGTACGGCATGAACCTCGTCCTCTTTGGTTTCACGTTTGGACTGGTGGTTATCCCTGAGGTGAGGTGATGTAGTCCTGTTTCTGCTTCAAAGAAAACTGATCCATATTGCATTCATTATCAAAAAGAAGAAATGAAGAACTGTTTTTTGTTTTGTTTTTAATATTAAGATGTAAGTTCAAATAGATGCGATGAAAAATAAAGTGTGAATAGAGCAAATAAGTTAATCAAGTAAAATCTGGATCCTTGAGAAAAAGTTTAAAGAAGAAAGAAATTCAAATGATGACTTTGACTCAGCCTTATTTCTCCAGGCTTGTTGTTCCAGGCTGCTGATGGGGAAACTCAACTTTACATATCCATGTCTTAATTTTGCAGGTCCTGATGGGACTTCCCTATGGGTCCATTCCCAGGAAAACTGTCCCCAGAGCAGAGCAGTCTACCGCTCAGGACTACTCTGTCCTCATGGACTTCAACGTGAGTTTGACAAATGATGAAGATGGCCAGACACTACAATGCCATATAAACTGGATCATGAATTAAAGACATACATATTTAAGGGGATAGTTCAACATTTTGGCAAATTGGCCTATTGTCATAATCCATAATACCTTTAATTGTCGGTGCAAGCTATTTTTAGAAAGGCGGAGCAGAGCCGCGAGCTGCTCAGTGCTACGCTACGGAGGCTAATGGGATTTCTTGGTTTCTCTCATCAAACTCATCAAATACACAATCCAACAACTCCAAAACGCTCTCGTGGACAAGTTGTGACCTCTACATTCGATGATGAAAAGAAAGGAGTCCACACACTGGACTATAGCTCCTGACTGAATTTAATAGTCACACAACATGTAACGTTTCGGGCGTCTGCCCTTCATCAGACATGACCTGCACATTCACCACCCTATGAGATAATAACGGAACGTTAGGAGACAGAGTTGTTTTCGAGGTAAATTCATGCAAAACCGCTGATACACGTTTCCGTCGGGGGCAGTTTTTCGGCAAGCAGTCTCTGCATTGCCTCGAAAACAACTCTGTCTTGTAATGTTCCGTTATTATCTCATAGCGTGGTGAATGTGCAGGTCACAACTTGTCCACCAGAGCGTTTTGGAGTTGTTGGATTATGACTTTGATGAGGGAAACCAAGAAATCCCATGAGCCTTCGTAGTGTAGCTCTGAGCAGCTTGCGGCTCTGCTTTGCCGTTCTAAAAATAGCTTGCACCGACAATTAAAGGCAAACCTACTCCTAAAACTATATGGATTATGGCAATGGGCCAATTTGCCAAAATGTTGAACTATCCCTTTAAACAATACTATAGTACAAAAAAAGCTTTCTATATCTTGCATAATCATATTTCCATGTTTACAATGCAATCATAGGTTATGTAACACCATATGTGATAGTAAATTACTGTAGAAAAGTAGAAAAGACAATCGTTAACACATACTATGTGTTAACATAAAAACTTTTTAAAAAAAAAGTTTTTTAGGATCTGCACACAGTAGTTTTTAGCGTTTTGTTTGTTAACTTTGTTATGTCAGAAATAGGACTTTTCCATTTCTTTGTCTGTTTCCCTCCTGGTTATTTATCAATCGGTCAATTACAAGATTCAGAGAGAGAGAGAAAAAAAATCAAGTCTTAGCTGTGGCACTTAAGATCACTGGATTGTAGATAAATGTTCGGTGACATATTTAGCAGCTCATTATGTAATAAAAACCCCTGTGGTGCTTTATTTGACTACAGTGTTCTATGTTTTGAAAGCATCCTGGAAAACATGGCAGTTCTCCCAGACATTAGTAAAATAACCATCTCCTTTACTGACATTGTGTCTTTTGACAGGGATACTGCAAATACTCAGTTCTGTTTTATGGATATTACAACAACCAGAGGACCATCGGCTTGCTCAAGTTCAGGCTGCCTCTGTCCTACCTCATGGTGGGGATCGGCACCTTCGGCTACAGCCTGATGGTCGTGATCCGCACGTGAGTCTGAAGCAGCACAAAGCTCAGGAGCCTTTGTATGATTGGTTTTTAATAAGCATTTACTTCGGAACCTGCTCAACCAACCTGCTCCACCTGCCCTTGAGCAATGTCATTCTTAATGATAATGTAAGACTTACTTGTCATTAAGCACCAGATTTGAATTGGAAATTTTTGTCTTTAATTTGATTTAATTAAATGTAGTTTCTTAAATGTGAGAACACAGGACATAAACTTTGACTTAAACAAACACAGGGTGAATGTCATTAAAAGAAAATGACTGTGAATATGAAACATGAAGAGTTATTTCTACAACCTCCAGGTTTGTCTGCCCATACGTACATTGGTTTTATTTTCCAGAATGGCCAAGAACCAGGACGTTGGTGGTGGAGACGGAGAAGACGGAGAGTTCACCTTTGCCTGGAAGATGTTCACCAGCTGGGATTACCTCATCGGCAACTCAGAGACAGCTGACAACAAATATGCCTCCATTACCACCAGCTTTAAGGTAACCACAGCAACCATTTCACTGGGAACAAATGTACGTTCATGCCTGTGTTTTTGCAGGTCATCTGTGGTTTGAGGTTACTGGTAATGCAATCAGTGACTAAGACCAAGTTCCCCACTGACCATAAATCCTCTCTGTTCCCGTCCTGCCAAGAACAGGAGTCCATCGTGGACGAGCAGGAGAACCAGAAGGATGAGAACATCCACCTGCGCAGGTTCCTCAGAGTCCTGGCTAACGTCCTCATCATCTGCAGCCTCGGCGGCAGTGGATACCTCATCTACTTTGTGGTTAAGAGGTCTCAGGAGTTCGCCACCAGAGATGACCTCAGCTGGTACGAGAAGAACGAGGTAACAATGGTCATCATGTGTCTCCAGGGAAAAAGGTCCTAGTGATGATGATGTGATGCTGAACGTAGGCTACTGCTAATAATTATTATGTTGTTGCATTTTATTAAAGGCAGTTGCATTTGATGTTTTATTTCTGTTGTACAGCACCTTTAACTTGTTTTTGAAAGGCGCTATATAGATAAAGTTATTATTATTATTATAACTGTTACAGGGATTAGTAGCTGCTACCACTGCTACACCTTCTACCGTAACTGCTGCTGACAGCACTGTATGCTTTTATTAATTCTGATACAAGCAGGTTTATAGGACACTAAACCAAGGTTACAAATGAAATCCAAACACACAGAGCAGTAACTGTCACATTCCTGCGTGAATCAGTGATTTTCAACCTTGGGGTCAGGACCCCACGTGGGGTCGCCTGAAATTCAAATGGGGTCGCCTGAAATGTCTAGTAATTGATAAAAAAAATGACTGATAATTTTTTTAAACTAATTATTGTTCTTTTTTCCACACACAATCTCAGACAACTTTATCTATACTATCACTTTCTCGAATATAAATTGAGTTCAAATAAAATGCAGTATATAAAAATATCTGAGCTGGCGCATCTTGATTGACGGCCGCCAGAAATTAAATTTGTGATGTCAAAATGGGGTCACGAGCCAAAAAAAGTTGGGAACCACTAATCTAACGTCTAATCTGAGTAAAACAATTTGCATTATTTTCTCACAAAATTTCTCAGTAAAGGGAAATCAGGATGCAGCACATGAAAACATGAAAAATGAAAACCAAAAAATATAGTAGATAGAATAGAGTCTTTTGACTTGATGATGTCAGTGGTGATTTTGAGCTGTTTGGGTGCAGCTGGAGATCATCATGTCTCTGCTGGGTCTGGTGTGTCCTCCTCTGTTCGAGACCATCGCTGAGCTGGAGGACTACCACCCTCGTATCGCCCTCAAGTGGCAGCTGGGACGAATCTTCGCCCTCTTCTTGGGAAACCTCTACACGTTTCTGTTTGCCCTGTTCGATGAGGTCAACACTAAGGTATGGTTCCACCATGTGTGTGTGTGTGTGAATGCTGTTCTCATGGTTCCACATTAGTCACAGTTGACCTCAATCAAGATGAATTGACCAACCCCCCCTTATTCTTTTCATGTTGATTGGGTAGTCAGCCGTCAGTCAGTCAGTCAATATATCCATACGTTCGCCCTTGGGTGAAAAACCTGCTATCATATGTCATGTTATGTTGACCCTTGCTGACCTTTCCTCTCTCACCACTATTTTTAAAAAAAAAAAAAAAAAAAAAATCCCACTTCTGCACAAAAAACAAATCAAAGACTCACACTGTGATACAATTCACTGAGCTCTTTCACATGCCACAGAGGATTAACCATTTTTCGAGGTCCAATTAAATCCTATTTTTGCGGGTAATGTTATTATCACGCGCTGGTATGTGGCTGTGTCTGGACTAATCTTTTATGTGAATGTTTATCGGCTCAAACATCAAAAGCTGACGTGAAAAAAACAACAACAATCTTTGCTTTCTGGCTGTCAGCTGGAGGAGGAGCAGTCCATTATGAACGCCTCCATTTGGGCCATGAAGGAGTACTACGCCAACTACACACGTCTGATCAACGACACCCTGGTCACCCCACCCCCCATGAGCCCCGCTGATGTCATCAGAGGACCGTGCTGGGAAACCGCTGTTGGCATAGTAACGAAAATAAGAACTCTTTCATACATACGCCTGGAATACATTTGTATAAATGACGTGTTTTCTGTTAGACCTCACCAGATGACATCATCAGTGATGATCTGACAAAAAGTGATTTTTCAGGTCAAAGAATCACCCAATTTCATAGTGAATACAAAGTGTTAACACAGTGAAAAAGAGTTACACAAGAAAAACCCTTCTTTTATATCAGAAATTATTTAAACTAATTCATCACTCCACTCTTCTCCATCCCAGGAGTTTGTAAAGCTGACCGTGTCGGACATCCAGGTGACCTATCTGACCATCCTGATTGGTGACTTTGCCCGAGCCGTCATCGTGCGCTTCCTGAACTACTGCTGGTGCTGGGACCTGGAGGCCGGATTTGTAAGTTTCTGGTTCAAGGTTAAATTAAACTGTTTACACAGGATGTGTCTGAAAAGTACATAGCTCAGTGAGTGATGAGAAGCACGGGGGTTCAATTGTTCTCTGATGGAGCAATTTTAATTTGTATTATTTTGTGTAGTTGTGCATTTGGATGTCTGCTGTTACATTTTAAATTGAGTAAATATGTATGGCAGAGATCCCTGAAGCCTGTTCTGGCTTTTTGCACCTTTGCATTTCATTGTTCACTGTTGATTTTATATAGCTCAGCTTGTGTATTTTACATGTGTATAGACAAACAGTATTTAAATCTAATTCTAGTGCAATGGAGGTTCAGTGTCTTTTCTGTGCAGAAAATCCCATAACACATTGATTTCACATCCAATAGGACCCTATTTACAGTCCCTGTTCCACGTTCTGATCAGACAAAATGAAGCATACAGTATATAATGTTTGTGGGGCTGTTATTGGCACAACAAAATGAGACAAAGTACAAATAGATTTCCAAGCACCACTTTCAAGTTCACTGTGACTGTATCAGTAAACCTTTTTTTCTTTATCTTCTCTGTTAGCCGTCATATGGGGAATTCGACATCAGTGGCAATGTTCTTGGATTAGTCTTCAATCAAGGGATGATCTGGTACCAACTTGATTTGTATACACTGGCATGCTCACACTCAGTCATGTGTGGGGTCAGTAGTGTGTAATTTTTAATTTTTTTTAATTATTTAATTTAATTTTATTATTATTATTTTTTTGGGACGACCAACCTTTATTGTACGATCATGCATTCTGTGCCATTACACTCGACAAAGTCCAACCGGCCTGTTCTGTTCGTTTGTTCACAGATATCTATGTGAACAAACGAACACAACACACAAACTGATGTGATGTGTGTATTGTTTTTTTTAAAATATGACTTATGATGTATTATCAAGTGTTTGGTTCAACCTGCTCTTGTTTAAGGAAAGAAAATCACAATAATTGAAATATAAAATCGCTTGGTAAAATCGGATCGCAATACTTCTTTAATCAGAATCGCAATTTAAATCGAATCGGGCCCAAAAATCGTTAGAGAATCGAATCGGCACAAAAGCATATCGGCCCAGCCCTAATGTTTATGTGCATGTGTGTGAGAGTTTGAATACATGGGTGTGTTTTGAATGTATCCAATATCCCTGAATAGATGGTATAATGTACAGCCAGTGTTTGGGTTCAGGTTGCCACTGGATCTGCTCTGTATTCATCATCTGTGTGCAGTAGTAGGTTACATCACATTGTGCTGTGTCACATGCATCGCCCCGTGTGTGTTATTACATGATACATTAAAGGCAGAAAAAACATGTCAGAAACTACATTAAAATGTTATCAATTAAAAGAAAAGCTTCAATGTTTAATGACCTTGTGATGTCATGTTTTCAGGATGGGTGCGTTTTATGCTCCCGGGCTGGTCGGCATCAACGTGCTCCGCCTCCTCAGCTCCATGTATTATCAGTGTTGGGCCGTCATGGCCACCAACGTCCCCCATGAGAGAGTCTTCAAGGCCTCCAAGTCCAACAACTTCTACATGGGCCTGCTGCTCCTCATCCTCTTCCTCAGCCTGTTACCTGTTGTCTACACCATCATGACCCTGCCACCCTCGTTTGACTGTGGACCCTTCAGGTAACAACAATTCACTAACAATATACAATATGAAATATGATGAACATACGTATTGACCATGTTGATGTCTGCAGTGGAAAGGTCAAGATGTTTGATGTGAT
Source organism: Trachurus japonicus (assembly GCF_045865225.1). Taxonomy (NCBI): domain Eukaryota; kingdom Metazoa; phylum Chordata; class Actinopteri; order Carangiformes; family Carangidae; genus Trachurus; species Trachurus japonicus. The sequence goes on along the minus strand of NC_140918.1, from coordinate 25,800,315 downwards.
CATGGAGACGATTGACCTGGACCTGCCAGCCTTCCTGGGGACTCTCTTCAGCTATGCAGCCAACCCAGGCCTCATCATACCAGCTGTGCTGCTCATGGTGTGAGTGTAGAAGAGACACGCATGCATACACACACACACACACACACACACACACACACGCTAATATTAATTATTGATCCCACTTTGTGCTAAGAGGTTCCATTAACTGATGTATGGAGGTATTATTGTTACTTTAGTATTTGCAAATGTATATTTCAATCTCTGTGTGCATAATCAGATCTGTTGATGTGAAAAACAATCTGTAAATGTGTACTGACCAAGTTTTTTATAGTTTTAAAATTTTCACTACCGGTAGTTTTTTTTTTTTTTTCATTTTTGAGTTTGCTTTTTAAATTTCACTTTCGTTTTAGTTAGTTCAACAAGTGATTGAGCAGTTTTAGTTTAGTTTTTATTTTTTGAGGAATTTTTATTTAGTTTTATTTATTCTTAGTTTCAGTTTTTCAGGTATTAGGAGAAAACCTCTGTTAGACCTCTGAAGATGAACTTCCAAATTTGTGGGATTTTTCCCCTTTGCATCCCATAAATGTTCCCATCAGTCCTCATCCCGTTACATTCACTCTTATCAACCTGTGGGTTGTACTCGAAGTCGTCCCATATTGGGCCGTGGCGTTTTCTTCCTGCAGCTTTAGCCATCTCTTAGAAAACTAAAACTAAGCTGATGTTATCTGACATTCAGTTTAGTTTTTTTTTTTTTTTAAGTATATTTTTTGCCTTTATTTGATAGTGATGACAGTAGAGATAGACAGGAAATGGGGAGGCAGAGAGAGGGGGAATGACACGCAGGAAAGGTCTGCCCGACGCGGGATTCGAACCGGGGACGCCTGCGGCGAGGACTGTAGCCTCTACATGGGGCGGCAGTTTAGTTTAAGTTAGTTTTGCATTGTTCATTGTAGTTTTTATTTAGCTAGTTCTCGTTTTTGGAATTTTTTTATTTTTTTATTTCAGTTTACTAAATTATTTGACATTTGTGTTTGTGTAAATGAATCTGCAAATGTGTATTCAGAATCTGGATGTGATTACGCACACACAGATTCAGATACGCATTTGCAAATAATAATGTAGCAATAATACCTCCATATTGGTGCACATTTAACATTCATACATACACATCTTTGGACAGCAGAGACACAATGAATGTACACACTAATGAGCTGATAATGTTGTGTCTGTTGTTGTATCTAAAAAAGCTGCAAACTGTCCTATGTTACCACTAAACACAGGACACCCTGTCCTCTCTCCTGCAGACTTGCCATCTACTATCTGAACTCAGTGTCTGAGGCCTACAAGAACTCCAACATGGAGCTGAAGAAGAAGATGCAGATGGTAAATAGAGGATGGAAATAAATGTGGAGCGCACAGTGGGATGTGTGCACACAGGGTGTTATCACAGACGTACAGACAGCTGAATCATTTGTTGGTATAATGTCAGTCTGTTTGTAATGAGTCTTCCTCCTTTCATCTCATCATCTCATGTCACCATCTGTTGTCATGTGCAGATCCACGCTATTTCTTCCTTTTTTGGGTCAAATATCTCACTGATGATGCTGTTAACAGGAGAAATTACTGAGATTCTATATTTTAATTTCTCTAAACAAGTCAAAAGGAACTAACAATGCATCTGTCTTACTGACTATTTACTCCCATACATAGGAAGAAATTGTGGAGTTTTTTTAAAGAAATGAAATATAAACATTCCCTGTTTTCAAAGAGATTTGTTAACAACAACAAAAATATTGAATTTCCTCTTGACACATCGTCAATATAATTAACATCACTTTGAACATATCTGCTTTGTATCTTCTCTTTATCTTCTCTCTCTTTCCTTGATCGTGCTCCTTCTCGCTCTTTTATCTGTCTGCCTCATCTATCATCTCTTTCCTTCTGTATCTGTCTACCATGTTGTCTCTCTCTCTCTGTCCAGGCTCGAGATGAAGAGAAGAATCGGAGGAACAACACTGACAGCACCAACCAGGTTATGAAAGACTTGGAGGACCTGCTGCCGAACCGCTCCCTGGCCCCCCCACCAGAACCTGGTCAGTACACAGACACATTGAACCTCTGCATGTATACATGCTATTCTTTCTGTTTATGGAGGACCAATGTGCCATTCTTGACTTTGTGTCGAATGCAAAAAGGGTGTTTGAAGTTGCATCCGATGAAGTGTTGAGGTTAAGAAACACTTGAAAGTTTAGAGAAACAACCAATCTATGATTTTCTTCATGTAAACAGAAAAAAATGCAGAGCCAGAACCAAAGCCAACTAAGACGAGACCCGGTAGAGGCGTTAACCTGGAGAAAGATGTAGCTCTTGCCTCACCTAACCCCAATGCCCAGCGGCCAGTCAACAGACCACCAGGCCCGAGAGGAGCAGGTCCAGGACCAGGGCCAGGCCGAGGCCGAGGCCGTGGAAGAGGGGGCCCTCCAAGATAACAGTGTGAGAGCATTGCTTCCCTGAAGGCTGTCTTCCTCCTCCCCCAGGAGATATCTGTTCAGCTCAAAGCCCAAACACATTCATCAGCGTTGAGAGAGTGGTGTTTCGCAAGAGCCCTCATTTCCTTTCATGCTTCTTTACTGACATCAACAGTTTGAAATGTGTCAGAAGTCATTTTTGAAAAGTTTTGAAAGCATCTAAACTGGAAACTGGAACTGCAAAAACCTCAGTTTTGTCTTGAGCAACATATAATTCATGATGAAGGACTGTTCATCAGTATTCTCTGCCCTGAGGGTCTCATGGGAGTGGACCATGGTGGGTCCTGTCGGTTCCCTATAGTTCTTATGTAATGGCACCTTATAATACTGGTTTTCTGACACAGGATAGGGATGACTCAGAGACAGAGTCACCTTTATCAAGGCCCAGCAGCACAGTACTACAGACCACAGACATGTGTTACAGTACAAATGACAGTGCAACACATAAATGAAAGAACAGTAATGGTTACTATGGTTTATGATTACCATTATAGATACATGACGTATGCACAGAAACATGGATGACGTCCGTTATTTTTCTACATGAGTACGACACATTTTTAGTTATATGTGCAGTCGCCACAGACACGAACTGACAACAAGTTAATATTATGAAGACACCCCAAACATAGTTCAGGCCAACAGACTTTTGTTAGCATTTGGAGTCTCTAGTAGAAATAGTGCACACATACAGGGGGACTACATAGTCTGCATGTAGTCCCCCCTGTGGCACACTGTGATAGATTTCCCAAATCGAGTTCAAACACCAGCCCAGTTACTAGACTTGATTGGAATACCTTTGCTGAATCACCAACATGTTTGACTGGCAGTACTGGTAGTTTCAGTGATGCTAAAACACCCAGAAATAGACACATTTTTCTCATTGAACTTTAAACTCGGCGACGCTGAGGGTGGAGATGGTTTCTGTTTTTTGTGACATCACAAACACTGCCGGCTCATTTTAACGTTCATTTTCTGAATACAGGCTGTGTGCATTTCTCTGTTGACTGAGCACTTTAATTCTTTCACAGTGTTTATGTAGCACCCTGACCAGCTTTATAATCAGAAAAAGAAGAGTTCCCACAATTTATTGTATTGCAACGTTCCGAAACGTTCGGTGCTAGACCGAATTTGCATTTTCTTTTTCAAGCAATGCTTGAAAAAGGTCTAGCACCGAAACGTTGCAATACAATAAATTCTGCAAGTTGGCCATGTGTGCGGGAACTCTTCTTTTTCTAATTTGGACTTAATTGTCACCCTCCGACGCACCTGCCTAAGAAATAGATGTGCGAAGATTTTTGTTTCTTCCAGCTTTATTATCAATAATGAAAATCTCACTTTCTACAACATGGGACCTTTAATTGTGTTGGTTCGTCATTTTTTCATGCTGTTACATTGATTGATTGATTCCGAATGTGGCTTCACTCTCTCATCCATCTATCACTCTTTACCACTACCACACTTTCTTCATGTACTTTGTGTAAACATGGTGTGGTCACATCTGAGGTCTCAGTTTTTGTTTTGTTTTGTTTTACTTTGTCTTTGTAATCCATGCTAAAATCCTGACTTTGCAATAAAGTTTTAAATCTTTTAATAATATCTTTGTAGCGGACTGGTTTACGTTGTTATCCTACATCATTTTTTATCACTTTTCTTTTCTTTTCTTTTAACCTGTTGCCCACAAAGCAACTTGATCACCAAGTATATTGGATTCAGAAGCTAATACATAGTAGCAGCTGGTGTAGCTTGATAAAAGTGTGCAGTTCCCTCATGGTGCCACAAAGGGCTTCATAAACTTTTCTTTAATGAATGATAATGAAATTAAACTCCTTAAGACCTTTAAACAGGCTTTGTGTAAAATCTGCCAAGTTCCCTCTTCACAGCCCAAAAGAAAAATGTGGAACAACAGGTTTAGTCATGCAACCGTACAAAAACAATAACACGTTGTCTCAGCTCAATGTTTCGGTGAGTTTACTTCACCACCTCCTTCAGACCTGTATCTGTGTAGCCGCTGGTTGCTGCACGTCTGCGTGAATAATAACATTTACAACACAAGTCTGAACGGAAGAGTCACCCAACCAGACGGGTGTCCAACCCTCAGACTGTCACCCTGCAGGAATGCTGTGCTCAGAGGTGTCACACCATTGGCTGATCCTCTGCACGCATAGCCAACCTGCCTGAAAAGCATCTGCACAGAGTTGGGTGGAGACACTGCAGTGTGAACTTAACACTGTGACTAACCTCCAGAGATCCACAGACCGCACAGGTGAGTTTTACTTTTTAAAAAAAAAGATATTATAAAGTCCACTTTACATCACCCTAACTTATTATTTTTCTTTTTCCCCTCTGCAGTCTTTGTTTCTTAAAAAAAGAAGAAAAAAAAAGAAATTCCAGACAAGGAAAAAATGTCCATCTTTAAGAAATTTTTCAAGAATATCATCGACAAAAAAGACTCTGACGATGATGACACTGTTACTGTGAGTATCAGCTCGCCTTTAAGAACCAGTCATCGGATTTTATTTGAATAAAAGTGACATGAAAATTTCTACTGTTTTGAATTGCTGATGGTTTGCATCAGCCAGACTTGTGAGATGTCTGTCCCTCTGGTTGTTTCTTTTAGGTGAAGGGAAAGCCAAAGCCTAAGTATTATGGAACAGTCTCCCCGTACCCCAACTTCAATGCCAGCAGTGATGCTTCAGTTCTTCAGAGTGCCATTGAAAGCAAAGGTGTGTGCACCCACTCGTGTTACCTGAAAGACGATGACCTCATGTTCGTACGGTTAGGATGCTGTGAAATGTTTCTCACTCTCAAGTATAGTGCAACTTGTCCTTCACAGGAGTGGATGAGGATGTGATTGTTTCAGTCCTGGTGAGGAGGAACAATGAGCAGAGGCAGAAGATCAAAGCGGTTTATGAAGCATCCAGTGGGGAGGTGAGTTGTTTATGTCATATCAAGTGAGATCAAGCAACAGGTAACAAACATGAATGCAACATAAACAAAACTTAAGTTAACGTCTTTAAAATGTTGAAACATTTCATGTCAGCCATCAGTCTGACCTCCCTATATATGTAAAGTGTTTGGAGCATTTTGGGGGTTGCAAGAGTGTCATCCAGTGTCCATATAAAAGAAAAGAAAGACATACAAATGAATTCATAAGGCTGTTGTAGACAATGTCCCAGTGGTCTTTTGTCAAAGTCTTTTAGCAGGCACGCTGCCAGTTCCATATTCAGGAGATCTAAAAGTTCACCAACCCATGACTCTCTGGTGAAACAACCCAGTTTGCGAAACTTTCCAAAGAATGAGTCTTTTAATTGTAAGACAGCCCAGCTATTCTATTGTCCTTCACATGTATCTGTTGAACACACTCAGCTACAACTTTGGGTAACAACCAGTATGACCAGCATCACGGTGGCTAACTGAACAGCTATTGGTGTTCAACAGAGGTGCTAATGCTGACTCAAGTGAAGATCTGTGGTTTGGAGCTGAAGTGTGAAGACAGGAAGTGCAATAATTCAAAAGCCATTAATGATTTCCCCTGTGCAGAAGCTCTGTCCCTGAACTTTCAGCAGGGCCTTGGCCAGATATTGATCTCACTCACTGTAAATCAAAAGGTGATTGGTTAATTTAATTCACTGCCACTTTAAACAAACACATGCAGCTGTGGGGGGTTCAGGCCTTGGTTTTTAGGAAAGTAAACCTTTCCTTTAATAAAATATGAGGAATGCATTTGAATAGAAGACAGTAATCATTTAAAGAGATGCTGACATGTTTATTCATCGCTGAAGGCCTTGAAGGCTCTGATGGCTCCACTGCTGTGAAACTGACATTGATTAGCAGTTTGTTGCCTCTATGACTCGTCACATCCTGATGTAGACAAGTAAACGCATCATACCTCAAAAGAAATGTTGTTTTTATAAAGTGGAGGTCACCACCACATGATGGCTTTAACTTTCTGCAACAGTTTGTCAGTTCTGAAATACCATAAATATGACGAGCAGTGGCGTCCTTGTGTGTTCATGTGGCTGCTCCCTGTGTGTTGCAGAGGCTGGATGAAGCTCTGAAGGACGTTCTCCGCTCAGACCTAGAGGACGTCTCTATGGCTCTGCTCAAGACGCCAGCTCACTTTGATGCCTCCGAGCTGAGGAGAGCCACGAAGGTAAATATCAGAGGTTTATTTGTGTAACTCTCTCTGTTGTTCTACCAGCGGTGAATTCCTCCTGGATCTGTCCTCTGCATGGTTTTGTGTGTGTAGATCAGTAAAAACACAGAAAGAAGATGTGAATGCTTGTTGTATCTGGCAAACTGGATGCTTGGTGCCGTGCTGCTGTTTTTTCTGTACACATCATTTCTCTGACTAATATTTTCAAAGCCTGTATAACACTGGGGGTTGTATAAAGACAATTTTACCCTTGAATTGCTGTTGCACTTGAATCACTCACTCCTGACATTCACTCTTTTGTAACAGGGTTTTGGCACAGATGAGAATGTCCTGGTGGAGATTCTGGCAACCAGATCAAACCAAGAGATCAGAGAGATTAAGAGGGTCTTCAAAGAAGGTTTGCCTTGCTTCACTTCCATTGCTTTACTATGAGTAGGTGTACATCAGTTCTAATCACCTGAGAGCTCTATGTAACATCTTAGTGTAACTGAGACTCTGACAGTGTCTATAGTTGTGCAGTGTAGCAGTGAATTCTTTGACAGTGCTGAACTGTAATCATTGAGGACCGCTAAGCAGAAGCTTTAACCAGTTACACCTGGTTCCATTACATTATCGCAGTGTGCCATCTTTGTGTTGAAATATTCTTGATCCATCAGAATATGGAAAGGACCTGGAGCAGGTTCTTGAGGATGAGACCAGAGGCGACTTCACCACAGCTCTTCTGTCCATGTTGAAGGCAAACAAAGACGAGACTACTGAAGTGGACCTGGATCTGGCCCGAAAGGACGCAGAGGTAAAGTCAGGAAAATCACTTTTTTTGTTGTCAACAATATCTCTTGAAAATACAAAAAAACCCCTCTCTTTTCTCTATCCTAGCTGTCTGCTCTTTCACAAGCTCACTGGTTATTACTCGCAGATATTTGTCTCAACTTTTAGAGGGGCTCTGTAGATTTCTACAGCGCTGCGGTTTTTAAAGGTCCCATAATGTCTAAAAGTATATGTCCATTTAAACAAAACACAACTCCACCCACACCAGCACATCTTTCCTAGAACGAGGGAATAAATTAGCTCCATAAAATGCTTCTTTTTTTTAAGTATGTTTTTTGGCTTTTCATGCCTTTATCAAATAGTTCAGTTGAGAGAGACAAGAAATGGGGAGGCAAAGAGAGGTGTGTGAATGGGGTAGCTTTCAACCACTGTGTCTAGTGCTGTATGAATGTGTGTGAAAGGGTGAATGCGACATACAGTGTAAAGCACTGTGAGTGGTCCTAGAGACTAGAAAAGCGCATTCACTCAGTCAGCCATGCCCCAACTTTATGAATGAAATAATACAAAACTGACTGAAACAAATTGTCATTGCACAGACAAGTAGCCAAACCTTATTGAATGGTTGCAACATTTAGTCCATTTGAACATTTGTTCCACTTGCCATGTTTCACTAAAAGAAAACAGTTATCAGAAGAGAGGACACTTCACACAGCGTACACACCCTCTTAACCCTTCACAGGTTAACAGTGTTTTTATTTTCTGTTTGTAGATTCTGTTTGAGGCAGGTGAAAACACTTCAGGAATCGACATCACCGCTTTCATCAACATCCTGACCACACGAAATGCGAAGCAGCTCTCTAAGAGTGAGTGTGTGTGAGACGTGTGGAATCTGTGAATGCTCTGAATGTTAGATTTAAAGTCATAGGCTAAATGAAGACAATACACAGAAACACACATGTGGGCAAACAGGTGGAACCACACTCCTCCAGCCAACAGGTGGGACACACCCAGTAGTATAGGAGCAGTACAGTGCTGAGAGAGGGAAGAGGACGAGTTGGCAAACACAGGATACTACACACAGGTAGCAGCTTCAGAGGGAGACACATAGATCTGATCCTGTCTAATGCCTGCTACAAAACTTTTGCCTGTACTTGTTTATTACTTCTCCTTGCCTTGAGATAACTTATATAAACAACACTGACTTGACTTGGCCTGACAAGAAGGGAACAAAGGAAATGACCTATGTAGATCAAGGTTAGAGAATAGTGCAGGTGGATAGAGCTCATGTGGGTGCAGGGCTGATGGGAACAGGTGTGAGGATGGGTGGAGCACTTATGTGGAAAACAAGGGGGAAAAGTCCAGAGAACGTGTGGTGGGTGGATGGAGTGTAGCAGAAGGTGCTGGGCCAAATGAACAGGGTCGAGGCAGCACAGGTGACAGCAGGGGTGGAAACAAGAAAGACCAGAGATTAATTATGTCACATACTTTGACATGACAAGATGAATACAGCAAAAATAACTTTAAACCACAGACAAAACATTAGTTTGGATTTCTAGCACAAAGCCTGCTTAAGAAAAATGTCTAAAAACCAGTGGTTCCCCTGTTGTCTGTTTGGAGATGCTGTGTGGTAACTGCTAAATTGTAGTTTCTCGTGTTTTGTGGTTCAGCTTGACTTATGAATTCTGCATGTTTACGTCCAAACATCATTTCAAAGCAGCCAAAGACTGTTTTTTTCTTTTAAATTCCAAAGATGCTCAGCGGTGTATGCAACAATCTCATGCCTTGACGATAATAACACTTTGCAGAGACGCCTGGTTTCTGTCTGACAATGACAACAGCCCATTTACCCATAAATCCATGTTGTTTGTGTGTTTACCGGCTAGCATTCCAGCAGTACGCCTGCGTCAGTGACATCACTCTACCCAAAGCCCTGGACATGGAGCTGAGTGGAGACATTGAAGACTGTCTCATTGACATTGGTAAGGCTGAGGTCATCCCTCCACCTGAACACAACACTGTCTGCCAAAGTTAGCGATGCTTCTGTAGTGGCATGGTGATGTCACATAACTTTATACATCAATTAGGATTTAGCGATATAACTTAAATTTCCTAACTTTAATTTTGATGGTTGCACCTTTAATGAATATTTACTTAGGGACGCACGATATGTTTTTTTTCACCATTACTGATATCCCATAACTTCCTGCTTCTCATAATAACCAATGCAGATTCCAATAACCGATAACATTTTTAATAGTTTATGCACACCTGAGGTTAAGAAAGACTAAGATGTAGTGAGTAAAGATGAATTTGACATGAGAACTCTGAATCTGACTAATATAATAAAATTAATACAACTAACATCAAAACAAGAACAGTTGACTCACAATATTTATTATTGTTTCAAATCAACTTAGGGTGCAAATGGACTGAAATGAGCCAAATCAAGGCAACGTTAATAATGTAATTAACTGACTTATCTATGTATTTTGGCTGATAATTATCGGCCAATATTTGGCTGATAATTATTGGTACTGATAGTTATTGTGCATCGGCATCCCTATATTTAATAGTATAGAGAAATACTGTCAGAGACTCTAAAAGCCGTATTTTGTCAGGGATAGCGCTACTCTGCTGATGTTGAGGATCTGTTGCAATGGTCACCCACACTACAGCCAACTGAAGAGGAAGAGTGGGACATATGAGCAAGATCAAACTGTCAAGGTTTATTCTGTGGTTGAAGAGGAATGAAAGATCATCAGATCAAAAGGATTCATCCTCTAGGGAGCATGAATGAGCTCAGTGAATTTCATGGTGATATGATTCATATTTCCTGTGGGTGATAAATTTGGCGCCAACATGACTGTACAGGAAAGATCAGAGGGTCACCAAACTCAAGACTTCAACATCCACTCTCAGATTTATGGAAATCTAGCCAGTCGTTGTCAAGGTGTTTCACATTCATCTTCTAATGGATGGGGTGGATCAACTGATGGATGCAACCTCTACTAACAGGAAAGAAAAAGATTTTAAGAGTTGAACTTTCTAAACCCTTTAATTATAATGGTTTTAATGCAGTGTCTAGTGGGAAACAGTGTAGGGGGAGTGCATTAAGGGACTGCAAAATATCTTAAAGCCACCTTGAAAAAAAAGAGTGAAAGGAGGGAAGTGTATGAATCATGGGGACAGAGACAATCTAAAATGTGTGGTGTGTGGAAACTCTACCAGACAAACTGTACCAGACAGAGATTTGAATGAAGAAGCAGTGTGAAGTGTACATCTGGACACTGCATGACGTGTGTCTGTGTCTCTTTGATGTGTAGTGAAATGTGCCTGGAACACACCAGCTTTCTTTGCTGAGAAGCTCCATCTGGCCATGAAGGTGTGTATGAATATCTCTCTGCTTCAGTCTCCCACCATATGTCAGAGTGTGTGTGTGTGTGTGTGTATGTATGTGTGTGCACACACCTACTTGTAAATGCCACAGAGAGAGGATAAAAGGGTTTATTCCTAACAGATGAGGGCATTTTGTACAGTCCTGACTTTCTGACACAGCTTCAGATAACACTTTGAGGGTTAAGTCTTGGTTTTAGGGCTTGAGTAAGAATAAAGTTTAGATTAGGATTAAGGTTAGGCATCCAATTGTGATGGTTGGGATTAGCATAGCTATGGGGGAAAGTATCTTGTCAAAAAATGTGTGACAGATTTTTTATTTACATAATGTTAAGTAATTCAAACTGTTTCTGGGTGATTTTGAATGGGAACACTTAACTAAACCAGACATGCTCTGCGCTCTCAGGGCCATGGCACATGTGAGGACACGCTGACCAGGGTGCTGGTGAGCCGCTCCGAGGTCGACCTGAAGAAGATTGTGGAGGAATACAGGGCCATGTATGACTTCACTCTACAGGAACACATTCTGGTAAGCAGCAGCGACGATTAAATATCACGTAGGCTATCATCAACAATGTGTTCCTGCTGATCACATATTTGTCTCTGTTTCACAGAAAGACACTAAGGAGCATTATCAGGCGGTCCTGCTAGGCCTGTGTGGGCCCCACTGAGTCTCTCTCTGCCACTGTCCTGGAAATCAACACTGTCTTGTTGTTAATACAAATGAAATCTGTCATTTGGTGTAACCCAAACAAACTGTTTATTTGAGTTGATGCTCCAATAAAGGTCTTAAAAAAGGCCTTCTGAAGATTTTTTTTGTCTTCTGAAGATGAAGAAGATGCAAATTACAGGGAGTATGATTCATTTTCTGCAGGCTTCAAAGTCAGATGCACATGTTTTTTTGTTTCATATGATTCTGTGTATGGTTCAGTGATGGCTTTTCAGCAGTTGACTGACAAAGCACATCATACCACACCAATAAAGACAAGTTGTTTTGAATTCTTGTGAAGAGTTTGATATTATTTTGATATTTTATTTAATTTTTCTCTTTTTGCCTTCATTTGTTTGTATCTTCTTTACAATAAATTCATAACATAATCACGATATTATTATACTAGGCTATAACTCTTCTATAATACTGCAGCAATGTTGTTTTAATTTTAAATGAGGTGGTCAAATCATACTGTCCAAAGTGAAACTCTGAAAGCCAATTTAATTTTCACCATGGAAATAAAAATAAAATGAGAGATTCGGAAAGAGAAATATAAAAATGTTTGTGTTAGCATATGACAAATCCTTGGACGTAGCTCTTTATGATTTTTTTTTATCCCCAAAGTGTAAAATATATGATAAATAAACCAGGGTAGTGAAAGCTGGTGAAACAGAGTTCAGTCTGAAATGTTTTAATGAATGTCATGACACTGAATGGTTATTAAAAAACACAGCTCACCTGCATGGATGTATTATAATAGATCCATGCTCACCTGGAGCAGGCATGGCTGTATTATGGGAGCAGGTCACTTTGAACAGCACCGCTGCTGAGTGACACGTCCACGCGCAGAACTGCGCAGGAGCGTCGCTCATGAACGTAAGCACGTACGTGACGTGGATACGTGGAATGTTGACCGTGTCCGGAAGTACAGTGACTCTTTTTCCCAGCTTATTGTTTTACTCTTTCATTACGGACTTTACCGGTAACTGTTGTCAGCGAAACCTGAAACAGTAACTACCGCTTTAGTCTAACGAAGGGACTACGTGTGTTTGTCTGACTTCCACCGCACACAGGACGCGTCGCTCCTGGAAACTTTGGATAAAAACTGACATGCCGGATGGTTAGCTTCCTAAGCTAGCAGGCTAAGAGGCTAAGAGGCTACCAGCTGACTGTTGGCTCATGTTTAACTTACACACAGCTCACTTTATATTTGGTATTAAGTTAAAACGCGGGGTGTGTGAGGGGCAGGGGAAGCCTGTTCACATTCAACAGCAGTAAATGGACCGCGGTTCAGTCCCAGTGTTAAGGTAGCAGTGATGACGAGGTAGCGGAAACATAAATACTGTAAGTGGTCGAGTGTTGGAGCTTGAACATGGAGGATAAATACAGCAGCAACGTGCTGTCAGGGGGCAAACTGGGCATGGTGGAAGTGCCCAACTCAAGGTGTGTGTCTGATGTAGTGTATTGTGTTGTAATCTCATCTAACTGTGTGTGAGGTATTGACTGTTTTCTTGCCCCTGGGCGAGAAAGGTCAGCTGACTGGAGCTGGAGCCCACATGTACTTTGTTGTTTAGTCTGCAAACTGATTAAAACTGTGATAAATATGTTCAAACACCAGATCCATGCAGTTTACAGTTATGTAACAAAATAAGAAGCACATATGAGAAGCTAGAACAAGTCACTATCATGGATTGATTGATAATTTAGATGATTTAAATCAAAGTATTAGAAATTATTATTGACTTTATGTGAACTGACCCAGTATAGATTGAATTATTTCAGTTCACATTTAATGTAACACTGCAAAGAAAAATCTAATTTTCAATGGGTGAGGACAGGTTTAACAAGATTTTTTTCTGATCATCCAACTCTATCACTAATATAGCTTCTTCTTTCTCCTCTTCCTCCGCAGGTTAACCAGGTACATAGTTTTACTGGTCGTCTCAAAGGTTCTCAAAGCGCTTGGGATTTTTGAGTCGTATGATATACTAAAAGTAGTTCACATTGTCCAGTTCATCTTCATACTAAAATTAGGGTAAGTACTCCTGAGCTTATTTACCTGCTGAAATTCCATCTCAAACATTTTATTGAAACTGCACTTGGTGTTGTTTATTATTCCTCTGTGTTTCCGAAACGATGGATAATGACATATGCTGACAGATTTCTGATTTTTGCCTTCCTCAGGACTGCTGTTATTCTGCTTTTCTTTCAAAAGCCTTTCTCCTCTGGCAAAGTCATCTCAAAAAGACAGGTTTGTTGGATTTCTTACTTCTTCTTACTCCTGCATTTGAGTAATTTTCTTGTGAAATACATTGTGTTAATGTCTTGTAAATCTGTTTTCTTCGTAGTGGATAAAGTTACTAAAGCATGCTGTTTTCAGCTGTGTCATATCTCTCCTGGGATTCTTTGGTCTAACCCTCTGTGGACCTCTAAGGTGAAATCTTTTAATATAACCTTGTATTTGTGTCAGACTGTGTTTTTTCCTTAGTTGTCAGAGATGTCTATATGTGAATGTGACGTACTTGTAGTTTTGATTGTGTGTCAATGTGTCTGCATCTTGCTTTCATACAGACACTACTCAGCATGTAATTCAATCCTGGCTCATGTCTTTCCACAGGACATTGTTGCTCTTTGAGCACAGTGACGTAGTGGTCATCGCTCTCCTAGGTGTCTTATTCACAAGCTCAGGAGGTGGGCCGTCCAAGGTAGGAGGAGGACACAAAAATTCATGCAACTAGTTTGTGGTCAGAGACTTGTCTAAAGATGTGTTCCCTCAAACTATATCTGACTTAACATGGATTTGTGTTGGTTTGTCTGCAGACCAGAGGCGCTGCTCTCTTCATCATCGCTGTGATCTGCCTCCTCCTCTTTGACAATGATGATCTCATGGCAAAGATGGCTGAGCACCGTATCCTTTCTTCCTTATAATGCGAAACACCTACATATATTTTCACTGTTTATTGACCCAGTCTGGTTGTGTTGTTCATTATTATATGTCTGTGTTTGCCTTGACTCATCTTCTTAAAGCTGAGGGACACCATGACAGTGCACTCACTCACTTCCTCTACACTGCTATAGCATTTTTAGGGGTTGCAGATCACAAAGTAAGTAACACCTATGATGCCCCCACATTTAATTTAATGTTGACTGCTGCCTAAAGAGAAAATAGTTTCATATTAGTTTTGGATTCTAAATTAATTACTGCCCTCTATTTTCCTGTTGATCCTGTCAGGGTGGAGTTGTTCTGCTGGTGGCCTCACTGTGTCTGAAGGTGGCCTTCCACACGGCCTCCAGGAAATTATCAGTGGAAATTGGTGGTGCAAAACGCCTCTATGCCCTGGACAACCTGGTTTCTGCCATGGTGCTGCTGCCATGGGTCATAGTGCTCTCAGCGACCACAGACGTAAGTGACAGACCACGTGACAACATGACAAATCTTTTCTAATGTTTACCTGCATGTGGCATCAGTCCTGTTTTAGGAGGTTCGGCCATGGTACTGTTGGTCTGTCACCGTTTGTCTGCCAGTTTATTTGTCACGTAGACCAGACGTAATTCAACATTTAGTGGACGGGTTGCCATGACATCTTTCATGTGTGATTGTGTGACTTAATGACTCGGTGAGATTTCATCTGCCACCTCTACAAGTTTGGCTTTTGTGGCTTTTATTGAAATGTCTCGGCAATGACTGGGAGGTTATCATGACATTTGGTCCCTCACGTTCATTCTCCTCAAGAGGAATGCTAATAACCTTGTTCTTATCTTCATATTCTTCACCAAAATCAGGTCACACTTTCACTCTGTCAAGAACCTTAGGGTTGGAAAGTGCCTGCAAAACTAATGAAAGCCTCATCAGCCTCAGCTGCCAGTTTTCAAATGTTAGAATGCTACCATTGGTGAGATGCCATATAAACATGGTAAACACCCTTCAAAACACTAGCATATAGCTGTCCATCAGTCTGTCCAACACTGTGATCCTCATTTTTATTTTTTTCATATTTAATTAGACAAAAATCAAAATCATTGATGCAAATCCATAGTTATAAACAAATAAATATGGTCATCATGGTATACATGCAAAATTAAACCAAAAGGGAAGGACAAAACAACAACAGCAAGTCGACAAACAAAAACAGCAACAACAATGGAACAAAAACAGTAGCAACAACAACAAAAATACAACAAAGGTGAAAATTATGTATAGAAAAAAACAATGTGATCCACATTGCCATGAATGTGGATATTTATGATGATTTCCTTGATTCTAATAACAACATTATGTTTTGGTTTAAAGATATCTTCGAATAAAACATTTCCCTTGTCCAACACAAAGAATATCTTTATCTTATATCTAGATTTCTATTGAATTTGAACGGGACATTTGATATTACCAAAAAAGATTGCAGCAGATTGATGCTTTTTCATTCCAGTTGGATGAAATAGCTCATCCTAATTTGTTCAGCTCCAGAGCTAACAGACCTGTAATTACTGTAAATCAGTCTCAGTTGTGTCGGTTTATGCTTGGATGATTTCACAGCTAAAAACACATAATCATCTCTGCCTCTGTCTGAGCCCCCTCCTGACTGGACTTTCTCCGTCTCATCACCAGAGTAAAGTAGAATCCTGGTCGTCCCTCATCCTGCCGTTCGGGATGATCATCTTCTCTGTGATGATCCTGGAGTTTTACGTGGAGGCCGTTTGCAGCGCAAAGATGGAGACGCCGAGGTGCGCCCGCTACGGCACCATCGCCCTCCTCCTCAGCGCTCTGCTGCTGGCCAACTTCTGGACTCACCCACTAACAGACCAGCTACGATCCATGAGCAAACCGCCCCAGCAGGTCAGCACGGAGCATGTGCTCTCTGGAGGAGTGCTAGTCAGCGCCGTCTTCTTCATCATGTGTAAGTAGGCGGGAGTCAGCAGCATGATTTAATATACAGTATAGACTGGCCACACAGGTACAGATTAATCTTTTATGGTATAAGGTTGCAGTCAACAACTTATCAGCCTTTCTCCTCATGTTCTCTCTCTGCAGCATCCAGTATCCTCTCATCTCCATCAAAGAAAGGTCAGAAGGGCACCCTGGTGGGTTATTCTCCTGAAGGGACTCCTCTGTACAACTTCATGGGTGACGCCCTGCAGCACACATCGCAGTCCCTCCCACGATTCATCAAAGATTCACTCAAACAAATCCTGGAGGAATACGACTCCAGACAGATCTTCTACTTCCTGTGTCTCAACCTGGTATGTTAAGGATCACAAAGAGAAAACCACACAGCTAGACATCAGGTGGAGGGTCGGCACCATGTTTAAATGTGATCTTTTTACATAAAACCTTCATGTGGTGTAGAGAACCCTTAGAGATGATCATATTGGGAGAAAGAAGAACTCGATCGAAGCTTCAACTTTGTTTGGAGAAACTGTTCAGTTTTTCACACTTGGGACTGGTGTGCACTAGTGTTGGATGTAACTTCTTCTACTTTGTTGTTATTTTGTAAAAATGTGTTGCTCTGCTTGTTTCAGGCTTTTACTTTTGTGGAGCTGTTCTACGGTGTTTGGACCAACAGCCTGGGGCTGATCTCCGACGGCTTCCACATGCTATTTGACTGCTCTGCTTTGGTGCTGGGCCTGTTTGCTGCCCTCATGACCCGCTGGAAAGCTACCAGGATCTTCTCCTACGGGTAAAGTCCATCAAAAAGTTGTGAAAAGGCCTTGATGGGAAGATGCTGGGGCAACTATTTGAAATTCAGCTGGATGTTTGGAAAGTGAACTCTTGTTTGTTTGCAGGTATGGACGTGTTGAAATACTCTCCGGATTCATCAACGGCCTCTTCCTGATGGTCATCGCCTTCTTTGTCTTCGTTGAGTCGGTCACCCGTTTACTGGACCCTCCTAATATCAACACAGACATGCTGACTGTGAGTGAACCACTGTCACCTTTTCATGTAAAGCCCTGTGACTAAAATGATTTACTCAGATACACTGAACACACATTCAATCAGTGTGTCCCGATCATGTATTCACAATCAGTCCAAAATGTGACGCTGAGTATCTGCTAATACAGCTCTCACCAGTCAAACACAATAGAGCTGCTTCTTGCACACTTCAGTAATTATTTAGTTAAAGGGATAGGTCAGCATTTTGGCAAATTGGCCCATTACCATAATCCCTATAGTTTTTAGGTTAGTTCCTTCATTTTAATTGTCAGTGCAAGCTATTTTTAGAATGGCGAAGCAGAGCCAAGAGCTGCTCAGAGCTACGCTACTGAGGCTCATGGGATTCCTTGGTTTCCCTCATCAAACTCATCAAATACACAATCCAACAACTCTAAAATGCTCTCCTGGACAAGTTGTGACCTACACATTCACCACGCTATGAGATAATAATGGAACGTTACGAGACGGAGTTGTTTTTGAGGTAAATGCAGAGACTGTTTGCCAAAAAACTGCCCTTGACGGGAACGCACATCAGTGGTTTTGCATGAATTTACCTTAAAAACAACTCAGTCTCATAATGTTCCGCTATTATCTCATAGTGTGGTGAATGTGCCACGAGAGCGTTTGGAGTTGTTGGATTGTGTATTTAATGAATTTGATGAGGGAAACCAAGAAATCCCATTAGCCTCCGTAGCGTAGCTCTGAGCAGCTCACGGCTCTGCTCTACCGTTCTAAAAATAGCTTGCACCGACAATTAAAGGTAAGGAACCTACTCCTAAAACTATAGGGATTATGGTAATGGGCCAATTTGCCAAAAATGTTGAACTATCCCTTTAAGCCAGGGCTCCAGACTGCCCCTAAATGGGGCCATTTTGCCCCATGAATGAAAAGGTGAATGACAGAAATGTGAATAATATCCTAAACGTTTAAGTTTGGAGTCACTGTGCTCCTAGTAAAAAAACAGTAAGTCCTGAGCCCTGAGTTAAGCAGTATTTCCAAAGTAAAAGCTCTGTGTTGAGAGAAAAAAAATAGAATTACTCCACCATTTGTCCCCATGCAGCTCACTTTACCCGTGTTTGGTGCTGGCACTGTACTTTATGTGGCTCTGGAGCTTTCAGCTCTAATGTCATCAGGTCTGCGTCGTCTTAGAGACCACACATGTTTAACAAAAAGCCTGTGTTCCTAACTGTGGGTGTAGTGCAACCACAGAGTTGCATAATGGACCCAGTTGAGGGACTGAAAGCCCTTGTTTCTTGGCCTATTGACCATTCTGTTTACTCTCTCTCACAAGTCCCCCCGGCTGAATACATGTGGTCTAACTAATGACCAGGGAATCCCTTTAAGAATTAATGAAGGGGAATAAACAGGAGATTAAAAGACTCAACTCATATTGCAGCCAAGATAAACTGAACGGGCAAAGCAAGAAAAACACAGTGTGCTGTGTGTCTTAATACTTGAGAACAGAGTATCAGACACAGCCAATTAAACATGCAGATCCTCATGAATTGATGGTAATTTAACACCCACTGAGCTAAAATCAACATTTAATCAAACACCCCAGAGGGAACACTTTTCATTCTTATTTCAAAGCGATGCATCAGCTGTACAGGTTGTCGTGTGTGTAGAGTAGACACTGTTTGGCTTCTGTTTTGTGTCTTGAGCTCCTGTCACTACACATCAGTCAGCGTGCGAGGCCTCAGCAGCTGCCTGACTCGTCCGGGTAACGTCCGTTTTTTTTTGTCTCCTGCAGCCGGTGTCTGTCGGAGGCTTGCTGGTCAACCTGGTGGGCATCTGCGCCTTCAGTCACGCCCACTCCCACGGCGGCAAAAGCTGCTCATCGCACGACCAGGGCCACGGCCACTCGCACCACAGCCACTCCCACAGCGAGCACGGCCACGGGGGTCACGGCCACTCCCACGGAGGACACGGGCACAGCCACGGCGGACACGGGCACAGCAGCCACGGTCACGGTGGACACGGACACTCCCACGGCTCGGGGGGCGGAGGCATGAACGCAAACATGAGAGGTGTGTGTGCTCAGGGAACGGGAAGAAATAAACCCGGCCTAGAGGAAGCATGAACCAGGTGGAGTCCTGACGTGTTTTTTTTTTTCCTCCAGGTGTTTTCCTTCACGTCCTGGCCGATACTTTAGGCAGCGTCGGTGTGATCATCTCCACCATCCTCATCAGACAATTCGGCTGGTTGATCGCTGACCCCATCTGCTCGCTCTTCATTGCCGTACTCATTTTCCTGAGTGTCATCCCTCTGCTGAAGGATGCCTGTGAAGTTCTTCTCCTGCGAACTCCCCCAGAACAGGAGAAGGACCTGAACAGTGCTCTGGAGAAGGTGAGACAACAACATTAAAGTACAGGAGCAAGCAAAGCTGATATAAAATAGCACTTTTCACAGACACTGCTCACAAAAACATTTGTGAGAAAAATTATGTTGTACTTTTCTGGGAGAAGTGAATCTTTTTTCTCTTTTGTGTTTTAAAAGGATAGTTCAACATTTTGGCAAATTGGCCCATTGCCATAATCCCTATAGTCTGAAGAGTAGGTTTGTTTCCTTTAATTGTCGATGCAAGCTATTTTTAGAACGGTGGAGCAGAGCCGTGAGTCAAATGGGATTTCTTGGTTTCCCTCATCAAACTCATCAAATACACAATCCAACAACTCCAAAACGCTCTAGTGGACAAGTTGTGACCTGCACATTCACCACGCTATGAGATAATAACAGAACATTACGAGACAGAGTTGTTTTCAAGGTAAATGCAGAGACTGCTTGCTGAAAAACTGCCCCCGTCGGGAACACGCATCAGCGGTTTTGCATGAATTTACCTCGAAAACAACTCTGTCTGGTAACGTTCTGTTATTATCGCATAGCGTGGTGAATGTGCAGGGCTCGCGGCTCTGCTCCGCCATTCCAATAGCTTGCACCGACAATTAAAGGTAACGAACCTACTCCTAAAACTTTGGCCATTTGCCAAAATGTTGAACTATCCCTTTAAGTCCTGTTTGGTTGCTCTCAGAATATTTCTAATATAATACAAAACATGGTGACACCTGTAACTGAACAGTGTGAACACAGTAACTCAAGAAAGATACATGATAGAAACTTCATACTTTACCTCAGAGACCTCATATATAGTTGATCAGGCATGTCCAAACTATTTCACAAAGGGTCGTGTGGCTGCAGGGTTTTGTTCCAACCAATCAAGAGAAAGTGGTTTGACCAATCAACTGTCTGAGATCAATTGATTAAAGCAGAAGTAAGTGATCTGGTCGTTTTGGCTAACTTCTTGTCAGCGATGGAGTTAGCAGTCCCCGCCCTCGTCCCTACGTCACCACATTCACGCGCATCCCTTGGCTGCACACACAGAGGACCGCCCCTTTATGCCGTTCTCTCTCCTCATTGGATAAAGGTTGTAGGATACAAGGAAAGTTTTCTCCTCGGCTTACAGCAGAGCAGAGTGACTGACAGACCCGTGTTTCAGACCAAACACTCTATGTAAGTGATTGCTGTCGGAAGATATAACAATTTAAGACTTATATTAACACAAATATTCCGCTTACTTCTGCTTTAAATGAGTCAAGTCTGGTGTTTCTGCTGCTTGGTTGGAACAAAAACCTGCAGACACACAGACCTCTGTGGAATAGTTTGACCATTAAATTTTGAAGCATCTTTCTGCATAACTTTGCATATTATTAATTTCAATCTGGGTGTTTTTTTTTTGTCAGTGGTATTGATGACTACTTTGCTATAGAGGCTGTAATACAAATTGTATATTCTATTTTGTGGATGACAACTCGGACAAATAAAATGTCATGGGCCCAGTGGTTGCTCATGACTTCTGATCTGGATCGAGAATTTTACACTTTTATCTGACAGATTTACAGGGGTGTTCAGTTTTAGTGGAAGTCTGCACTATGAATTTTAACTTGTAAAGTTCCCATTTTTCTGATCCAGAGTCAATCACATAGTTAACATTAAACAGTAGTTTCGTTCAGGAACACTTAACTTTTGTCACAGAAAATAAAATCCGCCGACATTTACACTTCGGTTTTTGTTGTTCCAGATCGAGAAGATTGAAGGAGTTCTGTCGTACAGAGACCCTCACTTCTGGAGGCACTCGGCCAACATGATCGCAGGGACCATCCACCTGCAGATCATGTCTGATGTGGTGGAGCAGAGGATCATCCAGCAGGTCGGTACACACAGTGGAGTCACGATTCAGACTGAGCTGTCACAGTCCATACCAGTCTGATTCGTCTGTGGGGATGGAGCGCCTTGAAATTTTGACTTATTATTATTCTTTCTCCCTAAAAGTTCTCCTCAGTGTAGCTGTGATCTGTCTGACTGTGTAATTCTCCTCATTCATAGGTGACGGCAATTTTGAAAGACGCAGGGGTGAACAATCTGTCAGTCCAGGTGGAGAAGGAGGCATACTTCCAGCACATGTCAGGACTCAGCACAGGATTTCATGAAGTTCTAGCGATGACACAGCAGATGGAGTCAATGAAATACCTGAAAGATGGGACATGCATCATGTAACGTCTACCTGTGGGACCAAATGAAACTTTACTAATTGTTTTGGAAATGTACAGTGTATGTATGTGGTTTAAATAAATCTGAATATATTGCTTTTATCACCCTGTCGTTGTGTGTTTGTGTGGAGATCTAGGGCTCAACATGTTTCCCTCCTTTAAACATTCATATTTGCATTTCCGTCATTTTGACTTTAGCATTAAGTTACAACAGAAGTTACTTTTGATCACGTAAAATTCACACATTTTCCTCATTAGTCCGCCATCTGTTCTTTTTCATACTTATTTTTTCATCTCTGTGCTGTGAGGACCATGACAGCAGCTGGGACCAGTGTGTCGGCCAGTAAATAACAAGAAAATTAATGACAGAAATCCCAGAAATAAAACTAGGTGCCAACACTGTTTCTACCAGGCAGGACTGACACGTTTCCTTGTGCAACTGTGAAATATCACCACATTTTGATATAGATTAATATCTGACATACTTAATCAGCCTGTGAATATTCTCATTTGTCCAGGTCATCGTTATCCCCAAAGAAATTTAAATCAAACGCTTCCTAGACAAATAACCAAGTCCAGTTGCGTTTGATTTAAATTTCTTTGGGGTTGACATACTCAATGTTATTCAATTCATGATGCTGCTTGTTTAATCTTTTCTCAGCCACCGTGCAGCTCCTTGAAGGCTGTAGATACAATACCTGCAGGTAAGACTCCTGACCAAAGCAGTGTTTTTGTCGTACAAATTTATTTGTTATCTTAATAACAGATGTGGTATTAACATGTGTTCTGCCATTTTTCAGCGTAATTTGGTCCAAACTTTTTGAAGTTTTTTAAAGCCACAACATCTTGATTCCAGTAATCCAAAACAATGTTTTTTTTCCCACTAAACCATTATTTTCTAAACACAAGCAGCCATTAAAGGACTTTGTCTAAACATGCAAAATTCAAATTCACGTTAAAAACAGATCAAAGAAAAAGAAAATAGGAAAATGAGTCACTATTTGATTATAGTTTTAAGAACATTTTGGTCTACTGACACATTGTGGTTGCTACCAAAAGGTCTTGAGGGTGAGTTTACCCTAGTTATTCATTTAAGCGTTGTCCTCTGTAGAGTGCAGCACACACAGATGAGAAGATAAAGATGTGAAGTTATTTTGGTAACACTTTACTTGACGGGTGGGTTATTTTTTCAGAATAAAAGTCCCCTAATTCCACCTGGAAATACAAGAACAAAATACCCCTATTCAGCATTTTATTGCAATGGTTCATGAAGGCCACATAAAACAGTCACAAATGCATAGTGTGTTACCCAGATGTTTCATCAAAGTCCCTTTATCTCACCTGGAAGTAGGCCTACTGGGACAAAGTACCAACTCGTACAAAGGCTTCATTAAAGTCATGTACGGCAGAAACTGTTTGCTTTGTTCCTGTCACCTAAAGTTGCCCTGACACCAAACCATTCCATTTGTAATTGGCTTCACCACCTGTATAGTACAGTGACATGCAAAGTAACATTCATAAACCATCCATGAAAGTTGCGTTTCCAGGTGCAATTAGGGCACTTTTATTTTGATAAAATTTCCCAGTTTGTTATTCCATAGCAATGTAATTGATGTATGAATGCTGAGTCATGCGTGATAAAGCCATCATGAATGCATTACGAACACCTTATGAAAGGTCTTATGAATGTGCTATGCACCAACCAGTCAAGTAAAGTGTTACCGTTATTTTTTGTGTCTTGTGTCTGACTTTGCAGTTAGCGATGAGAAGACAAACAGAGAGACATGTTGAGTAACTGTCTCACTTTATTTGAGCAATGAGCATTAATCTAATGCATATAAATGTGAAGACGAACACAGTTTAACACCCTCTGTCGCTACAGTGCACGGAGGAATGCTGACTATGACACAACTGATATGTGTTGCTCCATGAAAATAGAACTACGTGAAAAGTTTACCCATAATTCATGCCTGCATGTTCAGATTAACATGTAGGAGTCGGGAGTGGACAATGCTTTGGTTCATCTGTAATGTGCAAAAAAGAAACAGGGTTCATGCATCCTACACAGCAGCTGTCCTCTTCCCCTCTACTCGATCTCGTTGGAGGTTCCCACGGTGGCCCGGATCTCGTTTTCTGCAGGGGGAGTAAAGAGATCAGAGAGCTGCTCCACATCCTAAACAACTTCCTGTGTGTGTGTGTTTTTCTTCTTTTTTAAATATATGTCCTTATTAAAGGAATTACAGAGCATGTAACATGTGAAGATATGGGTTTTCACTTTTCCAGAGAGACAAATAGGAGCCTAATTATTTTTTAAATTTAATTTAATTCAATTTTTTTCTTCATTTCTTTTTTATCATTCTTATTATTGATGTTTAACCTACCTCATTTGTCTTTCTCCCTCAATCCCATCCCCATATCTATTCAACTTCCCCGCTCTTAAAGGCAACTTTTTTTTAATACACATCATTCTAAGTAAATTGTTTGCAGGGTGCAGAAGAGGATTAGGACCAATGTGAAAAGTTCAGACTATTTTCTCAAAATACTGAGTTTAAAGTCAGAATTCTGAGAAAAAAAGTCAGAATTCCCTTTTTTTTCCCACAGTGGCTCTAATCCTCTTCCATAGAAGGGAATGGGTGTGAGGGTTCCTATTTGTTTTTCTTTCTTTTACACCTACGCAGGGTTCAATAAATAGTTTACCTGGGCAAGGTCCACCTTCCAAGACAATGTCGTCAATGGCAATGTCACTCCTCACTGAGGAACCTCTGGTTGCCTCAAACACAATCTGGGTCAACGACACAAAGAGAAACAAATATAATGGAGATGAGTGTAGAAGGTTTTATAGGATAAAACTCACTTTTTCTCCCGTGTGCATTTACACAATACACATTTTGTTCATAAAGCAGTGGAGAACAAACCTCCACAGAGGTCTGACAGTGGCTCTACAGTAGAGGGAAGGTCATGGAAGCTGTGTTTGCTGCATGAGAGAGTAAAGCAAACACTCAATGTTTACCACTTAGAGTTTAGGGTAATGTGTTTATGGGAAAACTGAAGTTGTTGGTGAGTGAAGCCCCAAAATCAACAGGTTCTCAATGCCTCAGTTTGTCCACCAACAACCAAAGCAGCTATTGTTGTGGCAGCATCTAAGAGGCTGATCTCCATTCTGCTTCTTCTGCTTAACTCTGTCTTTGCTCCTCAGTCAGTGAACAGATCCAGGTTTACCTCACAAAGTACATTCCTGTTGCTGCACTGAGAGGAGGCTGTTGGAGCAGCTTAGACAGAGACATCATTAGGTGCATCCTGTGCAAATGTTTTTTTTTAAGTAAAAGCAGCCAGATTTCTGTGGAAACTACAATCTTGACAAAAACAGCACAGCAGCTTTCTGGCTAATCATGCTGTTGACTGATAAGAATTCTTGAATGGTTATGTACTTTTACCACTTTTGCTTTTTCCAACTTTTCTTTACTGGTTCCTCTGAATTCTCCCCCGCTCTCTGTTTTTCTGTTTGTTTAATCTTTGGCTCCAAGTTGGTTTTGGCTCATCCAGAACAAAACTTGCTCCAATACTTAATATTTCTTAATATTTCACATAGCAGCTAGTAGTCCCAAAATATCTAGCCTGGACCAAGACAGCATTCAGTCTTTCACACACAGTTTAAATGTGTGTGATGTTTTTTATTAGGTATTTTTTTATTAGTTAGATTCTAATGCAGCAAATGGAGAGCACCCACCATATCAGTGGAGCCGAGTGGTGAAGACTTGAGTTTTGTAGAACTGAGATTCCTCTTCAGATAAAGACGCTCTGAAAAAGTCAGTAGCTTCCTTCTCTGACACTTTTATAGCCTAAGTTATAAATTCAATGCAGCCTTGGTCCAAGCTACGTTCTTTAGTTGTAGTGTTTGTTACGTAACAGCAGCAGATTATGGGCCAAACAGAGGGAGAACTAGTGCAAAATAAAACATTAAATTGCACTTTAACAAGTTAAAATCTAAAATAGTCTATAATAAAAGAACAGCTTGGATAGAAGTGCTCTCAGTCTTGCCTGGTGCTGGCTGTCACACTGATACTCCACTCTGGCCCTCAGCCAGGCGATGCTCTGCTCGCCGCTGCGTTGCCACAGCGACACGTCCTCTCCGTCCTTGTCGAGGTGAACGCTGAGCTGGCCTGTGCCCGAGCCGTACATGTGGTAGTAGAAGCGCAGACACTGAGGCCCCCTGGAGCCCCTCAGAGGGCGGGACAGCAGCCGGATACTCTGACCGGGCAGCATAGGTGACGCCTCCATGTGCAGGTAGTAACCTGTCAATCAAAGTCAGTGGGTTTTGGTTACAGCCACGGTCACTCTGTCTCCACAACATCTAAACATCTAAACAACATTTAAATATTTATCCTGTTTTTGTATTCCTTTTTAACTTAAAGGAATAGTTCAACATTTTGGCAAATTGGCCCATTGTCATAGCAGTAGGTTCCTTACATTCCTTAATTGTCGGAGCAAGCTATTTTTAGAACGGCGGAGCAGAGCCGTGAGCTGCTCAGGGCCTGGCTTGGATTGTGTATTTGATGAGTTTGATGAGGGAAACCAAGAAATCCCATTAGCCTCGGTAGCGTAGCTCTGAGCAGCTTGCGGCTCTGCTCCGCCGTTCTAAAAACATCTTGCCCCGACAATTAAAGGTAACGAACCTACTTCTTAAACTATAGGGATTATGGCAATGGCCTATTAGCCAAAATGTTGAACTGCTGCTCTACTTGCCTCTAATTGCCCCTCGGGGACAAATAAAGTTGAATTGAGTTGAAAAACATGAGTTTGTGTAGTTAAAATAAAATAAAAATGAGGATATTAATGTATATTTCCTTTCATTCAGTAAGGGTAGAGTTGATGAGGAGGAGACTCTCACCGAGTCCTGTGGTGTGGTCCCCTCGGGGCCCCGTGTAGGAGGTCGGGGTGGGTCCTCTCCTCCACTCCCAGTCCCCAGCATCGGTCTGCTTGTCCTGAGTGTAACCACACAGGCCTGACTCAAAGTCGCAGTGTCCCGGCAGAGCTGAAGACAACAGACCTGCAACAGCAAATGAAAAGAGAGGATTTTATTGTTAATACACAACCATCATGTGAAGGCAGCCTGTAACCTGTATCTGAACTTATTTAATCCTTTTCCTCTGACTCCTTGCTTCTCTTTAATTTTCCTTTCCCTGGAACTCAGAATCCATACTGTATCCTTGGAAACCAGCAGGGGAGCAGTGGCATTGATCCAAGCTGATAACCGCCAGTCTGGGTTATTTTCTTATCAGTTTGTCTTCGCCTCCTTCACAGTTGAAGTGTTGCTCAAACCACAACATCTGGATGATCCATATTTGGCTGCAGGGTGCTGCGGCCATCAGGGTGTGTGGAGGAGGCAGAATCTGCTGAGGGCCAACAACAGGCTCAGACTGGCCCTTCATGTCTCTTCATTTTTTTTTTTGGAAGTGGGGCCCTTTACTTTAAGCCACCACTGACCCCTCCCCTTCTGACCCCGAGCACTGTGGCTGTTCTCTTCACAGCACAGTTATTGTTCCCAAACACATCACGGTACAAGACGTTTGTAGTTGATGATAAACTTTAGTTGTGCACATTCCGTAACTTTTGGCTTTTTTTAATCACTGTGTTTGTTTCTTATGGTACCTTATAATAATATGATATATAATAATAAATAATCATTTGTCCAGCCTGGATTCCCCAGCAAGATTGTGGTCTTCTCCAGAATGAATGGCTTTAAATAACTTGCCATCCGTACATAAACACAGAGCCTTTAAGAAAGCCCGGTCGATTCTGGATGACCCCAGTCACCCCCTGCACCCAGAATTCACACTGCTTCCATCTGGCCGGAGATTTGTATCCAAGAGAAGACCAACAGATACAAGAATTCCTTGTATCACGTGAGTCTTTTAACCAGCTCCTCTTTTTATCTTTATGCTGCTTTTTAATTTTATTCTATCATGTTTCTTATGCTGTATTTTATTCTTTGTATCATGCTCTCATGCTGTATTTATTATGTCCACTGTTTGGTGAGTTTTCATGTTGATTCTATGTACTGTACTATGTATGACATGGTTCTTCTTCTGTCTGCTGGCTGCACAACAAATTGCCCCATAGGGGGTAATAAAGACACCTTGAACCTTGAAGACCGTGGTCTTCTTCAGAATGAATGGCTGCCATCAGCTGATGTGCATGACACCAACCGCAGTGTGACATATTTGAAAAAAGACTCTGTTACCAAAATAGTAGTTTAGATTAATTTCATTCATGAAATGCCGCTAGTACCCACGCAGACAGAACTGTATTATTTACAGGTGAATGCAGCTATAAACAAGTACCACAGGAGTGATGCTCTATTCCAAAGCTCATATATCCATGACTATATGCCAATGTGGGAGTTAACCATGTTGTTACCTGCCGTCAGCTCACAGTCTCCCAGACTCACACTGATGTCATCCAGAGCCACGGAGCCACAGTCCCAAAAGCTCCTGCAGGTGCTGATGAAAACCAGCTGAGGAACAAAACAGAGGAGCAGAGGCGTCTTCATCAGTTCCAACGCAAACAGGAATACATCAGTTTTATGACCTTTAATGCTTCACAGACCAGCCTCACGCTGAACGAAAGCATCTGATACTTTGTTGTGGTTGTTTTCTCTCTGCTCTGATGTTTGTGTGAGGCTCTGTGGTCCCTCATGAGGAAGGAGAGAGGGCATCAATCAAATGCTGAGTCTTTGAGAGAAACTAATAATTGCAGGGAAAGGCTTTAACATAAATTCAATCATTGTCGTCATGCAGCACTCGACAGTGACACTGTGTCCCCTGACGAGCGGCTGCTTAGTGAGGAAAACAGGCTCGAACACACATCAGAGCAGACAGTGATGCTTTTAAATGAACGACCAGTTTATGTGTTTCCTGTCTAGACTCTTCTTTCTGTCTTTTCTTTAATCATTTTAGTTTTCTTTCCTCATCATATCATTGATCCATCGCTCTAACTTTTTATTAGCTTTTTTTATTCTTAAAGAAATAATCAATTTTCACATTTTCTTCTTTCATATTTGCCTTTATTGATTTAATTTTCCTCCTTCCTCTGTTTTTTATTTATTTATTCATTTGTTTCTTTATTTACTTGAGTTCCTCAATTAATTCCTCATGTCTCTCATTCCTGCATTTATTCTTTATTTCTTGTCATCTCTCCTTCTGTTTTTCAGTTTTTCCTTCATTCATCCAGTTTCTAAATCCTCCTTCATTCCTTTCCTTAATTCCCTCTCCCCCCACCTTCCATCCTTCTTCCTTTCTTCCCACTCTGTTTGTTTATCCCCTTGTTTATATTTTTCACACACCCACTGATGACCTTCCAGAGTTACACTTCCTGTCCTCTGACCTTGGCAGGCTGCGATGTTTGGAAGGTGATGTCGGTGCCGATCCAGATTCCTCTGGACCTCTCCCCCTGAGTCCAGATCTTCTCCTGGCTGCTGCTCTGCTGCAGATACACAGCCAGAGCCTGGTCCGTCTGGTTGAAACCTACAGATGCCAGAGTTATTTGTAGTCGGTGAGTCAGGAAAACAAATCACAGGGAAGAATTCACACCGATTCAAACACCACCACCACACGACAGAATATCCTTGAATGTGGAGGGGTGAGGGTGCTGCTCACCCCTCAGAGAGAAGTGAAATCTCAGGCAGTACTTCATGTTCCCGGGAAGAGTTGGACTGATGAGCCGACTCATGTATCCACTGCGCGGGCTCAGCCACGAGTGAGCCAACAGGAAAGACCCTGGAAGGAGAACACAGCTTATTTTCTTGAGAAACTCTCACTTCCTCGGAATCTGCTTCCCATGAATATTCCCTTCACCACTCACATCGGGCACCGATCTGAACTTTAACAGTTTTCAAATGTTTTCCAGCTCTGAGTCCCTGCTTCACTTAACCCCAATTTCATTCAAAATGTGCAAACAGTGAATTTTATTTTTGACACTTTCCAGTTTCCACCCGCCTACAAAGTTGACTTGGACGACATGTTAGCAGGACTTTGAGCTGTCCTTTGTCCTTTTTTTAAAGTGTCTAACTCCCAATAAAAAAGGTTCTGGGACAAACCTTTCACATTGTTTCTGGTTAAAGTTATAGCAAAACTATTTATCTTAGCTGTTTGAAGGAGCTGACACTAGTCGTATCTGCTACCAAATATTATTTCTTCTTGCAAGTGGGTGATGACGATTGTTGTTTGACAAAAGCTTTAGCAGTTAGTGTCTTTATAATACAACATGTGATAATACATCCTCTGCTACATCTTCAACAGAGTTGAGGCTGCAGTGAGTCGCTCTCTGAAAGTGATGGAGAGGAGTGAAGTCTGATGATGAACCTGCAACATTAAAACCTGTTAATGCTCACACTGCTATTTAGCAACTTTAATGTAGGTTTCAATGTTATAAAATTCATTTGCAGTGGTTGTATTCCCACCTGCCCCTGTGGTGTGGTCTCCATTCCTGAATATGTTTGGCTTCACAGACACTCTTCTCCATGACGACCCGATCACCGGGTCCTGGGTGTAGTAGCACAAACCGGACTCAAAATCACAATTGGCGATGGAGGGGTCGAAGGTCGGCTCTGTGGAGCAACATGTCTGGAATCAGTTTGTGGCTCCACGGTGATCGATCGATCGATCGATCGATCGATCTATCTATCTATCTATCTATCTATCTATCTATCTATCTATCTATCTATCTATCTATCTATCTATCTATCTATCTATCTATCTATCTATCTATCTATCTATCTATCTATCTATCTATCTATCTATCTATCTATCTATCTATCTATCTATCTATCTATCTATGATCAATCTTACCATTTATATTTATATTTAGTGACTCCTTGACTTCTCCTCCACCTGCTGCACTACTGTACCACACATAGGGAAGTTACTGTTAGGTGAACACTCATCTTTAGGGATGAAACGTTTTGTTTAACTGACTGCAGTCATGTGATGTGTCTGTCTGGACTGAAACTGCATTCTAACCTTCACTGTTTGATCTGGTAAAGATTTTTCAGCTGATCTGATCTTTCCTTTCATCTATTCATTTATTTGTTATTCTTTCATCTAGTTCTCCGCTCCTTCATCTCTGTCTGTCTTATTTATTCCTTTGCTCCCTTTACTCATCCCTTCATTTCCCCTTTTAGGTCTCTCACTAATTCCTTTGTTTGTTCCTTTCTCCCTTCCTTGTTCTTTCTTTTCTTCTTCACTCACTCAAGCAGCTCTGACTGGCATTTCTGTGCTCTCTATTAGTTCATTCCCTTCACTCTAAAATGATGATAATTAGAAGGCTTGATGTTTTAACCCAGAAAGCATCTTGTCATAAAATTGACAGTTTTAATGGCGGCATTGAGACGGTCCTGTTTAGAACTAACAGAGAGTGAGTGTGGCTGCAGCTCACCAGTGTCTGTGCTGCAAAACTCTGGAGAAAAGGAAATGTCATCAAGCGCAACTCTTCCGCCTCTTGGACTGTTAAATGCTACTTCAAAGACCACCTAGAGGGGCAGACGGACACATGGAGACAGGCGCTCATTAACAAAGCTGCATGCAAGCAAGTGCATGGCATGCAGATGCACACACACACACACACACACACACACACATGTAAATCTAAATTTGTCATTTTATGGTACTAACACTATTTATTTCATGTATTTTATTGAATCATGATGCGTAACTGGGTGGGAGAAAAAGTGTAAAAAATGAACCCAACAACATGTTTCTATAAGAAAGAAGTGAAACGGGAGCAAATTGAAGTTAGCATGACCTTAAAAAGACAACAACCACTGTGTGTTTGAAGCTTTGTCTTGTTACCACAACAACAGCAACAACCTACACAGAAGGTCAAAAGGTCATCTAATCAGGTCATGATCATTGGTGGGTTAGAACCACACAGCACTGCAGCAGATAACTTCCTCTGCAACAGGTTTATACCAGCACAACAGAGATCAGATTATCAAATATCTTCAGGTGACAGAAGTGGTTTGTGAAATCATTTGACTATAAAATACAACACTGGTAAATAAATCATGATTAGAGCAGGAATTCATTCACATAGTTCCATACTCATACTTGCTATTTTGAGTGTATAAGTGTGTTCACATTAAAGGGATAGTAGCATTTTTTTTAAAGTGGGGTTGTATGATCTACAAATAGCCCCTAAGTACTTTAATTGCAGTAGCAGACTCTCTGCACTCCTCCCGTTAACAACGCCAGCCCATAGCCCTCCCCAGAGATTTACAACATGCATTGTTGTGAATGGACCCAAAGAAACGGCCTATTTTCGTGGCCTAAAAGAGGTTTTACCTGAAAAAAAAAAAACACAGTTCCATTGTTCGCTATAATATAATTTTTTCCAGCCCCTCAAAGTGCAGGCCACGAAAACAGGCCATTTCTTTGGGTCCATTCACAACAATGTATGATGTAAATCTCTGGGCAGGGCTATGAGCTGGCGTTGCTAACGGGAGGAGTGCAGAGAGTCTTCTACTGCAATTAAAGTACTTAGGGGCTATTTGTACATCATACAACCCCACTTTAAAAAAAATGCTACTATCCCTTTAACAGGAATGGCAACATGTGGGGCACTATCAGTATCTAGATACTGCACATGAAGTGGTCAAAAGTGAGTGTAAAACCACAGACACTTCTTATTATTGATGGATACCATCTCACTATTAACTATACTGTTTATACAGTCTACTGCATGGAAGTGAGTGTGGCATTTGACAGATTTTTTGCCAAACAGCCAGCACTGTCCCCACAAGTGGAAATTACAGAGAACCGCCACACTGTGTTTTCCTACATGTCCCATAATTCTTGTGAGTCAGTCTTGAATTCTCCTCATTAGGTGAGTGGATTGAGCTTAATCATAGTCCAACAGCAGCATAGGTAGGGAAGAATCATTCAGACAGTGAAGTCTACTTAGTGTGAGTCTTTAATATTAGTTCTGTGCATCATTTTACTTTATAATATGTTTATGTTAAAATCATGATGTAGACCTTTAAAATGACTCATTCATGCTGACCTGTACAGAGTATGGTGCCTTCAGGTCCACCTGCACCGGTACCCACTCCCTGAGCGTCGTCCAGTCAGTCTGGTTTTCTGAGCCCGCCCTCCACAGCTCCTGGTACTGGCCCAGTCGGTCCCGGGTGAAAACAGAGAACAGGTTCCCTCTCTCCTCGCTTCTCTGGTACTGGAAATTCAGGCATCCGGACAGCGGCACCGTCGTCATAGGCGACACCAGTTTGGCCACTTCTTTGAAGGTCTTAGCATAGATGGAGTCCACGTACATGAAGTGGCCTGAGGAGAGATGAAATATGATCAGGATGTAGAAGTTATTCATTCATACTCAGTATATAAACTGAGGTCATGATTTTCAGGACAACAGCGTCTTAAAATCAATACTGGAGGTCTGGATTACATGTAACTGTTGTTTCAACAACATTAAAACAATATATTATCAATCTGAAGCAGGTCCTGGTTGCATGTTCAAACATAGTATCTTCTTTAATCTTGTTGGTGTGTTGTTGGTTTTGAACACAGGATATGATCTTATTCTTTAACATGGAGGTCTACCTTTGTAGGATTCTTATCCATAACGTTGTTTAATATTAATAATAATAATCGGAACTTGTCAGAGGCAAAAAAAGATGGACTTTTGGTGGATGTACACACACTGCATTGCAATGATGTACAATACCATTCATTTCCTTTCTGATCCGATACCAAGTAATAGGCAGACTGGTGTCATTGATATGAATACTACATCAATACTTTGCTCAAAAGCTTTATATGTTCAGAGAGGGAAATATAGGTGGGCTATCATCATTTGAAAAAATACATAAAATACAATGCAATTATGTTAAATTGGCTTTATATAGCTGTTTGGAACATTTATTTATTTCATTATTTACTCCATAACCATTCTGTGGTTTCAAGACTGAGAGGAAGCCCACAACACAAAGTGAAGCCTGCACAGACACGATTCACTTTCCCATGATCTTTGACAGTGATAAACATCGCCAATAGCTACACTCTCTCAGTCTGCACCTGGATGTAGCCTGACACTGCCAATATTGATTTGCACAGGCGCAAACCACTACTTTTTAGCAGTATTCAATTTTTACTAAAAAGTGAACTGATTACAAATATTGATCTTTGTCCCATCAACCATTTACAGCCAATAAGGTGGGAAAAAAATCTCATATTTGCCCTTTAAGTGAGGACAAATGAGGCTGCAGAGAGGGTTGAGTCAGAAAGCACTGAGACATAAACTAATGCACTGTTGGGATTTGCTGATGATACACTGTTTATATTTTTTAGATGGGGTATAAATGGTGGTAACTATAAAAAAGAGAGACAAAAGAAGAAATAAAGTCGCCTTGACCTCTCAGACTTCATCCAAAATAAAAACCTGCAAACACCTTTGTATGAATTTAATGTAACTGTCACTCACCTGTCCTGTTGTTGTACGTGTGGTCATTTGGCATGCTGTTGTGAATGAGTTGGACCCCACCGCCTCCCACATACCAGTTTACATTGGCGTTCCACTGGTTACTGTATCCACACAGATGGGACTCTTCAAAATCACAATCTGGACAGAGGAGAAAAAAAAAGTCAGTTGTTAAGGGTGTGGGGCTCTCATGCTTTATGATCAAATAGGTTCATGTGAGTCTGCGTGTGAGTTCAAGGAACAGGCACAGATGGTATCTATCTAGCCATACGTAACTGTACATGGATGTTTTTCTTTTTTTAAATTTAAGTTTAAATAACAATATGTGAATGATGTACAATGATTGGCCAAAACATTAATATCAGTGACTGGTTTCAATTTTCAGGCTGATCAGGGGATGTGTGATGTCACCGACCCAGGCAGAATCCAGGGCTGATGTGGATCTCAAAGATAGCCACGCTGCTCCCTTCGCTCCGGCCCGGTTTACCTTCAACGACAACCTAATGAGGAACACATGCTCAGTAACAACCTGAACCCACTGATTCAGAGTGACATCATAGACAGTTAGCTATGCTATGGAAGGTCGCAAAGAGTACATGTATGAAATGTAATGATGTGTAATTTACACTCAAAGCTCTTGTGAGCAGCAGGTTTTCTACAACGCGACTTACAAAAGAAGAAATGACACAGAGAGAAAACACACTTGTTATTTCACAGGGTCAGGGCTTGGACATGTGAGTGTGTGTGCGTGGGAGATCAGGTCCAATCTGTGATTTCATTTGCACTTATTTAGATAATAAATATATGTGTTTGAAATTAGACATTTTCTACAGCAAAAAATGTCAAAGTTACAAACAGTTACCTATTTCAAAATCAAGAAGATGCATTTATTAACTTCCTTTGAACTTTGAACTGAGAAAAGTATCTGTCTAATAGAGGTTCCACTTTCCTCCAATGTAACAATATTTGCTAAATGTTGAGTCAAGTATCTTAATTTAGTCAGTTATAATTTGGTTATTTGCACAATTATTACTAACTGGGTTAAGTATCAGAAAATTAAGGAACACTGACAATGATCTATCTAGTACATGTGTTATATGTTAAAGGCTAGCTCACAAGCTAAATCTAAAAAGGGCCAAAAGCTCCGTAGCACTAAGAGCTTGTCATATGTTATGTACAAAACCATCTATCAAGCAATGAGAGGAAGAGATGCTTTGTACACGGTTTAGCCGTGGCTAGTTTTCATTTCAATATTTAATACCCACACACATTCAGAAAATACACTTGTTTCTTACACTTTCTTCTTAAGACCTACAACAAGAGCAATCCTCTTGTTGTAGGTCTTAAGAAGAAAGTCACTCACAGTTAAAGGCTGAAAACAGGGAGAAAAGTTCACCTAGCGTCCCTGAATGCTGAACTATTCCTTTAAAGAGGAACTATGAAAGTCTGGTCGCTTTTCCGCTGTTTTGCTAACCCTCCTCCCGGCCATGTGCATTTGTTTACAACAAAGCCGGCCAGAAATCAATCCATGGAGCGGTGGATAACGTTATTTATACCATGGTCTGGGTGAATCCTCGATTCTGATTGGCTGCTGGGTGTCCATTAAAAAGTGATAATGGACACCTATAAAGATGTTCCGGTAAAATAGCCTGATTACGTTCTAAATATTACTGCGCTGGCTCAAACGCTTGTTGGTAACCACGGCAACGGACACTCGGACCAAAACAACTTTTTTTCAGCGCATCACGGCACTGGAGTCTGTAAACACACCAGCGGTAAGAAGTGCACTGGACCTCTGAAAAACTTTGTGTCACGTAACATTTAAGCCGTCACCTCACCTCCCTTCACTGATCAACTATCAGGCTGTAGCAGAGTCACTGGCTGTAACGTTACGCTGCGGTCACAGCGAGTCCCTCTTTTTTTCTCTTTTATCGCCGACGAGTTTATTAAATAGTCCGCTCGGCTCAGCCGCTTAAAGACGTATGATTTTAACGGTAAAAACAAAATTTTAACGGTAAAAACAACATTCAATTACAAGTAATTGATTTAATATGTATTTATCTCGTAAGTGACCATGGTATAAGCGGGATAATGCCCTTCGAGGTGTCCGATTATCAGAGATTAATGGACTTCGCGGAAGCAACCGTCCGACGCAAAGCGTCGGACGGTTCACGCCTCCGCGTCGTCCATTAATTTCTGATAATGGACACCTCGTCGGGCATTATCCCTTACATATATCATATACGATGTTATGGCTTACAGGGCACGTTTGTGTTGTGGTGCTGCAGCGACAAGAGCTGGACACCGGGGCGGCGGCCATGATCTTGCAAGGTTGATTTTCAACCAAGAGGCAATAAGTGACACAAAGGGGGAAGGCAGAAAGCCTCCATTCTCCCTTGTAACAAGTTAAGCCATTTATTAAATCATCAAAATTACTCCAAAGCTGTTGAATTAAAGGTCCCATATTATGCTGTTTTTCAACCATTTCACATAGGTCTAAGTGGTCCAACCACATTGTATTCGTAGCATATTGCCCCCAAATCAATCTGACCCACAAGATTTCCAAAAAAGTCAAGTAATCAATTTAGGGAGCGAACAGACTTTTTTTTTTTACCTCCAGGCGTCATAGAAAGGCCATGGGAACACAAACTGTATAACCGCAACAAAACCAGTATAAAGTGTATTTTGCATAATATGGGCCCTTTAAGGTAAAAATGTAGCATATTTAAGCTCCAAACTCTGCATAGTTTCTCTTTAAGTGCAGAGTCTAATCATGGACATTTCTGTGACAGTCATTTGAAATTTGAAAGGTAGAGCATTAACTAATGGTGGGTTTGTATCCAGTAAAAGTAAACATCAGAACATTTTCTCTCAGTCGGAGTGAAGTCTGAACTATTGATTTTTTTTCCACAGAGGTCTGGAGTGAAATATGTTTATGTGCTGAGGGGCCCTCACAGAGCAGAGACCTGGCTTACAATCATGTAGGCCATGACCCTGTCGGAGTCAGCTCTGCCGCTGCTTATAATATAAACATGTGCTGTACTGTTCCCACCCAGTGTTTAGATAATTTAGGTGTGTGTGTTACTCAACACACTTCATATTGGGCCTCAATGAGGGCCTGCATGTGTAACGTCAACCTATATCTGTCTTTCTTCTAACAACAGCATGAAATATTGCTTTTGCTTTTTTTCTCTCTACTAAGAGGGTTGGAAAGTTAACATCATATACATTGTTGTTACACAGTCCAGTTTAATGTTTGATTATATCCAATAAACCCTACATAAGTAGTAAATTACTGTGATGCCCATACAGTTTTCCTAGTTAACTACTTCTGTGAGAAAGTTATCTGAAAGAGAAATTGTGATTTATTTACTTTTTGTTGAAATATTACAAAAATTCTACAGATGCTATGACTGATAGATTTTTCTCTTGACATTATGGCCTGTTTCTCAAAATATTTCAACTTAACTCTCAGTTTTTGTTTTCTTACACTGACCCTTACACTACATGCACATCTGTCTGATTTCTTATCATTTTGGTTTTCATCTATTTTCCTCCATATCTCTAAAAGAGGCTGACTTACATCATACTGTTGCTATTTATTCAACGTCTCTGACATTCTCTGGCCATAAAGTCAAAACTTTCAATTGCAACACTTTCCATTTTAGAATGACCTTTTCTTTAATGCTATCATCAGCATAAACATGACATTTTTTAGTGCCACTGTTGAGGCTGTAGGAGCAGTTAAACTGTCAGAATGCCATTTGTTTCATCCAACATTTTTATATTGTGGAATAAATCTGACATAAAAAAACCCCTTCAGGGATCATCGCAGGAGCTTTAGACTTAAGCCTTGTTATCTTAACCTGGTCTCCTTCCTAAACAAGGATTGAACTCTTGAAAGTGTTTTACCCTGTAAGGCTCAGTGTTGTTCTGCAGGTCCATGCTTGAGATGACCCAGCTGTCAGATGGCTCCTGGCTGCTCCACAGTGGCCTGTCAAAGCTCCTTCCCTCCATGCGCTGCAGGACCTCCAGGCTTCCTGACCCTATGATCTGGTAGACCAGCCTGAGGCAGCTCCACTCGTCCTGGTCCAGGGCCGGACTCAGCAGGACTCCTGTGACCTCTCTCTGCGGCCTGTCGCCTGCACCTATGTCATCGGCCACGCCTCCGTCCACTGCAACGAAACGACCTGAAACAAAAAGGTGAGTAGGATGCTAGAAAAGTTAGTTTAACACAGACTTTATTTCCCATTTCCTATGAAAGACAAACACTGGTACATCAAAAGGATTCTGGATGCTGGAAAACATCTTTCTATCTTTTAGGTAGCCTTTAGTTTCCACTCACTTTGATATGTAGGGTTATAAAAATATTTGATAACATAAATGTTGTGCATCAAGAGACTTTTTTGTTTTGTTCTGATAATAATCCTGGTTTGTGTGAAACCTTTGAAACATTGTGTCTTCCTACCTGTAAACTAATGAGGCAGTAAAACTTTTTCATGCCCAAATATGGCCTTTTTCTACTACACTACTGTACATCGCCGCATCTATTTTAATCAGTTTCTGCATCCTAATACACAGGAGGATTTTCACATCATTGCTGAATACCAATTAGCAGCATTTTTCAGAGAGGTCGACCAGTCAGCATCTTAATTTAGTCAGTCATAATTTGCTTATTTGCACAATTATTACTAATGAGCAACTTACTTACATTGCCAACCAGTGCCTCTGCAGCCCTGCTAGCAGCTCTGTGAGGCTGCAGGCTCAGAGCTGCGTGGGGCTGAATCTTAACATGCTAGAAAATCACAACGTCTTCCAAATTAGGACCTTGTTTCTACTGGTAGATTTTTCTAAAACAATATATGAATGAAATTTGTTACACATTTTGACATAAGCAGACATTTAGCATCAGGATGTTTGTTTTTAGTCAAAATCCTCTCGGTGCAACATGAAATCCACCTCAGCTCTCACAATAACAGCAAATCTCAGTTTCTTTTCTGCTCCAGGGGGCTCTGAGCTCTCCTTACTGGTCTGTCATTTATTATTTGTCCCCGTGGAATGCCCCTTTGCCCCAAGGCTGCTATATCCTGACCAACACATGTGTATTCAAATACACTGACACACACACACACACACACACACACCACGGCCGAGCACATTTCACCTTACTTTCAAGATGTTTTTTTCTTCTTTGTCAGTAAACTACAATTGTTTGCAAATGTTTGTGCTCCAACACTGAATTGGAATTTACAGCTACAAAATTATAACGTTGACTCACACTCAGACTGATGAGCTTCCTTGGTTTAATTAGAGTGTGTATGTGTAGAAAATATATAAGACATGACTTCACTTCTGTCATAGTTTCAGCAGTGCAGCACTGGGCCCAGGGAAGGAAAAGAGGATTGAGAGATGAGAATAAATGAGCGCGAGCTGAGCACACCATTAACGCACCAACTACCCTGATCTTTTTAACAAGCTGGCGGCAACGGCAACAAGGATGGAAACAGGAAAAGAGAAAGTGGTTGACATTTCCCAGGGGAAAGACAGAAAGTGAGACAGGCTGCACCAGCAGAACAATTTTTAGACAAGTACGAGCAAGAAACTGTGGAAAAAAGAAAAAAGAAAAAAAATAAGTCTTATTAGGAAGTTTTTTCCAGTAGAGCCTGGCTGCAGACACTGTCGTTATTGGAGCAGCAGGACAGTGCCATGCTTGGAGGAAATCTGCACTAATCAAAAGGGTTTAGAGGACAGTTGGTTGGGCATACAGTATAAACCACAGTGCAGGGTATGTCCAAGTGAGCTGCGCACATCTGAGCTGAAAGTCAATCAAGTGATCCACACTCGTCCAATTCATTTAATGCAGGAATAAAACTATCAAACATTTGCCAGTTCAGTCTTCTCAAATTATCAAATTATTGTACATTTATAGTATGTCAGCTGTTCAAACTAAATAAACGGACTCTGTTAACTATTAAATACAATTTCAACCTAAGTGATGATTGATTTATCAGTAAATTGATCAACAAATTTACTGAATATGACTGTGGTTGTGTGGTTGCAGTTACTTTGCAGTGACTTGAATAAATCTGCTCCTGTGCCACTGGGTTAGATGCCTGTGGGTTATGTACACAGCTGGAGAATACTGTTGGCCTAACTTAGCATACAGACTGGAAGCGAGGACTCGCAGCTTGTTCACACAGACACCTCTAGAGTTGATATAAACACATTTTATCTTTCTTGTTTTAAGAAAAATATAAAAACTCTACTTGGTGTTTTTGAGTGCGGTTGGCTATATCCCACTGGCTTTCAGTCTTTGTGTTAAAGTCAATCACTTCCTGACTGCATCTCTACATTAAACACACAATAAACCACTAAACTGATGATGATTCTGGCTTCAGTTGAAACACATGGAAGTTTATCTTGGCTTGGCGCACCCAGATATGTTCTGGGATGAAATGTATTCTGGCTTTTGCCTGATTACAACTTGATTTAGCGGGCATATGGGTCTGGCACGAAAGCCCTTCCAAATTTAGAAATATCAGGTGAATGATGGTTAAATTTAGGGATAGGCTTTAAATGATTAAGACTGGGCTTAAGATCTGAGAATGTTCTGTAACATCAACAAAATCTCATTCTCCACCTCCTGAAAAACACCTGCAGTCAGACCGTTCCCTTCCTGCAAGGGCTTTGTTATCCAAAAACGATCTACATGCGTAATAAATATTAATTAGTAGAGAATAGATACAGCAAATAAGAGTCTTAAATACGTTATGTTGTCTATGTTGTCGACAGAGTCATGGCATTAATTAAATCATGTTTGAATGATCCGATCTACGGACATGTGTCGGCTTTGGTAACATCACATGAGTAGACCATGACATAACAAAGATGTGGGTGTGCTCCGTACACATCTGTATCAGCTGCTCCACCAAACCAAAGAGAAAGTCTGAATGTGTTATTTCACTGACTCCAGATGTTCACTGTGATGCTGGAATCAATGAAGACCAGATGGGTTTCTTTGCACCAGAGTGCAGTGGTACGGGCGCAGTCAGCACCAAAACAACTGCAACATCACAACGTAACGGCGACCAAAAAGAGTCAGGATACAGTCTAGACTCATCGCAAAAGGCCCTGAACTAGATGAGGTATGTGTGGCATCCATTAAAGTCTTCCAGTACCATCTTTGTGCAGGGTCCAGCTCGCAAAGTCTGCATCTGACGTGTATCCGCAGGTGTTGGATTCAAAGTTGCAGGAGCCTGGCAACAGCTGGATGTGGGCTTGGATGGTGGCTTTGAGCACAGAGAGAGAAGGAGAGAGGGAACGGTAACTATGAATCATACTGTACATAGCAACTGGCATTAACAGAAACATGCCCTCATACACCAGCACTGGCACAACCATTACTGTAATAAACCTACTCACCAGCAAAAGTCAAGAGGTAGAATGGAAGCATCGCAGCTTTCTGTGGAGAAAAATAAAACCTTCGCTCTCAGATGAAATAAGAAAAGCAAAAGTAGGTCTTCAATCCACAGTTTGGAAAAAGACAAGAAGTTGCGACCAAAGTTTGTTGCTGAAGACTTCTCTGGTGTGAGTGTCGCCTGAGTGTCTCTCCAGCTCACTGACTGGCAGCACACTGCAAGACTCTCCACTGGGAAGTGTGTGTCTGGATAGCAGAGAGGGGAGGAGGAGGAAGAGGAGGAATGGAGGTCTGGGACGGAGAGGGGGAGGAGGAAAAAGAAGGTGAGTGATGGGCTGGTGGGAGAGAAGGAGAGGAGGGATGGCTGATGAGAGGAAGAAGTGGGAGGTGTGAAGAGGAGAGACCAAAGTGAGTTGAAGAAGAAAAGTTAGAAAGGAGGAGAAGGAGGAAGCGTCCTTGAGAGAAAAAAAACAGTGTGATCATTTTGTCAAACACTTGAAGCAAATTATGTTTACATTTCTTGAGCACGGCCTCTTATGGCCGAGGCAGTAATTACTGAGAGGCAGCTGAGAACAAACACTACAACAGTAATGTATTAGGAGGAGGATGAGAGGGGAATGGGTGGGAACTGTGATGTTGGACACACTGCCAGTGCAAAATTTCAGGTTTTTGATTCATTTTAAAAGGTATAAAAAATACCTTTTTACATTATCTCAAGAGTTATCCTCAATTTTCAAGCCTATAGAAATCTGTAATTCTAATCAAAGTTATGTTTTGATGAAACAAACTTTTTTAAAATCCAGGTTTAAGACCCATTTTAAGATGCACTTTCAGATATATATTAAAAGGATAGTTCAACATTAGCGTAGCTCTGAGCAGCTTGCGGCTCTGCTCCGCCGTTCTAAAAATAGCTTGCACCGACAATTAAATGTAACAAACCTATTCCTAAAACTACAGGGATTATGGCAATGGGCCAATTTGCCAAAAATGTTGAACTATCCCTTTAGCCAGATGAAGGATTTTAGTCATCGGAATGTCTAGATCATAAGTCATCATATAAACAGGTTGAGCAAATACTAGTGGCAGCCTGGTTTCCATCCCCTCCTGTATGAGAAACAGTGATCTTCAACTCAACACTTTATTCAGTGTTTCTGCTCTAATCACTGGGTCTGTTTGTTTTGGAGACAGAGATCTCCACCGATAATTGAGCTTTGAGTAAAATCCTCCTGGAAGAGACTGACAATGACGGAGTCTCAACCAGGAGTAGATGACATGCAGTGGTAGAGAAGACGTTGCTTGGTGTTCATTAGAACGGACCCTAACACTCAGCACCCAAACTCGTTGATTGAGGGACTATACATGATAGTGTGCAGAGGTTCAGCCAGGAATCTTTTCCAGTGACAATCGGACCTGCAGGCGTTCTGCTGAGTTAGGATGTTAAGTGCCTTGCTAAAGGGTGCCAATAACAGAAAGTCAATGCCATTTACTCTGAGCCCACATTTACTAAATAACTCTCTCTATTGGGACCAGGCAACGGTTAACCACAAGAATATCAGTGCTCCCAAACACCAAGGCAGAGGCAGCAGGATGTTGTCCTATGGTCAGTAAACATCTCAGGGGAGAGCCCGGTGCTGGGGTAGGTCTGACTCTGACAACACACATCACTGTGTGCTCCCTGTTTCCTACCAGCATTTAACATCCGTTTCTTTAAATCAATGACATGTTCAACAACCACATATGTCTGACATATGCGGATACTTTTGAGATGAGTAGTGTACAATATATCATCGACTGTTGTGTGTACTGTATGCACAAAATCATGCGTGTCTAAGCGCTTCACTGATTACGGAGAGGCCTGAATACACAAATGATGTAAACTGCGACTGGCTTCGATAGATTGCATTTTCTGAATATGAACATCAGGCAGTTTACACCTACACAAGCACCTAACATACAGCTAACATCAGTTTTTACTTAAACAATGACCACACATGTTCATATGGGAATTTAAAAACCATCACAGCATAAGCACTGTGTCCTT
The DNA here is from genome assembly GCF_045865225.1 of Trachurus japonicus. NCBI lineage: Eukaryota > Metazoa > Chordata > Actinopteri > Carangiformes > Carangidae > Trachurus > Trachurus japonicus. The sequence goes on along the minus strand of NC_140918.1, from coordinate 25,756,341 downwards.
CCCAAATGCAAAAAAATAGAAAAGCTTTTGATTATTATTGGCAAAAAAAAAAATTGAATCTGAATTCTGGACGCCTTCGCTTTGTAGTGACAATGCAGAAGGGAATGACAATGAGAGGTAGAGAAGAAAAGAATGTACCATGTTGGATATGGAAGATTAGACTTTGCTGTAATTTTTTTCTCTCATCCACATTTGTGATCCATCTGTTCGACTTGCTGCCTCTCTCTTTCTCTCCCTTTCTGCAGTTGTCTTGCAGCGAACATGGCCGTTCCTCTACTTTCACTTCACTCAGTTGTCAGCATTTTAATGGGGAACTATGGACACCATAGGCGCTTTCAAACCGGATGAGTAAATGATCTTGTCCATATGGTCAGACTGCAGCCATCAGTGTAGCAAACAAGGATCTCAGTCAGTGAGAAGATGAGTGCAGTCTTACCTGTTTTTTCCTAGGGTTTAGTCTATGTCCAATGATTTCTGCATTCACTCAGTTCCAAAGACAAAGTTCAAATTTCTCACAAACCATCAGTCATCTGTCTAATTTCCTGGTTGCCTGTGTCTGTGTAAACAACAATATGAAGCTTCAATAAATAAGCGAAGGGCACCAGAATGTGTCATGTGCAGCGCATGCAGAGTATTGTTTTGACCATGACACAGTTATGACAGTACCTCCTCAGTATGTAACTTGCAGCAGCTCTGGTCTCCTCTGGCCCTCCACCCTTCCTCTGGGAACCCTGCAGACCACTGGCTCAGCCCAGAACTCTACAAGCATCCTAGAAAAAGCTTTTTTTTTTCTGACTGAGAATATCCAACTGCAGCATAAATCTATATTTCACACATCGAATACTGATGTACTCTTTTTTCAGAGATGAGAATGACCTTTAAACGATTTCATGAACACAAACCTGCCTCAGATATTATTGTTTTACTCTGGTAGCAGAAAGAGCCTATAGTACTGATATCTTACTGTCTTTTTCTATGGAAACCCTACTAGTTCCATGGTAAATAAAGATCTGTAATAACAATAAAATTGTAAAATAATCCGATGTATTTGTGCAACATTGTGCATCATTATTTCACCTTGCTTCTCTTGTCATTCGAGTCATTTCTCCTTTTTTTTCCTTAATTTTATTCTAGTCCATTTCACCAGATGTTTACTCAAGGATTCATCACTAATGTATTTATGGTTTATTAATAAAAAATATCTATTTGTAATTTTCTATATTACATAAAAGGGATCTAGATGTTTGGACTATACCCTTTTCTGTAAAGACAAGAAGAAAAACAACTGATACATACACTGTGACATGCATGTGCATAGTTGAAAATGCAGTATGTCAGAAATCATATACAAATTGTTGATGCAGCAAAAGTTTATAAATTATTGTTAGATTTTATAATTAGAATATACTTAAGTCCACACGCCCTCTAATGTTTTTTTAACCATGTTCAACATAGCTATGCTCGCAGCTCTACTGGCTGTATTTAGGCAACGTAGCTGAATGCTAATGTGAGAACACTAACAAGATCATAATTACAATCTCTAAATGTTGATCCTATGGGGCATTTGTGACAGTAATGTGTGGATGTGTGTCATGATGTGTCATACCTCCTCCAATCCTCCTGCTGCTGAGCGCCACCTGCAGACTGGCTGACATCACAGGTTGTGGGCAGGTGAACGTGGATCCTGACAGTCTCCTGAACATACTGGAGTCTGCAGTGTGCATTTAAATCGAGGCCACTGGTATTCCCTATCATAAGTCTGTGATGGGAAACGATGAAACATTAATGTGTTTTAATTCCAGTAATGGCTTCGGTCTGTGCTCGCTGTATGCCATACAACTGACAGAACATGTACAGTATACCTTCATCCATGCGGAGGGAGAGGGAGGGCCACAAATTATTGATGTCTTCTTCTCAGTAAATAGAGCAGCAGAGAACTGGACTGGCATGAAATATATGGTGACATGAGTTAACGCCAGCAGTGCAGTGATAACGCTACCTCAGATACTCTCTGATGACCTCATTCTGCACATTGCACTATATTTCGCAGGCGTTTGATTGGCCCGGGTCGTTAAAATGTGTCATACACGCCTCCACGTTCACAGCCTGTACTTCACAGAAGCATGCGTGCTGTTTGTGTGGGATAAGAGATGTGTGGTTGGCTGCAGAGAGGGCAATAACAGACTGGATGCCATGGTTACTACTCCGCAGCATCACCATCCTCCGTCACATATTGTTGTCACGGTAACGGCTGCTTCAGTGGATGGGTGCACGTGACTTAGTGCGACTACGTTACAGGGGCTAAAGATTGTGTAGATACACAGTGCTATTGATCTGTTCTTCCAGGGTTTGAGTGACACTAGATTATTATGCCAGGGAGCCTGGCTCACATGGGCCACCTTCACAGTTCACACCCTGACTGAATTTCATATCGACTATCAATGAAGACGTCTGGGATGAAAAGGTTACACACACAAAAAACAAAACAAAGCAGACAACAACAAAAAAGAGAAGCTTTCAGCATACATTTGTATTTGAATTTTGGGATATCTGATCTTATTGACAGTGCTCTCACCTGTCTGTCTTTTTAAAATGCCTTAAAACACAAATCAATGTTATATTACCTCTGTGTGAATGTGTTTATAGTCAGTAACCACTGTGTTACTGTAATGAGTATAGTTCATTACTTCAAAACATCCCTGGTGATTATGATGAAACATTACTGTAATAATAAGCACAGGAGTGCCTCGATAAAATTTACACAGAGTAGTAATAACCATCTGAGCATCAGCTGTGTGATGTTATTTACAGTTTTGTCAGAGCGTCATTTGTATAAAATATATAAATAATATGCCTATTTCAATTGTAATTTTTGTCTTAAAATGTTTAAGTGTCTGTCATAAAATATATCTAATTAGTGCCAGCTGAAGAGTGAATATCTGAATATTAATCGGAGGGTATTCCACCAAAAGCACAATATTATAGACTTATTGTTTCCCAATGTTTTCACTTTCGATGGAAGCCTGTGGTTGCTCCAAGCTCATATTGTAGATTGTCAAGTGCAATATTCATCAATTTTTTAATTATTTTGTTTTTCCCTGTGTGGTTAATCTTTTGCTCATAGGCTCCCAACATTATTGAACCATATCTGCCACATATAAAAACAAAAGAGATAGAACTAACACTTTCATAAATATATTTTCGGGTTCTATTTCATGTAAGGTGTTACTAAAAGTGTTATTAATTTCAACAATGGCTGTTGGGTTCAGGTGTTCCAGTAAGAAACAGCTCTGTAAAAAAAACAAAAAACACAAAAAACAACCTGTTTCATTACCAATAACTTAAGCAAACAGCACTTTAAACCTTCCCCCTTTTTTTCAATTTTAATTTATGATATTCAATGGTAGCCTATTTCTAATTCCTTGGCGATTGCTAATGGTCTGTTGTTGCTATGGAACCAAGAGCCGCCGTCTTTGATTAGCAGTGCTGCTACCGAGATGCTACCAGTCATGAATTTAATTCCAAAGCAGGAGGAATATTTGTTGTTTCAGCTGTAGAGACCACTGAGGCAACAGCGGCAGGTGCCATTAAACGACCTATGTTTATTTATTTTCTAAATTTTCATTCATTTTGTTGTGGCTTAAAATATTTTTGTGTAACAGTAGCTATCTTGTAACGGCTAATCGTTAGCTAACGTAGCTGTCAAAGTACAAGTAAGTTAGCTAACGTAATTTAATAGGTTAAACGTGAGCTAGTCAATATTGTTTAGATAGGCTAACATGTGGCTGGGGCGTGGGGACAGACCAACAGATACGTGGTTATACAGCACTTTGTTTTACCTGTCTGGCTCTTACAGGTGTTCCACTAGTCCGGGAGTATGTTGAACAGGCAGATAACAGCGACACCACCGGTGGAGTGGAGGAGGATGACAACTGACGGTGGTGCAGCGGGCTGGCAGTCAGAGCCATAGCAGCTCTTCGCAGGCTGCTGCTGCTGCTGCTGATGGAGGAGGAGGAGGAGGTGGGACCACGACGCTGAGCTACGAGCATCAGCAGTGTTTGTAAAGGCGCTTTGTGCATTGCTAATCCGCTCTGATGTCACGGTGCAGAAGGAGGGGCTGAGCTCTCCGCTTTAATCCGTGCAAGTTGTCTGGAGGGACAAGCGAGAGCCAAGCCGAGCCGAGCTGAGCTGAACCAGGCAAGTAGGCACGGGACAGGGGCGATGTGTACTGCAGCAGCCGGACCCGGGCCTCTCCGCCACTGACATGCAGGTAAATGAGTGAATGTCATGTCCGGCAGCCGGTGACCGGAGGCCGGGTTTAGTGCGGGGCAGGACGGACGGCGGACCGAGAATTTGTTCAGGTCGTTTTCCGCTGATGGCGGATCCGATACCTATAGAGATTTAATCTGGACTGTCAGGAGGGAACGGTGGGAGCATATAGACAGTTGACAGTTTACTGTACATTATTAACTATTTCCAGTTACATGTAAATAATTTTACACATTGATATACAATGAAATACAGTTTGTTATTTCTATCATAAATGCCCATCGTATCCAGAGTGACACTGTCATTTAAGAAGCTCCCGGGTTGTAAACGGGTTGTGTTCAAAGAGGCGATACAAGTGCGAGACTGATCACTAACTGATAGTGCCTTTTAACATAATATCATCGTTCAAGGCCATGGAAGGCGATTTGAGAAGTCAGTGGCCTTCAAAGTAAAAGCACTTGCCAGTTTGGCACATGTACATGGATTAATCGTCTCCCTCTGGAGCAATGGCGTAGTCAACATGTACACAATGTAAGCAATACGACTATTGATGCAGCCAAACGGGGACCTTATGCTTGCAGAGTGGAGTGAGTGGATCCGTCACTGTGGCGTGTGTGTGCGTGCGTGTGTGAGGGAGAGAGGGGGGGAGAGAGGGCGGGAGAGAATGAATTACGTGAATGATGAGGAGCATCTCCCAAAGTGAGGACAGTTTCATCAAACGATTACATTCATGATTGATTAATCTGTCAGATGTTTTCTTGATTAATTGTTTTGTCCATGACATCTCAGAAAATAGTGAATACTCCTTTTCTTAATTTCTCAGAGCCCAAGACGATTTCTCCAGATTATATTTGATCAACAACAACAACAACAAATCTGAGCAGTTCTCAGTTTACTCAAGTTCAGTGTTACATAATTCAATGGGAAGCAGAAATTCCTCACAGTTTAGAAGTTGGAGTGAGGTAATGTTTCACATTATTGCTTACCATACTCAATCTATTATCTAAATGTTCATTGTGTGATTTTATACTTGTTGATTAATCACTAATCAAGTAATCATTTTAAGGTTAGCGCAGTGGGTCTGGGTTTAAAGTGAAATTTGAACTCTGGATTGTCTCGATACCACCTGTGTAATGCATGTGGCTGTTCATGAAATGGATTTACTTCAAATCTTGCCTTTTCCACTGCAATACTGTCATCATCTTAAAGTATTTGCCTGAAGTTCTCACAATCATGTCCAGAATTATATTAAATATTTGCTCTCAAAATTACTTTTTAATCTGATTGGCTGGGAGGATTTTTAATTTTCATTGCGAATTGCCATTTTAGACACTGTGTATGAGTCACATTTATGGCGGCAAGTGTCCTGCCCAAAGAAGCTAACTCAGATCTGATTGTTCAATCAACAAGCTTAAAAAACTCGTTTGCTCTGACAATTTTCTGAGCTCACTTATTATTGAGTGGATGTGGATGGCTCTACGTGTCTGGTCATCATGTCTATTAATACCACTATTGATTATTTGCTTGTGTAAATACCTTCTAAAAGGACCATTCATCTAGTAAATATCATCCCATTATTGATATTGCCTTGAGCTCTGGGAAATTTTGAGGGTTATGTCTGTCGTTGATAAAATAACTGGTACGCCCATAATGAAAAATAAAAAGGGTAACATTAATTCAGTTATAAATGTTGTGCTAATTGCTTGTCACCATCATTAAACCCTAATTTTAGGCACGTAGTAGTTAATTGTCAGCGAGCAGAGATAAACCAGTGAAGGTCCATGTGTGTCCGTAGAACACACGTGTGTTGTTGTCACTGTTTGTTTGTCTGTCAGTATAAGATCAGCGAGTTAATGGGCTAGTAAATCCTCCACCCCGCAGCTTTCACTGCAGCCTGACAGATGGAGGCGCAGCGCTCACAGCTCTGCAGGCCTGCGGTCCGGCTCTCCGCCGTGGCTCCCGTGGCCATCTGTGACCTGGGCAACTCCTCCTACTCTGACTTCCCCCTCCGAGTCACCCGGCTGCTGCCACCCAGTCTTAAACTCTTGGCAGAGACAAGACATTAGCCACCCTGGGAGCCCGCCCTCACTCCTGCTGCGGCCCTTCGCGCTCACTCCCTGGCAGTTGTGGTTGTGCTCAGATTACAGGATCAGCATTAACCTTTGCCCTCTGTGTCTTCCCTCTGTCAACCATATTTGATTTCCCCGTCTAGAATTTATCTGTGTATGATGAAAAACACATTAGTAAACCTTCTGTTGTCTCTTAATCCAATATGAAATTTATTCATATTCATATTCATTTATTCAAGAGTTTACTCACGCTCACTCACACTGATGCAATGGATCGGATATTCACCATGAATTAACTTATAAAAAGGATTAGTGTATACTTATAAAGAACATGAATAATCTTTTCTCTTTTCTTTCTTTATATGCTCAGTTAAAGCATAAGGCGATAATTGGTATTAAAATGATATGATACAAAACTGTAGCAAGCGGCAGTGTCAAAAAATAGTTCCTACTAATGATGAATGTACGAGAATCTTCATCTGACTCCTCTCAGCTCTACAGAGCTTCAGTCTCAGCTCATTGTTTTGCTGCCCGACTCCCAACTTGACTGCTTTGGTGCGTTCTCACAGCGCAGTTTTTCTGCAGCAGTCAGATATTTTCAGAGAAAAAGCTCTGAGAACCCACTGAGCCATTACGTGCTCAGCAAGAAACAGCAGAGAGAGACAGTTAGAAACTAACTGGTGAGCGTATAGTGCACGATTTAGAGCCACACAAGATGGTAGGTGGCAGACCAAAAGCTGTTTTTCACTTGTTTTCGCTGCTTCCATGTAGCTGAAAAAAACAAACCAAACTAAACAGCTATTGCAGATTTAAATTAGTTATTTCAGTTTGCCATTTCTATACACCCCATGCTCTCATCTCACCCTCAACAGCTGGTTAGTGCAGGGAGTTGTTTGTTATCACTTCTTTTTTTTCTCATAAAGTTAGTCACACTGTAGCATCCAGACTGCCCTGGAGAAATCGAAGTATTATAACCTCTTCTCTTGTAGATTCAAAGATGACTGAAGCTCCTGGCAACCAACTATCACCACCACCCACTCCCAGCAGGATCAACATTCAGCAGCAGAGAAAACTTACATATCTCCTTTTAAAGACAATTCTCCATTGCACAACAACACATACTGCTGGAAAACATGTTAAAAGACAGGACTTTACCACTTTTTCTTTGATTATTAATAATTTGTTTACCAATTAGTTCAACTTAAATCTACTATGAATAAAATGTTTCTTGTTTTACTTACCATTAATGATGGCAGAAAAAATATTAATATAACAATAATTGTCTGGATGCCAACTGAGATTATTTCAGCGTAGTTTATAGATAGATGTGTTTAATCCTCTTTACATACAGAGCTGTGTTTGGGGGAGGTCCTCTCATGCATACATACAGACATTTATGGATTCCCCTGATCATTACTCTCAGATAAATAACTTGAAGTATACTGAGTATTAATACTGAAAAAGGCTTTTCAGTTTTCATATAGACCTTCCTAAACAAGATTTAGCCTCCTTTTTTCTTTTCCCTCCAGGCTCTACATTTTTCTCCATTTCTGACCTTTTCTGGAACCACTTAATTTATTCCTGAAATATCCAGTAGGGTTGTGTTCTGGTGTGGTTTCTCTGCTCGTTGACCTCAGGTACACCGAGGCCTGTGATAGGAGATGGCTGATGGATGCCCTGATAGCCTCGCCATATTAAATAAATATCAAAACTGGGCTTCTCACTCACAGAAGGCATTAATTATTTAGGTTGCTACCCTATCCATTCCTCTCAGTCAGGTCTTATCTGTTGCTGAAGAGATGTCCTTCTGCCCTTCCTCCTCCTCCTCCTCCTCCTTGTCCTTTTCTCTCCTGTCCTGTCCTGTGCTGTGCCATCTGCCAGCTGCTGGTGGATGGATGAATGTGGTGCAGATTAAAGTGCACTGCATACTCAGATGAATCCCAGAGGATTTAGGTTTTGGCTATTATCAGTATGGAGACAGGGACTCCCCGGCCTTTTACTCCACATGATAATGGAATATTTCCTTTTAGCATTATTCTGTGTGTAGAGATGTTGGGCGGGTAAGTGTCCGTATCCACTTACAGACAGAGGTACAAACAAGATATTGATGTCTGTTGTTTTCCAAGAATGAGCTAAAACTGTTCTGAATGGACACTGTCAGTTAGATCTTTGTCTTTTGTAGCTTTTTCCCCCCCAATTTAAATAGACAGGCGTACAATGGGGACACAGGGGAGGTAGCTGCATGAATAATGAATGAAGTGCATTTGAAGAGGAGTTCAACTCTGCTCACTTTCTCACCTCCACCAGCTGCTAGATAGGTGGACCCAGAGTTTTTTTCAGCACGCTCAGGCCTCAGGGTTGTGTTTCGTGAGGTGTAAGAAATTGGTGCAAAATGCCTGTCACAGTAATCACAACAAGTCAGACCACCAGGGGCATTTTTAGATTGCTTGTTTTGTGTGACCAACGATCCAAAACTCAAAAGATAACCAATTTACAGTGACTGAAATAATAACCAAGCAATTGGTTGAATCCTTAAAGGGACAGTTCAACATTTTGGCAAATTCGCCTATTGCCATAATCACTAGTCATAGGAGTAGGTTCATTACCATGTTTTGCAAGCTGCTCAGCGAAAACAATGGAGGTGAATGGTACAGGTCCCCTGTCCCTCATCAAACTCATGAAATACACAATCCAACAACTCCAAAACACTCTCGTGGAGAAGTTGTGATGTGCACATTCACCACGCTATGAAATAATCATGTATAATTCTGTAACATTATGACACATGAAGCAAATACTCGGAACTACTTGCGCTTTTGAAGTCACTCCGCCAAGCAGCCGTGTCTGAAATGTAGTTCCGGCTACATATTTGCCTCGAAAACAACTCTGTCGTGTAGTGGTACATTATTATTTCATAGCGTGGTGAATGTGCAGGTCACAGCTTCTCCACGGGGAGCATTTTGGAGTTGTTGGATTGTGTATTTGATGAGTTTAATGAGGGACAGGGGACCTGCACCATTCACCTCCATTGTGTTCGCTGAGCAGCTCACGTCTATAATGAACCTACTCCTATGACTATAGGGATTATGGCAATAGGCAAATTTGCCAAAATGTTGAACTATCCCTTTAATTGTATTAACACAAAGCAAATTTACATAAATGTTGCCCTTGTTCTATGGAAACATCTGAGTGTGTTTTTGATTATTGATGTTTGATATGCAGCTCAAGTAGCACTTCAGTTTTTCTCTCTTCATCTCCCTTTGGATCCACTGTTTCTGTGATTTGACTTTTGCCATTTCTATTCTGTCTCTCTCAGGCTGCGCTATGAGCTGGGTTTCCTTGGAGACGAGAGGCATGTTCTGAAAATCGGAAACAGATCACGCCCCCAGCGATGAGCCACAAGTATCAGGGAGAGGAGATGATGGGGGAGGCAGGTGAGGAGCACAAGGCGCCTCGGAGGAACAGGCAGCCCAACGGGACGGCGCGCGGCGAGCCTCCTGTCCGCCGGTCCTGGAGGCCGTGTCAGATGATGAACCAGGATGGGGAAGTGAATCCCCATCATCATCACCACCACCATCATCACCACCCTCCGCACCACCACCATCATGCGCCAGCAGGTCGTGGACCTCCTCGGCAACGCCGTCGCCCTCCGTCGGGGCAAGGTCAAGTCCAGGCTCAGAGTCCTGGTCCGGCGCCGGCTGCTTCTTCTTCTTCCACGCAGGACTGTGGGGAGAGCCGGGACATCGCCGAACATCATCCCGTCCAGCAGCCCCGTCCTGCTGTCGCTCGCTACCGTCGCCACGGTGACCCCAACCCCAGGCACAGAGGTCACAGACAGAGGCCACCGAGCAGAGAGGCGCAGGACGGCGTGGACGACAGAGAAGGTCCGGCAGAGGTGCAGGTGCAGCAGCGCTCAGCCGATGAGTCTGTAACAGAGCAGTCGCAGGACAGGGGGTCTCCTCATCACACTCCCGTTGCTGTTGTCACTCCCACCCACCTCTCACCCGGTCCCACAACCCATAATATCCAACCTCAGCTCCCGTACACTCCTCCGCCTGAGGAAGAAGAAGAAGAAGACCTCCAGGACCACAAAGCAGAGTGTGAGGAGGAACCGGAGGAAGTTAAGGAGAAGGATGAAGAACAAGAGCAGACGGAGGACGATTTAGACCGCCGCCCGCCCCCAGGTCACCCCGGCTGTAACCATAACGATATGCAGACAGTCGATGACGGAGCGGAGGAACGCGCGGAGATGGTGGAGGAGGATCAGGAGGAAGTTCTGGATGAGGTAGGGGAGGACATCGCCGCTCAGGGAAGTGAAATCACCGACCTCTGCTCCGACACGGAGAGCGCTGCTTCCCTCAGCATGGACGGGCCTCTCCACAGCCCGCCGCCGCTCCAGTCCCCGACCCCTCCTTCGTCCCCAGACGTCCCACCTTTCCCCCAGCTGGACCACTTCAGCGAGGACGCCAGCATGAGCCCCGTACCTGACAATGACCTACCTGAAGATGACGACGAGGATTACTCCGAGTCATGCTCCCTGTCCCACTCCACCTCCTGCTCTGAGTCTTATCCCAAAACCTATGCAGACTTTTATACAGAGTCCCACCAAAAGTCTTACCCAGATCCCGTCTACGAGACCTATTCAGAGTCTAAATCGCATCCCAGCTCTTTCCCCGAACCCCTGAAGACCTCCTACCCTGAGTTACATAGAGAACCATGCAGGCAGCCGAATCGGAGGACCGACACTAATGAGCAGGAGTACCGCCAAGAGCCCTTCACCAGCCACAGAGAGGTGAGTGCACAGAAAATGGCTCCAACCTCCCCCACCAAGGGCTCCTATCACGCACTGCCAAGGCAGATCAGAGATCGCGCTCCGCATCACTCCCCTCTGGACCGCTCCGTCGGCTGCCGGCTGCACCACTACGACGGACAGTCTGACGGCGAGGGGGACAGCGGCATCCAGAGCCCCGTCTCCAAAAGTCGTAGGCATGGAAACAGACACGGAGGAGACGCCCAGGACAAGAGCCCCTCATCCGGACGGAGCAGTTCAGGCGAGGCTCAGGAGGAGCGGAACGTGGCGGGCGTCCCGGGAGAGGACGGGCCGAGGGGCTCCGGCGACGCCATCAGCCTGGCGATCAAAGACATCAAGGAGGCGATCGAGGAGGTGAAGACAAAGACGGTACGCTCCCCCTACACACCCGACCATCCCGTAGAGCCGATATGGGTGATGAGGCAGGAGGTCAGCCCCACAGAGGAGGCATTCCCACTGCAGACTACAGCTGGCCATGTTAGTATGACTCTACTTATTATCAATTTGTATAATATTTTTTGCTGAAAATGTCTCCCAAAAGATTGACAATTCTACTTCTGTGAAAATGTCTCAAATTGGAAAATGTTTCAATTTTCCTCAGTGAGTAAAGAATAAGACATTTTTTGTAGCATTTTTGAACTCAGCACCTGAACGCATTCATGTGTTTTCATACTCAGATTATTAGAAAGATTAGATGATTTTTAACAGTTATTTTATGATACACAGTTTTACAGGCACAGATACTGAACTGAATAACAAAGAGAAAAGAGGAGAGCAGCAATGGGTACAGTGAGATATAGTGAAATTAAAATGTTGAAATGACAAAATATTTGTGCACCTATGGATTTTTTTTTTTTTAAACATTCACAATGCATCCCTGGATCGTCAGCTTTAAAAATAAGCAAACAAATAGCTGAGCTTTACTTCTTGTACTTTTCGACGACTCTGCTAAATATTGTTGTTGTTTAGCATCAGGCAAGAATTTGGGAAGAGTTCAGCGTTTGGGGAAATATGCTTATTCACTTCCCAGTATGGAGCTCGGGAGTCAGAACCAATTTACTGCAGCTTGGCATGAAGACTGGAGGCAGAGAGAGAGAAACAACTAAATGTGCTCTGTCCAAAGTGGAAAAAATGCATTGGGAACAAAAGCAGTTTCATTTTTTTGTATCTCATGTAACACACTTGAACAGAAAGGTAAAAGTGTCAGTTTTAGGATTACGTATCAGAGTTATTTCTAAATATTTATAGTGCTGTTTTCACCTCTTTCTCTAAATGCTGACCTGTTCCTATAGGGCTTGTGCTGATTGGTGACTCTGTCCAGGGTCTGCAGTGTTGCAATAATTAGATTTGACTTTATTGCTTCCAGGAAGTTTTACAGCAAGATTTACATCCTTGTCTTTCATTTCATTTTGAGTTACTTGGATTGGTGCCTAAATCCTGAATCATGTTTCTCTGGAGTAAGGTGTAAGCATCAGTTGCTGCATTGCAGTTTCAAATAGGTGATTTGAAAAAAAAATGCTCTCCTCTTTTTCTCTCTTCTCTCTGTTTCCCTCTCTCAGTCTTCTCCTCAGTCCCCCTCTCAGTCGGCACCCGAACCTCCGTCCTGCTACAACTCGGCTCCGCCTCGAGACCCGGTCAGTCCGCGGAGAGCCGAGTCATCCCGGGCGCTTCATCCCCAACATTACCACCAACCGCCGCCCCAACACAACCATCACCACCACCAACACCAACACCAACATCACCACCACCACCAAGCCCACCAGCCTCAGCAGAGGGAGAGCGCCAGGCCGCCACAGGGATACGCGCAGCCGCAGCCGTACGGGCACATGCCGCCTACTCAGCACCAACAGCGTCAACAACAGATTCAACATCAGCAACCGCCTCAGCCGCCGCTTCCACCTCAACAGCTGAGGCCACAGGTTCAGCCGCAGACGCCTCCACAGCAGCCCTCTGTCCAGGAGGTGAGATAACTCCTGCTTGGATTTCACAGAAGAAAAAAAAAAGTTCCTCCAGAACTCGCCCAGGAGACATCATGTTTTCAAAAGTTTTTATCAGTAGAAGAGAAATCCAGTGTTAGCTGTCTGTACATCCAGGGGCACATTTCAAACTGGAACCAACATTCACTAATGCAGCACACTTCTTACTCTCCCTCTCAAGTACAAACACTCTTCTGACCCTCGATTCCTGTGAAACCCTTCTGAAATCTATAGAATAAATCTTTCCTTAAACTATCTCTGCCTCGGGTTTCTCAGAATGACACTCACATACCCAGATAAATCCTGCAAAGGCAGGCATCTTTTTCCAAGGTGTTTATCTGCCAGCAGCCAAACGGCTGACAGCAGTAAAAGTCCTGCAGAATTTAGATGAGGTAGGAGAGACCTGGAGTATGTGAGTGGAAATAATAAGGATGCTGATGTAGTTTCTCTTTTTTTCTGCCTCCTCAGATTCGCAGATCTCTTCCCCCCTTTCCTACATTTGTGGATGGTGAGTGGACTCACATATGAAAGTCATATTTTTGCCCTCTGTTGTATTTATCTGTGGACAGGATATGTATAGTAATTTATCAATGTGTTTAGTTTAGTATTATACTGCATATGCTCAGCTCTGTGCTTATAGTTACAAAATGTACAGTGTCTTAAATGGTGGATGTAAGTTTGCATGATTATTTCTGTGTCTTCCCTTTTCTAATCTACAGTATATTATGTTTGTGGAAGCATGTGTGTACATGTGTCTAAAGAGTGCTTTTTGTTTCATGCAGTCCCAGGACCATGTGATCCCGAAGACCTGATTGACGGCATCATCTTTGCAGCGACCTACCTGGGCTGCACCCACCTGCTGTCAGAGAGGACGCCCACCAAGAGCGCCCGCATGCAGCAGGCACAGGAGGCCATGAACAGAGTCCGGGTGAGAACAAACTACGGCTTCTTTGATTTAGTGATGATGAAGAAGAGATTATATGTTAACACTCACCCAGTCTGACAGTGTAAATAAAAATGAATTTAAAGAGGAACTATGCAGGATTTTTTTTAAGCTTAACTATGCTACATTTTTACCTTAATTAAACAGCTTAGGAGTAATTGTGATGGTTTCATAAATGACATGTAACTTGTTATGAGGAACAATGGAGGCTCTCTGCCTTCCACTGGCTGAAAAACAACTTTGCAAGATCAGAGCCTCTGCTCCGGTGTTCCAGCTCTCGTCTCAGCGGCACTGTGACACAAACGTGCCCCGTAATCATAATCTCTTGTTTATGACAGATAAGACTACACAAATATACATATTGTAACATCATATATTATGATTACCATATTATTATTATTACGTTATCTACCGCTCTATTGGTTGATTTTTCGCAGGCGTCGTTGAAAACAAATGCACATGGCCAAGAAGAGGGTTAGCAACACAGCAGAAAAGCGACCAGACTTGCATAGTTCCCTTTTAAATTTTAAATGATGATACTGTATAGTAAACATGTGGATGTCCAACGTAGTCTCTGTTTGGACAGATGAAGATATGTTATATCAGTCTGTAATAACCCATTGTATCAGGTGGATTTTATGTCTGAAATGATGCATGAGACATCTAGAATATTTATACTAAAGGAAGAGTACAGACTGGAGTTGGGCTTTGAGCTGATGTGGAAGATGTACAGTGTGTGTTACTGCCAGACAGTGTGGAGTAAGATGGTTTTAACAGCCTGAAAGCTCAACTGTATGTTAAGAGTGCACTGTTTAGAATTAATAATGGTACTTACAACAGATAAGAAGGAGCTACTGTAAAAGATCAAAGCTGCAGCCTGGATTGGAGATACAGTTACATTTTTCTAACAGGCTCGGACACATCGTTAGTGATGTAACTGAGGTTCACTTCGTATTTGGGTCTCTTAAAGTCAGAAATCCTCAGCAGGCGACGCAGCCAGAGGGCAAAAAGTCCTTGCGTTTGTGCACAATGCATCATCCACAGATCACTGCCCCTGATCCAGTCATACAGGCTTCTTCTCCTCAGCTCCACTGGATGTTATATAAACTGCTGTTCAGGGCTGTGAGACCCTGGAGACCGCAGACCCCCACTTTGTGCTCCGATCACAGCGTCTGATGTCAAACATCGGTGGCACACAGGGAAGATACTTTTAACTTTGATCACAGCAATCAGAGAACAGCAGTACAAAGAAATCTGGCTTTTATTGTCTGCAGGTTTAGGGTGGGGGCTTTTATTCTGTTGACACGAGGAGAGAACTCCAGAGATGATACTGGTACACACACACACACACACACACACACACACACACAAAAATCTGTCGTATTTTGAGTGAGTCGAGGGCAGGTTGTGTCAGGGAGTTGGTGAGAAAGATGTCTTACAGCGACAGCGTGGCATTCCAATGTAGGACTGTGCGCGAGTGCGAGAGACGAGCAGTAAGATGTTGCCATTTAGAGGAGACGAGCGGAGGAAGTCAGAGGCAGGAAAAGGACAGGAGCCGAGGCGAACTCTGCTTTTTGGACGGTTGACTGACAGTTCCAGGACATCGCCTCCGTTAAGGTCTGAGAAACATACAGGGGAGGAGAAGGTTGGAGGCTGGATAATGATGAGGGGAATACTTCTTTTTTTTCTCAAAAATGGCAAAGAAAGAGGAGGCTCGCTGTCAAACAGGCTGGGGGAGCTGACATCTCACTTGTTGTTGGTATGCACTGATCCGACTCGGGGTTCTGGCTGATGCAGAGTCCTGATCTGACACCAGTGCTCTTTATCTTTGCTTAATGTGGAAATCTGTTAACCTCAGTGTGGAGCTGATTAAGACTCATCTTCTCTGGATGAATTCATGTCAGGCTGCATCTATCCACACATCATTCTTAACCAGTGCACCAACAATTTCTGCAAATGTTATTGCTACTAAAACTAGCAGTTGTTTAGAAGGTTTATGCATTTGTCTTGTGACAGTGCAGCAAACTCATATTGGCAGAACCACTGTCACATTCAGCTTGTCTAATGCACGGACACACAGCTCATGCTGCACTGTCAGTGATGCTGTGAGACAAACCTGACAAACAGCAATGCTACTGTGATTGACAGTGATCAGACACCAACTGCGCTACGATTTGGACACTTTAGTGAGGTCAAGGAAAGACGTAAGATCGACTTCACATTGAAATGTTGCTTTATTACGTGGAACATACAGGAGGTGTTGTTTTGGTGTCAGTGTGACGCAACATCCATTCAGTGGATTGGATTTATGAGCAGATTATGATGTTTTCATATATTTTTCATTATTTATTTACCTTCAATATTTGAAGTGCTCATAAAGAATCAGTTGTAGAATGTCTTTTACTTTGAAACTTGATGTAAATATATGAAGTGAATTTATAATAGGTCACATTAAAGGGACAACGAGGAGTTTCTATTCTGTTATAAAAAAGTCTCACGTTAATGTGGATGAATCTCCGCTACCCACACTTGTTAATGGGCCCATTTTCGATAAATATATCGTTCTGTCTCTATCGTTATTTTGTTATTATTAGTGGTGGCGGAAACGCTGGGCGAGCCGACCAGCGTTTCCTTCGTGGCGAGTCATGAGAATAACGCCGCCAAATTGCCGTTTATGGTGGGAACTACGAGGGTATGTGATCGTCTTCCAAACTTTAATTCTTGATGAAGGAAAACATGAGTCCGTCTTGCGCCGGTCAAAGAATTTTACGGTGCGTGCGGAGGCTCATAAATGTAGTGTGAAAACGCTTCGCTTTTCCAAAACTCCTCGTTGTCCCTTTAATATGCTAATGGTCTGTTTTTTTCAGTCATACCACATGCTAATAAAAAACAACACTGTGTAATGATAAAACATAAAAGTAATATGTTATAGTTTCAGAACTATTCGTCATATTCATGAGTTCAAAAGAGCACAGGCACATCAGAAATCATCCTTCATAGAAGAGTGAAGTTTAAAAAACAAAAAACAACCAAAACAAAAAAACTCACACAGTCGGGTCAGTCTGAAGCCACCTCCATGGGCTGTTTGAACAGTCCAGACAGATGCCGACGTTTTCTCATGACAAACACACAATAAGATAATGAGGAAAACTAAAGAAAAACAAGTTTTTCAGTGTATGTTCAGTGACCTCAGCACCCTAAAGTGCGAAGGCAGGCCTGTTTAGGAGGGCACAGCAAGATGGACACTGACTATTACAGGAGCTGTCTGCCCAGATCCAAAATAGCACAGTGGATGTGATTGCGGTTAACGGAACGACACACAGTGACGTTCAGCACAGGTCACACTCCAACTCACGATGATGTGATGCACAGCCACACGAGCCGCTGAGCATCATGGGTGAAACAAGGCAGAGCAGACGGACTGATGTGAGATCGCTCCAGGGTCTCTACAGCAACCCTGCCCCCACAGAGACAAACATGTTGTTAGAAGAGTAAATAAATACTAGTTAGTAGGAGGCTGCTACATCAGTCACAGAAATGTCACAAAGAAATGTTCAAGAAAAAGTCGTCATCACGGTCATTTGATTTCTGAACTTGAAACAAACAGTGATTCAACAGCACTAATTTATCTGCTTGAAGAATTACAGCTCAGTCAACCACGACCACGGTGTTTTGGCACAAAGCCGTAGTCGGGACTTTACTCTTAAAGGTCCAGTGTGTAATAATTGGCAAGGTGTATTGGCAAAATCTGAATATACTACCCATGAATATACATGTATTAGTACAAGTGTATAATCGATAAAAAATAAAATTTGTTTGGTTTTCGTAGCCTTATACAGTAATTATTATATATATATATACACATAGCAAGGGTTTTGCTTTAGAGAGTGTCGCCATCTTGCGCCGCCATGTTTGTACGGAAGCCCGGACGGAAAATCCAGCCAGCCAGAGAGCGTGTTTCGCGAGTTTCGAAGAAGAAGGCGAAAGGAAAGAATTGCTCCATGCTCTTGAAATACTCCCAGTCGTCCCAGTCGTGGTAAACATGTTTTTTTGTCCTCAGAGGCCACTGTCACTTTGCCGACGTCAGGGGTGAGTGTGAGTGAGTGAGCGCTGCAAACTAGAACTGAACGCTAGATATCACGGTTTTACCCCCATTTTACACACGGGACCTTTAATCACAATCAGATGAATTAATCACACATAGTTACACACAGTTAAACGTTTCATAACGTGCAGTTCATCAGTCTTTAGAGTTCAGTACAGTGCTGCTTCTAATCCTGAGAAGAAAACAGCTTGAATAAAATAAAGAAGAGGTTTGGATTACTTGATCGGAGCAACTTGTTTTTGGTTTGTGAGCCTAGTTTCCAAAAAGCTGCATATTCATTTGTCTATATATAGTCAGGGCTGAAGGATTTATGGAAAATACTGTGAGAACTGTGATTCTCATCTGTAACCTCCAGGCCTGTGTTTGTGCTACATAGAGTTAAAGAATGAAAATCATCTTATCACCTACTGTTCTCTAACACTGCTGTCCACAGTGAACACATGGCACCCTAACAGTCCAGCTGCTAACATATAGCTTGAGGGCAGTAACTAATGATTATTTTCAATATTGATTAATCTGCAGACTATTATCAAGTGTTAATCAATTAAAAAAAAAAAAAAAGGAAAGTCAGTAAAATGCTCCCAGACCTTTGAATTAAATACTCAACAGTGATTGGCTGTGTCTGAGTAAATCTGCAGGTCGTTATATCGAGCTGCTGGCAAGAACCTTTTGCACAGTTCAACTGTGTGCAGCTGTTGCAGTTTTAAAACTGCATCTTCCAACGTATGATTTTAATAGAACCAGTCTAAATATAGCTGTAAACAAAGTGTGCAACACATTAGTGCTGCTTCTGCCGAGATAAAATAAACTAGTTTGAATCCAGGTGGAAGTATGATCGTCTGTGCTTTAACAGATTTAATCCCTTTAACGCACAGATTTTAGAGAGGAAATGATGCCACACACCGACATCTGGCAACACAAACCCTGAGCCGTGACGACACGTCTTCCACAATCACGAGGTCGCCCGTCTGGCTTCAGGGTGGCCGGTGTCACATCGATGAAGACCAAACTTTTGATGACGTTTGCTGCAGAGGCCTCCAGCAGTCCGCTGTTGTCAGATGTGATAGACAATAACATCACTGTCCTCCCACACACACACACATTTACACACATACAAACAAAAACAAACACACGCACGCACGCCATACACCTTTGAGGTTCTCGTGTCCATTAATTTGGCATTTGGAATGGAGACAGTCAGCCGTGGAGATTGAGTTTTTGTCGACGCACCAGAAATGCTGTTTTCTTGCCTTGCCTCTGTGTGAGTGTGTGTTGTGCTCTCTGCTCTCTGCAGGCTGCTCAGAAGCAGGCGAAGAACAGGAAAAAGGTGAGTTCTCTTTGTTTGTTTTGCTCTCTGTAGATAAAGATAACTCCCACTGGTCTGCAGCGACACCTTTTTACATCTGTCTTTATATAAAAAGCTTTTTTTTTTTTTTTAAAGCAGAAGCCTTTGTTTGGCATTTAGCACCTTTTTATTGTGTTTGTTCATCCGCCACAGTGCACATGTTGTGTCTTTGTTTGAAATCCTCTGTTTGTTGCTGTTAGATCTGAAGCCTTCCCACAGCTGTGACACCTGCTGTGCTTTAACAAATCTGTCGCTTCCTCCGCTCACTTGTTCTCTCTGGTTGCTCCCCCGTGGCTGCGCAGAGCCCCGACGGCGAGGCTCCGTCCACCGCCGAGGTCGACCTGTTCATGTCCACACAGAGGATCAAAGTCCTCAATGCAGACACTCAGGTATAATAATAACATGTGTTCTCACCTTGTTAAAATGACTTTAAATTCTGCAGCGCCGTAGGGCAGTGTCATTATTCTAAGAGAGAAAATCCCAAAAAAAGAAAAAAATGACAAGTTCGATTTCCTCCCCCCCACCAGCTGCTCCTCCAAACCTCATTAACATCGTCTCTATTTAACACCACAGTGGAGAGTTATTACATGGGGAATCATAGCAAAACCAATTAAGTGAGCACCTCATGTCTTTTTTGTCCCCAGGAGTCGTTAATGGACCTGCCGCTGAGGACCATCTCCTACATCGCCGACATCGGGAACATGGTGGTGCTGATGGCCCGGGGGAAGATGGTCCGGTCCCGCAGCGCACAGGAGAACCTGGAGCACACAGCTGAGCAGACCACCATGACGCACGACGACAGACGGCTGTACAGGATGATCTGTCACGTCTTTGAGTCCGAGGATGTGAGTTCTCGATCCTCGCTGTTGGCATAAAATAGAACAGAATAGAAAATACGTTATTTTTCACCTTCCGCAGCCTCGAAAAACAAGTACACTAAAAACATAACATATCACATCCAACCAAATTCACATAAAAAAATATATTTACACAATTCATTATAATTACAGTCAATTCATCTCAAGTTTTTCCAATTTAAAAAACCATCAAATTGTTTTTCCCAAAGCCCTAGACTAGAGGATATTAAAAAGCCCTATATTTAGTTTAATTCTCAAATATTTCCTCTTGCCTGCTGCAGGCGCTGATGTTGGATGAGATGTATTTGTATCCAGTATCAGACTGTCAGAAGTCATTACACACCTATAAAGTGACAGAAGGATTCTTGTGATGGTGGATTGTGCGTAGGAGGCTCTGTAATCCTTTTTTTGTGAGTTTCAAGTCTGAATCATCAGTCCTGTAGCAAACACTGTCACTGCTGCTAACTGCAGCAGCTAGCAAGGTCACTGACTGTTGATTTGAGCAGAAACATATAGGAGAGTAAATAAAGAGATTCTTTTTAATCATCTGTTTTTTTGCTTGTTATCTGGACCCTGTTGTGTTAATTAAACAAATTTGATCATGAGGAATTGTTGTTTTATAAGAAATAATCAGGTCATCCTCTCTTGTTTTCCAACATACTTTAATACTGCTGCGGAGTGCTGTGCATGATAATCATGAAATGGATGATTTAAATTTTAGCTTGTGCAGGATGGAAACAATTTGAAGACATCTTGAACGTAACTTATTGAATCCTGCAGAAACCACGTATTACGGTAACCTATAAATAATACACTGTGTTTGGGTTCACTGTCTGCTGTTTTATTGGCCCTTAGTGAAACCAGAAATTCTACATGTGGGGAGTGAGGGAGCAAATAGAAACCACTGCAGTTCTCTGTGACCTGCCTCTGTCAGTGACATAACACTGTTTTGTTGTCTAGGATATATTAAAAGAAACACTGGAAATCCAACTGGTCCCGACTCCCCACTATGTCCAAGAATCAGCCAGATAAAGTGAAACGTTTGGGGAGAGTGAGACAGTGAACTTTACACTGAGGACAGAGCTGTTGATGCTACACACAGTCCCAGTAGTTGTTGGTCAGTGAACAGCAACAGAAAGTCACAGAGCCTCATTTCTGCTCTAAAAGGTCTCAAATAAAAAACATATTAATGTAGCTTTGAGGTTGTTAGAAGACACCTGTCCAGACACTAAGCTTTCTCTGTCTGCTTCCTATTTGTCTACATTGGCTGTTATACACAAACTACACAATTATTTTACATCATATTACTGTAATAAGAACTGCTGACATCCTGGATCATGGTGATGTTTCTACAAGAAATCTTAAAGGGATAGTTCAATATTTTGGCAAATTGGCCCATTGCCATAGTTTTAGGAGTAGGTTTGTTACCTTTAATTGTTGGTGCAAGCTATTTTTAGAATGGCGGAGGAGAGCCGCGAGCTGCTCAGAGCTACGCTACGGAGGCTAATGGAATTTCTTGGTTGTTTTAGAGGCAAATGCAAAGACTGCTTGCCGAAAAACTGCCCCGACGGGAACGCGCATCAGCGGTTTTGCATGAATTTACCTTGAAAACCACTCTGTCTGGTAACGTTCCGTTATTATCTCATAGTGTGGTGAATGTGCAGGTCACAACTTCCACGAAAGCGTTTTGGAGTTGTTGGATTGTGTATTTGATGAGTTTGATGAGGGAAACCAAGAAATCCCATTAGCCTCCGTAGTGTAGCTCTGAGCAGCTCTGCTCCACCGATCTAAAAATAGCTTGCACCGACAATTAAAGGTAACAAATCTACTCCTGAAAACTATAGGGATTATGGCAATGGGCCAATTTGCCAAAATGTTGAACTATCCCTTTAAGGGTCAAAAATATAAGCAACAATTAATTGTTTTATCAAACCATAATTATTGGGCTAATGTTACAGTTAATCATCATGTTGCACATCTCCACCCGTATGTGAGTGTGTGAGTCTGTTATAGGGATGTAAATATATATGTAAATGGGTCCTATTCCCACAGGAAATATAAAAGTTAGTGTCACTCACAAGCTCTAGTCCTGACCTCTTTCCCTCTCTCCCTACCTCCCTCCCTCTCTCTCTCTCCCTCTCAGGCTCAGCTGATAGCTCAGTCCATCGGTCAGTCTTTCAGCGTCGCCTACCAGGAGTTCCTCAGGGCCAACGGCATTGACCCCGAGGATCTGAGCCAGAGGGAGTACAGCGACCTGCTCAACACTCAGGACATGTACAACGACGACCTCATCCACTTCTCCAAGTCCGAGAACTGCAGAGACGTAAGTGTGTCAGCAGGGGGCAGCAGAGTCACAGCCGCTCCTCATTCACCGCCTTTACCGATGTTGACTTTAGTTTGTCATCGTCACTGGGACAGTTTTACCTCCAGAAATAAACTACTGATAGACTTTAAAAGAATATCACACTTTAGATATTGATAGACGTGGATGTGTCGTATGAACTGTTTGACTTCTGTCCATACACACCTGCAAACTGGTCACCTTTTGGCTACAGTCACCTTTTTTATGTCAACCAGGGTAGTAGAAGTGAATGACGAGGGTTTTAGTTTTATAACTTGTCACCTTTTTCACTACTCGAGTTTGTAGGTCTGATACAGAACCACAGCTCTCCTCCGATCAGGACAGTAATGTTAATATTTGATTGAGTGAATGAGCCAGTGCCATGATGTGTCAGCTCGGTCTGTTAGTTTTGCCTTCCAGTGGTTTCAAATGAGCATCTGGCCTTGGAGTAACAGCTGCGTGACAGTTGTCCTGAAAAAACGTCCCAAAAAACAAAACAAAAGTCCAGATCCTCAGCGTGAAGGTGAATTTGAGATGCTCAGCCTGGTCCGACCCCAGACCCCCCCCCTCTCTTCCTCTCGCTGCTGTGCTGAACGCCTCCTGTCGTCTCGCATCTTTCACAGCCGTGCAGTCGGGCTCATTGTTTGGACGAGTGTGTGTTGCTCCGCTGGCAGAGATCTCACCTGTGTGGACGGGAAATCCAGTTAATAAAGTTAACGAGGTGATAAAGCTCGACCGTGTCTCGCTGCAGGTTTACATCGAGAAGCAGAAAGGAGAGATCCTGGGGGTGGTGATAGTGGAGTCGGGCTGGGGGTCCATCCTCCCCACCGTCATCATCGCCAGCATGATGCATGCTGGTCCGGCAGAAAAGTCCGGGCGGCTCAACATTGGAGACCAGATCATGACCATCAACGGGACGAGTCTGGTGGGTTTACCACTCAGCACCTGCCAGAGCATCATCAAGGTATTTGAGTCTGGTTTACTGATTGTTTCATTATTCAGTTTTTGCTGTATTTTTTTCCTCATTTCAGTCAATAAGATGAAATATAGTCTGGTTGGACAAAAACATTCATTAAAGGAGACATATTATTCCCCTTTTCCACAAATTAAAATGGATCCCAGGTGTCTTAAAGACATGTCTGTGACAAGCTTTGGTCAAAATACCCCAAGGATCAAACATCACAGCTCTCTTTTCATCTGCTCAAAACAGCTGGTTTCAGTGCCTGTCCCTTTAAATGCAAATGGATTTCAACCTAGGGAGCCTGCAAATGACAGATTTTTTTGTCAATTCTTGCACTTTGGGGTCCGGAAGGCAAGACAAACACCCAAATATATGTTAAAGAACCTTCAGAAAATTGTATTTCCATAATATGTCCCCTTTATTAGTCTTGATCTAAATCAATCAATTTAAATACCAATAAGTGTTGAAAAATACAAAATTTTACTTAAATAATATCCTTTGAATCAAAGTTGAACTGTAGCAGATAAAATACAAATTATTTTAAACTTTCAGGTTTCCACTCTCTGTATTCTGTCATAACAAACCTGACTTTCTTCTTTCAGGGTCTGAAGTCTCAGTCCAGGATCAAGATGAACATCGTCCGGTGTCCTCCCGTCACCATGGTGCTCATTCGCAGGCCGGACCTCAGATACCAACTGGGCTTCAGTGTCCAGAACGGCATTGTGAGTATTAGGACGGATGAGAACCATGAATCGGTGATCTTCCCAGATAACATACAGACCAGGGGCTTTTATTTTGTTATCAGTTCTCCAGCGTCAGTATCAATTCCTTAGCAACAGATTACTGTGGTCGTTTAGATGACGCTCAAGTTCCGTCACTTCCTGTTTGTGTGCAGATCTGCAGCCTGATGAGGGGGGGCATCGCAGAGAGAGGGGGTGTCCGCGTCGGTCACCGCATCATCGAGATCAACGGTCAGAGCGTTGTGGCAACGCCTCACGAGAAGATCGTCCAGATCCTGTCCAACGCCATGGGAGAGGTCAGGCTCTCAGTGACATGTTGAGATGCAGCAATCGGACACAAATAAATTAAATACTCACAGTTTTGTTTCTCTCTGCTCCAGATCCACATGAAGACGATGCCTGCTGCCATGTACCGTCTGCTGACTGCACAGGAACAACCCGTCTACATCTGAACACACACCTCTCACCCCCCACCACCAACTCACTCAGTCTACCTTTACTACTGATAGTCCACCACCTTTGATTTGTTTAATACCTTTCTCCTCTCTGTATCCTGTTTGATATCACTTGACTTGCCTTAATCTGTACAGTGCACTGTCATGTCAACATGTACATCTACAGTATGACAGCAGAAAGCAGATTATCTCACTAGGCCGAGTGTTAATGTGACGTGTTATGTTTGACCAAAGAGAAAAATTGTGGATTTTATTGTGCATATTTAGGTGGCAAAATATAGAGTAAATATTACCTTTGGTTAAATAGCTGTAATATCTGAATGTACTCTAATCATGTTGGACCTATACGTTGTCAGGGCGACCCAAGTGATAAACAACTTCTACACTGAAGCAATGGAGGAATGCATGTACAGTTCTGCTGAATAAACTCTTAACTAAAAGGCTGGAACATTGTGTTTGGTTTGATTCAAGAGGATTTAGGACAAGAAAACACTGAGCATGGAGCTTCACAAAGAACACGTCTGTATAAAACATTTTCATTGATTTTTAAAAAAACAACTCATAGTAAAAGGATTTCTTTTTCGTTGGGATTAGTTGTTTTTTTTCATCTGGGTAAACAACCCCCAAGAGGATGGTGAAAAAATCATTTCATGCTTAAAAAATAGACAAAAATAAAACTTGGGGAAAAAAATCGCTGTCACTAGTGTGTACAGATTACTGACCTGACCTACAGTAAAGCCTCAGAAAATGTCTTTGTGCTAAAAACATCAAACACACGCCGGCTACATCAGAAATCTGACGGTCAAAAATAGTTAAAGTGCACAGGAAGAAAACAGCTTTGTTTTAAATAATTCATTGATCACAGCTGCAGCTCTGTCACTCAGTCTCTAACTAGTGTAAAGGCCTTGATCGATACAGAGGTAATGAGTTCACACAGACGGGATGAGTGAAAAAACATGCTGCTCTGTATATGAAAGGTGATTTTCGAGTGATGCCCACGATTTTACCCGTTTGTGTGCTCAGTTAGAAACAGTACTGATACTCAGTGGGTAAAAAAAAAGGAACCTGAGATTTATAAAAAAAACAAACCATGATGTAAAAAAAGAGATTTATTTATTGTTTTTTAAGAATCCTGTAACACTCAGGAGACAAATTGAAAAAGAAAATCACAAACTAACAGACATTTCAAAGAAACTGATCAACCAACATGATTGTCGTCACCACTTTTCCAACGCTCCTGTGTACAAAGACTTTTTATATTCAATATAAAAACATTACGCGCATTAAAAATGTGATTGTCTCTGTGTTGAGAGCAGCTGAAGACAAACACACACACAGCTGTGAGGAGGCTCTGCTCCTTCTGACGCCTGCAAACCTCTCAGTGCTGTTGTGGACGTTTTCAACTGTGAAATCTATGACATCATTTACCTGTTGTGTGTCTTCCTGCTGATGTAAACACTGATGTTTTCCAGCCACCAGCACAACCTCCTTAAAACGCAGTGAAGTGAACCGCTTTCGACAAAAAACACAAGGACAAGTTTTCCCTCCACAGCTTGTCTCCTGAACCAGTGGGAAAATAAAAACAGAGTAGGAAGGAAATGTTCAGGTGTGTAAATCTAAAAACTTGTTTCTATTTCTGATTTGATCACCGTGCGCCGTTGTCGGTTGGAGCACCAGGCTGTTTTTTTGTTACTTTAAGAAGCTTGTGTTGTGTTGTGTGTCAGGAGCTTTCTTTGTTCCGTCTGAAATGAATCCAGAGCTGCAAGGCACTTAAGAAGACGCTGCATGCAGCACCACGCACACAAAAACACAGCGCAGTGCTCAGACAGGAGGAATGTAGAAGCGTGAATCAGCGAATCTGGCAGGAGAGTGACGAGAAGAGGACGAGCAAACACCTACACCTCAGTGTCTGAATCACACTGGTTATGAGAGTGTGGGCTGGGGGTTGATGTAACATTAGTGGTGCACACACACAACCACTCACTAATAGGATGTAAAAAAAAAAAAAAAAGGCTACAGAAACATACCCACGGTCTGGGTGCACCATGTTCATGAGCTCCAGGTTCTGTCTCTCATGTGTCACCGTCACATCCACCACAACAAAGATAAATGTGGCTTGTCCTCTCTCGATCTGTCAGTCATGTTTGTTTTTATTATTTCTACACAACAGAGAATTAAAAATGGTATCTCCAGCTTAACACTCAATTATCTATTCATCTCATTTCTATTTATTTATTGTGCTGTGGACGACATATATGTATGTATAAATATTTTCCCACCTGAACGGTCATGGGTGTCTTGAATGTAACAGCAGCACATGAGAGACACAAACTGAGGCTGTGTCGGTGTGATGGACTCAAATAAAGACTGGTTTGTAACAAAAACATTCTCAGACACATAAAAACAATATGTATATATATATGTATGTATATACACAGACACTGAAGCATCGCGTGTGAGAGTCCAGGACGGGTGTGAAAGTCCCTTCTGTACAGACGTGTAGTGAGACCACAGTGTTGAGAAGTGTCTCTAATAAGTCTAATAAGTCTAATAAGTGTTTACATCCAGGTAACGCGGTGTGAGCTCTGACTGCTTGATGATGATGATGTCAGGTCCTGGTCTTGCGGCCTACAGCTCCGTGTCCTTGTACTTCTGGGGGTTGTAGTACGCCTTCTTGGTCTGGTCGGCCAGCTGCCGGCGGTAGTCGGCCTCCTCGCTGTCGTGTCCTCTGGTCTCCGAGTACGGTGGCCTGGAGGGGGTCTGGGCCTCGGGGTTGGAGCTGGATCTGATCACACACACACAAACAGAGCAGTTCAGCTTTTGCCTTCATGAGACTAATCCTTTTCAAATTGTTGCATCGTGTTAGAGAGAGGAGCGATGCTCTCACCCGATTGGCTGAGGACGGTTGAGGTTGGGTTTTGGCAGCTTCACTGGGATGGCGTAGATGTCCGGGTGCTTCTGGGCAATTTCCAGCTGTGAGAGTAGAGAACATATTGCAAGAGATCAAGAGCCAGATATGTAAACTAAATAACAACAACAAACAAACCCTCCACCAGATTCTCCTGAAGTCCACTTCCTCTGTCAAAGAGAGGACGTTTCATATTTAGATATGATACTGTATGTGTCTGTAAATAACCACAGGACCACGGGGAGTCAGGTGGTCTGAGAGTTTTGTTTCAGCGGTCACGTCCTTGGTCTGAGAATATTTGAGAATGGCTGATCGACACAAACCAAAAGAGGCTGCGAGTGTTTCTCAAGCAGCTGAACTGAGGTCAGTTCTGGCTGTGTACTGCTCCTGAACTCACCTCTCTCTAATGGACGACCAAATCTGGAGCTCATTCAGCTCGGCTGACTGAGGTGATAATGTGTTTTTATACATTGTGCATGTATGAACTAGACACATGTGCATGTCAGCGTGGGTTTAACATTCTTAAAGGACACGGCTTAAAAGATTATTTGTGAGTGCTGCTTGGTGAACAAAACTAATGTGGCGTTTGTTGTGAGTCCACAAGAGGGACGAGGGCGGAGCCAGCAGTCAGTCTGCTGCTGCAGAAACACTCCCAAACATTTAGCTGTGAAAGAAGCTTCAGTTTCATCTGTCAGCATCTACTGAAATAAAACCAAGATGAAATCATGGCAGAAATCAACCTATTAATCGTACATTCAAACACTGGACATTGACTGTAGTGTAATCTTGTTGTTATTGTTGTCATCATTGTGATTGTTGTCACCGTTATCTTTAATCATGTCAAACTGCATTGCTGTAGTTGCAATGTTTTTCAATGTTGTCAAATCTTGTTGTTGTCATTGAAGATGCTGTTTTGTGTTTGTCTTAGCAGATATGTTTTCTGTTTCCTGCCCAGGGACCTCAGATGAAATTTATCTGGAGCTAATTCTGGAACGGCTGAGAGGCGTGCACTGTCCCTTTTACAACAAACAAATAACTAATAAGAGCATCAGCACTGACCCGAGCGTTCTCCGCCTCCTGCAGCTCCAGCATCCTCTGGGCCCGGGCCAGGTGGTCCATCTTCTCAAATGCTTTAATCTGGGAGGAAACAGAACTGGTGTTAACTTCCGGTCTGATTTACTCCATGGTAACAGTTGTCATACGTCCACACGGCACCATGCATCAGGAAGTGACTGTTAAAGGAAGTGTGATGAGGTGAAGATCACAGGACAGTGTCACCATGGACGCTGAGTGATGATGCGTTCAAAACTTCAAAATTAAGTATTAAAAAAAAACAACATATACATACAGTAAGCACAGACCAACTTCCACCACAACATCAAACATGTACAGCACTGTTTGCACTTTGTCTTTGTATATTTGTCTTGAACAGGTTGTTTTTTGTCTTCGTATGTTCCTTAGACAATTATTTTTCT
Source organism: Trachurus japonicus (assembly GCF_045865225.1). Classification (NCBI taxonomy): domain Eukaryota; kingdom Metazoa; phylum Chordata; class Actinopteri; order Carangiformes; family Carangidae; genus Trachurus; species Trachurus japonicus. The sequence continues at coordinate 25,727,087 of NC_140918.1, read as the reverse complement.
TTTAAATGACTGTGTTCCGCCTCTCCTTTTTTAACTGTTGCTGTTCCAGACACCTGAATCTCCCTATGGGGATACATAAAGGTTGCAATCAATCAGTCAATGAAGTGTGATGACATGAAGATCACAGGACAGTGTCACCATGGATGCAGAGTGATGATGGGTTTGAAGAACATTGAAGATGACACGTTCAGTTACCTGGTCACCCATTTTCTATTTCATATTAGAAGCAATGAAAGTCAGAGAAGAAGAAAATGAAATAAAAATGAATTAATAACTGAGTCATAGATTCTAAATGATGCAAGAGCCAGAAATATGTCAAAAACTGAAGAGATTTTGTCAGTTATGGAAAAGCAAAGAGAGAGAGAGAGAGAAAAAGAGTGGTTCTAACTTTTCCCAGGAAGGATTTGCTGGCCGGGTCCTCCCCCTCCCTCTCTGGGCTCTGCTCCTCTGGAGGATGGCTCAGGCGGGGGATGGTGGGCTTCATGGCCACGGGAGGAGGCAGCGGCTTGTTTCCACCTGCTGCGTCGCTGCTGATGGTGCTGCTGGAGTGGGAGTCGTAGCTGCGCGACGAGTCGGTCCGAGTCTGAGTCCGCACCTGTCGGAGGATATTATCGATGGACATTATGGATGAGGTGAAACCTTGGCTTTTTTATAAGGAGGATCTGCTCCTGCATCCGACTCCTTCAAGTTAAAACACGTCCTCACACCAGCGAGCTGCAGCCTCAGCACAGTCCAGACATCCAGCCACGTCCACCACAGAGAGAAACAGTCAAGTGTAACAAAAATATCAAAAGTATCCTCACTAATTCACAGCTTCGGATTTTCAGACTGTGTCATCTGTGACTGCATCTCTCACTTTTTGAAAAGTGCTACAGACAAAGTACAAACTTAGTACAAAGTACAAACTTTGTCTGTTGTGCTACAGACAAAGTACAAACTTTGTCTGTAGCACAGCTCAAACTGTTGAGTCCAGTGAATCAGTATGAAAGGCCTGCTCAGAAGTAAACATTCAAATCCAAAGCGCACAAACTTCAGACAATTTCTTATTTAAAGTATATTTTGGGGCTTTTAGGCCTTTAATTATTAGACCAGCTGTAGAGAGACAGGAAATAGGGAATGACATGCAGCAAATGGCCACCAATGGAGTTGCAGGGTTCCCGCTCTTTTCTTGAAATCATTTTCCAGGACTTTTTCAGCTGCTACAGTCTGACAGATGTGTTATTACGCCATACAGTAATAAATCCCCTGTCCCGTTGGAGAAGTGTTCTTTTTCCATCGATGTCCATTATTTTGTGCTTAGAAATTATGACAAATGTATCATAGAACAACACAAACATGTTGTTTTTGTTTTTAAACCACACCCACTACAGCTCTGTGCTGCTCCTCTATCTGTCACTGAGCAATAGGTCCAACACTGGACACACTCATCAAGTCAAAGTCTCTAGTTTTCTGGCTATAGGCACTTCTTTGGAAAAGAAATCCTTGGTGGGGTCTGAAAAAGTCAAACAAGGCTCTGGTTGCTGATGTCATGATGTGATAAATCATTTTCCAGGACAACTCAAGCTTTTCCAGGACATTTTACTTTTTCCATGTGTTTTCCATGACTGGTAAACTGGTCAACCATTTCTCAGGTTTTCCAGGACGCGTTGGAACCCTGAATTAAACTGCCTCTGCAGACGGGGCGCCTGCTCTACCCACTGAGCTAATCCACGTCCCAAACTTCAGACGACTTCAACACATTTGAGAAGTCTGACTAGTTTTTGTTGATGACAAGTTGTGTTTTTCTGTGAGTTCAGAACTGAAAAGAATAATTCAGACACCAGAACTCTAACATATCACCAATAATAACTCTGCAACAGAAGCAACACTTTCAAAAGTACAAGTTTTTGTTTTTTACATTTCAAATCAATACTTCTTCAAGTTCCCTTTCTCACGTTGACACATTGTGGTTTAATTCATCTCAGGAGTATTTCAGAAGATGAAGGAGGAGCTGAACAAGGTGGTACACACTACATCTAGAATCACTGGATGTGAGGTTTCATCCACATCTGAGATCTACAAGGCCAGACTGCAGAAGAAAGGCGATTTTAAAAGACCCCTCCCACCCAGCCAACTGCCTTTTTAACTTCCTGCTCTCACAAAAAAGACTGAGGAGCATAAAATCCAGAACAACCCGACTCCAGAACAGTACAGTACATACCCACAAGCTGTCAGACTCCTCAACACCTTAGAAATATTATTTTAAATACCGGTACCATGGTTCATTTGGGGGGCAGGGTATTGTTATCTATTTATTACTACCGTTATTGTGCACTTTACTCTGATTTTATGTATTGTATTGGGTGTATGTTTGTGTTTTTATGTCAGTGTGGGAAGCCCACTGAAACAAATCCCAATCAACAATGTTGTTGACATGGCAATAAAGTATTGAAACTTGAAACTTGAAACTTGAGCTGCTCTCACCTTCGGGGGCTCAGGAACGAATGAAGGTGGAGGGCTGGGCTCCCTGTTCAGTACCTCTCTGCTCCCTGTCCTCCTCATACGAGCACGCGGTTCAGGGTGAAGCTTCTACACACACACAGAGTCAGAGTCAGATTGCACACACACATACATATAATGTATAACATTGTATTGCATGTCATTGTATGACATGAATGTGAACGTGGTGCTGTGGACGCTCCCACCTCCTCCGGCAGCACGGGCTCTGATGACCGGCTGATGGCCGACACTGGGTGATGCTCGTCCATCGGCTCGTCCAGCTCGTTGTCCGTGTAGGCTCCGCCCTCGTCGGCCGTGTCGTCATAGTCGCTGGTCAGACGGCTGTCCATGCTCAGGTAGTCGGCGCTCATCGCTGACAGATAGGACATGCGGTCGTCGTGGAGATCCAGGTCCTCCTCTGAGCCATCGAGCTGAGGGGAGGAAGGGGACAGAGAGGGAGAAAAGATCTGTAGCAACCGCATCCTAGCAACACTGTGTCTGATAAACTGACTGGAGAAGCTGCCTGTAAATACACGATCTGTGACAGTAAAGATGATAATATGTCGCACAGATAATGAGACTCACCTTGCCCTCACACACCCACACAGCTCTGTCCTGTTGCTCCCTGATGGTATCTTTCACGCTGCCGTACCACGCGTCATTGGTCGAGTTCAGGTCGACCGTGGCTGAACACAGAAACAGAATGAAGAGCAACGAGTTAGGCTGAGTCGACATTTTTGACACATCAACAGTGCGTCCTATAGATTGGATTTCTGTTTTCCTCCTCAGCTGATTATTTGATCCAACTTTCTGTTGATAGAGTTGAAATTGTGTTTAGGAATGAGAGGTTTGTTTACACTGTGGTTTGCTGAGTCTAACAGTGCTTTGTTTACGTTAATCTACCGAGGATGTTGTCATTATTATTTATACTTTATATCTATTCTATTTATATTCTATTCTATTTTGTTGCTTGTTATTAAAACCTTTAATGGTCAGGCTCCAGCATACATATATGACCTTTATCTCCCTACGAGCCTGATCGCTGCCTGAGATCCTCCAGTAAGGGCCTACTGTACTTTCGGTCCCAAAATCCTGTCTTATCTCAAAGGGTGAGTGGGTCTTTGCACTCTGTGCTCCCCAACTTTGGAACTCTCTCCCCTTGGATCTCAGGCAGGCAACCTCAGTATTTTCTTTTAAATCCCTTCTTAAAACTCACTTTATCGATTGGCTTTCCCTTTTCCTATTGTAATTTGATTGCATTGTATTTGCTTCAGATTTTATTGTACTCTTTTTTAAATTGTTATTGTTCTATTTGTTTATTATTGTTTTAAATGTGAAGCACTTTGTAATTTTTATTTCGGTAAGTAGTATAGAAATAAAGATAGTATTATTATTATTGTATTATATTACTGTGTTGATCTGTTCTGTACACACAACATCCAGTGCATGTCGGTCCAGGAACAGGGATCCCTCCTGAGGTTTATTCCATTTGTGTCTCATCTATGTTTTGTAAGGGAGGTTTTCTTATTTATCCTAATTAAATGTCTATAAACAGAGGTGATGCATGCTGCACATTGCAAATCAGATATAAACATACATCTAATCAGTATGAGCATAAAAGGTTAACATGAAAATGCGTTGCAACAATACTTATTTTTTGAATCACTAATTGTAGAATCTTGATTTACCAATGCATGGCACCATAGTAATTAACTGAGATGCAGCATGGATATAACTGTTGTTGTTGTTATTACAGCTGCAGAGCAGCAGCCACATTGAAACCCACCGGTGAAGAGGTGTGTGCAGGTCTTCCTCAGCTTCACCGCCTGCTCGTAGAGTTTGCGTGCGCTGCGACTGGAGCCCGGCAGGAGGCGGTTCCTCATGGTCTTGACGCCCTGTTTGCTATCTGGGTTCAGGAAGACGACGATGGGATACCACTGGGTGTAGTTCAACGTGTCCACGGCTTTGGGAGTCACGTCCAGGAGGGCATGGCGGTCCTGAGGAAACAATGGGAAGAGGTCAAACGTTAGATGGTGAACCAGAGTCGTCACTAAGCTACGTCTGCTCCTGTAGTATCATACCTGTTCAATGATCTGTCGAATGGTGTTGAGTCTCACCACTCCAGAAGATTTCTCACTTCCTGCATCCTTAGGCTCCGTTTCTGAAAACAGGGTTCATGATCAACAAGCTGCTTTTATTGGCTCCAGTCCAAAGAATCATTTAAACATTTCCAGTGGTGATGAATTGTGGCGTTGAATTTTTAACGCAGTTTCAGATTGTCAGGATGAACCTACAGCAATCGCAGCAGGTTCAAGAATGTGAGGCAGATTTGACAACTTTTGTTACCATCTTCAGTTAGAAATCAACAGTAAGTCGACAGTTGGGAGGACTTTTTTTTTTTTTTTACTTCATCAAAATGGGTTAAAAAAATCATGAGCTGTAAATGGTTCAATTGTCAAACAGTGTGATGTTTGTTTTTGGAAATGCTGAGAGCTTGGTTTCTGAACCTTATCCAGAGTAACAACTTTAATCTACGTGATGTCTCCTGCCACATTAATGAACCTTTAGTGGGTTTATATTATTTAGTGTTTTTTTTTTTTTTTCATTTAATCTTGTGGCTTTGTATTAAATATAATGATTACTTGGTTAACAACATGTACAATTTGTGTTTAGTTTAGTTTTCTTTTGATATCAGTGATGTCTTTTCTTACAACACAATTTGACACAAAAATGTAACTTGTAATGCTACTGGCACCTTTGTGTTGTAGAAAATAATACAAACACGAGGAAACAACAACAACAAAAAAGTGAAGTTGTAAGCACTTACTGGCGACGACAAAGTCGTTGGGCATTTCATTGGCCAGTTTTTCATTGACTGCATCAGAAATGGGCCCAAATATGACCACAGGCCTCCTGAACCCAGCTGAAGAAAACATCAAACACAGCACATTCAATCACAGACCTCCTGGAAAAAAACAACACAGCAACAATCACTGGCTGATGGTTCATTTATCTGGTACCTTCACGTAGGACCACTCTCTCGTAGGCAGGAAAGCGCGTGCTAACGGGGGCGGCGCTCAGGTCCTCCCTGCTCTTGCGGAGATCTTTCTTCTTGGCTGCTCTCTGACCTCTCAGCCTCCAGAAGTCTCCTCTGTCGTTGCCCGACGCCGCCCGAGCTGCATTCTGGACGTTGGACATTTGCTCTGCTCTGTGAGACCGAGTGAAAAAAGGAGCCTCGGTCACCGTCATGCTTCATGTGATCATGTCTCAATTTAAGATGCTGTTAATGACTGTTAATGGTGCTGTTGATCAAATGCTACTAAGACAGTGAATGAAGCCTGGAAAGTCTCATCTCCACATCCTGGGTGGTTCTCCAGCTCTGCAGTGGCTTCAGTTTCTGACTAGTTTTCATGTGAAAGAATCTACAAATGTTTCTTCTCTCTGTTTCAATTAATTTCCCGCAATGTTACTCACATGTGAAAATGAAAACTGTCAGTTTTAACACTCACCTGCTCTTATTGGGAATGATTCCTTTCTCCAGCAGCTGGTTGTCCTTGTCAGTGCGGATTGCCAGCCAGTTTCCCAGCTTGCCGTCGTAAAGTGTGTCTGTCACTTTGAAGATCTCTCCTCTGGAGAAGGGAAGGCTCTGTGGAGCTTCCTTCTCGTACTCAAAGTGCATCCTGATGAAGAAAGAGTCGCCTCTGCCAGACGCTAGAATGTCCTTGTACACTGAAATACACAACACATGAGAAAATGTTGTCATCATTCTGGATCATGAGGCATCTATCTATCTATCTATCTATCTATCTATCTATCTATCTATCTATCTATCTATGATGCATGAATGAATATAGCTCTTGTTGTTGTTGTTACTGAAACCCACCAGTGAAGAGGTGTGTGCTGATGAAATCCATCCATAACTTTTTTTTGTTTTACCATTATCAAGTTAAAGCAGAAGTAAGCGATCCGGTCGTTTTGGCTAATGCTGCGTTCCAGGCAGGCTTTTGAAACCGTAAATTACAGCTTCAAGTCACAACTTACCACTTTGTAGCGTTCCAGGCAACCCACTCGTGTTTTTCCGACCTGTTTTACCTGTGAAAGTCACTATAACGGCCACTCGTAACTTCCGACCCGTGAACTTGTACCAGACCGAACTGGTACGACTTCACAGGTCGGAAAAACACGAGTTACGGGCTGCCTTGAACGCACCATAACAGTCCTCGTCCCTACGTCACCACATTCACGCGCATCCCTTGGCTGCACACACAGCCCTTCATGCCGTTCTCTCTCCTCATTGGATAAAAATTGTAGGATACGAGAAAAGTTTTCTCCTCGGCTCAGAGCAGAGCAGAGTGACTGACAGACCCGTGTTTCGGTCCAAACACTCTATGTAAGTGATTGCTGTCGGAAGATATAACTATTTAAGACTTATATTAACACAAAAATATCGCTTACTTCTGCTTTAAGCAAACACACCGGTGTTTGTCGTCTTTAATGTGCAGCTGGAGTATTTTAGCACAGCAGAAGTTTTACTTTAATTTGGAACCATTTTAACATCATTGTTTATTAGCAGCCATTCTGTATAAAGCACGGTACCTTCAGGTTTACTCTGAGCAAGAATGGTAACAGTCTCTCCCTTGGGCATCTCCAGGAGGTAGAGCACAGCATCCTCCCGCACCATCCCTCTGAAGTCTGTGCTGTTCACCTGAATCGCACAAAACAGACAGATGAGAAACAAACACCAGATTACTCACAACAGTCACATGTGATAAAACATAACAGTTAATCAATTCAGAAAGCGGTGGTTTCTGTGAGCCAAGTGAAAATTACCATTCAGCATGTCTCACCTTCATGATCTGGTCTCCAGTGCGGAGTCCCTCCTGCTCAGCAGCGCTGTCCTCCTGAACGCCGGCGATGAAGATGCCCACGTCATTTCCCCCCGCCAGCCTGAGGCCCACGCTGTCACCTTTCTGGAAGCGCACCATCACTGTGTTCGGGCTGAACCGTGCCAACAACAATTCAGTCAGAAAAGAAAAGAAAAAACAGGTCACTATACAGTTGTATAGAGTAAGAACCCAGCGCAAGCTGGACAAACAGATGCGTGTCCAGTCTGGACGGTGAATAACTGGTGATGTACTGACCCATAAATGTCCTGGTCCTCCAGGCTTGGCTTCAGCGGCACCTTGGGAGGAGCGTGAACCTTTGGGGCTGGAGTGACAACTGGAGCTACAGAAGCAGAACAGTGAACCAACATGTTAGTGATCTAAAGTCAACTGGTGCAGAACTGGAGGCTCGTTCACGCAGAAGGAGAGCCGTGTTCACCTGGTGGCGTTTCTGCTCGCGGCTCCTCCCTCTCTGCCTGTAAAGGGGGCGTGTCTTCAACGGCTCTGTCAGGAGGTCTGAATGGTGTTGGCATGGCGCCCATTTTTGCCAGCCGGTTGGGTGGCTCCTCTCTGGGAGGGACACAAATACAGGAATCAGAATATGTTGACTAACCTGCTGCAACTGCATGCATGTTTTTTTTTTTTTCACCGTGTGTGTGGGCTTGGTTTCCTCTGGGTTAGGGGTGGAGCTTCACACATGCTTGTGATGGTTAAGATGCATTATATGCATGAGGGTTAGGTGTGTGCGCATGTGTGCATGCATGCGTCATCATAGAAAAATGTGGTCCCACTGTAGCAGGAAGTACAACAGAGCCGGTGCTGAGTACTCGGTACATGTGTTGTTTAGATCAAAATAAAGGCAGATGGGTACTACTACTACTCTACTACAATGTAATAATGAAATAACAGCTACTGAGCAGTCATGTGTAGAAATGTTAACATTTTAACAGACGTAATTAGGGTTTCTAGTTTCTATTGAGAGATCCTGGGGACTCATATGAGGCCCAGGCCCAACCAATGCAGAGAAATCCCCCCTAAAATTTAAATCCAAGTGTAGAGAGAGAGAAAAAAAAAATGTCACCACTGGAATTGTTATAATTTAATTTAGTATGATGGACTGACTGAGCTTCATGAAGCATAAATCAGCATAATCCTGCATTATCCTGATTTTTCCTGCTGTATTTAACGATGTGCAGATAATAACATCACTGAAGCTGGACTCAGTTCTTTTGTGGCTTTCATCATCTAAACATAATGTTGACAGTTCGGTTAAACAAATTCGGCATATTGTGAGCTCTATTTTATAAAATCATATTAAAGAGGATATTTCAGCAGGTAATTCAGGGGGGAATTTAAACTTCTGAAGATTTCTGTAGTTCCTAAACACAGCTACGTCCTAGTAGGGAACTGAAGGTTGTAACGGAAACTTACCTGGGCTTCTCTCTAAGCCTCTCATTTGAAGAGTGGGACGACAAGTCAGAGTGGTGGCCCCGCCTGTCATCCTGTGGCGAGTAGGAGCGGTAGGACTCAATCTCTGAGATATCTACAACACAACAACAAATATATTGTAACCGCTCTGATCCAGCAAAAGACCATAAATATGGGAGTGGGTGGGTCTTTCGGTTTTGTTACATCTTTAGGGACGGGCAATAAAAACAAAACAAAACAAAACAAAAAAACGAAATAATAATGAAACACAAATAGAGGTGTAAAATGACGTAATTTTTTAAATGACGTAATATGGGATTTACATGACTCAAAGTGCCCACAGGTCATGAGAGCAGAAAAACACACCTGGACATATGAAGGTCAGATCATGACTCACATCTGAGTTTGCTGCTGCTGCTGCTTAAATTCACTACCAGCTCCAAAAAAATCTTCATCATTTACAAGGAACAAGGAAACTCAACACTGATTAAACTTTGGTATTTACAAGAAAAGGGGGCAAGCCTGCTTTTCTGTGCACAACAAGAGTGCAGTGCGATACCATTCAAGAGGGAAATGAAGCAGAAACACTTGAGGTTCTGACTAAGGTGGAAACTGTCTCACACACTCTCTCTCTCACACACACACACACACACACACACAGTCAGATCCAGAGATCTTCACAGAAACGGATCGTGGACGGCAGAAAGCAGACGGCTGCAGCGGCGCAAACCTTAACATAATGAAATTCTGTCAAATTCAATAGCAGGATTATGATGGGGGATTAGATCACCCTGCCAAAGGCGAGTGGGCACTTTCACACATGCAGACACACACGTACAGACACACACATGTACCCACACACACACACACACACAGTCCAAAACCCAGACAAAGTGGGTCACAAGTCTTCCGGCTATTACCCCCTCCCTACAAACATTTGGTCAGTGAACAATCCACTCACACCACTTATCTAGATTGGTTCCGACCAATCACAGCACACCGTGTAGTCATGTGACATTAAAAACAGGTATAAAAGAGTGAGTGATCATGATGGTGGAGGAAGAGGAAAAATGGTTGTGAGTCTGCTGTTACCTCTGTGTGTTTCCCTGCTTTGTAAAGATATTTGTACAAATGAAATATTTAAATCAAAACTAAAAACTGATGAGTGAGTAAAACCTTTATTTTATGAAGGGAAAACAGATTTGATGGACAAATACAGCAACATCAACAACAACAACAACATTTCCACAGTTGATTCATATGAAGTTTTACATGCAGTGGGGTGTATATATGTGGATGATTTGCCACTCGCCAGGTGTGCCTTTACACAGGATAGGACCTGCTGCTTTTCAGTTTCGATTGTCTCTCACCATCGAGCTCCGAGTCACTGTCGACCATCGGGGGGACTCGGATCAGCACCTGCTGTTTGTCTCTCTGCACCACCAGCTGCAGCTTTCCACGAGACTTCTCGATCAGCTTCCCGGCGTCGCTGAGGGACAGGTTTTCTGTCACCGTCCCGTTGATCTGATGGAGACAGAGGAGGCGGTCAGATGTTTATCGAAGGAGCATCATGAGGTCACAACTGTTTTGTAAAAGGGATAGTTCAACATTTTGGAAAATAGGCCCATTGCCATAATCCCAATAGTCTTTGGAGAAGGTTTGTTACCTTTAATTGTCGGTGCAAGCTGTTTTTAGAACGGCGGAGCAGAGCCATGAGCTGCGCGGAGGCTAATGGGATTTCTTGGTTTCCCTCATCAAACTCATCAAATACACAATCCGACAACTCCAAAATGCTCTGGTGGACAAGTGACATGTGACCTGCTCATTCACCACGCTATGAGATAATAACGGAACATTACAAGACAGAGTTGTTTTAGAGGCAAATGCAGAGACTGCTTGCCAAAAAACTGCCTCCGACGGGAACGCACAGCAGCGGTTTTGCATGAATTTACCTCGAAAACAACTTGTCCACCAGAGCGTTTTGGAGTTTTGGATTGTGTATTTGATGAGTTTGATGAGGGAAACCAAGAAATCCAATGAGCCTCCGTAGCATAGCTCTGAGCAGCTCGCAGCTCTGCTCCGCCGTTCTAAAAATAGCTTTCACTAACAATTAAAGGTAACGAACCTACTCCTAAAACTATAGGGATTATGGCAATGGGCCAATTTGCCAAAATGTCGAACTATCCCTTTAACACAGAGACAGTGAGTGATCAGGACAGAGAGATGTGGCTCGGGTTGAGCTGATGGATGATGAGCTCAGTGATTGCCAGTCATGACAGCAACTGCTGAGAGCTTACGCCTGTGGTGGGGTGATGTTAATCATGTTTATAGTATTAAGTTAATAGTAAAAATCGATGTAATATTAAATTACGGACGGACACATACACACACACATGCTGTTTGTTGTGTGTAGGTTTCTTGCTGTAATAAAACAGTGCAGAGCAGACTGATAGACAGACGGACACAACATGACTATGTCACAACAGTGAGCGTGATGAGCAACGCTCACGTCTTTGCTTGCTCATAGCACCACCACCACCACCACTCTCATCATATGGATCACCTTTGACCTTTGGCCATAAAATTCTGGTCAAATAAGGTCATCCTGATGTCCATGTGTCCATGTTACTATTTACAAGGTTGGAACTGATGGACAAACTAAATGCATCCAGACGACTCAATCTGAATGAAACCACAGGGTCATCGATTGATTGATTTGATGGAAATGGTGATCAACAAAATCCTAAAATATTTGCAGCATATCAAATGCAAGGTTTATTCTGCTTTATTTCATTTTACATCAGTGTGAATTGAATATCTCTGAGTCCTGAACTATTGGTCAGGCAAACATGAGCTTCTTAAAACCTTTAATAAACCTTTAGCATTTTCCACTAGTTTGTCACTACTCTACACAGGAACTATGTCGACACTACCTTCAGTATAATGTCTCCTTCCTGCAGGTTCCCATCTCTGCTGGCAAGTCCTGTGCTGGTCATCTCCTTGATGAAGAGCTGACTGCCCAGACGAAGGCCGTACTCTGAAAGAAGGGGAAAAAAATACAAACAAAACATAACTTTTATGTCGTATCAACACAGGTTATAAAAACTACATTTATTCTACCTGACTGAGCTCTGATTGGGTGGAAAGGGAGTCTCACCTCCACATTAAGGGTTAGGGTTAGAGGTAGGATAGGATGTTGTTTTTAAAACAAGGATTTGCTGAAGCAGGAGAGCATCAATCTTTGAGCACATACAACTTTATCAGCACAAAACTTATAACTTATAAGATAACTTATCGCTATCCTTCCATAAAAGTGACTTAGTTCTTGTTTCCGTGCTCTTGTTAATGTCACTTTTTCACTTGTGTCTGTGGGGTTGAAATTAAAGTTCCTCACCTTCGTTGGGCCGGTTCTTCAGGAGCAGCACATTGAGCGGTTTCTCCAGGGGGTCCAGGTCCCTCCAGGCGGGCCGGGCCACGGGGATGGGCATGGGCGCAGGTGACGGCGAGCGGTCCAGGCGATCTCTGCTCCCGCTCCGCTTCATTGGCTCCTCGTACTTCCGCGGGTCGCTGAGGATGCGTTCCCGCCCCCGTTCGAAGCTGTGGTCACGCCCGCGGCCTCTTCCTGGGCTGTGACTGTCGCGCCCGTAACGCGCGTCAGGGCTGGTGCGGTCCAGCGTCCGCTCGCTGCGGAAGCGTCTGTCCGGGCTGTACTCCCGGTCGAGGGTGCGCTCGCTGCGGTAGCGGCGGTCGGGGCTGTGGTCCCGGTCTAAGGCGCGCTCGCTTCGGTACCTCCTGTCCGGGCTGTTCTCCCGGTCGAGCGCGTGCTCGCTCTTGTAGCGGCGGTCGGGGCTGCGCTCTCTGTCTAAAGTGCGCCCTCTGCTGCCGTCCCTCCTGTACGGCCGGTCTGGGCTCAGGTCTCGCTCCGTGCTCCTGCCTCGTTCCCGCCGGTCATAGTCCCTGTCGTAGTCGCGCTCACGTGTTTGGTAGCCGGAATCCATGTAGCCTCCGCCGCCTCGCTCCCTCTCCAGGCTGTGGTCACGCCCGCTCCGGGCGCTGTACACGCTGCGGCGGTCCTGATCGTAGTTGTAGTCATCGTTGTAGTCGTTGTTGAAGACTCTGTCATCGGGGGATGGCGGACGGTTCAGCAGATTGACCGGGACCTTCCTGGGCCTCTTCACTGTCTGTGGGTGAACACAGACAAACAAGGTTTCCATTAAAACACAAAGGTCAGAGGTCACCGTCACAAACTATAACATCCTACTTTATAGATTTCTTGCATATATTACAAAATATTGAGTTTTTGGAGCAAAAAAGGAAGTTAAAAAGCCTTTATTGGAAGTGGCTACATAGTTAAAGCGGCAGACAGCTATGTGGCTATGTGCCACAGGTGCAGTTTTTAACCTTGTAGCCATTTCAAATAAAGGCATTTTATCTTTTGGACCATAAAAGCGCCTTGGCCACCTTTTTTGTTTTTTCTGGAATTTATCTTCCCTGTACCAAAGAGCACCCCCTCCAAAAGAAGCACTAATTTCTCTGTCTTTCTATTCTGAGTTTTTGGCTTTGACTTAAAAGTAGAAAGATCATTTTCAATCCAACTAAAGCAATAATGTCAGAAGAAAACATAAATGAATGCAGCCACTGTTCATCTGGATTAGCAGCAGGTGATGCTAATTCTCCTCTCAGGGGCCATTCAGTCATTAAAGAAGAAGAAGGCAGGAGAGTGAGAATGCACCAGACCTCAAACAAACAGTAACAATATGACTCTTTATTTGAGGTTGGAGTTTCCTAATCACTAAAAACAGATCAGATGTTTTCCATCTTGGCCCAGAGCAAAAATATTTTTTATAAGATTTTTTTTCTTTTCTTCAAAATTAACTGCAGTCAGGTTTTTAATGGTGAATCAAATCAAACAAGTGAATAACAACAAAACATCATGATCACATTGCACATTATTTATGATTTACTTACAATCTTTGCCACTTTGCCACACTTCCTGAGGGTCTGGACTGCAAAGGAGTGGATGGCCCCGTCCATGGGGATGGCGTTCACCTGCACCACCCGGTCATTCTCACTACACACAAACAAACACACACACACACACACACAGTGATGTGACCTCGATGAGCTGAACTCAGAGTTATTTCAGGTTACATGTGAATGGTCACTCCAACAATGAGGACATAATCTTTGTAAATGCATTTTCCTCATTCAGATAAATCTAAAATGACAAATAAACAATAATGACTGTGCCTCTTTTGCTTGGAGGCTCAATGAGGCTGCAAGAAGCCAAAGAAATCCTTTGAGCCAGAAAATTATCCTGGTTAGATTTCAAACAATCTGTGTTTTTGATGCATAGAATTTATGGGATTAAGTTGAACTTTGTGAAATGAATTAATGTGAAAGTCACAACTGCTTTACTGATGAATTACTTTGTTTTCTTAGAGTTAGTGTGACTTGGATAATTAATCTAATGTTGTATTCTGATATAAAACATTGCGTTTTGGACAATGAAGGAAACTGAGAGAAATGTCTGTTCAGTCCAAATCCAGTAGTGACAGAAAATGCCTAGTGTTTCCTGTCGCTCATGATCTAATGCAGACGGAGATAATTAAGGTGCAACTGTAAATAATGCAGCAAGAATATCTACAAAGAGCATAAAAGTAAATGTGTCCAGACTAAAAGTATGTGAGTTGAATTTATGAATGTAACTACGAAATGAATTTCAACAACAGTACATACAACAACAGGCCGTCAGCAGGTCCGCCCTGCAGGACGTCAGACACTACGATGGACGTCTCGCCACTCTCCTCGTTGGGATTGTCCCGCCCCCCCGACACGGCGATGCCAAAGCCCATCTTTGGATCCTGAGAACAAAGAGACAAAGAGAGAAATCATGTAAATCATGTGGGGTCTATTCCGTGTCACAGTGACGGTTTATCTCTGCCTGTGTGTGTGTGTGTGTGTGTGTGTGTGTGTGTGTGTGTGTGCGTGCGTGAGATAGAGAGAGAGAGAGTCCTGTAATCCCTGTGGTGTGTGTCAGATCACACTGATTGTAATTACAGTTGTGTTGACTGGAGTCATATATTCCTCTTCAGTGTCTGTGTCCGTCTTCTGTAGCTTCAGCTGGAGTGTGTGTTTAACAACGATGCTAATCCTTAGCTTGATAATATTCTGGGGTTTATCAGCATCGAGTACGTGTGTGTTTGTGCATGTTGGCATGTACTAAACTTTTCTTTTCCTGTTATGATTATAATCTACATATAACTGCTTTTAAAGGCTCCTTCTTTGGAAATGTAGACACATTTCTGTGTGATTCTACCTGCTCCAGTTTTCACAGATGAGATTAGGACAGAGATTTGATGACCCCCTCTCTTTATCCCCTCCCTTCCATCTGTACTTAAAAAAAAAAAACCACCACACACAATATTCACCACTTCCCTCTGTCTCTAGCAGATGGCCGTGGAGGCAGAGGGAGGGAGAAAGTGCAAGCAGAGAGAGAGACGCAGGCGAGATGAAGGAGCACATATAAAAGGCTCTTTCACTGTGAAATAATATTAGAAACCATAAAAAATATTAAAAGACGGATTAAATAATTATCACACAGAAAAAAAAGAGAAATGGATCGTCACTGTCAGATGTCCTCAAAATGTCAACTTTTCAAGCTGAGCTTTGATTTGAGCTCGACGGTACAGCATGTCTGACATTATCTGAATTTTGAAAAGGTCTTATGAGCCCAAGAGGCCTGTGAATTCCCCATCTCCCGCTGGGAAAACAGACACAGAGTTTCTTGACAAGAAAATAACCACAGCGGCGCAAAATGGGCTTCGATGTGACAGCAGAAACAGTCAAGGCCAAGGAAAACCTGCCACTGCGTTACGTTATTGTTTCCGCCGGAGCTGAGGCAGAGATGATGGGATTTAATGGTGTGGAACAGTTTGTATCTGTGTGCGTTTTTTTAAATAAACAGTGTATCTTTAGAGTTGGATGTTGGCTGTATTTTTTTCTCATCAGTCAGATCAGACTTGTCAGGCGTGTTTCCAGTTCCCAGAGTCTGTGGGAAGTTAAAGCAGCAGATTGCCAAATCTCTTCTCCCCCAGATGTGTCCACATACTGCATATATTAGTGTGTTAGTGCTAATACCTACTCCACTGTGCCAACCACAAACACTTTTATCACACCAAGTTCTTCTTTGCCAATTAAACTGTGAAATCCTCTGAACATGGAGGACTTGAAAGACTCATGTTCGTCCTTGCTTTCATTCAGTATGAAACACATTCACAGACAAAGCTGCAACCACACACTCTGACAGTGGTGTTACCATTTTAACTAACCAACTCACTCAGTATCCCTCCGAGTGAGTTGGTTAGATCCAGATAAATGGCTTTTTTCTGACTAGTTGATGGGACTAAAAAACTTTAACGGGTGTATTATTTTGTGACGGGACTTCTTGAGTCAAGTAACGGCTCATTATAGTCTGTAACGGTAACAGCGTTATAAAGGGGGAAATAGTAACTTTTTTTTGATTACTCATTAATGAAAAAAGTAGCGCCATTAGTAAGGCCGTTATTTTATAACTCCATTCCCGTCACTGGTGTTATGTACTGTAGCAGTTGTGATGGTACAGTAGTTGTCATGAGGGTCTGCGGCTGTGCAGCAGCAGACAGGACATATTTAAAGAGAGCACCTAATTTGCCAAATGGTAGAAGAGAATAAAAAGTGGAGGCAGTGTGACAGCTGGCTGTGGAGGGGCTGGGGGTCAGGGGTCACACGCCTGCAGCAGTGGACCTTTTTGCTCTAAATCTGCTTTTCTGGCTCTGGCGAACTGCAGCACGAAACAATGAGCTTATCACAATGATTATCTAAGCTCAACTGGTTTGCTCTGCTCGCACAGTCACACACGTGTTAAACAACAGCAAACAGTGCAGATCCCGGTTCAATTAGCTGACGGGCCAGATGTGGTGCAAACATGACATATTCAAATTTAACATATCTAAAGCATTACAGATGTGAAGCAGCAGCACGACTGAACCAGTGAATATGTCTACTGTACTACAAGTTTAAACCTATCACTAAGTATAAGCCGCTGTTAAATACCAACAGCTGAAAGTGTCGATCACCTTATAAAAGGGAATTTTAAAAATTTGTCAGCAAACAGTGGCTTGATTAGCACATTGATTAAAGAGGAATATTCTAATTGAGCCTCTTGTGTCCATGTTCTCTGACTAGTTCCTACCAGCAGCCACACCACACATCAGTTGTTGTGTTGACATACTGCATATCTAAAGGGATGAGTAAAGTACATGTTTGGATCTCTGTCTGTTTTGACATGATAGTCATTAATCAGGACTAGGGTACATTATTACATAACTACTCAGTCAGTACTTGTACATTAAGTCAGATCACACCTATTTTTGAACTCAGTCTTATTTTTGATGATAACTACACACCTGTAAAGTTTTCTGACTCAATCTTGCATGGCTGCGATACCACCACAGAATTTGTCCACAGGCAGACAAACGAGTTCACACGGTTCAGAACTTGAACTCGCTGACAGGCGTAGTGACTGGTGTGGTCACTTTGCCAAACAGTTTTCTAGTTTTCTCAAGGCTGATTGAAACTGAGGTACAGAGAGTACAACAGAGTGACGACAAGGTTTCCAACAACACCTAACCCCCACCTTCCACCCCCCTTACTCTAACCTCACCCACTCTGCCTTTGTTCTTATCTCACCTACACACCTGTAACAGTTCAGTCTGAAGTAAACCTGTGACTGTATCTTGCAGTGTTGTGAAACTCTCGCTTTCTGTCAACACACACAAGCATATAAACACATGCCACTCAAAACTGTCTCTGGGGAACTTCCTGTAACAGTGAGCTTCTCCAGAGCCACGAATGTTGGCTGCACGCAAATGCAGAGACTGCTTGCCAAAAAACTGTCCCAGACGGAAGCGCACATCAGCGGTTTTGCATGAATTTACCTCTAAAACAACTCTGTCTCGTAACATTCCGTTATTATCTCATAGCGTAGTGAATGTGCAGGTCACAACTTGTCCATGATAGCGTTTTGGAGTTGTTGGATTGTGTATTTAATGAGTTTGATGAGGGAAACCAAGAAATCCCATTAGCCTCCATAGCGTAGCTCTGAGCAGCTTGCAGCTCTGCTCAACCATTCTAAAAAAAGCTTGCAACGACAATTAAAAGTAACAAACCTACTCCTAAGACTATAGGGATTATGGCAATGGGCCAATTTGCCAAAATGTTGAACTATCCCTTTAAATGAATGTGTTGTGTGTGTAATTACTAATTAGACAATAAACCTTCAGAATTCCAGAAATATGACAGATGACATGAGATTGGTGTGGTGGTATTTATGACCCTGGATAACTCATGTGTCCCAGGTGGCCCAACAAAGACTCATTTCTTACAGATATTTTCGTTTTCCCCGGCTCTCATTCAGGCGACAAAAGAGTGTCTGCTACATGTACACATGTCTGGGCGCTCTTTGCTGACTGGTATGTGTCAAGCCGGTAATTCAAATACCTCGAGAACCAGTGGAAATACCATCCTGGGTTTATGCCTGTTTCACACATACTGTAAATGTGGTGGACTCACCCTCTGCAGGGTCACGGTGTACTGCTCCCACACAGTCTCCTCCATGACCGGGTTCTGTGGAAGGAAAGGAAAGATTAGCATGGTGGTTGGTTTCGTTTGACTGAACAGATTAATAATGTATCACATGATGTAACGACAGAGCCAGTTCATTAGCCTACGCTGTTCTTAGGCAACGGGGGGTTCCCAGTAGAACAATGACAGGCCTCTGCCCGCGTGTTTACAAGTCTGACTAAGAAACTTCTGACTCTTGTTGATTAAATATTGATGAGACCATTTGAACATCCACTGGCTTTCTTTAAAAAGCACTTTGAAATACTTCAGGGTGAAAGCACTTCTTCTTTTGACGGTTCAATGAAACCATCAACAGGTTAAATCAACCGGAAGATACACATCTGTTAAACCTCTGGACAGTTAACAGCCAAAAAAAAACGATGACTCAGCAAGGGTAAGGGCAGCAAGTATAACAATTAATTTCAATATCAATTTACCCTTTTTCATTTTTTCCTCCTGATTAATTGTCAAGACTAACAAGAGTCCCTGCTCCTCAGGGATGGGTTAAATGCAGAGAAAGAATTTCACTGTACTAGCTGTATATGTGACTAATAAAGTACCTTTACCTTTACCTTAAAACAATGTCTGGAAATTGCTTTTACTGTCTGAAAATTAAATCCCTCATATGGTTAATCAAACTTCCAACCACATGAAGCAGAGAAAAACAAACTAAAAATTCTGACACTTCTTCTTAATAATAATGATAATAATAATACAACAATAATCTTTATTGTCCACAGTTTGGAAATTTGTGACCACACTGCTACATGACCTAATGACCAATGATAAGCAACAAATTAACTAATCCAGTCAGTCCTAATGGAGTTAAGACCTAACTTTTGTCAGAGATCATTTACAACCAGGTGAAAAGCTGATTTCCAAAATCCTAATCCACAGACCACACCACAGATTCTCCTAAAAATACCATAGTTCAGTTTTGATTCTGACTCCTTGCATCATTTTCTACCCTCTAAAAATACCATTATTAATTTTCACCCCAAGTATCTACTACATTACAGTTGCTACATCTTTACTGCACTTCCAGATTCCTAATTTCACAATAAAATTCAACACAACTTTGTAGAAGAAATAAATAGAGGAAACAAAACAAACTCTCAGATCCCTCGGAGAACCAGTTGGGTCTAAATTAAAAACAAGCACTCAGATCCCTAACACCACCAGCTGGGTCAAGTTGCCCAAGTCAGAGATCAAATCTAAGCCGCGATCGCAGAATTGCACTCACGAGTCCCTGCAGGATGCGAATGGTCTTGACCGCGTGGGCCCATTTCCTGTGCAGGCTGAGGACGGTCTTCATCGTTGGCACTCTCCGTTGTTTCCTATCTGCGTCTCTCCCTGTTCACCGCCAGCGGTGCTGTGGCAGACTGATGTGCGCCACAGCCTCCTCCATGGCCACAGCTGCACAACCACCAGCAGCTCTCTCCCTGCATCTGCCCGCCTGCCTGCCTTTGACGTAAGAGGGATTCTGCTGGCCTACATTCAGCACAAATCCCACCGTCTGCAGTGTAAACATACAGACACACCAACTCCTGCGCAGACACGCGGTGATTAAACTCCTGAGTGTTCATCCACAAACGCAACAACAAATCGCACAACACGGTTTTCTTTTTGGTTTGATTCCTGCTCAGATGTCGAGCTTTATAAACAGACACTTGCAGAAGCTTTAGAGGCGATTTACACATCTGCAACAAAACCACCAGAGTGCAACTTTATGTCACTGACAGCACAATGGACGGGATTTTAAGTTGCAGAGGTTTTTTTGGTAAATCTGTGTGTTGCTGACATCTCGGGCCCGGGCTTAGTGAAATGGGGGCACGACTCAGGCTGGAAGCTCACCCATCATAACCCACTTTTTTTGATCTTCTGGCCTACAAGGGAAAACCAGATGACCAGTGGCAGCAGCAGAGTCTCTGCAGAGAGCAAAGAGGACTGTGTGACTGAAAACAGGGCAGATGTTACCTATAGAGACAAGGATTTTTCATCTTCCATCTTTCATCTTATATTTCATCTTACAACCTTTTTCTGTCACAAGTGACAGATTGAGAGCCATGCATAAACCGATACTCTTAAGCTGTATTGATGAAGAAAACACGCATGTAAGTGCTGCGACTTCACAAGACACACACACACAAAAAAAAACTGCAGCAGAGGTGAACACTGCAAAGTGTGAATAGAAGAAACATGTAGCTCATGGATGGAAGATAAATTACTCAGAAGCAGCCAATGAAAGTGGCTCTGCCAAGGCCGGACCAGTTCTAATCACACCGCCTTCTTGTAGGATGTGATATGATTGTGATGGCTGCTCACAGGCAGGGCCTGCTGGATAAGTCCAAGTCTCCTGAGTGTGGGCCATTACATAACAAAACACAAGCACATTTCAACTAATGAGGAGGGAGGTTGAAATACTGGGTCATCCTCCCAGGACGTGACTTAGAAAAACAAATTATTTAGAGACGGTAGACTACAGAAACACAGAATGTCTGGGCAGATTTTAGTCAAAGCTGTGTGAACTACACAGCGATTAAAGCCCCTTCAAGTGACATTCAAATTCAAGCACAATACAAAATTCAAGTAATTATTTTTTCTAATTCTTTGGTTTCATAAGTGATTCTCAGTGGTGCATGGAGAAATGATGGTGATAGGAGTTAGTGAGCAGAAAAAGACATGTACTTTTGTATTTTCATGTCTATTAAATATTTTCCCTTTCATTCCCACACAATCTTTCAGGGAAAATGTCATTATATTGCTGTATGTTTGTGGTGATATTTATGCAGAATATGATGTTTGTGTCTCCGTAGTCAGTAGAGCTGCAAATACTGCTATTTTTTTAGCCATAATACGTCAATAAACGCCCTAAGTAAAGTCTCTCAATATGTTGTTTTGTAAGGAAAACAATCCAAAAGCCACTCTCTTACAGAGAGTAGAAGCATGAATTTGTGAAAATGACTAGTGATTTATCAAAATTATTGTAACACTATTTTCTGCCCATCAAGAAAGCACGTCTTATTTCAGACCTCGGTAGGGTTTCTGTGTGTGAGACACAAACAGCACAATTACCACAGCAGGTGAACCACAGCAGGTGAAAGTACAAAAAAGAAAATAGAGCCAGTATGTTTAGGAAAACTGTATAGAAAAACAACAATGTTGAGCTCTCACATTCTAAGATACTGATCTCCAGTTATAATAGTTCAAAGATATGATATTGATATAACCAGGAAATGTACAAAAAAGAAAGAATATTAAAACATTTTTAACAGTAACACACTCAATCCTCCGTGCAGTCTGAGATCACTGCTGGGCGCTGATAACAGAAATCCTGTACTAGTCTAGTCTGCCCCCTACTGGTGTCAGAGCTGCATTACAACGTGAGAAACAAAAAAGATCAACAACACGTCAATGCACAAAGGCCATTATCTAAGTTTGGACATGTGCAGCCTTTAGTCTGGTACCGCTGTGACTATCGTTTAGAAAATTTCTGAGGATAAATTAAGTTAAAAAAAAATAAAATAAAAAATAAAAAAGAAGCAGCTCAAATAGGCTATTTTGCCCATCGGACAAACAGCGAACTGTAAAGAAACCACACAATTACTGTAATTAAAACGCGAGATATCAGCAGGAGTAAGGAGAAGCGGAAAAACACCATTTTAAGCAGGATTTATTAACTTTGTAAGTTACGTGTTTCCTCCGTCGGTGTCCCGTTAGCTCAGCTACAGCAGCAGGTGCAGCAGGATGCAACAGGCTTCAACTGGGAGACTCCGGATAAACTTATTTCCCTCTAAACTACCACGTTACACACTTAACACAGTGAAAGGAGTATGTAAATGCTACTTTATAACGTCTTGTATATTTATCAATAGTTTCAATGTATCTGTAGGCTACTTACGGCGAAATACTGAGTGGCATATCTGCTCAGAGAGAGCAGCCCCCCTCCGTTCACTGGCATCACGCACTTTGAACTGTCCGGGACTTGGACTCAAGATTTTCAGCTAAATTGTGTCCTTAAATATATTCCAGTCGGATGTAGACCAACAATGTGACGAAATGGAAAAGTTCCGAGTGTAAAAAGTGTAAAAGTATCGTCTTCTTGTCGTTAAATTACGCACTTTCCAGAATAAAAACATGAAGAGTGGACTTTCAGGGCAAAAATTAGCGCCGACTACTCCTTGTTTGGCTCAGACTGTCCTAAAAGAGAGCGAGGGGCGATTTTAATTTATCAACTTTGATTCATACCAGTGAAGTGACAGAACATTAAATAACCTCACCCTGGTTTATTTAAAACACAACTTACTTAGTTATCAGTATTAAAAAAACACTGACAACATTACATTATGTTTAAGTATAGACGGGATTACACCTCTGATACCGGTGGGATGGATCAGTCCAAAACTCCCATTGATTTTTAGGAAGCCTGCTGTGAGGCTCCCAGACAGACACACAAAAACAGACTTAATACGGCAAACTGCAGTTCATAATTCTGAGAAAGACAAAAGATAAAAGCATGTAGCGTGTAAACGGAGGGAAACAACGGGAAATGCAATTTGTGTGTATAAATCATTTAACGTGGCCCATACTTGAACTGCCTTCCAAAGGAAACAACAAAGATAGTTTAGTGTATAAATTTAAATAGCCTATAAAATATAGCACTGATAAGTCTCACCAACCCCTCCATCCCCCACCTCACCACACACACACACACACACACACACACACACACACACACACACACACACACACACACACACACACACACACACACACACACACACACACACACACACACACACACACACACACAGTTCAAATCCATAACCTCATTTTAAGCAACTGCCCATAAGCCTACTTATAAAAGAGCAAAGTAGCCTAGATAGTTTTTGATTTATCTTTCTTACTTACATTTACAGCCATTAATTACTATTATGGATTTTGTTTAACAAAACAAAAGCAGAAAGATACACATCATGTACAAAACAGTGTCTCCCTCAAAATGTTTCCACAAAGTTGGAAGATGCTGTTGTCTAAATTAGCACTGCATGCTGTGATTTCCTTTCATTGTAACAGACCAGAAGAAAAGCACAACAAGGTATGTGGTTCTGCACTGTAGAGCTATGTGAAATATGTGAGGCTCTAATACATGAGCAGCTGAAGCAAAGGTCTGGAAAAACTAGACATGTGCAATTGGACCACAATAACCTATTGTTGTTTTCTTGTTCTAGTGCATGTGTGCGCATGTGTGGGGGTAATACTATCCATTCAAGCCTGTCTTTATCTGGTATTTTATCAGCACAACACAAATCACAGATAAGAACGCCAGCTGACCCTGAGAATTTCCAAAATCCCTAATACCACCAAAATGTGAGTGTTTCTTTCAATAACCACCATTTTAGCAAATGATACAATAACGTCTGCTGGTGAAACACTTTATCCACATCTTGGAGTTTCAGAAAAGCAATGACGCGAGAATGAAACGATGACAATTTAAGAAAAATTAAGGTCAATTAGTTCAAATGAGCACATTTCACATTAACTGAAATATGAGAAACAGACCTTAAAATAGGCCGCTCAAATGCAAAACAGCTTCACTGGCCTGAATAATTTGTGCAACCAAGTCATTAAAACAATGAAGTCCCTGGGACATGACATGTCTCCCATGTTAATCATCTTCCTGGATGCAGGACGCGTCACTAAAGCATAGTTGTATTAAAATTAGGAAACAGGAAAGAAGTTCGGGAGACACAGAGTGACTCATACTTTCACAATAACAATTGTGTCATGGGAGAAGCAGTCTTGTTTACAGCACAACAACTATTTTTAGATCCACTAAAAAAAAGATGAATGCATGCATTTTTCATCTTATCCAATGATTGGGTTATGAAAGAGTTTCAAAGAACTTTCAAAGGAGAAACATACAAACATCAAAGACTGAAAATTACTCTTTGAATTAAACTGAGGTTTTGAAATCCTGCAACTGACAATGTACAACCTCTAACAGAAAGTTTAACCTTTTTACTGAAAGATTCGTTTGTGTGCAACAAGATAAGAGAGCTTAAATGGCACTCAGTAGGCTGCATACCTCAGCCAAGGCCAAACACTCCTATGTAGCCTACAGTACCTGGGAGATCCTATAAAGTATAAAGTCATAGATCTCAACACTTTGTATATCAAGATCCAAACATTATTTCCTGACAAATTGATGAAAATGTCATCAACGCCCAATCTTGCAAATTTAAGTGATAAGAAAATTCCTGGATCCGCCCTTTAAACACATCAGAGGCAATAACGAATGTGTTCTTTCCTAGCCCATGCCCCAACCCACCCCATGAGTACTACTTTTTACATAGTTCTGCTGACAATTAAACAAACAAACCAAAAAGTATGAGTGAAAACATAATCTCCTTGGCAGAGGTAATTGCTGCTACGTGACCGTGTACCTCCACCAACCAGCCAAGCTTCACTTTATATCCACCTGTCGAGTTTCATGTAACAAAATGAACCACCGGTTTAGTATCTGACCAAATGTGAGATATGGTTGAATAACGCCCAGAAAAGTGTTTTTGTGGAACATTTTGATCTCACAGTGAAGTTGACTTTTAAGCTTTGGGTATAAAATGTCAACACTTACTCATTTTATCCAATGAGACATTTGTTGGGAATTTGTGCCATAATTAGCATAATGAGTTACTGCCAAAATCACGTTTTATGAGGTTACACTAACCTCTGACCTTTGGCCACCACATGGATGTGGATGTTTGTACCAAATCTGAGGAAAATCCCTCGAGGCGTCCCACATAAATGGGATGTAAAATATACGGACTGACAGTCGCAAAACACACTGCCTCTGGCCACGGCTGTCACCAGCACAGTGGGAGAAAAAGTTTACTGTATAATGAATGCTAGCGCTGTAAGAGCATAATATATTTAGAACTGGTGAAGTGTGAGTGTGGACGTGTTTAAACACAGTATGGGGCTAATGGGACAACAAGTGCAGTACAGACAAAGCTGGCACCAAACCAGAGTCGATGTCACATCAAGCGTCATGTGAACAACATACCATCATAATAGCCGAGTAGCTGCGTGAAGAGAGGCGGCGAAGATACAAGTACTGGGCTTCTCTGGACCAGCAGAATCTGCGACTGGAGGTACACTTGAGCAGGTCAGTGCTGGTCTGGTCAGAGCCAGGCTGGTCCCTGTGCACACAGAGAGAAACACACATTTAACTGATAGCTCGACACTAAATCATATTGGACGTTCAATTCAACAAGTTCATTTGAAATCCACACAGAGGTTTTTGTCAAGAGGAGGTGTGAGATGTTATGATGAAATGAGTTTTATTGCCCATAAACAGGCCATCTTTATAAAGCATGTTCCTAATGGTTTTAACTTGCAGTAGCTCTGAGATAGAAAATAAAAAAACACATAAAAATAGTCATAGCATTTATACAAAAAAACCGTAATAATGTCAGATTGATGTAGTCAGGGTTACCTCAGCTCGGGCCTTATGACTACAAAATAGAAAGTTACAAAATGTGTTTAAAAGACTTGGGGCATAGAGAGGGTATAATGACAGACACTATCCTGTTGTTGCTATATAGGAAATATAGAATGCAATAGATGCGGACAGCGATACAACAGGCAGGTTTACAACTAATTTTTAAAAAATGTTACAATACTTTTTTATATGGTATGTTGAAGGAAAATTATTAAAAACAATGAAAATTCACAGCTTAACATTTTAGCTGATAAATGCATATTTTTTCCCAGAACAAAACATTGTTACCATTTACTGACAAGATAAACCACTCTTATGATATACAACTGTAGCAAGTTTCAAGACCGTTATAAAATGTTCATTTTATGGCAAAAAAGAACCAAAGTTCTGGAGGTAAAAATAAATGAAAATGTCTAAATGGAAGCAAAAAAAAGATCAGCAGAAGAGTGATGCATGCAGTTCTCTGGGTTCAGACAGAGGCAGTGAAAATTGTTGTGACAGTTCAAGCAGAGGATTTTTTGATTCTAAAATTCAGTGTGTGATGCATATAGAAATGTAAACTGATAATAAAGTCGACAGTTGGTCATATTTAAAGTAGCACGTAAAGAGATGTCCTCAGATTGCCCACTGCCCGTCTCTGAGATGTTGCAATCGATTTTTCAAAAACCCTTTGTTCACATGTCTCCACCTACCTTCTCCATGCACTCCCATTACAGATTGTAACAACCTGCCTTTGCGTAACACTCAGAATGACACATACAACCCAGGCTGTTGTGGAAATATAGGGCAAATATTTCAAAGACCAAAGGCTCAGATGGTAAAAAAGCAGGGCTATAAACGGTGAGCAAAACCAGCCACGTGTTTTTCCAAAACTAAGCCACCCATGTAGAGCTCGCTAAAGCCAGATTCACCTGTACACGGATACTACTCACTATAATACTATAATCTGCAGCCTCGTTTCAAGTGCATTATTTCTGACCTGTCAGCTAACAACATGTCCCAACATGTGGCAATCAATGCTGAGCAGAGGCAACTTCATGGCAGCGAGTCAGAGATGAGTCAGATATGACTTTTCTCCTGCACTCCTCAGTCTGAATGAACACAGAGCACAGAGCACTTACTGCAGTGATACTGTGCCTAGAGTGAAGAAAGCAAATTGTTTCTGCATGACTAAAACTGCTGCCCCTTACACATTAAGCACAGACTTGTAGGTTCGGAGGAAACCGGAGGAAGGGCTTTGTATCTTCACAAATAACTGAAATAATCCCAAGACAAAAGAAAGGTTTAGATCTCATTGGGCTTGGCCAATGGGCACGGCCGCTTGAATTTGTTAGGTAAGTATTAGTGTTGTATTTTGACCATTTAAAAAAAAGACTGTAGTAGTTTCGACAACACATGAAAAATGATACCCTTCATAAAGAGGCTTTACTGCAGGACTGCTGTATTAGACTGCAATAGGTTGAGCTGAGGTCAACTGAGTGTACATGTAAAATGTACTGTATGGGTGGATAAAGCTATGATTTGCACAGCTTGGATAGAACCGATATAAAGAATATATAGTGGAGTCAAGGTAATGTTATAGAAACAACAAGCTCTGTGGAGTGTTAAAAGATGTAAGTGGTCAAACAGCACTGTGATAAACTGCACCAGTGTAAAAAAAAAAAAAAAAGAACATGAGTGACACAATTAATATTAAAACTGAATAAATTAAAACCCACTACAAGAAAGAAGAGGAATATAGCTGAATAAGATGACACATGTCCAGCTGCTGTTCTCTACCTGAAACTGAAATTAGGCTTTTTGTATTTGGAAGTGTTCGTATCAAAGATACACAATGAGGAAAAAAGATACAGCTGGTGATAGGGATAAAAAAAAGAGATTGTTATTTGTTTTGTCTAAAAGTCACATAATCAGTAAATCAAATATAACTTAACTGCTTTGCCTAAAGATCGGTTCACTGCTCTAACATTTTCCTGTCCAATCACAGGACACCGCTGGTACTATGAAAAGCATAGTACTGTAGTAGCACACTGTCGCCATGGACATGTGATGTAAAGACTTCTCCTTCATGTAACACACAACTGACACCTCAAATACATGGTGTCTCCCTGCAGTCGCAAGTCGAACAATGTGTCAACATTTTTTTGCAACTGCCTCTCACACTGGTGTTGATTCAATTTAAAAAACCTATTTCACTGCCACTGTGCTGGTGATGGATGAATACACACACACGCGGGTCTAACTCACCCCGGGGGTCTCCACAGTTTCCTGCCGGGTGGCAGGAGCTCCCTTTTGTTGAGGGGTACGATCCCCATGGCTGCCTGCATGATTGTGATGAACTTCTTGAACTTCATCTTCTAATTCTCACCCAGCACGCTCCTGACTGCTGCTACACCTCCATCTCATCTTCTAACAAAGCTCCAGACCAGAGGCAGATTCGGCATCTCCACATCTGCTCATCTCCCTCGGCAACATCACGCTGGAAAAACTTGTCCTCTCTTGGCGCCGCCTCAGTGTACCAGCGTTTCTTCACGTGAGCCACAGCTTGAGTGTGTGTGGCGAGGCGGTGCGAGGTCCCTGTGGTACGGCTACTACAGCTCCTGACTCTGAGATGTCCTTTTTGCTTTTCTGAGCGCGGGAGGATAAAAGAGGAAAACAAACGGGCACGTTCCTGTCAGGCGGTGGGCCGGCCGAGCGGGGATGACACCACGTCACTCTTACATAATTCTAGATCTTCTCTGGACATTACATTAATGAAAACGCAGCCTCTGCCACCACTGCTGCTGCTGCTGCTGCTGCTGCTGCAGCTGTAGCCGCTGGGATAATTGTGGTACTAAGCCCTGACAGATCATGGATGCTCCCCGCCCCTTCTCCTATAATCCCCCCATCCAAGCTTAGTCTTCTTGCCATTTACACCCAGACGAGCCCATCTACTTCACCCTCACATACCCTCACACCTCCGCCCCGGGTCTCGCCCCCATCGCGGAGGTTCATTAATGACAAAACTACGACAAAACTAATCTAAGCTGTAATCGCTCTGCACAGGGACGGATCTGTACAAGACACGTTTTTCGGAGTGGTGTCCCGACGTTGTGGACGCTTCACTTAAAATCTGCTTGACTTAAAATCGATAAAGTACGGACAGGTCTCGCAGTTTAAGTGCTCACTGATGTGTTTTTAATGGTTTCTGGACATCAGTGCTCTACATCGATCAGCTACGACATGAAAACAGATTACTGTTTTCATCGTTGTGGTTGATGCGTGTTTATTCATGCCATGTTCATTCTGAGTTATAGTTCTTTGATTAAAAACTTAATATGTAGTGTAGCTTAGCTTCATGGTTTCACTCACAGATCAGTGACATTAAAGGAATCAGGCAACTGTATTAGATCAGCTCATAGTTTGGTTGTTGTAGATTTACAGGACCAAGAAATATGGTTTCCTAGAACTTTTCTTGAAAAATAAAATAATAATTCTTTGTATTCCCTTGTTGCATGTAGCAGGCAAACCCAGTGCTGCTATTGGTCCCTTGTGGCATTGACATATTACTATTTTAATGTTTAAATTCAAACATCCACTTAGTGAAATGATTTCAGGTCATTTCATTACATTTTGAGTGCATTTTAACATAATAATCATTCTGGGCAGTGTTTTTGTGATACAATATTTTAGTACTGTTTATGGTCTAATCCTGGGACATCAGGACCATTTGAACCGGTCTCTCAGTTGCTGTTATTGTATAAGCTCTAAAAAATATGACTGCAACTTCAGTAAACTTTTTATCTGATGAGGAGGAGGAGGAGGAGGAGGAGGAGGAGGAGGTTTCATTGCAGCGCTCTTGGCACTGTGTGTTTTCATTTTGTTAATCTACTCGTACACTAAAAAGTCTGGTTTGGTATTTATTTTTGAAGGTATTTCATATTTTCCTACACAGGAGAGGCTGTCATGACAGTTAAACACAGTAAATAAGAAGCCAGAGGGCTCAGTATGTGTTTTCTTCAAAGTCGCTTCAATATGTGTCCAGTACAGTTGATCTTTAGTGGTTAATGGTTGTTTTATGACTGTTATATAGATGTTGTAGTAGAATACATTTTCAATTTACTACAAACTAACAAAAAATGGGACTTTAACTGCTGTCACCTAATTCATTTCAACAAGGCCAGGGAGATAACACAGCAGGGGGGTGGATGCAAAAGGCTCCAGCCAACACACAGGGTGGCCCGCCAGATAAATGGGAAATGGTAAATGGTCTGTATTTATATAGCGCTTTTCCATCTTAACGATACCCAAAGCGCTTTACAGTACATCACCCATTCACACACACATTCACACACTGATGGTGGAAGCTGCCATGCAAGGCGCTAACCACGACCCATCAGGAGCAAGGTGGGTAAGGTGTCTTGCTCAAGGACACTACGGCAGCAACCGGGACAGAGCGGGATTCGAACCGCCAACCCTCTGATCATTGGACGACCCGCTCTACCACCTGAGCCACTGCCGCCCCAGAGACTTGGACCTGGTTCAGAACTTCCTACAACACAATCAAAACCAATCTGCATCGCATTTTTGTGCCGTTCTGACTCAGACAAATGCCCACAAACAGGACACTAGTCAGTTTTCAGGGCAATTTTTTTTTTTTTTTTTTTTGGGGGGGGGGGGGGCATAAAAAAACCCTGCAGAACCACACTGGAAAATAGCCTGATGTTATTAAGAGGACCGTCTCTAAGAGGATGACCACTTCAGGCCAAATCTGATCTCTTGTACACACTCAAACTTGGATTTACAGACTGATATCTTTTTGTTTATGATTGACGTTTTTGTCATTAATGAATTCCCACGGTGCATCCCGTATAATTTCCCACCTAATAAGGAGGGAGTTGCACCCTGGGCTGTTACATTTATACAAAACCCCCAGCGTGCATGGCACACAGATTAAATGTCTGTATCGTGTCATCCCCGAGTCACCAGCTGACAGCAGGCTGCCATGTCCTGGGAGGTTTGAAAATAAATAAATAATCTCTGCAGCCTCTTGACGAGCTGCCAGCCAATGCAAACTCTGGACAGGATTTATATTCCAGCAGCTTGGACGTCTGGATTACGGCTCTGGAGGGTCGTGCCATGAGAGCTGCTGCAGATTTCACTGAGCAGCAGAAATCCCTCAGCACTCCAGAGGGTGGGAGGGAGGGGTGGGAGGCGAGGGGGGGCAAAATACCAGGAGGAAAGCGGAGGAGACACAAAAATAACAAGTGTCTATTTTTAAAAACACTAGGGAAACAAAGGGTACAAAGGAAGGAGGAGAGAGAGGTTCTCTGAGTTCACCCTGGTGTGTCGTCTTTGTCACAGGAGCTGAGATTAGGAGCCTTGTCTGGGCTGAGAGCGGTGAGGACACCAAACCATTAAGCTCTGCAAAATTCACACAGCGGCATGACATTCACAGGCGGTTTTTATCATAATCCAACACCTTACACTAATCTCACACTGCACACTCATCCAGCCAAAACTGCATTCAGAGAGGAGTGTGTATGTGTAATGTGCTGGGCTACCACACTACACACACTAAGCTTAAACACAACATAGGTACTATCTGGTGTGTGCACACATCTGTCCACTTTTTTTTTAAACCAAAAGTGTAAACAACCCAGAGTCTATAGATCTGTGAAGCCTCGGTTTTTGCTTCCTACAACTACAAAAGATTTTTCAATATTTTGTCTTTAACTGAACAGAAATACAGGACAATCTCAGGAGCTGCAGGAGACTGAAGCAAAAAGGAGAGAACACTGGTGGATTTACATTCAACAGGTTGTAATGCTGCTTAGTGTCTGATGAATCCGGACTGAAAATATCACTGTGTGATTATTTTTGGCAGATATTAGCCACTGTGATATGAGTAACATCTCAGTTGGGATGATTTTTTTTCTCCAATATATTTTCAAAAAACAAAATAAAACAAAACAGAATATTCCTTTCAGTATAGATTAAATATTTTGCAGGTCAGTTGCTGCACAACACTTAATTTATGATATGTTCTTTCTGACATATTTTAGCTTTATATTGATATTTTGATTACTTGTTCAGTGCTAATGTTAACACTAACTTTATAGGCACTTAAACACAGCCAGAACTGTCTGCAGCTACCACACAAGTACCATCATCAG
The DNA here is from genome assembly GCF_045865225.1 of Trachurus japonicus. NCBI lineage: Eukaryota > Metazoa > Chordata > Actinopteri > Carangiformes > Carangidae > Trachurus > Trachurus japonicus. Next base: position 25,694,976 of record NC_140918.1, on the reverse strand, counting down.
ACCTCATAAAATCACTGATTGACCAATATCAACATTCACATCATCCAGTTTAGCTTTGCACAGATGGTTGCATGATAGATAGTTTTAGCTATATCCTGGCCAAGATCTGATATCTTACTTATCAAGAGCACCATGTTAAGCTTCTTGGCTTTTTTTTGGCTCAGCTACTGCTGCATTTTCATAAACTGCAACATGAAACATTTTAATCTTTTGGTATTTTTTCTCCCGAAGCATACACACTCCCACCGAAGCAGTAGCCTGATCAGTGCAGATACAGAAACTACAGAGTGCCCTTTCAGCAAACGTTAAAGCCTATTTTAAAACTGTGACAAAATTATTCAGTTGCGTATTTTTTTGGTTGGCCTCCATCAGACCTGCAGGTTGGGACAGAGGTTCCTATTTTAATTATGAGAGAAGGCAGAGAGTGATTCACTCCTGCAGCTAATCCCTTTGTCACTGCATGTTTTCACTTTTTAATGAACTCTGAGGAGGCCTGCTATTTTCTCCCTCTTTCTGCAGGGTGAGCAAATGTCGCTGGAGTTGTTTGGTCGTCTTAATGCTTTTACATAAGCAGTTTGTTTTCTCTGCCCCTTGTCACTTCCCCACGTGTTGCGAGTAGCGCTGCAACGCTGCATTACAAGGCCCAAGGCCATTATGCAATGTCCGTATGCAATGCATGTGCAAGCCAGATGGAGGGGACACATGCCACTCACAAATCTGTGATAAGCAAGAAGAGAGAGAGGAGGAACGAGAGAGAGAGAGAGATTGACAAACACTGAGGAGAATCAGTGTGTGCACGTGCCCTACCCAGGTATGAGTCAGGAAACAGGAAGTGACCTAGAGAGGCAAACTGAAAAATTCCCACTATCCAAGCATGAAAAAGACATGAGGAAAACAAAAGCCTGTTTATTCTACTGCTGCAGGTTTTCCTGGCTGAACACCACAGCTGAGTGAGCACATGTAGCTACTCAGTCTAAGTCTCTAAACTTATTTCCACAGCAGACGTTTTGGCTCGTCAGAGCAGGAAAACCTGCAGGTAAAACTAATGACATTAATAATGGCACATTCCATTTAGGTGAATTAGCGCCAGGACCTTTTGCATGTTGCCACACCAGTGAACCTAACTGGGACACATGAATAGAACAGAGCCTTTGTTGCTGAAAACTGTTTCTCCGACCACTAACCCTGCATAGAAGTGAATATGTCTGCCAGCCTGTAAAAAAAAAAAAAGCTCTATTGTTTCTTGGGTGTTGATTATAACAACATGCAGTAGCATTTATGTTCTACAATTACACACAAATTACACAAGGTGACTTTTAAATGCTGATTTGAGTCAGCGTTAGAAAATAAGACGGAAGCACAAAGTGATTTGCATTGTCTCTTATTTACACACTTACCAGAGACGGTGGAGCTGTCACACACAGAGCTTCCCTGGTCACTCAGAGGATCTTTGGTCAGGGACGCTTTAACCTGTGGTCAGGAGAAGTCAAACCGTGCTATTAGTGGGACACACTGATCAGGGACAGAGGGCTTTTTATGGATGGTGGAATTCCATTTAGCTACTTCGGTTGAACGTTACTGGTATTGTGCAGACTGGCTCACCTTTAAAATGTAATCTGTCCAAACCCTACAAAAGGAGCCATTATAAATGTTATGAGTAACACCTATGATGCAATTCTGCAGTGAGAAGTATAAATGTCTGTTATGAAGACATACTAGTTGCAGATAAGGTTTTAAGCAACCATTAAGACCATTATTCTTGCTGGAAATATAGTGTAACAGCCAAATTGATTAAAAACAAAACAAAAAAGGTCAAATATGTACTATATGCGGTTTCTTTGGAGGAATTTGTAATCCTGACATAAAATTGTACCCACAGCCCTGACTGCAACTACACTGTAATACCAACAAATATGTAAATAGGGAAAAAATAATTTAATGCACCCTGATGCAAGTTTAGACCCAGCTAAAACATCTCTAATCGAATCGAATCGAATAAACAGCTCCACAATAAATTCTACCTTTGCAAGGGTTATTGTGTTCAGCTCTTGTTTAAACTCTTTCGACCTCATTCAGTTTCCTTTAACTGTGTTGCAGACTCATTGTTTCTCTTATTTTGTCTACCCCACATGAGGGTGGTGCCTTCAGTGCATCACAGGCTACACAATGACCCTACAGCTGAGCCTCTCTGAACCAGTTTCACTTGACCACAATAGTGTCCTGTTAAGTACAATGGAGGGAAAATAGTCCAACCAGAACAATACATTTAGTAACTTAAGCAAAGACGTATTAGCTACTATTACAGCTCTTAGGAGTTAGTCAGTTTCAGTGGCTGAAAATACTGTTCTGAACACATACAACACACACTGGGAATACACAATAGCTCGTGTACTGTATGTAGTAGGTCTGGTGCAAGGCATGAACACCAAGCAGAAACTACAACATAAAGACTGGGGCCTGAACACACCTGACCGTACATTATATTTCGGGTTTGTTTCCAAAGAAACTTTCAGGCAACAACGAAAAGGACCGAGTGTATAAGACACAGATAGAGTTGTTTATCAGATATTGTCGCCTGTAGTCAGTGAAATGTCCTAATATGGCAGAGAGCGCGACGACACACGGAGAAAACATGTCGACATTCAGGGCGAAACACGGCGGCTCGACTTACCAGGTGAAACTCCGTCTGCTTCCTGCTTGAACGTGACCACCGCGAGACAACACAGGTGGTGGCAGCACAGGTAGGCGCGTGAGCAGGTTGACGCGGACGATGATGTTTTTTTTTTCACCAACTGCAGATTTTTAGTGAGTATTTTTGATTTCGCCAGGTCCCAATGAAGCGATTTCCTGGTTCTCGCAGGTATGTGGGCGTGGCCTAGAAACTGCAGGTGTGTTGGTGGCGCAGGCCGCAGCGGCTCCCTCCCTGTGGGTGCAGAGGCGGTGTCACTCCTGAGTCACTCACCCTGTAATCTAAAATGTGACATGACTCAGTTCACTAACGACTGTAGTAAACCAAGCGGAAATCAGGAGCTGACCAGAAAAGGTAATGAGTGTGAGTGTGAGTGTGAGGGAACATGACAGGCTAATGTCCTCTGTTTATTATTAATCCCAGAAATGACTAAGAGGTGATAGCTACCTGTTTCCTAATGTTTCATTTTATAATGTCCATCTAAAGAACATATAAAATAGCAATTAGTGTCAAGATCACTACAGGTAGCCTAACTGCCTTTGCAAAATGTAGGCTATGTCACAATAATTTCTCATGGGAAATGTGTTTCATGTGTGGAGGACAACAAGTGTCATGAAAATGATAATAAAGCTCTCTATGATTAATACTGTATATAACTGGACGATAGGAAGAGGAATAACCAAAGGATTTTACAATTTTGAAATTAATCAAACAATCAACTGATATTGAAATTGAAACAGGTTTAGAATATGTTTGTAAGCCTATGAAAATTGTTCCCATGTGAGCTGTTTTGTAGGCTATGTGTTGTCTCACATTTCACATGTGAAATACAGTCCAGGATCATATCGGTTGTTGTTCTTGCTCTTTTTCTTTCTTAAATCTGTCTTAATATAACTGTAATTACAGACTAATAGTGACAACAACATCCATTAACCACCTCTGCTCACATTAGACATTGTTTGCCACTAACCAGGCAGCCTATAGCTACATGACCGCAGAACCACAACACTGGGGCTATAATTTTCCTTCTTGTCTGACCGGTTAGACCTGTTGTGGTGGAGACCCTCTGGCATAGAGAGTAGCCAATGAGAAGCTGTTAACTGGCTGTCAGGCCCAAGAGGTGAATAAACACACATTCAACAACTCACAACAACTGTCACATCTGATACAGTAAAAGCCAAAGTAGATCACTGATGGTTTTCATCTGTGATATGTTTAATTTTTGACATGGATGGATATGGACAGTTGTAGCTTTTTTTTTATGGATCTGCTTCTGGTAATATCTTTGATTTTTACAAAATATAAATTTCATAGTTAAATTCCAGTTGAAATACTCAGTCCTCTACACGTGCAATGTTGGTTTCACTCTCTGCTGAGCTCAATAAAAAAGAGTGAACACTAATACACAGTATTACTGCGAAAACTCACGAAAGCGGTCAGATCCACACTTCAAAAAACTAAATGCCCAAAATACATTCATAAATGTTGATATTATCCAGAGAGATGGTGCAATCACTCTGTAAACTCACCAGCAAAAAAAAAATTAATAATCCTTTAATAATGAGAACAGGGCACTCAAGACAAAACTCACTGTAACCTCCTAATGCAGAGTATGACAGTATCATTGCTGTGCCCCCTTGTGTCTATATAAAATACAACAACTGATGTGGACACGTCTCGCACAAAAAATGTGGGCCTTCTGCCTCGAAATACTTTCTCCACATCCTATGACCTTTACCACTTCTATTAATCATTTACTTAATCATCTAGATAATTAAAAACAGAGCATGTTGGTTATCATAACCTACTATAACCATTTCTTTTTTCACTTACATTACACTTACCATATATGTTTTTATTTATTTAAGTATACTGTAGATTATGATAATAATACTCATAATTTTCAAGAAAGGATATAAGGGTCATTTTGACATTAAATATTATTTTATTTCATAGATACAAGTTAAACATATTGCTATAGTACAGTTGTAGGCCTATAATCACATCAAAGCACACAATTTGTCATTTTTAAGGCACATGGACAAAAAGAAGACAGTGGACAGGGTGGTCGTTATTTACCAGAAAGATTCAGAGTTTACAGATGTTTATAACAGTTTCAGTCCCAATAAAGACAAATGTACATTCTCTAGAGAAACGACATAAGAATCCGTGAAAAGTCAAGAATTGAACACATGATTGTAGCTTTTTTTTTCTTTTTTCAGCTTGGCATTTATCAACTTACATGCTATAGTATGGCATCGTACCATGAAAGAAATGATGGTGATGGCGATGTGAACTGGACAAATATTTCTAGTTGGGCGGCAGCAGGTTTTGTGTATTCTAATCAGAATACAATAAGAGATTTAACTCTTACTATAAATATATTATTGTTTTATGCAAAGTGGGATTTTAAAAACCACTTAGACATGGGTTTTTCAAAGTTTGTCTGGTGTTATGTATATTTATATATATACATATGATTTAAAAACAACAGTAAAGTAACAGATTAACAGATTAGGTAACAAGACGTAAGACATAAATTTATTTCCTCAGGGATCCAGCCACTGAGAAATTTGAACATTTTTACTGAAAATCAGACGTCCAAGAGGAGAGGACACTCCGAAACTCAATTTGTTTGTTAGCAGCATGGGCAGCAATCTAGTGTTTTATATTAACACAGGGGTTCAGTGACCTCACACACACAAACACACACTGTTTATGTGTTTCAGTTGACTGTTTCCTCATCTGTTACTGACGTATTTTGGCACATTTAGTTTGACTTCCAGGGGAAAGCCAGAGGCACAGAGTGAGGCTCACTGTGGAGAAACTGACATCAACATGTTACTGCCCATAGTTTGAGTCACATTTACGCTGTGGTGAGGTCTTGATGTCTCGATGCAGTGGGTCTGCAGAAGTCCAGGTGGCTGGAGAAGACTTCATCACTCATTTCCCCTCACTAGGAAACAGAGAATAGATTACTTTTTCCATTTTAGGTAACAAAGGTCAACAAAAGGGTGTAAACAGTTGAAATCAATCAGACCATTGTCTCATAATCCATCTATGAGGCATTACATCTTTACAGGATTTTAATGTTTACATAATGCTTCACATGCACCATTTTTATTATTTTATATATTTTCTGTCTCTATAGAAATAGGTTTTGTTGGCATTTTATTGTTGTGTAATTTAAAGGACAAGATCACTTTTTTTTTCTTTCCACAAATTATCAAGGCAAATATTCAGGATCCTTTACATTAATCAATTCAATCAAGTTAAGGACACCGCTGTCTTACTGACAGTCACGACTTGATTATTTAGTGGCTAAAGATTAAAAACCACTGGGAACATGGTGATCATCTATGGGAGCTAACAGGTAAAACAAAAAAAAAGGCTGCTGAGGAGACAAATGGAGGCTGGCAGATAAATTCAAGGCCTAGATCTTACTTTTTAATGTCACTATAGTTTATGAATCCCACTGTTTTCTGTCAGAGGCTTTGAGATTAGATTAACTGTGACGTCGGGAGGCTTCCTAAAGAGTAGGACTGCTTAATGTGAGCTGAAGAACGGCTTCGTATAAGCCCGAATAAGGATTTTGTGCTTATGTAAGAGAACTTCTGTAGAAAAGGGAACTCATGGAGGTTTCTCAGCCTGACTCACATGTACAGTAAGGTCTGACAGAGAAGTGCAGGACATAGCTGCATCATACAGTGTGCACATCACAGGACAGAAGGGGCCTCTAGGAGCCAAGGACACCAATGATTAACTCCAACTGGGTCGACTGGGTGAGGCTGAATATGCAGAGACAACCAGTGACCCCCTGAGTTTATGGTCTGACCTGATTACAGCAGTAATGAGAATGGAGTTGATGAATTGTGTCAGAAAAGTTTGAACGGGTTGACCAACCATCAGATACATCAGAGCAGCCTATAGGCCTATATGCTCACATGTGAAAGTGATGGAAATGGAGGATTATGACTTTATACTTTGGTGAAGATTGAATAAATTCCTCATTAGCAATGTTATCGCCTCCTGTAGCTAATGTACACTATCATTATTTATATCACTTAATTTTAGTCATAAACTCAGTTGAGCAAACAGTATTTAACTGCTCTTGAGTATGTAGCTACGTAATGTTATATCACAGTAGGAAGCTTAGCATAAAGATGGCGAGAAGGGAAACAACTAACCTCTAAAGTTTTCTCCTAGTTACATAAGTCATATACTGTTGTTTAAGCTGCCCAAAAATGTTAAGTTGTTATGTGCTTCTTGACCTGGCGTGTTAACCTCCTGAGGCTTATGACCATGATTTTACTGTACAACATTCGGTTGTAGTACAGACTAAACACATAGTAAGTTGACAAACAGGGGTCTATACAACTGCTGGTAGCTGGATTTATTTAAGCTTGGGTAGTCTGGTTATCTGTTTCCCACTGAATCCAGTCTTGTGCTAAACTACCCTTGGCTCAGCTAAGTTAATTTAACAGGCACAGTGTATTTACCAAAATGTCTGACATTCCCAAAAGAGAGGGTTGAAGAAAGCAAACTGTTTTTTTTTAACCCTTCAAAAAATATTTTTTTATGGTCTCAATAGCTATTTGTTGACTGAGTAGTTCAATTGAAGGTTTTTTAAGGAGAGATATGCTGCCACATTGTGTTTCTGCTTGTTTGTTTTCCACGTAAATCATTGCCACAGTGTTTGACACTTTAAATTGTTAGAGTTAAATTAAAGAGTTGTTATAGTCTTAATGATCATTATCATCATCAGTCTTTGTAAACACATTACGGTTTCATGTTAATATTATTTAACTAACTAACCATATTGCAGTTTTGGCGGAAATTATGGCGTTGTTAATACTGAATGAATCTATAAATTAATGGTTACAGATCAATTGGACTGTAAAGAATAAGGCTGGGCATATTTCATACTTTTCTTGGGACTGAGAGCCACAAAGTGTAAAAGTCAGATAAAAGCAGTAAAATATGGAAGATTACTTTGTTTTGTTGGTTATTTTGCAAGTGTTGCTGATAAAAAAGAAAGATAAATACAGGGTAACACCAGCCTCATCCTTTTAGACCTTATAACTGATTTTTTTTTTTTTTTTTTGCAGATTGTTTTGGTATGATTTACTTCATACCAAGTAGACGTCCAGTTCAGACTCTGATTGGCTTCTGCTGAGGGACGGCAGAGGATCGTCCAGAGCGATAGTTGAACTGGAGGCTCGTCGGTCCTCACTGCAACATAGAAATACTAGTAAATATAAAATATACTAGTAAAAAGTCCTGTGATGTATTTGAGTACATCAAATGGTTTCAGCTTGTGTCTCAAATTTTGAGTGTATTCACTCAATTTAGTTTCCAAGTTCGACAGACTGCCTTTTATGCAATAACCTCCACCCTGACCCCCTCCCTAACAAGATCTACAGCGCTGATGTAAAAGCAGCACTTCCTCTTTAGAGACAAGTCACGCAGCCGCAAGAAGTCAGTTCTCAGGAAGACAAAACACTATTTGCACATGTCCCCACATCTCTGTGCATAATATCTCTGCTTCGCTGACCATTTCCTGTTTTATTTTTGGGCCACTCACCTTTTCCCCTCCTCTCAGATCCCTTCTTCCTGCCTTTGTGTGTTTCCCGCCCCTGGGATTGTCTGCCCTCTGCCCCACCCCTGAGTTGTTGCACCTGTGTCTCATTGTGTCCCCTCGCCCAGTGTTTTTAGGCCCAGTCCCAATGTTCAGACCCACAGACTTCGAGGCGCCTTCCCGCTAAGTCCACAAGGGTTTAGGCCTGTCCCACTTTAAATCCATAAAGTCCACTGTGATGGCATGATGATGAGTTCCAAATCTGCTTTCATCATCTCTTATCCAATGTTACTTTTTTTGTTTGCAAACAGGGAGTAAAGAGAGGAAATAAAGAAAATGCAAAATCAAAAGTCCTAAACCCACAGTTGTACACAGCACGTTTTGGCGTTGTGACAGCAACGTGATATATATAACAAAGTGCTGCTGAGCCTCTTGCACTCGGTCATGTCAGCTAGTCTGTGAGGGTTCAGGGTTTAGACCTAAAGGACAAACACTGGTGTTGATCTCTGGGGTCCTTTCTCTCTGTGCTAGTTCATCTTCTTTCTCCAAAACTGTGCTCCAGCCTTTGTGAGTTTTGGTTCCAGTCTTTTTGGATTTGTCTTTATGTGTTCTAAACCTTTTCCCAAGTAAGCACCTTAGACTTTTGGGAACTCTGCCTGAATGTTATAAATCCTGCAATAGTTCGCTTAGATAGATGCTCGGCTTAGATCTGAGAGCTGCACACACACATTACCTGTTTTCTAGATCCTCTTCATTTCTTGTGGACTCAAAAGAAACGGCAGTCCTTGGAAGAAGATCTGGTTGTTTGGAGGAACTGTAAACTGTTGGAACAACAAGTTCATTAATCACTGTAACACATCAAAGACAAAGAAACAAAGAAATCCCCAAAAATAGAATCTTAAAAGTCATTCAGGCTTACAGTTTCCATCCAGGTTGTCCATGCTCTGAGCTTTCTTCTCCTCCTTCTTCTCCTCCTTCTGTGGAGACAGAAACTCCTGAGAGGCCGACTTTAGAGCGTAGAGGGAACCCCTCTTCCTCTTTGAAGATGCTCCTCTTAAAGCTGAGAGACAAAGAAAGACAGTGTTAAAATAAAAACCTCACTGATCAGAATACAGGAGTCGAGCGGTGAAACAACTTACGATGAATCTTTTTGAACACGGTTGAGCTCATGAACTTCAGAAATCTGTCGGCATAAAAACTGGGCCTGTGAACTGACACTGTGTCCTGAAAAGCAGAGAAAACTGTTAGACAAACACACATATACACATGCATACACCTATACAGCTGCATATTTGTGTAGTTGGACATACTATAAGAGACTACAGACATCAAGATAGTGAAGTTACATACCCCATCATGTACAAGAGCTTTCCAAGAGTGCTCCACCTTCTTAATGAACCTGCAAATATCAATATGTACAATCTTTAATGACAGTTGGTAACACTTTATAATAAGTACACACTATTAAGCATTAGTTAAGCATTAATAAATACAGAATTCTTCATTTACAATGCATGGATACTCATTAGTATATAGTTTATAAATAAAGTTAGTGCTTATCGATGAGTAAAACATTTTTAACTGTGTTTATAAACTACATACTAATGAGTATTCATGTGTTATAAATGATGCATTCAGTATTTAATGCTTAATAGTGTGGATGTATTACTGTATAAAGTGTTACCTGACAGTCTATGTAATCAGGTGACAAAGAACATCTGAAGTCTAAAGAAGATTTTATTTTTCCACATTTTAAGTAAAATCTAAAAAGCTAATTAAAGAAGCTTTGTGAAATACAGTCCAACTCTAAATTAGTGTAGTGTTTCTTTCATTGTGCTGATTTATAGTCCTTTACATAGCGCTCCATAGACTTTGTGCAGGAAATAGTGAATAAGTGAGTGATTGCAGACATAACCCGAAACTCTAATTTTTGATCTCAGTGTGTGTGCGTGTGTGTGCATGCTTACCTGTAGGACTGAAGGATGTCGATGATTCCTAAAAAGATGAGCAGGCTCTCATCTTTATGTTTGGCAGGAATCCCACCCAATCTGAAAAAAAACCAAACAAACAAAAAAACAGGTTGAATGAATTTGACTGTTTTATTAACACAGACTTGTCAACTTTACTTATTAAGGTTTTAAATGTTCGAAACAACATCAGTAGAGAAATACAGTGAGCAGCAGCGTGCATAGCCCCAAATAGTTTGTAGATGTAACAGTTACTGTACATTAAAATAGTCTTGACATTTAATATGGGCCAAACAACAAACACATTTCAGTTATAAGCCAGGATTAGCATACGTGGTGGTAAACCATACCACACATGTACCTGTATAAACAGCTGAGGTCAGATCACTGCTACACAAATAAGACGTTGAGTATTTCTTACTGTGTAGGAGTGAGAAGGTGGAGGTTTATTTTATACTTTGCACTTGTTGCTCTTTTGTGCAAACTTTCAAATGGAAAAGAAGAAGTCTCTCTAGAGAGACTAGAGGAAGAGACTCAATAAAAGCAAGCGCACGACATGAGAAATAAGAGAAACACACAGAAGGAAAAAGTAAACAGATCTGAGAGTTGTTGTGGAACAAAACATGCTGAAGAAAAGTTCGGCTGACTCTTATTTTTAGCCAAGAAGATGTAAACTAAAGCTACCAAGTGAGATGTTGAGAACTGTCTATCTACATTATATGCCACACAAACAGCAAACAGAGGGATCATCTTCACAGAGATGGAAAGGGAGGTTTTCTCACGTGTCGTCATCAGCCACTGGTTCAGGGTCCTTCACACTCCCCTGGATGGACTCGAGGGCGGTGGAGTAGAGGACTTTCTGTCCTTTCCTGCTGTCACATCGACTTCCTCTGCCCAGGGGCTTCCTGTCCGACACATGGATCCCCAGCAGGAGACTGTAGTCCATGATCTTAAAGCTCTCTAGGACCTGGTGAGAGGCAGAAACTGGATGTAAATAACTATGGGAAGCAATTAAAGTGAAGGATTAATTGAAAAAGGAAGGGATGTTAAAGTGATATACAGGAAGATAATGCCCTGTGCTCATTTGGAGGTTGTAAATCATACTGGCACAGTGAGACTTCTCGCTGTAGCTGGTTCAGTACAGGCTCAGGACACAGCTTTGCAACTATGACCTCTGACCTCCATGCAATGCAGTACAAGACAAAAGAAAACTTCTCTATGGGAGTAAATGTTCTCTAATGGTCATGGTTTGGGGGTATTATGTCATTCTGTAAGCAGTGGCATGCACAGACTTTTTGAAGGGCAGTGGCGAAAAGAAAAAAAAGGCACATCGCGTCCTCGCCACTGAAGAGGGCACTTTCGCACACATTTTGGCTCCCAAGAGGGCACTTTTGCAAGTGTTTTTCAACAATTGGGCCACAAGGGGGGGCGCCTCCCCCTGCCCCCCCTCTGTGCACACCACTGTTGGTAAGTATTTTTCTAACTCATTTACCCATAGATATTAGTTATAATTCAGGGGCATCTGAATGAATGTACTGTAATAAAACATGAAATTTATAAGGTCAAATAACACATCAATGCACTTTTCTTCTCTTCAGAAATCTACAATTAACTTTGCTTAGTCAGGCTGTAAAATGACCTCTCCCGCCAACAACAACAGATTCCAGTCAAAGGGACTAAACCTGGATCTGCAAACCAAATGTACAGTACAATCCCTCCGACAAAGGCTCTGATATCCTGAAGTAGCTCCTGTAAACAAAGAGGCCTTTACTTTCCATTGTGTTACATAACACACTTACTGAGGTCACATACCGAGCCCTGATAAGAGCACATTACACACAGACAGGCCTCTCTGTGCTGTGCTGCCGAGTCCAGCTGCTCAGCCCGATTACACCAGTCAGGTGCTTCGCTATGCTGGGGGTTAATCCTCCATCAAGTGGCCTCTATTGTTTCACATTAATGAAATAACAGGCAGCCATTAATGAGATCATCATAACATGCTCCAGCCTGAACGAAGGGGAGTTTGTCATGGTTGCATAAAGTCATTCGAGGGGTGGAGCCGCGTGGTTCAGTTCAGGTTGGGATGGAGAAAGATTTAAACCTCTGTGAGTGGCCTTAGTGCTGTAGCCGTAAGTTAATTACTAAATTGAAGCAGTGAAGACCCTCCCTCCTTCTCTTAGTGGCTAAAAGAATTGTATTCATATGTGGGATCAGAATAGATAATGTTCAACATAAAAAGGAAGCCACGTCTCTGCAGCAAATGCTTGGCTCATTTTAGTAGCTATGTTGGTAATCTGTACTTATTTTAGTATTGTTGAATTTTGGTGCCATGGAATTCCTTTTAACGCGACTATGCTGCACCTTTGTAATGGCTCCTATCTGGGTGATTGGTACTATCCTCTGGACAAAGTTGCTATTTTGAGTTACTAATGAATAAAAACTCGGTACAGTAAGACTTTATAATAGGTACACACTATTAAGCATTAGTTAAGCATTAATAAATACTGAATTCTTCATTTATAATGCATGATAGTTTATAAATACAGTTAGTGCTTATCAATGATGAGTAAAACTTTTTTAACTGTGTTTATAAACTGAATACTAATGAGAGTATCCATGTGTTATAAATGATGTGTTCATTATTTAATGCTTAACTAATGCTTAATTGTAAAGTGTTACTAAAAACTCTAAAAATCATCCTGATCATCAGCCACATGGAGTTTGGTTGTGGCAGCAGTATAAATTTAAATATCTATTAGGACTTTGCTTGTGAAATAAATAGGGAAGTTATGATGTTCAAATGACCTTTCCAGTTATGACATATATTTTTTAACTCTGCTTAAAACCTAAAATCTGTTCACTTTTCTTACTTTGGAAATTGTGATTTGCCACTGTGGAGACTCTGTGTATTCAGCCTTATTTAGATAAAGACTAGCAACATGTTCAAGTGGTCCACATGTTGGAAATGCTTCATACAACCCAGAACACCAACATCACGGCCATGTTAATAGATGTAAGATCTTTCAGTCAACACACCCGACAGTCCCTCTGCAGAGTCTTCATCAGGGCGCTGTAGGTGTCCGAGTCAAAGTGCAGGCCCTCGTGCATCTCCTGGAAGTCCAGGTCTTTGAAGGTGGGAGAGGACTTGCCACGCTCTTTGCGCGAGGCGCGGCGTTTGTAGGACGAGCCCTTCAGGTCGTACTTGTAGTGCATCTTCATGGCTCGCGGCAGCACGTTGTTCATCACCACCACGCGGATGGTGATCCCGGCGCACTGGATGCAGTACAGGCCGTAGAACTTGGGCAGCAACGTCCTCGGGTTCTGGTTCAGGTTCTACAACAAGGACAAATGGTTTTTATTTAGTAATAAAGTATCAAACACAGAGAGATGCTTCACATGAAATCAAGAGAAACCTGATTCTTTGGATTCTTTACAGCAGTGGTTCCCAAACCTTTTGTGGCCAAGGCACACCAAAGGACAAGTAAAAATCTCAAGGCACACCTATTGTTCAAAATAGCCTTCATAACACGTGTTATCACTTATATCATGTAAAATATCTGTAAATGTGCATAATTATTTAATAATGCCAAATAAAATGTGACAAAGAAAAGGCTACATTACTCACAAAATCATATTTATTAACAAAATATTTCAAAGATTAATTTGAAACTTTATCAAATTAGGCTTCATCAAAGCAGCAATACAACCATTTAAACCATACAGGTCACAATAACCGTCCATGGTCCTACAGATTGATCAGCATTGAAACACGTGCGAAATATGGGGTTCTCTCTGAGGATTTTTTTTTTTAAGAATTGTTTTTAGGTATAGAGTTTGCCTCTGTATTATGAAATGAGCGCATACAAAGTACTGATAGTAAATTAAAAATAATTATTTTTTTGTGTAGTTGTATATTGCAATAATAATGTATGGTTGTCACAAAATCCCACGGCACACCTGGACTTGCCTCACGGCACACCAGTGTCCCGCGGCACACCGTTTGGGAACCACTGCTTTACAGGATGAGGATTTATGAAGAACAAGATGAACTTGCAGGGAGACTTAATACCCTCAAGTAACCCAACATGTGAATATGTTCTCAGATATAAGATATGATGACACAGCCTGATGTTTCTCAGTATACACTGGACACGATGATGATGATTATCACACGTCTGATAAATACACAAACACATACGTATGTGTGCTAAAAAAACAAAAACTGTTTTTTGCTGGAAGTTAATCAAAAAAGGCACTCAACTACCACCAAATGAAAATAGATAGGTCTTTGGTCAACTGACCACAGTAACACACAGTCATCTCAACAGAGACCACAAATAAGTAAACAAGGATGTAAACTATGCACAACATCTGCAATTTATAGAGAACCACAAACATTCAGCACAGTGTGTGGTGGTGATACTGATACTGAACATGAACTTCACACGGAGCATTTTTAAGTCACGTACTTGTAGCACATTGATAAATATCGGCCTTGGTGCTTTTGAGAAGAGAGTGCGTGTTGGTGGAAACAGCTGAGCTCACCATGTAGTAACCGGGCAGCAGCTTCTGCAGGAACTCTGCCTCTTTGTGCTGCACGGTCTTGATGATGAACTCATCGTCGCTGGTGAGGTAGAACCAGGAGCTGCTGGCGCCGGGGTTGGACAGCTCGATCAGAGGCTCGTTGCAGATGGAGTACTGAAATTCACAATGATGTGACACTTTCAGTTTTGCTGTTTAACCACGAGGAAACATTTCCCCGCACTGAGCTGAATTGTGCTGACAGAGTGATGGTATGGATGCATGTGACGTGTGTCTGAGAGTCCCTGAACTCACCAGATAGTCGTCTGGTTTGATGCCGAACAGCTCTCTGAAGTAGCGGAAGGCCAGCGGGGCGTACGTCTTCAGCCGGAAGTCTGGGTAGTGATGTGCTGGGGTCAGGTTGCTGCCGTCACTTGAGAATATATGAATGTAAACAAATTATTGTGTAAATCAAGATATAATGTCACAATAGTGATGCATGTCATAGAAGGAAAAGCTACAAAATTATAAATAATAGAAATGAATGTGGGCTGAATTCCATTTAGCTGCGTTAATGTTGTTTCCCTGCTTAACAGATCTATCACTAATGTTGCTAGTTTTTGTGTCAAAATGTCTGATCAAAAATGCCTATTGCAGCAATGTGTGGTTTGATAAACAGGAAATATTCAAGTTGTACACTTCCTAAAGTGACTTCCTTTGTCGAACTACAGAAAATCGAACATTAAACTTGTATAAAGTTTATATTGTTTGCTCTTTGATGGGCTGGAACAGTTTCCATAACGCCCTGAACAATTGCTCATTTACTTGTGTGTTTTGGATGGACAGTAGAGACTAAATCGAGGTCAATCTGAGAGTCAACTCCTCCTGAAATTGCACAAAATATGCTTTGTGATGTCTGCTGGTTGTTGTTGACTTTCTTAAAATTCATTTTTGATAGCTCAGTGAGGAAAAATAAATTACTACAGTGCATTTTAGGGTGTTTGGGTTAAAGCCTACATCTTTTTTGTAATTTGGGCAAACAAAGCCTTTAAGATTCTTAATCCGGAGCACACTTTGAATGAAAAAATAAAACTTATATTGAAATGAGTGTGTACCTTGGCAGAAAGACGCTCTCCACCACAGAGAAGTCCTGCATGAGAACATCTCTGTCCGGTTTGGAGCTGAGGTTTCCCACAGCGTAACCGATGCCCAGCTGGATGGCTCCTCTCAGGGTGGCTGCCGTGGGCTAACAAACAAAACAGAGAAAAAGAAAGAACACATTCATTATAGAAAAAAATATTTGCCGCCCATTCATGTCAAAATTTCAGTCTGCTAATGTTTGGGTTCATGATGGAAAGAGCAGTTTTATCAGATCCAGCTCAACCATTTAGCACTTCTTACAATCAATGCAAATGCTACACCCAAATTATATATTATCTGGTGAACATCATTGTGTAAGTGTTAGCATTTGAGTATGTTTGAATGATAGCATTAGCATTTAGCTCATGCATCACTTCACAGACACAACAAACAGAACATTTGTGGTGGAGGAAGTATGCAAACTTTTAATAGCATTTCTTCCTCATTTTGGGTCTTTTTTAACTCAGACAAGTATGATCCTGCATGTTGGCTCGTTAAATGCACAGTAGTATAAATATAAATCAACTGACTGGATGAAGTGTAAAACTTCAAGCTGAAAAAAGAAATGTGCTGGAATCTTTAGCTGGCAGCAAAAACAACGACAATCAACAACATTAGCAAATATGTTTTTGCAGTTCCAGTGTTGCTCTAACTTGGATTAGACTGGATTTCACTGATTTTCCATTGTCCTTTATGACCCAAGCGTCCCCAAACAGATTTTTTTTTAGCACCAGGAAAACAAAGCATTGGATTACTGAATTAAACACCCTGGGTGGAAAAAACTAATAAAAGACCCACATTAGAATATCCAAACTAAAACTAATGGTAAGATACAGTTGATATGAAATATGCGGTGACCACTAGGAAGTCCAGTTTAATCAACTGCAAACAGAGGATGTTTGAGGTTTGAAAATGATTTGATGATAAATAGTAACATCCACTTACCTTTTTATTATCCTTTGACGGTTTGGAGGTTTTGGTTCCTCCTCCTACAAGGTCGGTGGTGGTAGTTGACATCTTTTGGACAAAGAGAACTTGATTAGACGGAAGCTCAGACGCATGAGTTCCTTTTTTCCAGTGATCTGACGCAGTGATTTACCTTGGATGGGCTTTACCGAAACTGCATCTTTCAGGTACACTGCTCCTGCAGATGGGTTAGAGGAAAGAGGAGTTACACAGTGTGTGGCATTTGCATGAATGTCAATGCAAACACAGCTGGTAAGAAATCACAAAATTACAACCATGACTGATTATACAAATGACTAATGTTCCTCAGGGCTAAAAGCAATCGAAGCGAGTGAAGAAAACTTCAACAGTTTGTCTATCTCTACTCCCTGTAAGGTACAGACCTGTATAATGTGCAGACCTGTCTGTCTGGGGTGCTGCTAATGTCTGAGGGACCTCCCGTGTTTGTGTGAGTCTTTAACTCCAGAATCTCTCATAACAAAAACCTTTGATCCCAATTAAGACGGATTGGAAAACCATTACGTACCAAATCCCCCTGTTTTATAACAGCACACAGACGAAACTCACTGCTTTCTCACACACATGTGGCCCTCAGCTCCCAAAAGGGACACAGTGATGACCAACATGCTGACCAACACAGAAACAACAAATAACTCACTGAGGAGTATTTGTGGTATTTTAATTGTGGTAAAGCAGCATTCTGGTGAATTAATCAGAAAAACAACTGAATTAGTTTCTGTGTCTGTTATATATATATTTTTAAAAACATCATCATTTCAATATTCATATTCAAGAACAATAAGAATTTAAATGAAAGTTAAATAACTTACATTTTAATGTTTATCAAATAGCCCACATTATAAGGCCATTTGCTCATCGACACAAAAAGCCCCATCCTGAGCAGCTTTGGACTTAAACTTAAAAAGACATTATGAAACATTACTATGGAGTGAATTTTGTCAGCAGCCTGGGGCTCTAAGCCGTTGCTATTCTTGCCTGCACCTCTGGGTATTCTTAATTATTATGGCCTGTAGAAAAAAAAAAAATATATATATATTTTGGAAAAAAACATTTAGTGTCTTGAGTGAACCTGCAACATTAAGCACGTATCTCACCAGACGAGCCCCCTGTTTATTTTAAGCACTGCCTCAGGATGTGGTCTTGTGGTCTGACTCATGGAGAACGTTTGTTTGAATCAGGGGCTCAAGAGATCAGGGAACTTGTTAAAGATTGTTCTTATTCAAGATTTAGTGATTAGTGGTCTGAGTAATGAACAGGGTTAATTACACAGAGTCTTCATCGGGTTATTTCAGGTCTCCTCTGCAGCACTTATTGAAAACACACTGAGTGACATAACAGAACAACGTGGGCAAGAACATGTTGGATTAAGTATTTTGTAAATACACAAGTTTGTGTTGTGCGTATTTAAAGAGATTAGATTCACGGCTTTCCATTCAGCACTTGAAAGGAATTAATTTTAACTACTGATCAGTGGAACTAATGAGAAATCAGATTAATGATACAGTAAATGTAAACAGTCAGAGTTTTCTCTGCTGCTGAACATAGTAATGCAATAGGTTGAAATACTGAGCAGGGTCTTCAGGACTGGAGGCTGCGATCAGAATGAGGATGCTCATTATTGAGATGTGAAACTTGAAACCACAGATGTAGACCTCATTGTGGTGCAAGGTCACTGAACACAACATCTAAGGACTGTAGATGTTTCTACACAATTTGAAGACATGTCACCAGTCAGAACTTTTGCTGGTGGTACAAAAATGAAAGGTCAGGTGATCACCAAACTGACCAGCACCGTGAATGTGTGACTGTGAACACAGCAATCCACCAAATACATATCTAATGTGGACCAAAGTGGAGGACCAAGCAAAATGCTAAGATTGCCATCCCTGTTTAGAAATTTTACTTTTACTTCCATCCAGTCTCAGTGGAGACCACAGTCTTTCATTTTAATACAGTATACTCTTAATATAGTAACACTGTCAATGGGATACACCAGAAAAAACATTAGAAGCGCCTCTCAGTATAATAAAAGTCAACACAAGCAAAGGTAACACCTCTGAAACACAACATAAAGTGAACATAATAGAGTCAGGATGGGTTCAGTAGGATTCACTGTAAGGCCGGATCATAGGGCTCCATTAACTTTAGAGACATATTCAGTACAACAGTGTGTAGCCTACTTGAGACTGAGTTACATAAACATGCACACTCTCACACAGCAAGCACGCTGCGGCTACTTCTTTGCATACATGTAAACGATGAGAGCCCCATCCAGCTCACTGCCGACATTTTACTTTCTCTCTCTGACTGAAGTGAAGGGAAGTGGAGCTGATTTCCTCTTCAGATGCTATCACCGAGCTCCTCTTCCCCCTGAGCGACACATACGAAAATGGCCCAGAGGTTACGTGACAGCAACTGTTACTCCTCACAACGGCAGATAAACAGTGACAAACAAGCAGCCGGTGCAGAGACACGGACACAGACTCCATCCTCCTCTCAGTCACATACAGTAGTGTAAGAAGGAGCAGGGGGCAACAACGCTCAGCAGGACCTCTTACCTGAACACACATGGTCGTTCACAGATGGTGGTGAATGGAGCCCGGTGGGACGGCGATGACAGGCAGATGCTGTGTGATAGACACTCTCTGGCAGACTGACTGGCTGTGGTGAGATGAGATGAAGTGCTGCAACGACTGGAGAGCATCCTCACCACTTCCTCCCTCCCTCTCTCTCTCTCTCTCTCTCTGTCTGTCTGTGTAGGTCTCTGTCTCTCCGCCTACCTGTTGTATTATTCCATGGCACCTATAAGTCAGGCTGAGGTACAGTTGTATTGCACATGATTCATGGTCTACTGGACAACTTAGACCATTACATTTTACTTGGTTTTTCATTTTGTTTTTGTTATGTTGTTTTATTTCAACGCCTTTATGGTGTTATATGGTTTATCGTCAAGATGATAATGATGAGCAGAATATGCTTTTACAACTGTTGATTTTGAAAGGGAGTTTATATCTTTATACAGGGTTAGGGTAGTAGTACAGTAGTACAGTAATTTAGACTACCGTAGATGGTAGGAAATGAGGCGACAGAGGGAGAGAGGAAATGACATCATCAGTTCCCTGGACCTGACCCAGCAGTGGTGTAATAATAACTACCAACATTCACTCTACTACTTTATGGTACTTCAGTAAATATGCACAGCACAAATCACATTGACCTGACAGCTAATAAATCTTAAACATGAAAACATCATATAATACCAACATGGAGTACAACATTTTGTTACAGATTAAATCAGTGGTTCACAACCTGTTTGGATTGTGACTCCATACAGAAAAAACAGTGTGTCTAACTGAGATTTCCCTTCCAAACTATAAACCTTCACAAAACCCTTCGCAAAGGAAATAATTACGGAGTCCTTGAGGTTGTGAACTGGTGAACTAAAGTGTATATAGTTTAAATAAATAGCTTCACATCAATATGTTTGTATTGAAGCCAGTACTGTCATATATGATCATATGTTACAGAGGCCTTGGTGAGATTATGAATGCAGGACTTGTACTACTGTACAGCAGTTTAATCATACATCACACATTTGCCTTTTTCAGCCCAGTTACTCTTCACTGACATGAGACAATGTTTAAACCTGCCTGTCTGTCTGTTTTTGTTAAACTTACCAGCTGTCAGGCTTATAGAAACTTAATTATTAATTTTATGATCAAAGCTGCTGTTCAACAGTCAGCCACTCCACCACCATCATCAACATCCCTTTCCCCCTTTTCTTTGTTTCTGTCTGTCGATCATTCATCTTCTGTCTCTCTCTCTCACTCTGTCTTACCTACTCTCTCTGTTCACCTCAGTTTAACTTGAATAGAGCACATCAACCAGAGTCCCCGACGCTGTTTCATTCGCGCTTCACCATCACTGGCTCATTCACAGGCTATGTGTTACCAGCTTACTATGTTTAATCTTATTCATGCAGCAAATCATCGTCATTGCAAAACCTTTGGCTATGAATGTTTGAAACTAACGATTAGTAGGCTATCACAGAGTGAACTGTTAATGGCTGTTGCAGTGCTGGCTGTACTGTGAAAGCAAAAATGAAGCAGTGAAGTAAAAAAAAACAAAAAAAACATGATGAGAAGCCACAGTGTGAAACCATGACATGCTGACCAATAAACCCAGATGCCAAAAATGCTATCGGTGTCAGCTAAACCACACATCTGTGACATAGGATACCTGGTTGGTTATTGTTGGTTTATAGTTCAGTATAGTAGGACAGTAACTATCTCTACTAAAACCTGATAGATTCTGATCTTTATTTTGTTAATGAAGTGTCAGTCATCAGATGTAGCTGTTAGACTCAAAACAAGCAAAAATAATAGAACACTGAAGAAGAAGAAAATGACTGAGAATTAAACATCAGTGTATCACTCAGACCTCTAGGCGGTGCTATTGCAGCTCTGACACACCTACTGTCTTACTGTAAACTTACACCACTGTATGTTAATGAGCTGTAATAATCTGAGCTGCTCTGCGCCATGTTCCTGTTACCTTCATGTAAGTTCACATTTCCATGTTGTTTTTCTTCCCTCATTTTGTTCTTTAACTTCCTTTTTCTTTTTTTCTGCAAATGCTATTGTCACCTTATTATACACTCTTGAACACGTTTCTCTGTGTTTCACCCTCACTTTGTCTTTGTTCCTCTTTTTTTTTTTTTTCCCTGCGCAGGTCTTTGTCGTTAGTCCTCTATGTGGGCCAGAGTTCAAGTTGTTGGAGGTTTGTTTGGGAACACCAGAGGGGACAGACTGCCTGCAAGACGGTGCAAGACACTGATTTGAGGCCATCAGATATCAGCCCAGTCCTCCAAGATTCAGCACACAACCTTTGCCACATTTGGCTGTGACACAGCTGTGGAGTTACAGAGCTGCCGCTTTAGGATTTGACACCATCAGGGTTCCTGGTTGTACCCCTCAGTATGGCTCAAAACTGCGTGACGAGCCTCAGTGGTTAAGGAATGTAAGCATTTAACATTATGTAAGTCCATGGCTCTTGGGTTTGTAGCTTTTATTCCTAACAACAACAACAACAACAACAACTGGTGGAGCAGTTTGCTGATTAGCAGGGGCAGGTGATAGCAGTTCAATAGGCAGAGAAGGAAAAATACACAAGAGCTATTCAGAAGCAAAGTGAGCAAAACACTGGGTAGTGTGTGTTATGATGACATCAGAGTAGTAGGCCTATATCTGACTGTCTTTTGCTGTATGAGCCCTCTGAGGTCATCTGATGGTGGCCTGCTAACTGTTCACACAGGAAGGCAGCTTCTTAGCAGCACAAAGCTGTATACAGGATACTTTCTGTATGACTTGCCCAACCTGACATCCTTTGAATTCAGACTAGGGTCTCCAGCATATTGACTTTTAGCATCATATGTTAGCATAATAGCATGCTAGTTGCTAATTAGCATTAAACAGGAAGAACAAATGAAGCTAATGGGAATTTCATGAACCGTGTTTTTTTTTGGTCAAACTCCAAAGCAATAAAATGTTAATTTGATAGTGGTGATGGGTGAGAAGAAAATCAAATGGATCAGCCTGCTGATATAATGGCTGCCAGAGTGGCTTCCTGCCTTTGACTGAACCTTAAAAGGCACTATATTCCACTTAGATGTTGTATTTTTTTTACTCTTTTTCCTAAAGTGTTCATTTAATTTCCATGTAGGCCTTGTCCTTCATCAGTGGTGTGAACAGACTTTTTGAAGGGCAGGGGCGAAAAGAAAAAAGGGCACATATAGCACGTCCTCACCACTGAAGAGGACACTATAGCACATGTTTTTCAACCCACTCCCCGTGCACACCACTGTCCTTCATATTTCGTACTAGCCTATATTATGCAACGTAGCTTGAATTGCATTTATGTTTGAAATACACAAGTAACTTTCCTTTAAGTTACATTTAGATTGCTGGTATAGTAGTAACGGTTAAGAGTTACCTTTATGTCATGTCATATTATGTAGACTTAAGAACAATTGAAGGACTGGAGAAGTTTTTTTTTTTTGCTTTTGTGATGTTATATAAGACTATTCCACGGTCTTAATTTTCAAATTACCAGGCATTTTTACAATTTTCACTCTTTATGAAAGAATGAAATATTGCAGGTTTGAATTCTGACTTATAACTCTGTTTGATCATTCATTTTTACACAATAACTCTAAAGGTTTTGCTGCCTTCAGTGTGTGTCTGTTAATTTGGGTGTGTATGGGCAAACTACTATTTCACCACCATTGTCAACCACAATATTGTGGAAGTCAGAGCCACAACATGAGTCAAGTCCAGGAGAGTTTTATTTTGGAACCCTTTATAAGCAGAGCCGTATCTCACTGAGGACAGGACACATGATAGTAGTCACAATAGTTCTCACTGTAACACTTTTCTCTTTCTTTGCACGCGACAGGTCATGTTAGAAAGTCACCCAAATATCTATTTATCTGAACTTAACTGGCAGTGGTCCAGGCTTTGTCGTCTGTACAAACTCATCTTCACTGCTGCTTGTGAGTGAACTTGTTTTGAGTGTCTGTGTGTGTGTGTTGTTGCAGCTGTGCTCATCAGACACAGTTGGAGTCAGAATCCGCCCTCAGTGCTGCTAGGTCGCTGTCAGACACCTAAAACACACACACACACACACATAGACCGGTCAGAAAATACTCATGCTGGAGCGTCCTGAGCACACTTGTTATCAGTGAACGGAACTGAAAAGAAGGAACTTTATTTCATAATTTAAAGATGCACACTGACTGGGTTCATTTTGAAGTATAACAAAAAGTAAACTGAGCAGAAAATTAAACTCTCTGACTGACTGTGATCTATAATACTAATTAAAGTGCTCTTTTGATCATTTCATGGCCTAGGGTTTTGTTCACTGTGTTCAGTGTTAACGTCTGACTCCATTCTGTGTCCCCTGACTCTGAAACAACTGTGCTGTAGAAGTCATGGCAAACTTTTACCTTCTAACTTTTCAACATAAAAACTATTAGAAATACTAGAATTAAAACTTTAAACAATGAATTAAACAGTAATTACTTCCTCTAATTCATGAAATGACAAATTCAACTGCTTTTGATTTTTTTGTTTTCTAACATGGACTACAAAGAGATTGGACCAGAATTCATACAAATTTAAGCAAGTTGAGGTTGTGTGCTTGTCCAGTAGACAGACAGACAGACAGACAGACAGACAGACAGACAGACAGACAGACAGACAGACAGACAGACAGACAGACAGACAGACAGACAGACAGACACACACACACACACACACACACACACACACACACACACACTTGAGTGACAGTGTAGATACTCTTGGTCAGATACTGCTTCAATAGGCTCAGGCATTTTTTTTTTTCATTTTTTACTGGAGTGGTTGGTTTTAAAAACACTTAAGTATTCTTGTATATTTTTGTCAACACATGTAGCTGTTCCACTGTGTTTGTACATAACTTAATGACGTAAAAACACCTTAACGAGTCACTGACTTACTGTAAAACCAAAAGACCTAACAATATGTTGTTTTCATGTTTCTGTCTCTTGAAGTTTAGATGAAGGGAATCTTCATCTAAACTGAATATTTGTAAAAGTATGATTCCATCATATTTTCAAAATAAAAGAAAATTAATCCCACTGACTAAATGCTCTGTTTCAAAGTGAGGATGAATAAATACAGTGGAGTTAACCCTAACCCTAAAACTTGAGCTTCCAAAAGAAATAATACTCAATACAGAGAAAATATACTTACAGCACTAAAGTGCACGAACTGTCCACCACTGACTACGACCAATACCTCTGCTGACAATAACAGTCAGTTCAATGTGAAACTCCTCACTTCTCACAGAGTTTTTCTTTGACCTTGTTTCCCTTTTGGATTAAGTGCCGTATAGAATAAGACACAAGACACTAACCTGTTTCTCCAGATGTTGAATGCGCTGCAGGCGTCTGTCGATCAGTCTGTCCTGGGCTGAAACCACTGAGGTCAGAGTGGCAAGCTGCTGGGCCTGTTTATTCATTATAACCTACGACACGACAAATACATCAAGGACAAACACTATGAAATCTGACACTGACAAACATGCTTCTACGACAATAACAACAGAATCCACTGATCTTATTTACCATCTTAACACTACAGGATTCACTTGAACAAAAGTTTGAGGAAGGCATGGGATTTGTTTTCTCTCACCTTCATGAAGCCGACACCGAGCTGAGTCTGACCTCCTGACCAGCTCTTCGTCAGGCTCTTCACTCTTTGGAGGATCTGGTTCATCCGCTGCTGCATGGTGGTCTGCTCCGTCCCCAGATCCTCCAGTCCCTTCTGCAGCTCTTTGACTGCCGCCCACAGCCTGTCTCCCCGGGCACTCAGTATCTGCAGGTCACTCCTCACCTGTAGGACAGCACAATATGTTACCTAATGTCCTCTCTGGTGTTTTCCAGACATCTTAAAATAATCTTTTAGACTATTCTTTTGCTGATTGGTTCTGAAAGGTGTACTTTTAAAGTTTTCCTCACCTGCCTGTTGGTCCGTCCTGCCTGTAAACTCTTCTTATGAAGGCTCTCCAGACCCCTGGTAGCTCCATCCAGCTCAGCTGCCACCTGCTCCCCCTGCTGCTTCAGCTGCTCGGCGTTCCTCTCCACCCCCTGCAGCAGGTGAGCCAGTCCCAGCGAGAGCATCCTCAGCTGGGACACGGGAACCTGTCCTGACTCCTGCGATGTGGGGACTTCTTCTGTTGACAGGCCGTGGTGGATTTGACAGAATCCCACCAGCAAAATGGACAGCTGCAGCACTCGGCTCATCCTCGTACTCCAGGATTTCATCAGGTGGAAAGTCTTGGGTCTTAAGATCCAGATCCTAAACCTCGGGAGCCCAAGTAACCAGATTCGATCACATACCAGATCGGTATGCGGTGGCCGCTTGAATGCTCGTAAGTCGTATAGAGATGAGTCCACTTCAAGTGTCCTGATGTGTCTCAGATGTTCCCTGGGGCTCAGAATGGTGAAGGATAGAGGGATGAGGAGAGGGAGGAGAGGCAGACGGAGACAAGGGGGCAGTTCCCAGACTGACGTATGAATTATAAAATAGGAAAAGTGTGAATTCAGAGTATTTAATTCAAAAGCACAACCAGGAATGTGTTGAAATTCTATCATAAAATGCAATTTAAAAAATAAAATAATAATGATACACTTGCATCAAGTTCCTTTATTGTACACATGCACAGCACATATCCTATTGTCTGCACACAAGACATTACTGAATGATTAGAAATGTTCAACTAAATTCTTTTTATGATAAATGCCTCACCAAAAACATAATTTGAAGTGAAATCTGCAGATTAACAGAATTCAACACTGCTCAACTTTGCACATGATTCTCCTCAGGCATATGAGGCTATTATAGATTTATACAATAAAGTGAAGCAAGAGAGACATCTGCTGGCTGTTTGAGGAGCTGCAACAAGCTCCTTTCTTGTCCCAGGAATGCTTTAAGTGTGAAGGATTTATTTTTAATCCAGTCCTCCCCTCACCAGGACTAAGCAACACTTCTGCTCCTACCACGTGTTAAAAAGGGTCAGATAACCTGGAATAAATTCAGTTGCTGAATTACCAGTAGATCAGATACTTGTATGTGAAAGGAGTTGCTTATTGTGACAGCCACAGAAAATGACTGCAGTTCCCCTCATCAGACATAGAAAATGTCCTCTATTGTTTTGGTTTCTGTTCCCAAAGTATGGTGTTATAGCTGGGTCAGTGACAAATAAGGGTTGGCAAGATGAGCAATTCAGAAAAGCATCAGATTTGTTAAAATGTATATTTTGTATACTTATGTTGGTTTTCTGTCATTTGAAGCATTTTTTTGCGACAAAAGTTAGACTGAATGCCCCTGAAAATGTCCAATGGTAAAACCACCAAAGAATGAGAAATATTAAATATCTTATCCACCTACAGTGAATTCAAGTAAAAAGTATACTTTCTTTTTAAAACAATACATTGAAATAGAGTTTCTACTGTATATACATTATTTTGGGTAACTTAGCAGGACATATCCTAAAAACACCACTTTTTTTTCCTAAAAATTATGTAAAATCTGTCAAGAAACATAGTGTTGGCATTGCAGCCAACACAAGTGAATTACATTTATTCCACATTCAAGTCCAGATCTTTTCCAGATTTTTCTGAAAAAATACTGGTTACACCATTTGACATCGGGTTGCATCATGTCATTAACCCAGCAACTAAAAAAAAAAAAACATTCTCATGGCAAATTTTTGGACAAACCTTAGCCACTTAGAGAAGATACTCTGGTAATGTCCTCTGTCAGTTGCTCCATTGTCTGACAATAGAAACAGAAAAACATGTACAATAGAGGAGCTCTACTGGGAACCCACCAGTATTAACTGACAGCACATGTGAGCACACAGAGAGAAGTGAATACATAACGAGCTGAAGACAGACAGTGGGCAGAATGTAATTATGACACAATGATGTCAGTTGTTTACAGTGGTTCCACAACAGTTTTCAACTACGTCCTTGATTTAGCACATTGACCTCTGACCTTACACAGTCGTGCCAGACACCAGGCTTTGACCATTTCCTGTTGAAATATAGCCTAGTGCACACGTTTGACACCTCTTTATTTTTATAAATCTGCGGTTGGCTCGTGCTCTGTCTGCATTCAATGTGAATTGTTGTTTTTTGTAAATGCACTTATTATATTTTTTTTTCCAAAATGTCATGCCAATATAGCTTTGTTGGATTAAATTGAAATAAATTGAGAGCATTGGGGTAAATGACTTCCTACACTCAGACTCAGGCTGAATGAGCTGCTTTGTGCCATTGAGGGACAGACCAACAAACTGCTCTTTGAATTGTTTTGGAGTTGGGGCCGGCCCAATGCACAAGCGACACTATGTCAACTCATAAAGCCTGATTTATAAAGGAGAGAAAGGCGTCAGTCTCAGCCCACTCCTTCCTCCTGGCATTCAAGATACACAAGAGAGCTGCAGGAAGTCAGTGTCACAGGGTCACTGCAGGAGACAGGGGACCACAGGACCATGTCATACTGTACAGTAAGTCATCAAGATTTTGTCCTTGCATTTTTTCTGATATGGATTCAAAGCAGTGACGGCATTTACATAAAGACATGTCATAACAATTCTTTAAAGATAAACCAGTAATTGTTATGAGATTGACTGCCAACATATTACCTCATGCTTTAGGCGACTTTCTATATCACTACAAACTAATGTGCTTAGCTGTTGAGTCATGTAACCAATGCTTGGTTTAGTAAACCAAAACATCACAGAAATTTCTTAGTTTAAATGTGTGACCAAATCTTAGACCGGTCAATGTAGAAATATAAAAAATAGAAAGAAAATAATCTCATTGGTGCATTTTTTATTAATTTAAAGGAATGGTTAAACACTTTGGGGAATATGTTTGTTCGTTTTTTTCTTCATTTTTAAGAGTTAGAAAGGATTGATATTAATTTCCCCAAGCCCATGCAAGTTTTTATTTTATTTTTTTATTGACAAGTTGTGTGCTGCAGCAATGTATTTCCATGGCTATAAGGAATCAAAATGGAATAAGTCCATTTCCCATAATCTCAGCAAAAGGCTTCAGAGTAAAAAGATTTCATCCTTATGTGAGCATGAATGTGAAAATGACTGACACAGTTGACATTTGACCTGAAATTTGCCGCAGATATCCACAGTATGTCCTGATCATGTCTGTCTGACTTAGAGTTGTCTAGTTGGTTAATTTCAAACCAAATAATCCATACAATGTCTTGTTTAACCATGTTGGAGACCTATTTTGGTGAAAGTGAGCTTTGATCCGTTGTACAATTGTGGATAGTGGTGCACGCTGACTGCACTCTGTTGTTTATAAAACTGTGTCAGGCAGATGGATTTCATACGAGTGAGGACACATCTTACGAGTCTCCAAGATCTTCTCTTGTGGCTGGTGTAGTGTGGGCTAGTTGGCATCCTGTGACAGAGGCAGCTGTTCTCACTTTTAATTAAAGTGACCTTTTACATGAAAATTGGAAGATAGGACTCATCGACCGACATGCTAACCAGCTTTATAAACTGCTCTGTCTGTGGCGTGTTGTGTTTGCTCCTTGGTGCTCTCCTACGACATCACACAATAGACAGATTACTCATCCAATGAACTCTCAAGTATTTCTTTGGAACATGTTTCTGTACTTTTCTGTGAAGAGGGCAAAAAGGTTCAGTACATAAAACCCATGCTGACTCATAGTCACACTGTCACGACGGCCTTGCAGAGCAAAGCCATGGCGAATATTATCAGTGACACTTGGTCTTCTATGAAAAAGGACACTACAGATGTATGCCCTTTCAAAATGACCATCAGATGGTCTTTCTGTGTGTGTGTGTGTGTGTGTGTGTGTGTGTGTGTGTGTGTGCGTGTGTGAGAGTGTGTGTAGAGGGGTTGAACTATAACTTTTTAGTTTCTCTGAGTCACTGGTGAGTCAGAAGGGAGGAACAGTGCAGAGCATGAAGACCA
Organism: Trachurus japonicus; assembly: GCF_045865225.1. NCBI lineage: Eukaryota > Metazoa > Chordata > Actinopteri > Carangiformes > Carangidae > Trachurus > Trachurus japonicus. The sequence goes on along the minus strand of NC_140918.1, from coordinate 25,665,520 downwards.
ACATCTGGAGACTGAAGCTCTGCAGTAAGTGAAAATGATTTTGGAAATGTATTTGTTATTTCTTTGTCTCTGAATATTTTCTGTTGTGCTTACGTTATTGCTGCCATCTCCACGGGCAGAGCAGCTTTGCGGCAAGTTTATGAAATGGAAATGGAAATAGCGATGACTGTGCAATGCGATCCGTGTCCCTTGTGGTGACGAATCCACCAAGAATTATCACCAACTTTTCAATTCTTTGGAAAACTTTTGTGTCTTGACTTTCAGTTTGACTGCAACAACAGACAGCTGTGTTTAACAATATATATATATATATATATATATATATATATATATTTTTAAAAACACTAGATATATATATATATATATATATATATATATATATATATATATATATATAACTACTGCCCAGCCCCAAAAAACAGATATGCAAATTTCGTAAAATCTATTGGAGAGGGAAGAACATTTAGAAGCTAATGAGCCTGATATTTTCACAGTGCAGCCAAAGGTCGGCTAATTTGCATTAACAGAATTTAGCTGAAGGAAGAATTGGAAACATGATAAGACAGCTCCAAAAAACCTTTATTATCCCCCTGATGGCTTGTTGCATAATACTGTAGATGTAGATGCCAAAGATGAGTTCGATCATTTTAGTTCTTATCATACAGATGTAGGTATGTTTGTTTTTTGTCTGATGTTCTGTCATAATGCTAAAAAAGATGATGTCATGATTGACAGCTGTGATTGACTTGCAGTTTCTCCTGAATCCAGCAACTGCACCAAAACACAAGATTGCAACCCCTGTACGCTTGATATTTTGGCTTTCGCCTTTTGACTTCATTTTACAGTACAGTAAAGTAGGCTACTCTACAGCTATGGAGATGTGTCGTCCATCCTGCTGACGTGCAGCAGCAGCAGTGATGATCTCTTTACAGACATGACTCAGTGGATGTGCACTTTAACCATCTAATTCCATGATAGCATCTTATGATACTTGCTTTGTTGCTGGTGGTGACTTTTTAATCTGAAAGCAGAGCACAGGAAGTGGATTAAATTAGTGTGTTAGCCACACAGGAAGTGATGCTCAATTTGTGATTCTTTAGGAGGAGCACACACAAACGCCTGAGCACTGCTGCAGTTTGGCCAGAACACCCGCACAATAAATATCCTGCGTGTTCATGCATAAAGGCATGCTTACATGTGTATTAGCCTGGTGAATCTATCCATTTATGTGTGTGCATGTTTGAGTGTGTATATGTCGCAGGCTAGCTGTGTGGTGAACATTAGCAGAGCGAGATGGAGTGCAGAGCAGTGAGGCCGGCACGCATGTATTAACTGCACTGGTAATAGAGCTGTCACACGATGTCACGCTGCCCACAGGGGCTGATGATGGGTGCAGGGCAGTGTCTTGTGTTCAGATTGGAGAGGGAGAAAAGAGTGTTATTCCATGGGCGTCATTTATGGGGGGGGGGGGTTAGGGAGGTTATAACCCCCCCCCCCAAAAAAAAAGAATCAATCTGCTGGTAGGATTACATTTGGAATGCCAAAATAAAGAAGGACATTAGGCTTGTCCTTTTATCAAAGTACATTTTTGCAACCACACTAAGATACATGCTAACTATTTTTGCTTAAAGAAATCCTTACATGGGCAGAGATCGTAACCCCTCCAAATATTTAAAGGGATAGTTAAACATTTTGGCAAATTGGCTCATTGCCATAATCGCTATAGTCATAGCAGTAGTTTTGTTACCTTTATTTGTCGAGGTAAGCTGTTTATAGAACTGCCGAGTGCAGCCACGAACTGCTCAGAGCTACGCAATGGAGGCTAATGGGATTTCTTGGTTTCCCTCATCAAACTCATCAAATACACAATCCAACAACTCCAAAACGCTCTAGTGGACAAGTTGTGACCTGGAGGAGGAGGTAACAGAACGTTAAGAGACTGAGTCGTTTTCAAGGTAAATACAGAGACTGCTTGCTGAAAAACTGTCCTTGAAGGCAATGCGAGCGTTTTGGAGTTTTTGGATTGTGTGAGTTTGATGAGGGAAACCAAGAAATCCCATTAGCCTCCCTAGCGTAGCTCTGAGCAGCTTGTGGCTCTGCTTCGCTGTTCTAAGAATAGCTTGCACCGACAATTAAAGGTAACACACCCACTCCTAAAACTATAGGGATTGTGGCATTTGGCCAATTTGCCAAAATGCTGAACTATTCCTTTAACCCAAACCCTTGTGTTATTCTCACATACAAATGTTTAAATCAATCAAATCAAAAAACACAATATCTATCACAGCTCTGTGCTGTACTGTAAAATCCATTTCCTCCATATTCTATAAAATGTTCCATAAAATGCAAAAAGAGTTTTAAGAGTTTGACTTGTGAGATAGGAGCAAGGTTTACTGTGTCTAGGATGAAAACAGGGTTTGGCAACAGTGAGTGAAATCAAGTGAAATGGCACAAGCAACACGTAAGACGTCCAAACAGGCAGGAACTGATCATAAAGAGAAACAGTACAGCTGCCAGGGGACAAAGAGCCAGGTCTGTGTACCTGGGAGCTGATGAGGAAATCAGGAGCAGGTGTGCAGATGGGTGTGGAGGTCAGGGAGGACACAGTGAGGATAACTGACCTTTGATGGTTGGAAGAAAAAAAAGGAAGAAAAGTTTCTTTAATGTGCTTTTTGGTCAGAATCTCTGAGGATGAAGCTGGCCCCCAGCCTTTGATAATGAAAAGATTGCCAATCATTGATTAATACTGTACTGTACTGTGATACAGCAATCAAACAAAGCTTTCAATCCTATCACATGATCATCACCAGCAGAGAGAGTTTGCTTAGTCAAATTGTGGATATTTGTTTTTCAACTGCTGTGTCCGTGGTTAAGAACAAACCCTAAATGTCACTGTGACATTTTGTAAGCATCTGTTGGGTAATTATACACACGTGTAGCCTCACATATAAATAATGAAACAACTGTGATTGCAACACTGGTTTTTAACCATAAACTTATATTGGTGGGGGTGGTGGTGGTGTGCAAATTCAGGAATTTCAACCTCTTCTTCCACCAAGTTGCTCTAATGCTCTGATAACACGGTCTCTGAGTCACCGGGTGTCCACCTCTTAAAGGCCCCACCAAGTCAAGCATGATTTGCCTTTGACTCCCAGGGGTTTGGAGGTCAGAGGTAGACTGGCTGAACAGCTGGTGGGGGTCACATGCCAAGATCATGCTTGGTATGCCATGCCTCTGTGGATCAAACATGTAAAAACTGAAACCCCAGCAAGCAGGATCGGGCATGTTATTGTAGTGTGATTCCCATTAAGTCAGCTCCAGTGCACACACACACACACACACACGCACACACAGCTACACATTCAGCATGAAGCAGGGCCATGTTAAAGGTTAGCATGTTGTGTTCGCTTTTATCTGGACCATGCACGCTCAAACTGTGGCCATCATGTGTCACTGGGGTTGAATAAGAACGGAGACTTTCTTTTGAAAAGTGTTTATATGACATGAGAAGCCGGGATGATGACAGCTTTAAGAGGCAGCTGTCTGTGGAGAGCCGCCATTGACTATAAATCATCAGTGATTAGCTGAGGAGAGACTTACTCACTGCTGGCACAGTACTGTGTGCGCTCATACTGTATCTTCACATAATATAATTTAGCTCCAGGCTCAAGTGATAAAAATGATTACGGCCTGCAAGATCCAACAATCACACATGTGTTTCTATATAGTCTCACTACTTGCATATATTGTATATGCGGTATTGGTCCCTCATCAAACTAATCGAATACACAATCCAACAACTCCAAAATGCTCTCGTGGACAAGTTATGACCTGTACATTCACCACGCTATGAAATAATAATAAAACATTACAAGACACAGTTGTTATTGAGGCAAATACATAGCTATTTCAGACAGGGTTGCTGGGTGGAGTGATTTCAAAAGCGCAAGTAGTTCCAAGTATTTGCTTCATGTGTCGTACTGTTGTTTCGATGAATGAGTTTTGAGGGACAGGGGACCTGTACCATTCACCTCCATTGTGTTTGCTGAGCAGCTCGCGTCTCTGCCCCGCGGATCTCAAAACAACATGCAGCGACTGCTTTGACTATAGGGGTTATGGCAACAGGCGAATTTGCCAAAATCTTGAACTATCCCTTTAAAGTCATGTTAGCATTTTACTTGTGGTGCTTTAGTCTCACAGAGCTGCAGGTTTCGTAACCAGAAAATCTAAAATTCAACAACAAGCAGGAACCTGAACTGAGCTGGGAGCAAAAAGCAGCAGCCACCATATTTAACAGCTAGCTAAAACAAGTATCAGAGCCTGAAACATGACCACTTTTTTTTGTTTTCTGCTGGGCATGTGTTTTGTTTGGCAAATTCTAGATACAGGCGTGTATCTAGTGAGTCATTTCCTTTCACGCAGACTTCAAATAGCGAGTGACCTGGATGCCCTCATGGGAAAGTTATTGACGATTCTTCCTCCTCATCATCTTCTTCTTCTTCTGCAGCCTGGAGTAACCTCTTGTCAGAGACATGTGTTGCTATACGAGGGCATTTCTCATTGGGTGGCGTGGCTATGGCTCTTTTACACTGCGAGTCCCCAGGCTGTCAGCACCAATAAAAGGCTGTGATGGGAGCCAGGGACACCATGACACGTCACTCTGCCTCTCCTCTCGCTGGAGAACTCAGGAGGAGGTACAGATGGATTTGACTCCGTGATGAATTATTGCTGGTATGTGGCAGCAGTGTCGGTCGTGTTGGCAGTGCATCTTGTCCTGTTTGTCATTAAGTGAACAGTCACCTCTATTCGCTGTCACTCCATATCTCATCATGTTTGTATAAACAATCCAGGATTTTGGGACATACGCTTGTTGTCTGGTCTCATATCATTTAAGACTTGTGTAGCCCATAGCTCAAGTGCGAGGCCAAGTCTCTATAACAAATCACCGCCTTCTTAATGACAAGCACATTCCCTCAACAGGAGCAGTATGCTGTCTGCAACTCAAACCCTCCACTAACTTATCTTGAATACATGGCACAATTTATGACAGTGTGCTCCAAAGACAAAATGAGGGAAGCTTAACTTTGTGTACATATTCCCATGTAGCTAGTAGCTACTGTATGTGTTATCTTACAAGCATAATGTACAAGTAGGCTATCCTCTCACTGGGACATCAAGACAGAATAAACCGACTGCTCATTTTGGCAGGTGGGATGATTATAGAAATGTAAATGATCATAACAAGTGCAAAAGAGCACAGCAGGCAGCAGTACAAACTGGAATTAGCACCTCATTGCCGCATGTTTCTATTAACCAGCAAAGTTATGGCGACAGTCTCCCCTTCCTGAGTTACAGCATCGGTTAATGGCCACAAGTGTTTTCACAGAACATCATGGTCACAGTGAAGTTGACCTTTAACCATTTGGATATTAATTTATGATTATGATATCATAGTAAGGATAAATGTAAACTGAAATAGCAGTTTATTACAACTGGACTGGGCCAACACATTAACTCTTCCTAAGGACCAGGGGGGATTTTAGAAAATGTTGCAAGGAAGCCATTAATCTAATGTGAGGTAATGCATTGTGGGGTGACGCAAAGGTATTGTGAGGGATTCCTACTATGGTGCTTCAGCTCCGAAAAAGACTATGATCTTGATTTATAGTTGTTAAAGGGTTAAGGTGTTAGTATCTTACATACATTACTGTATTAGGCTATGTAGCTGCTTAAGGATGCACACCTTAAAAATGTAAGTGCATGTCAGGATGGAGACTGAGGGATGAGGACAAGGGAATCCTCCCATAGGCTTAAACGGGATAGACAGACTTAATCTTCTGCTTTTCAGTATGACACATCTAAGCCTTTGCACTGTCACTGTGATAAGAAGAAGTAAAATAGAAGCTGCATACAGTAAATCAAGTCCAAGAAAAACAGAAAAAAAGTCCAATTACTATGGAGGACACAATAAAAGCAGGAGAAGATGGGATTACATGTGATATGTCCATGTAGGACTGTGGTGCTGTCAGTGTGTTTGATCTGAATTAAAGGGATAGTTCAACATTTGGGCAAATTGGCCTATTGCCATAATCCCTATAGTCATAGCAGTAGGTTTGTTACCTTTAATTGTCGGTGCAAGCTATTTTTATAACGGCAGAGCAGAGCCGGCAGCTGTTCAGAGCTACGCTACCGAGGCTCATGGGATTTCTTGGTTTCCCTCATCAAACTCATCAAATACAATCCAACAACCACAACATCCACCAGAGCATTTTGGAGTTGTTGGATTGTGTATTTGATGAGTTTGATGAGGGAAACCAAGAAATCCCATTAGCCTCAGTAGCGTAGCTCTGAGCAGCTTGCGGCTCTGCTCCGCTGTTCTAAAAATAGCTTGCACCGACATTTAAAGGTAACAAACCTACCCCTAAAACGATAGGGATTATGCCAATGGGCCAATTTGCCAAAATGTTGAACTATCCCTTCAAGATCTGCACTACAGGTATATACAGGCATCTTCACCGGCAACTTTGACAGCAACTCCGGATCCCACCACTGTCAAAACATGTTTTGAAGGATCTATTTTGAGTTAAAGAATTCATTATGAAACCCATATCTAAATCCCCTCCTGCATTGAAACAGTAAACAGCAGATGAACGGTTCTCTCACTTTGCGTAATCAGTGACTTCTTAAGCGTTGTGTCCCCAAATGCCCTCACACCTGCTGACTTACCACCCCAGCAGAGCAAGGAGGTGATTATCATTCGTTACTATCAGAGGAGCATGCTGTCATTTTATTTCAGAGCCAGACTTCCTCGGGCCTCTCCGGAGTTCCTGATATAGGCGTAGCAGTTAATGAGGGAAATACCCAAAGTTAAACCGAGCATGGGAGCCTGAGAGGGTAGAGTGGGGGAGGGAGGTCCGGAGAGACTGGAACGTGAGAAAAAAGGAGCAGGAGAAAGGAGAGAGATGACAAGAAGGGGCAGAGTTGTGGGTTTTCCTGGAGGACGGAGGGTTGTGTCTTTGCCGTGGCCGTGTGGGTCTCTGGCATGATGATTTGGGACAGAAAATGAAAATCACATTGCCAGGGATTACTACACTGCTATGGTGTCTGCTACAGCTGCTTCTGGAGCTGGAGGAGGATACGCAGGTACTTGTTTTCTCATATCAGACCAGTGATCAGACTTTTTTTTCTTTTCTAGCCTGTCCCGCTCTTATTAAACATTTTATAAGAGGAGGGAGCTCATCAGGCTGTGGATCTCACTGAGTGAGAAACTTCTCAGGCAAGATCAGCGGATTAGTGTGTATGTCTTGTGTCATGTGTGTATCTGCTGTTTCTGATCAGGTGCAGAGCTTAGTCGACTGCTGAACAGGGAGTCTTACCAGTTTGTTCACAGTGGCTAAGTTCTTCACTTGTACAGAGATAATGAGGAAGTATGACAAGAAACCTGTAGGTCCTTACTTGCTATCATACAGCATAGGTGTAATCGTTTAAAGTCTTCTCCAAAATCAGGAGATAGTGTCTTCAAATGATCAGGTGTGAGATTATGAGAATTTTTCTTTGCTTCTGTTTAATGTGTTGAAGTCTTTGATCTAATTTGTGATTATTCTCTTGTTGTGAAAGTGGTAATGTTTTCTTATTCTAAAGAAATGAAAAAGATGAACTGATTCTACAAACATGTATTGTCTAGAGCCAATATATTTAGTATATTGTTATTTATTTCAACATCTATAGCTCTACTGTGATCCAAAAATTCTGAAATGGCAGATTATATTTGTTAGCAGGTGTATATGAAGCCAAAAAATACTATGTTCACCCTGGAGGCTGGAGATAACGATGCTGTTAGCAGCCAACAATGTTATTTACACCTGCAGTGGACAGCCAGTGTGACTTTTTACACTTAGGCTTTAGGCTTTCATGGACATCTTCAATGAGTTGCACCAGGCAACATCTGGCAGAAAGTCTTTTCAGCATTTGGGTTTGAAATGTGAATTTTAACCCAAACTATTATCTTTCCATAAACCTAACCAAACTACATCTGTAAGCTGATGGGGCGGATGTAATAAAAACAACACAACTAAAACCAGCACATAAGAGCTTATGGAGCCACGGCGTGTTCAATACAGACATGAGTAGCCAAATATTGTAGCATGCCCTGTGACTAGTATCACCTGTGTACAAATAGACATTCCTATCTTGTAATCACATCAAAGCCACACTACACACTGGGTGATGCGTCCCTTCATTATTATAAACACACACTGTTGATTTTGTTTCATTCCCACATAAACCATCCTGCTGCTATAAATACTCACTAAAGGACTAAATGTGGATTAATCCATGACTGAAAATAGTTCCTGGCAGATGCAGAATTTACTGGCACATGAGGCTTTCGAACATACAGCCAACAATGCTTTGGCTTCATTCACAATCTACTGTCTGAGTAAGGTTTGCAAAAAACTGCAGAGCCCATCTGTGTATCATTGCAAAATCTTTAATCACCGGTTATTACAGGATTTGTTTATGATAAGCACTTTGTGTTACATGGCTATGTAGGAAAAGTACTCTATGAATAAAGTTTTGATTGATTGAGAAGAAGAAAACTGATTCTCCCTTAAAGGTTCCTCATTGTCATATACACTGTCCATTCAACCATGATGTCAGGTTAAACACACTTAAAGGTGTGACATACTATAAATCCTAATTTCAACTGGAGTACATTGTTAATTACTGTAAAAGTAGGGATGTAGATGCAAGATCTGTCAATGAAAGGAGACTTGTGTTGTGTTGTATATGTATAGTCTAAATCTCTCAATATAGTAGTTAATACAGGATAATACAGGATCAGGAGAGATGGAGAGAAAACCACTTTAGGGTTTATATTAACCCTAACCTGTTGACAAAATAATGTTTTTAATCTAAAAATTCATTATTTTGTTTAGAAATTACTGAGGGGAAAACATTCAAACAACAACAACAAAAAGATCTCAACAATCCATCAACTATTGCTGAAAAGAGGAATGAATTATTCCAATCTAAATAGCTTTCCTCTGTATGCTTTTCAACACATTCAGAAATGGATGCCTGTTACTACAATAAAGATGAATAAAGATAACATATAGTTTCTCTGTATATTTTGTAAATGTATTTAAGGAATTGTTCCTTATGGTGCCTACGTAACATTAGCCTACAGTCATGATGGGTGGTAAAACACCTCCATAGGCTACTGCTGTGTGGTAAAATTAACACAAAAATAGGATTATGAATTGGTGTGACATTTTCCTTTGATGCCAACAAAAGGGAATCAGTGCCAGTTTTGACTGTAGTTTTGACCGCCCCCCCCCCCCCATCAATTATTACTGTAGTGTGTTAAAAGAGTTTAAAGAGCCACCAGTCCTAATGGTAATGAGAAAAGAAAGAAAAATGAGATCAAGCTTAAACTAGAAAATTTCAAGATAATTATTTTAATCTAAGTGAGAGAGAGAGAGACGGAGAAAGCATTAACACATCTATCTGATATTTACTCTAAGTTTTGTAACTTTTCTTCTTTGTTGTTCTGGGTGATTTCAAGCTGAACTTTTCCCTGTTTAACAATTAGAAAATCACGTTCAATGGCAATAGTTTGCACTTTTCCTTAGGGCTGATGTCAGCGGATAAACTAATATCGTATAATGTGAAATAGGGTTCAATGGAAATAAAAAGGACTCTTGTCTGCGAGTAATTACATAGAAATTCATTTCCCTCATGCAACATGTGCAGTCTCTAGACCATGGCTTTGACATTAGTCTGAGGAAACATCTGGCCTCCCTCTTGTGCCTTCTGAACTGACAGCAGTTTGATTAAACACACTGGCTCAGTTCAGCAGGAACAGGAGTCTAGTCAACACACAGCATTTTGTCATTCATATCAAGGGGATGAACCGTGGAGACATGTTGAGGGGGAAAAGTGAAGACAACATAACTGAATGTGATTTATATATAGCCTATATTATTCGAGGGTAGTTTATGTACAAATCTAAAATTAACATATTTATTATAAGATTGTCTAAAGAGAAATATAAAACCCCAAATGTGATGGAGTTGATGGTTGTTCACAATTCAGATTATGAGTGTTTGCTGCCTCCTATTGGTTATAATGAGGGAGTACAACTTCACAATATTAATAGCCTACCTGTTACAGCAAAATGTCGATTATATTCAGATTTAGACAGTGACATATTCTGTGGTGTCCTGGTGAAAACCAGAAAACACACAACCAACAAAAATGAAGCAGCAAACAGTTTAACAAGCAAACCACGGATGATGCTTGTATAAACAGCTACATTATGAATTTGAATGTGCTGAACATAATTTGTTAAAGTGTGGGTTCAAAAACACGGTTGAACAAGAACATGGGAGCAGGAGTATTATATGTACTGTAGTAGTACTGTTACTGCACCTCACGTGGAGGACAGAAGTCTTCCCAAAATGCAACTGGCTTGGTGTTTATTATCACACGAAGAAGAAGAAGAAGAAAGAGGAACCACAACATGACAGTTGCTCAACTCAACTTACCCAAAGGCGGATTTCCTTTAACGAGCGCTCTGACAAACTGAATAAAAGCGGTCCGCACTCCGCACACAGGCAGACATGCTCAGCATGGAGCTGTTTGAGAAACACGCGTGCGCCATCATGAAGGCGCTGGTGGACACGGCGGTGTCCGAGCTCCGCGGACTGCTGCACGGCCACTGGGCTGAAGCCATGGCCGCCGCCGCCCGGCAGCGCTCCGCTCCGGCTGCTGAGGCGGAGGTGAAGCGGGAGGAGGAGGAGAGAGAAGTGACTCCACCGGAGGAGAGACAGGAGCCTCACACGGCTGTAACGGTAACACACACGCGCACGCACGCACACATATACTATCGTCTAAAGTTAGGGGAGCAGTAGTTAGCATTTTTTCTTGTAAGTTAGGAAACACGCTTAACTTACCATGCAGCTACCATGAACTGTGTTAAAAGCATAGAGTTTAAAAGAGAAGGTTAAATTATTAGGAAGAAGTTAACCAAATTCAAAAGAACATGGCACAGGTTCTGTATGTGCTGTAGCCAGGTGCTATTTGTATAGCCTTGCTATTGAAAAGTGCAGTTTTATTTATATATGTTTTATTTATTTATTTGCACATATGCCTAAAAAAACAAACAGTAAATAGTTCCTGTAGAGTAGAAGGGAATGTGCGGGTGAGGTCCTAGTCCACCCTGATACTACCAGTTACTCATGTAGAGAAAACAATTTCAAATAAATAATGATAATATTTACAAGGAAAAAAAAAAAGAGAATGGGAAAAAGAGAAAGAGAGAAAAACAAGGTGTGAGTTAAAAGATGCAGAATATGAGAGACTCATATGGGACTCACAGTTCACAGAAAGTACTTAATATTCATTGTGTCAAATGTCTTTTTTAATTGACCTAAGGTATTTGCTGCAAATTTCCTCTTTTATCACTTTGATAAAATTGGTCTCCATCTCGCTCAGTTTGCCAGACTCCCGCAGAAAGGGAACATCAACTATTAACTTTTTTTAAATTATTTGTTTAATTGACTAAAACAGTTATTGGTTTATCATAATTATCTTTTAATTTTCTGTGGTTACACAAATCAGTTAACTACTACTATAACTACTAGTTATAGTGCCCTGGCCTCATTCTTCCTCTCCCATGACTTCACAGAAACAGTTCACGTTGCTGATGGAAGCACTGACCAAAGCTGCAGTGGAAAAAATATTGATGATCTTGAAAGTGACCGTGTGTGCAGCTCAGGACAGTCCTGCTGCAGAGCAGAGCGCCGCACAGGACAGCGAGGCTAAAAAGACGAGTAAGAAGCCGACAGCATGGCGAGGGACCAGGAACAAAAAGCGTGAGTTAGCACAGCTCAAGTAGCGAAGGAAACACTTCTTCACACCCTTCAAATCTTCACACCCTGGTTTTTTTTTGTGGTACGTCTAACATGATTTTATGTTCCCGTCAGTCTCAGGGCCAGTAACCAGAAGCCGTGGTCAGAGGAAGAAACAAGAAGAACTTCAACCAGAAATAAGAGAGGACAACAACCACATGTGTAACCGAGGTATTAAAGCAGCTGCTGCTGAATGATGATTGCTGCATTTAGGAATAAAAAGCTGTACTCTGATAGAGGAGGCCCATTAGTTGTCCGTTGCAGCCTCTCAGACAGCAACAAACAACACTCACTCTATACAATGTGATCACATCAGCGGCATTGAGCAAATCTTGTTTTGAAATTAAACCGTGACACAAAATTGACTGAAGTTCATGTTGTGTTTTATGTCCTTAGAGGAGCAACAGACTGCAGAAGCAACAACAACATCAACAACAACAACAACAACACCATCAACAACAACATCAACAGCAGCAGCAGCTGAACCAGAGCCAGGTAATCTGCCACTGTAGTTTGAGTCAGTGATAGCGATAGAATAGTCGACAGGGTCAGTCCCATGTAGTGAGGTACAATGCATGTGCAGTGCACTCCAGTGACTTTTACCATTGATATTAATGCTGATCTTTAAATTTCAAAACATTCACTAGAGTTCACTGAGTAACAGATGAGATTTTGGTGGCTAAAGTTCAAAGGTTGAAGATCAAGATCATGGTGACCTCACACAATATGTTGTTTGGCCTTGTGAACACAGCATCTTCAGAACGATTTAAAGCAGTTTCAACTGATTACATGTTGATGGTCAAAGACATTACTCAAGGGGCGCTGATAGTTCATTGGGTTGAGCAGAGGGCTGTACTGCAAAGCCAGTTTAGTGGGTTAGCGAGGTATGTTGAGTCTAAAGCCAGGCTCTCCTGTTACTATGAAGGTGGCTCTCTTTTAACCCGGCTAGATCACCATGGTAACTTATGCTTAGCTCATAACCTGGTCCCGACCAGGTTATGTTCAGAGTTTAATCATAAAATCGGCTATAAAGCAGTCCCTCCAGGAATTCGCGATGTTGCGATCGCAACAATTAACGCAAATTCAGCCAATCCCCGCAAATTTTTGCGATCTTGCAATTTTGTACAATCACCGCAACTTTTCCGCAAATTGGACCAATTGTCGGTGCTTTCCGCGAGTTACACAGCAGAGGGTGCGAGTCTGGACGGAGTGGTTGAAAGTGAGTCCACGGAGGAACAGCGTGGCTGGGCTGACGGCAAGAAACTTGACACAACGTGCACAAAGTGATAAGTGAAGGAACACAAGCTGAGTTGAACGTGTTGAGTGTGTGAGTTGTCCTGGTTGACCACCCGAGGCTGTGTCAACCCCGCAGCACTCACCGAGGGAGAATCCAGTGAGTGCGCCACTGCAGGGCTGGAGCGGAGCAGCCGGCGGCCAGGTGCCCCTTCCCCCATCCTAAGGCCCTGGCCCTTTAGTAGCCACCCTCCCCTTTTTATTCAAAGACTGGATAGTTTTAATGGCATTTTAAAACAGTTCTTTTACCACGATTTTTAAACAGACATTTTAATTAAAAGTAAAACAACTTTCAACTCTAATTTTCCTGTGCCTTTCTTAACAAGTGGGAAATTGCTGGTATAACAGGACCTCACATTATTTTGTGACGTTTCAAAATTTTCAATTTTCCTTTGATTTTTAATTATTCAGAACAAAACTGCAACTTTTTTTTGCAACTTTCGCTGTCTCCCGCAATTTAATCGCAACAAAAGCGCTTAAAACATCGCAACATTCACCGCAATTTTTTGAAAATGTGGCCGCAAAATCAGGCATTTTAGGCCGCAACAATCACAAAAAAAGCCCGCAAAATCCTGGAGGGACTGATAAAGGCGCCGCTGTTTCACTATTTAACTCATTTACAGCTGCGTCACCTTTACTTTGACAGTCCAGAGCTGGATCAGAACGGAGCGTTTGTACAGAGGGAGAGATCACGCTGATCCGCTGCTGTTGACTTTCTCTCTGAGTGTCTCCGCCGAGTGTTGTCTCCGCCTACAGTTGTTCTCCTCACCCGTTGAGATGAGCGTCAGGAGCTCATTATATAGTAGGCTATAGCCTATATATTTTATTTTATGTCATTCCCCCTCTCTGCCTCCCAGTTTCCTGTCTATCTCTACTGGCCTGTCAAGAATTCACACAGCAATTACAACATAATTTCACACAAATCATGAATATTTTATATAACTATTGATAAACAGGTTAGCCCATCTAAAAATGAGACTGAGTGGAGGAGGAGATTTCAGGCTCTTTCAACAGAAACAAGTTTTTCTGTTTTACACAGTTTTTTTCTTCCAAAGCAAATATTAGTTTCAAGATTCAAGATTCAAGAGAGTTTATTTGTCACATACAATAATATAAGATCATTGCAGTGAAATGATGTGTGCATATACTCCAGTGACTGTGCAGTGTGCACAAACAAAAAAGAAACTGAGAGGCTGTGATCGCTGCTTCTTCTTCTTTAGTTTCAGATCCATTAAACAGTGTTGTTTTTGTTACAGCTGATGTGACCACACAGACAAAGAGTAACTCTGGTTCCCAGTCTGAACCTACAGCCGCGTCAACAGAGCCCAGCTCAGAGCGGCCTGCTGGGCCGGCCTCGGATGTCACTGAGAGGGCTGTCATGGAGACGGACAGAAACACTTCAACTACCAAGATCAAAAAGAAGAAGAAGAAGAAGAAGAAGAAGGCATTCAAATGTCCTTCATGTGACAAAAAATTTGCTCTCAAGTGTTTGATGGACCGCCACTACCTGACTCACTCCAAGCCTCACCTCTGCTCTGACTGTGGCAAACGTTTCGCAGGACTCCCGGGGCTCACCGCTCATTCAAGGCAGCACACCGGAGAGAAGCTGCACAAATGCGCGGAGTGCGGGACGCAGTTTGCCTACAAGAGCACCTTCGAGAGACACATGCGTCAGCACAGCCTGAGGAGGCCGAACACGCACACGTGCACGCTGTGCGAGAAACAGTTCACCGGGGACCTGGCGCTCCAGAGGCACAGGTGTTCTGCTCTGAAAAAGACGTTTGTCTGCTCGCTCTGTCCGGAGACTTTTGAGTGCAGACAGAGATTGGCCGATCACGAGAATCAACACACGGGGGACAGAGATTTCGTCTGCGAAATGTGCGGCGAGCGTTTCTTCTCGTCCTCGTCCTTGGCCACTCACCGGGTGACCCACAACCAAAAGGAAAACTGCTGCGAGGTCCTCGGCGTCGGGTGCAGCGACGCCAGCGTCCTCAAAACTCACCTGAGCAAACACACCGGGGAAAAGCTTTTCACCTGCGAGGTTTGCGGCAAAGGCTGCAGCCACCAGAGCGCGCTCAAGCACCACATGCTGACCCACACGGGAGAGAGGCTGTTCGTGTGCGAGACGTGCGGCAAACGCTGCGGCCACGCCAGCGCCCTGCAGAACCACATGAGGATCCACACGGGGAAGAAGCCGGGCCAGCAGCCGGTCTGCGACGTGTGCGGGAAGCAGTTCCGCTGCACGGTCAACCTCAAATATCACATGAGCATCCACACGGGGGAGAAGCCTTACTCGTGCGAGCAGTGCGATAAGAAGTTCAGCAACCCCAGCAATCTCAAACTGCACATTAGGATTCACACTGGGGAGAAGAAGTATGGCTGCAACATCTGCAACAGGAGGTTCACCCAGTCTGGCAGCCTCAAACTGCACCGGCTCATCCACACGGGAGAGCGGCCCTATCACTGCCTGGTCTGCAACAAAGGATTCCTCCACGGCAGCGACCTCAAGAAACATCAGAGGGGTCATCTGCCGGGGGAGGCAGGACGTCGGAAGTCTGGAAGAGCTGCAGTGAAAACCTGAACACTCACTTTCTCCACAGAGCCAGTCAACGTTAGACAATCAGACAGTGTAGCCAAATCTTTAAAGGACTTTGTCAACACACTCTGTTCTGGACCGTGACAAAAGTTGAAGTTATGTAGCTTCTCCTGGAAATAGAAAGATCTGTTTGATATTTTTCAGTTTAACTAATAAACTAACGACCACAGATTATTAATAAAGTTTCCATGTCGTTCACAGTGACTTCTCAAATCCTTAAAGGGATAGTTCAACATTTTGGCAAACTGGCCCATTGCCATAATCCCTATAGTTTTAGGAGTAGGTTCCTTACCTTTAATTGTCGGTGCAAGTTATTTTTAGAACGGCAGAGCAGAGCCGCGAGCTGCGCAGAGCTATGTTACGAGATGGAATTGTTTGAGACAGAAGCAAATGCAGAGACTGCTTGCCAAAAAACTGCCCATCAGCATCAGCGGTTTTGCATGAATTTACCTCGAAAACAACTCTGTCTGGTAATGTTCCATTATTATCTCATAGCGTGGTGAATGTGCAGGTCACAACTTGTCCACAAGAGCGTTTTGGAGTCGTTGGATTGTGTATTTGATAAGTTTGATGAGGGAAAACAAGAAATCTCATTAGCCTCCGTAGCGTAGCTCTGAGCAGCTCGCGGCTCTGCTCCGCCGTTCTAAAAATAGCTTGCACCAACAATTAGGTAACAAACCTACTGCTAAAACTATAGGGATTATGGCAATGGGCCAATTTGTCAAAATGGTTGAACTATCCCTTTAACACACTGTTCTGGACCGTGACAAAAGTTGAAGTTATTTAGCTTCTCCTGGAAAAAGAAAGATCTGTTTGATATTTTTCAGTTTAACTAATAAGCTAACAACCACAGATTATTAATAAAGTTTCCATGTTGTTCACAGTCACTTCTCAAATCCTTAAATGCTATTTCAAAATAATTAATCTCTGATATCAAATCAGTGGCGGACAGTTGCCTCATAGATGTTTCTTGTTGGTAAATGGCTGGAATTTCATGAATGAACTGGAGCTGGTTGCCATGGTTGTTGGTATTCCTGATCCATGCTCATTGTGTTTTGAGTGGAGCATGCTACTTATTGTGTCATGTGATTGCTAGTTGGCTGAACAGTGGGAAGCTTATCAACACACTCTGTTCTGGACAGTGGCCTAAAGTAACTTGTGAGGGGTCAAACTAGGGGTTTTTCATGATTCTGAGTTGATCACAAACATTAGTTTTACACCCAAAGCATTCCTTGGTGGAAAAAAACAGCCACACTTGTGTTTTTGTTTTTAATACCCACTTTTCCTGCTCATCAGAACCCCCACCACCACCAATAGAATGTATTACAGAGAAGCCATTCCTTAGCATGGCAGAGGCTGTGTCACATATTACTACTAAATACTCAATAATATAACTTATATTCTAGCCTTTTCTTGTAGGACATTATACAGACCCTCCAGGATTTTGTGATGTCATGATTGCAACTATTAATGCAAATTCATTTATGAATTCTTTGGCCTTGCCACTGCAACTTTTCTGCAAATTTACTGTCATAGACCGCTGTGGTCACAATGTTTCCATTACATGTTTTTTTGCGTGTCTATGTTTTTATTACTAGTTATTGTTTTCATATAACATTAAGTTTTATGCAGATTGGGAGTGAGAGAGAAGGAAAGACATCAGGTGCACACCAGATTTCACATACCAGTAAAAACTGAAACATACACACACCCTTCTCACTATTGGGTAGCCTACATGTAAATTAAAAGGTTGCTTTCTTATTTTTATTATTATTTTTTTTATATAAATTTAGCGACATCACAAAATCCTGGAGGGTCTGTATAATGTCCTACAAGAAAAGGCTAGAATATAAGTTATATTATTGAGTATTTAGTAGTAATATGTGACACAGCCTCTGCCATGCTAAGGAATGGCTTCTCTGTAATACATTCTATTGGTGGTGGTGGGGGTTCCGATGAGCAGGAAAAGTGGGTGTGGCTGTTTTTTTCCACCAAGGAATGCTTTGGGTGTAAAACTAATGTTTGTGATCAACTCAGAATCATGAAAAACCCCTAGTTTGACCCCTCACAAGTTACTTTAGGCCAAATTTAACATTTCGGAATTTTCGCAAAATCTGGTTACGGTACCCCAATTTTGAGTAGTTTTTTAGGGGGTTTCCCACTGGAGTTGAATGTCAACATTTTATTACATGATATTACACACCCTCCTAAACACAATGGTGAAGAAATTTATTGGTAATGATTTACTTCCCAGATTTCCATAGGTTTCCAATGGAGAATAATGGAATAATGTGGAAAGAGACCCCTTAAGACCCCTAAAGGTCAGCCACCAAAGTGGTTCCACGTCTGAAATTAAACCTTGGGGTATGTAGATGAAATGCTGAAAGTTTCATGCTTTAGTCATTAAAACGCACAATTCCTTCCATATATGAGCTTATCTGCCCCACTATTTAGCTTCTACTGGAAGAGAAAGATCTGTTTGATATTTTTGCAGTAATAACAACCACAAAATATTAATTAAGTTGTTTACAGTGACTACTCAAATCCTTAAATGTGATTTCAGAGTGAAGAGTCTCTGATGTCAGATCAGTGGTGATGGACAGTTGTCTTACCGCTTCTTGCTGGTAAATGTCTGGAATGTCACTAATGAACTGGAATTGGAGGTGGTTAGTATTCCTGATCCATGCTCGTGCGGAATACTACTTATTGTGTCATGTCATTGGTAGTTGGCCGAACTATGGGAATCAACATACTCTGTTCTGGACTGTGAAGTTGAAGTAAGCTTCTCCTGGAAAAATAAAGATTTGTTCAATATTTTGCAGTTTAACTAATAAGCTAATAACCTCAGAATATTAATAAAGTGTCCTGTTGTTCACAGTGACTACTCAAAAGTTCAACATGTCTGAAAAGGTTGTTCTTCATTAACAGCTCTTAACTTCATTGCTTTGTCTTAAAGCTGTACTCACTGTCAACTTAATGTTTTTTTTCCCCACTTGACTGGTTTAACTGGAATCACACAAATGACTTGCATGTGGATAATTGCTTTTGTCATTAAACACAAAAAGGGGAGGAGGAGGTAAATGAGGTCAATAAAGTTGGCAGATAACCCAACATAATTAACACTTCATCAGACTGTGAGACTTGTAATAAAGAGCTGGACGGACAGTGACTTAGAGAAACACAGAGACACTGTCACACATATAGTGTAAAGAATTAAACCAGAGGAATATCTTAAGATTGGAGTAAAGAAATGAGAATGGAGGCGGTACAACACATCACACTTTCTTTGACATTGTCATTGCTTTTGTGTTGAACTAACACGCAAGAAAAAACTGTTAAATCTGTTAAAATGTATTACTGTAAATGAAACCAACAACACAGACTCTTTTACCTATTAGGGATATACTGCCACAAAGCCTCTGGATAAAATGAAAACATGTTTATAATGTGAACTACCCATGTATAATGTACAAATACTGAAATAAATATGTTGTAACATCTACTTTAGTTACTAAAAAAGGAAGTGATGACCCTCCCTGTTTCTACATCCCATCCCTGGGGATACCATATAGCACCCATACATAAACATGAAAATTTGTCTTGGCTCAAGATACATGTTACAGTAATATATGAAATTCCTCTAATCCCAATAGGTTTTATATATGATTTGTACATATTTACTGTTATTTTATATGTATATTTACATCACTATATCAGAGTAGTACAGCTGGTTTCAGTCACATTATAAAGAAACACTCCCTGTTTGTGCGCCTGCACCTTTCACATTTTCACTTAATTACACTTGAACGTCCTGTGCTTCCTCTCATCATATTTATCATCTTTATGATCTCCAACCTGTTTCCATCATGTACAGGTGAGAATGTGAGTGTCATCTTGTTCTGTCAATCAGAAATGTGACTGTGGCTCCAGACAAGAACATAAACCTACTGTACTCTGTTAAAGCTGCCACTAGATGGTGCTGGAGGATCAACATCTGTGAAACGGCAATATCAATACTCAACTCCTGTTGGTGCTACAGGATGAAACCTCACATACAAGTCATCAACAGGTATGTATATCTTACTGATGGATGGATGGATGGATGGATGGATTCTGCCTTCAAATTCTTTTTCAAGGGAATCTGAAGAGACCTTATTTCCTGTTTTATGCAGCTGGTGATAGATTTGAATGAGAGACTGATGTTGAATTTTAAGGTGTTCATATAATTTGTGTTACTCATTCAGTCATCCATCAACTTTTACACTCAGGGAGGTGAAAATAATAGAATCTTTTATATATATATAAAAGTCCGCTTCAAAAGAAATCATGTGAGCAAAACAAAATCTGAAAAACAGAGAATTTCAAGCAATTTTTCAAAAATCAAATCACAAAAAATGCTTCCAAAAACAGAACCTTTGAAACTGGATTATATGTGATTGATAGGCATCTCCTCCTCTGTGCGTGGAGAGTTCTAACTCTAGGAAAAATAAACTCGAACCTTCATCCTCATGTGAAACGTGTTGAGCTTTACTGTTGCACTGACAACCGCCCTGCATGACTCTGTCTCAGGCTGCACTAAGCAGGTCACACACTTCTAATGCCAGTTTATTGCATTTAGTTGAACCTTTAGGCTAGCCGCCCTTAATGCTGCTAAGAATTCAGTGTTTTTATGGAGATTAAACTCACGCTGGGGTGAGGCTCGCATTGCAGGAAGCCTTTTCAAAGCACTTCTGTAAGACATTCAAAAGATTAGTCATTTAGTTTGTTATATATATATAACAAAACAAATAAAAAAAACCCGCTAAAAAATAATCATGTAAAGACAGGACAGCAAATATCAGGAGGAACACAGATGGAGCTCTGGCAGAAAATAAAATGCCCCCTTTGATGTTTTCCTTAAATGTAATTTCAGAGTGAAAAGTCGCCGATATCAGATCCCTGGACAGTTGTCTTATGCTTCTTGTTGGTAAATAGTTGGAATTTCGTGAATGAACTGGAGCTGGTTACCATGGTTTGTAGTATTCCTGATCCATGCTCAGTGTGTTTTGAATGGAGCATGCTACTTATTGTGTCACGTCATTGCTAGTTGGCCGACCACTTATATCAGCAACAGTGGGAGGCTTATCAACATGTTGTACTTTTTTTTTTTTTTTTTACAATGCCACTATGCAACGGCTTTGCAACAAATTAAATTTTACTGGAATTCATCAAGTGATGGTGACTTTTTCTCCAACACCGATGAAATAAATTGGAACTATTATCTTTTTTTAAAGTTTTTATACTGAATAATGAATGTGTAGGCTTTAAAAATGTTAATCAAACTAGTCCCAAATCTGTTCCTGGGGACAGGATTTGTTCTGGAACTAAAAAGTGGCATCAAGTGTCTGGTGACTTTTGTGCTTTCGTTCATAGATTATTCAATCATATTGAATGTATGGATTATCGCATTTAGATATTTAACATGTGAGAACTTCATTGTTAAAATTCCCATAGCTTTTCTTAAATCTTTAATGATTGTTTTTACAGTAATAACAATGGATTATAACGCATATACTGTATGTAAGAGGGATCACTGATAAAACCCAACAATAATGCAGTGTGCAGTGTCTCCTCCACCTGACAGAACTTGTTGGTTTTCTGGTGTGATCACACTCCACTCCCACTGCATCATTTTGTGTTGCAGCATTCAGCTTTTTTCTGCTCCTTTCCACAGACAAAATAAACATTTAGTGAACAAGAGGCAATGTTTCAGTCAGCAAAGACCAAAAACAAAGCTAAAAGAGAATCAATATATGACTTACAGTGTACAGTATTTGTCAGGTGGCCAGAAACAGCACTTGTAATGCTGGATCTGTAAATAAACAGTTATTTCCTAGTAAGTTCATCTATCAACTTTAACATTTGTTCTTAAACCACAAAAAGTATCAAATCTCAGAATTTCAAACAGCACCATACTGAGCATAGATGCATCACAAGAACTGAATCGTGTTTTCTTTGATAATGCCCCATTCACACATCCACCATACACAGACCTTTTTCACCCAGTAGGTGACACGTGTCCTGCTGTGCCCACTATGCCAAAATTGCCTGTTTGTGAGGGCTTGATCCCACAGTCGACTGCGCTGCTCTATTGATCTGTTTGCATAAAGACATAAGTTATTGCTTTAGTTCATTTCAGAAACAGCAACACAATTGATACCTTCAAATGAACCTCCTGCTGCCTGACAGATCGACCTCCAGCAGCTTTCATTTCTCAATAACTCCAGCTCCCTGTACATTGTCTAACTGTGATTAATAGAAGACAGTTTCAGGGGTCACTACCCTGATGTCCAGCTGGAGCTGTGTGCTGACAGAAAGTCACTGAGTGGAGAGTGATGAACCATAGAGACAGAGAACAGACGATCAGCATGCAGAGCTATACTCTCCCCACAATCATTCGATCCATGGTCCAGATTCAGTCTTACAGGTAATCATAACTTCACTGTCAGAGCTGCTGGACTCTGGAGGGATCAGTCTGTGCAGATCCAGATGTAGAAAATACTGTTTCTTCATCACAGCTCTTCTGAAAACCCAGTTTTACAAATCAGGGGATTTTTCTTTGTGATTTTTTTTTAATGTATTTTTTAAATATTCTTTTATTTTTTAAAAAACTTTTTTACCTGTCCACATTTTAGTGTGTATTGTCTTCTCTTCTCTATGTAAGCTCATTTGATACAGATACACTTGTTTTACTGGTTCCATGTGTTTGTATGACATTACATATAGTAGACTAACAATTGACCATTCAAAGTTCAAGACAGGCGTCAATTAGAACGATGCCAAAGTGGAAAAAAAATTCTCTCCTTACATCTAGTAACTGTATCCTGTTTGCATGCATCTTATAATCCACTGCCCTCCTGTGGCTATAGTTCAGTTGACTATCAGTCATAACATCTATCCTCTCTTGGAAGGCGTATTCTATGGATTAGCACCATATTGGTCCCTTTCTTTCCGTCCTCTTTCTTACTCATTGTATTTGGGTGTGTGTGTGTGGCTCAATGGTGCTCATGATGCAACCAACACCACAACATGCACTACAAAGGACCAGTTCTACTCACCTTCTTTCTCATACAGTAGTCGTGCTATCGATACAAACTTGCTCAGTTTGCTACCTGTGTGTCTTTTCTTATGTTTTTTTCAGTCCTGTTGTTACTGTGCCTCACATCCACACTCCTGCTATCCTCCTACATGCTCCACACAGCTCCATCTTGACACCTTTGATTTTGTTTGCCTCACCTATCTACCTGCTTTGCCTTCATAGCCATAACCAGCCCTGTTCAACACCATTCTGTAATATTACACTAAAAGACTAATTGTTTACTCCACTTTTTTTCTTCTGCCTGATGGGTTCCTATCAATTATTATTATTATTATTCATTCAATTTATATAGCGCTTTTCAATGACCCAAAGACGCTTTCATTCATACCACATTCACACCGGTGGTGGTAAACTACGTGTGTAGCCACAGCTGCCCTGGGGCATGCTGACGAAAGCGTGGCTGCACAATGTGCGCCAAACGGCCCCTCCGACCACCACCATGATCATTCATACGCATTCACACGAGGCAAGGTGGGTAAGGTGTCTTGCCCAAGGACACTACGACAGAGACTGGGAGAGAGCGGGATTCGAACCGCCGACCTTCCGATCATAGGACGACCCGCTCTACTGCCTGAGCCACTGCCGCCCCAAACCAATACAAACCTGATAATGAGCCTGTAAGGCAAAGCACTGAAAGCAGTGATGCAAACTGCTGGGATCTTTGATGAGAGACTAGCTGTTGCTAGCTACAGGTAAGTGTCCTTGATAACCTGCCCTTGACTCAGTAATGTAATTGCATGCAATATTATACACACAAACAAACAAGCAAATGACACTGTTTTATAACACCCAGTCTCTCATGAATCACCTTGGTCAACATGTGTAATCACAAAGAGTCAATGACTCATTTTGCAGAGAATATTAAAACTAATTCTGTTCTTGTTAGTGAATGCTGTAATGATATATTTTCTGTTAATCATGGTGTAAGGTTCTTTATGCAAGATCAACAGCTGGTCTGAAACTGGAAAATAAAGAATTCTGCATTGTCACTGTAGTCATTGTCATTGAATGGTAAATATTTTAAAGTTACCATGATTTCTAGATATCCTTCTTCTATACTACACATTTGATATGTTTGTCAGTTCAAAAGAATAATCATAATCCTTTCTTAGACAGGAAGAAGTGCAGAAAGGTGAAAGCAGACAGCAGAGATGCAGGAGAGAGACTGCCAGCACAGGAAAGACAGGCAGCACAAAACCATGAGCCAAGACAGGCTGTGAATTAAATTTGCGACTACTTCTGTCATGAAAAAATGTGTTTTAGTTCTCTGGTCTAATTTTATTACTGGTGTAGAAAACCTTAATATGATTATAAGAAGCTCATGGTACTGGAACAACAGATAAGTGGATGGGAGAATGAATAGATGATGTACAGTATGGACGGATGACTGGCAGGATGGTTGAAATTATAGATGGTGAATGGATGTATGGATTAAATAATGCATGGTTGGATGCCAAAATAAAAAGATAATGAATAAACAGTTAGATAGTAGAATGGATAAATTATTGGATGGATGATTGTACATGTAAAATAAAGTGTGACTATGTGTTTAGGAGTAAAATAATGGATGGATGAATGCATAGTAGGATTGGTAAACAAATTAATAAATGAACAAATGGGTTAAGAATGGATGGATGAATGGAACTGGTAAGTTTGGTTGATTGGTTGGTTGGAAGGATGGATGGATGGATGGATGGATGGATGGATGGATGGATGGATGGATGGATGGATGGATGGGTGGACGGATGAGTAAAGGATGGACATGGATGGATGATGAATGGTGGAATTGTCACAAAAACAGATATGAGAATGGAAGAATGATACAACCGCTAAAACAATGGATGGATAACAAATCAATGGGTTGTGGATGGATGCATGGATGGATGGATGGATGGATGGATGTTGTGAAGAACTGGCACAGACCACAGCGGCAGATCAATGAGTGTCACCTGACTGGGCATGTGACAGTGTGGGAGCAGAGTGTGATCAATCAGTTGGGGGGGGGGGGGGGCACAGCTCACTGACACCATGACTCTGACCTTGGATAGACACTATTAATTAAAACTCAGTCGAGCTCTTTATCACTTGCTGCTCCCCCTTCGCGTGGACAGGCCATCAGTCAGCGACAGCAGCTGGCCGTCAGCACCGAGCAGGAGTAATGTAAGCATTGCACACGCCAACATCACTGCATTATGCAACATTATCAAACATATGTGGTTCAAATTGTCAGCAGCAGGCCGAGCTCAGAGCTGAACCGGTGTCAGTGGTGATGTGGACTCACAGCTCGCACACATTAAATCAATGCTGAGTCTGCAGGAAGGGCGAAAATCAATCAACTGTGGGCCTGCCACAACAAAGCCTTACAGTTTGTCATCTGAAATCCAGGGTGTTGTTCAGACATGGATTTCAGTTTGTGCACAAAACAAAGCCTGATGTTCATAAGTCCAAAAAAAAGGGAATAAAGATGAGTATGAGAATACTTTGGATCAAGTGATATCCAGTCTTAAGGGACTACAAGTTTGATAAAGTGCAAGAACAGGACAGGTCATCTCAGCTGGCTCAGCCCTGTGGACTTTACAAAGAGAAATGTCAAGGACTCCCCTGACACCCTGGGCCTGGCTGGCATCAAGAGCAAACGCTTTTTTAGTTAAAGAAGAATAAAATATATTAAATAAGGAACACAAGAAAGAAGAAATAATGAACTAAGAGAGGGAAAGAGAGGAAAAAGCAAAGAAAGAAAGTCGGCCTTTGAACTGAAAGAAGGATGTTTTTTGATGCAATCCTGAAACATTTGTCATCTTGAATGCAATCTGCACTTCCATGCACTGCACTGAAACCAATAATAACCAAACAGCAGTGATGAAATGGCCCAGAATCAATGGCTTTATCGCAAAATGCAGCAGCAAATGATGCATTAATTTTTCCTGTGGGTCTCTCTGATGAAAGTAGGGCTCATTTTATTGACTGACAGGGAAAGGTCAGAATGGGGGAATGCCACCCCTGGGCCTTTAAAGATGGAGTGATATTTCATGTGAGGAAATCAAAACAAGGCCTCTAAATGGAGCCTATGGGGAACAGAGACCCAGCTGCACCACTGACAGGAGAAGAAGAAAAAATGAGGCTTGTTCAGAAACGAGAGCTGTAGGGATCAAGTCTGACATTCTGACTGTCATTAAGGCGATTTCCCACTTGCATTACATTTCCGCTTACCTGTGGAAGACATTTCATCTGTTATGCAAGCAAATATAAAAACATTATTAATGGCTGTAGGAAATCCTCATTACAGATAAAAATATCTTGTGTATTTGCAGAACTTCAGTCATTAAATATTAAAGAGGAATAAATATTAAGTTAGTAAAATATGGCATACAAAACCAAATTATTAGAACATAAAAAAACATATATAGGTTAGTACTGAAAACCACTTAGTTTGTGGTGGGAAATTATTTTGAAATATTTCATTTGAGC
Source organism: Trachurus japonicus (assembly GCF_045865225.1). Taxonomy (NCBI): domain Eukaryota; kingdom Metazoa; phylum Chordata; class Actinopteri; order Carangiformes; family Carangidae; genus Trachurus; species Trachurus japonicus. Next base: position 25,639,113 of record NC_140918.1, on the reverse strand, counting down.
ATTGTTCAAATGTTCAAAATGTTCTAATTATTGAAAAAAAAAGTAATTTTTCTCCCTCAATCCTTCCTCATAAATTTGCCCCCTTCTGATGCTTGATGTTGAAGGGGAACCAAAGATACTCTATGACAAGATGGCTCATTACAAGCTGCGCCAATGATATGAAATGGTCCATTTCCTGTCTCCAAAGTGGGCGTGGTCACCCGTACCCCACCTCATGTTGTGTACGTGTGTGTGGACATATAAAAGTTGTTGGTTGAGGATTATGACAACATTAAATATCTACACAGCTAACATTCATATTAAGCACTATGAAAATTAGTTAGCATGGATGTTTGCAAATGTTAGTTGACGTTACCAAGGAGATGTGTGCCAAATCTTGCTAGAGTGTTGTTGAGACAGAGACAGGTCATTTTCAAGTTCATTTTCTCCTGATTCATCCATCTGAAATTTGCCACTTTCCCGTCAAGATGTTTAGAAGAGATGTGAAAAATGAATCCAATATTTACTCAAGACCTGCTGCTAGTATCTTGTTACATACACAGAAGTTTAAGACAAAGTCTCTGCTGACTTGATTTCAGTCACTCAGAGAAAAGTTGCAGCTCTTCCATGTGTGCTATGTGGAAAGCTCACTCTCCCAGTCGTGGTAAACAAGTTTTTTTTGTCCTTAGAGGCCACCTCTGAGCGAGTGCGAGCTGCAAACTACAGTAGAATCTGAACGCTAGATATCACAGTTTTACCCCCATATTACACACTGAACCTTTAACTTAATCTCTCAGTCAGTGATACTGACATTTGTAGTGCTGCCACTGCTGGTGCAGACCAGTGAAACATGATGCCAAAGACAGAATCTGTACTATAGTCATAGTAATCCACCGAGAGCCAAGAGGAGAAGAGAATAATTCAACAGAGCTCTTATTCACACAGATACCTTTATCCTATATTCCTTACTCTGTCTTAATATAACCACTTCTTTTTGACCCATAAATGTATTACAGTAGAAGCATTAAAGTCACACCTGTAGTTACTGGATAATTTCTCATTACAGCGAGCTGAAATAACCCTTCATACATAAGAACTGTAATCCTCCTCTTTTAACACAGTTTGACCTTTCATTTTCAAGCGTGTTTCATCTATACGAGCTGCACTGAGTCTGTCCACAGGCACACACCACAAGTTATTTCTAAAAATAGACAGAACATAGAAGCAGGTTTGGCTCCTTGTTTGGCTCTTTGCCCTCAGTGAACCTGCTCTCGCTCAGAAGCAGAAGCTTGAGGAATCACCATCATCCCTCTCTAAAATCTGTCTGCACTTATTTAATTATGCTTCTATCTATAGTGGTGCTAATAGAGCTCTTCCTCCTTCTCCTCTTCTTCTTCCCTCTGAGTCATCTTGTTGTTTGTTTGCTCTGCCTCCACTGTTCCATTACCACAGCCTCAATTATTATTATTATTAGCAACTGTCAAGTTCACTTGTATCACCACAACACTTAAAGACATTTTCCTCAGAACCTATAACAGGACTTTTTCTGGAATACCTCTAAGTCCATGTTTTCCTCCGTCTGTGTCTGTGACTTCCCTCGCAGCATGAACATACAACTTGCTGCAAGCAGATGTGAGAGTGCCTGCATGTGTGACTAATCTACCTGCTTTAATGGTGCCATTAAAGTGTTTCACCGAGGCCCAAATAGGCTGAGGCCTGCTCTTAATGGAGCCTGCCCGTCTCTAAACCGAAAGCGCAGTCCAGTGGCTGAAGGAGGACATTTTGCTCTGGCAATAATAAGGCATAACAAGATCTGCAAAGTGTTCAAATGGTAAAATCAATACTAAACTGAAATGTTGCCATGGACACGTGGAAGCTGGCCGAGGAGAGCAGATAGGCGCCGGTGATGTCAGTGTTGCATGGTTTTATTTTCAATGATGGAGCAAGAAAAAAACCCCACATGAAAGTGCAAACAGACCTAATCTATCTATCTATCTATCTATCTATCTATCTATCTATCTATCTATCTATCTATCTATCTATCTATCTATCTATCTATCTATCTATCTATCTATCTATCTATCTATCTATCTATCTATCTATCTATCTATCTATCTACTGTATCTATCTATCTATCTATCTATCTATCTATCTATCTATCTATCTATCTATCTATCTATCTATCTATCTATCTATCTATCTATCTATCTATCTATCTATCTATCTATCTATCTATCTATCTATCTATCTATCTATCTATCTATCTATCTATCTATCATTAGTCATCACATTAGTCATCACTTGTAGTAGATAAAAGTCAGTGTACTGCCCAGAGCACCAACAACGAGAGTGATGTGCTGCATTATCAAAAAAACAAAACAAAAATAAAACAAAAAGCTTTTCACTTTACATAACTAAGTTCCCCACATGCCAGATAACCAGAAACATCACTTACATACAATTTGTAAGTGCTGAACGCACTTTCACAAAAACAAAAGATAATCAAGTCAGTTTGTTTTTTGCTTGCCACTGTTACGTAATTACTTACGTAATTGCGAATAAAGAAAATCAAGAATTGTAATGATGTTCTATTACCAGAGGAAATGGAAATGTACATACATGAATTAAATGTTTTTGAGTAAAGAGACAAAAAATACATTTTCTTTTAAGAGCAAATGACTAAACAAAAGTGAAGCTACCCTCAACCATTCTTCTTTCCCTCAGACAGGGAACTATTCCCCGAGGCCTGGTTCCCTCTGCTGAGACCCTCTCAGTTCGAGGTTTTCATTCAGAGACGATAACAGGTTTACATTTTTCCCTTCCTGTGCGCCGCTCTACTTCTCCCCTGGCTTACCAAGTGTCCTGCCTTTCAGAAAATCCTTTCTGCAGATGATGCAATGACTCCCAATTATTTCTTGGCAAATTTTCTTAGAGAAGGAGATGTTTGTTCACTCTTTTTCCAAGTAGAGGGTCTTGATCCTGTGGAATTACCCTCTCTTCTGGGAACAGCAGAATTTGTTCAAGACGCAGTGCCAGTCGTGCGATGCATCTGGGACACGAGCGCCTGAGTATCAGATTCTGCTCGTATCCCACTTTTTTGCTGGAGGTTGGATACGACAGTCCCAGAGGAGAGAGAAAGGAGCCATTGTTGAGGCAGGCCCAGGAGCTGAGGTCTTCTTCACTAACTGCATTTCAGCAAAGAGTCATGCTTTCATCTGTTCTACATTCACAGAGCTCCATGATTTTTAAACCTTGTGTCCAGGAAGGTGCTGACAGCGAGACAATAAAAGGTTTCAGTACCTGTCAAATGACTGTAGCATTGCACTAACCACACAGCAGCTAACTTGCTGCATGTGCATCGGTGAGATGCAGAAGAGGGGGATCACCTTTAAGATAGTAAAGTCAGGGAAGAGCTGGGAGTTTGACTGCTAACCTTTTTTTTAATTGTTTCTCTGAAACTCATCAAACAGATGTCCAGCAGGTTTTTATTGGGAGCTGAATTATCCACAGAGGTGTCCTCCTCTCCATAACAAACTGACAAGAGGATTAAAACCTGTAGAAATGCTGAATAAAGTAGTTAAAACTTTAAAAAGCAGCACTCTTTGGCAGAAACAGGATATCTTGGAGCGGATCGGTTTTACATTCTTCTTGCTTTTTTCTCTTTATGTAACGTAACTCGTAAGACTGAGATGACTGATGACTAAATTCAGACGAAGTGAAGTATATAGTTGAAAATGACAATGGTGTAAAAAGTATCTTACGTAAACAAGTGGCTTAAAGGGATAGTTCAACATTTTGGCAAATTGGCCCATTGCCATAATCCCTATAGTTTTAGGAGTAGGTTCATTACCTTTAATTGTTGGTGCGAGCTATTTTTAGAACAGTGGAGCAGAACCGCAAGCTGCTTAGAGCTACGCTTATTTCTTGGTTTCTCTCATCAAACTCATAAAATACACAATCCAACAACTCCAAAACGCTCTGGTGGACAAGTTGTGACCTGCTCATTCACTACAATATGAGATAATAACAGAACGTTAGGAGACAGAGTTGTTTTCAAGGTAAATTCATGCAAAACCGCTAATGTGCGTTGCTGTCTGGGGCAGTTTTTCGGCAAGCAGTCTCTGTATTTGCCTCTAAAACAACTCCATCTCGTAACATTACGTTCTTATCTCATACTGTAGTGTGGTGAATGTGCAGGTCACAACTTGTCCACCAGAGCGTTTCGGAGTTGTTGGATTGTGTATTTGATGAGATTGATGAGAGAAACCAAGAAATCCCATAAGCCTTCGTAGCAATTCGTGTTCTAAAAATAGCTTGCACCGACAATTAAAGGTAATGAACCTACTCCCAAATCTATACGGAATGGGCCAATTTGCCAAAATGTTGAATTATCCCTTTAAAACAAAAACAGCGTTGAGCCTCTGACAGGCAACCACAATGTGTCATTATCGGGCGACCAAACGACATGGAGAAAAGTCATTTGTAGAGTGCATCAGGCCTCTCTGTGTGCCTGTCAGTCGGGGTGAGCAGAAGAGCACACTGCATATCTCATCATCACAGTTTCAACCGTCATCAAGGGTTTCAACCACTGTCATCCCAACAATTTTGTTTAACTCATTGATTTTCTTGTGGGCTCTGCAATAGACTGGCATCCAGGGTGTACCCCGGTCTCACCCTGTGTGAACTCGGATTGGCTCACCCCACGAACCGGCACAGATTACTTTAGACAATGGATGGAGGGATCTTGTTGTGTCAGCATGTTACCATAGGGATAACTACCAGGAGGTGTCTCATCAGAAACATTCATGATGATGCAGTTGTTTCATATGGGAAAAAAAGCGCTAATCAGGGGAGTTTCCTCTGCATTGACACTGTAGGAAACAACTCCAGCTGTTTCCAAGTCCAAACACTCTTAGATGATTTGTGAACCTCTGTGTTTGAACTGCACTGAGGCCTTTGTACAACAACCGCGCCACACAGCAGAAGCAGATTGATGTGGTAGATAATCTTAAGGTAACCATGGATGCTTCCCGTCATATGGCAGCCAAATAGGTTGCAGCACAGTTGTATGTTCAACCTAATTGGCGAGACGTGCTGATGCCACGGCTGAGAATCACCTCTGTGTTCTGTTTGTCAGAAAAGTCCACAAAATGCCACCGGATGAACAGGGATTGTCTGACATAAACGCCGAGACATAAAAGAGACCCATTTACTGCGGAGAGATAAATACTGTTGACTCAGTTGACGAACAAAGAATTACAAAAGGATAATGAAGAAGCCGTTTCTGTTTCTGTCAGTCTGACTGTCGAGAGGATTCAGAGGTGAGGGAGAGTCGCTGGAGAGAGTTGTTTTCTTCTTCTCCTGCTCCGGATGTCAGGTACTGTGTTAATGAGAAAAGCATGGATGTCAGAGCCTGAACTCATGGGCAGCTTCTGTTCATCTCCAAGGAAACAATTAAGACTCTCTTCATGGAGAACCATAACCCTCTCTTTCAACATGAAGAAAACCTCTCTCTTTATATATATTTCTCTTTACCACTGCCCAAAAGTTAAAGAACAGCTCAATTTTTTCAGCTTTTATTCAAACGTCTCAGTGTTTCTGAAATAAAAAAATAGTACAAATAAACTATTTCTGACTCATTGAGCAGCCAAACACAGTTTCTACAGTTGAAATCAAACATTGTTCAGAGGACTGTTGCAGAAGTTCCCACTAATGTGTTGCACTTTGCTTTCGCCTTCTGCCTGGTTCAATCTGCTCCATCGGGGTTTAAGTCAGAAGACTTGTGTTGCTCTTCATCATGTGAAGCCAACTAATGTTTTGGCTCATTATCTTGCTGTAGGTTGAACCCTGACCAGCCAGTCTGTCCTCCTCTGCTCCATACTGTCATCACTCTTACAGCGATAAACAGAGCAACTTCCCAGAGTAAAGCATCGTCCGAATAATGTAGTAATTATTCATTCATAAAAACAACACAGTACAGATATGAAACCAAACAAATTCAGAACGAAACATTCACCAGTCTGACAAGATGTGGAGTTGATCAGTGCTTTGCGAGCTCAATGCACTGCAATCTCAGAAAACATCTTGATCAATTTGACCACACATGCACTGCAAAAAAACTCACAACACATGCAGATGAACACACTGCAATTTCAGTCTAACAATATGTATAATCTTTATCTTAGTGCCACAGCAGTGGGACACAGTTGTTATTTAGTAGGCATTGATCAACAAGTCCGTTGTGTTGTGGGAATGAATTGTGTTTGTGTATTTGAGGGCTTTGTGATTATTGCTGCACATGTGATATTTTCTGAATTTGCAGCGTGTTCGTGTCTTGGCATGAGTTCCAAGTTGCAGTGTGTTGAGCTCTCAGGGCCACCGTAAGTAAACACTTCCAGAAGACACTTAAAATAGATGAACCTGCTGTTGTTCAGTGCTGTGTGATGTTTGGAGTTGAAATCACTGAACAAGTGTGACATGTGAGTTCTTCAGCTGGATTCATCACTTAAATTTCACCATCATCATCATCAATTTTAATCTAGAATCACAATAAGAATTTCTACAAAGGACATGGACAAGGGTGTGTTTTCCACCTTCCTTTAAGTTGACACATTTTTTCGTCATCATACAGAAGTGTTGTTGTGTTTATCCTCGTCCTTCTTCCTTAAGTTCAAGTTCATGAATCAATCAGTTTGTAGAGGCTTGGAGTTTGATTGAAGGTGTTTCATTACACTTTTTGTTTGTGTGTTGTGAAGTGAAAAATGCCGTTGATATTCTACTGAGATGATATTAAGTGCCTGACAGGTGGAGCCCTCGGTTGGACGTGGAAGCTCTCTGCTGCTTCGATCATCAATACAGATGATGAAAACCCATCAAAGACACAAGTGTGTGTATGAAAAGTTATAACAACTCCCAGCTGCATGTGAGTGCTAACACGTCTTTTCACAGCGCTGTGTAGAAACACGATTAAACATTCAGCAGTTTGTCAGATCACTTTCAGATTCTGGGTCAGTGTTGGATGAATTCAGTAATGGAGCTGTGCTTTGGTTTTAACTGCAACAATAAACTTGTTGAATTTGCTGCACGTCTGATTTGAGGCTCTCACTGGCTGCTTCTCCATCACACTGGTTGCCATGAGTCATGTTATCATAGTATCTAGGACTATCCTTTATAATGACACAATAGGCTATTTCAATACTGATAAACTTGTATTCATAAAATAAACTTTTACTATTTCCAAATTATCAAACAAACTCCTCTGGTTTCCACTCCTAGTGACGCCTTAATAGAATGTCTTCAAATTTTGCATAAATATTCACTTGGACTTGATGACAAACTGATAAGACTTTGGTGATCAGAAAGTTCACAGTGAACTCATGAAAAACTTTTCAGCCATTACTGAAGCCTTCACACAGCAGTTATTATAAATATCAAACAAATGTTAAAGAGACCCCAAGGAGTTTGCTTTTGGTTATAAAAGAGTCTCATATTAATGTGGATGAATCTACATAACCCATACTTGTTAATGGGTCCATTTTCAATAAAAATATCGTCTTGTCTTTATAGTTATTTTGATATTAGTGGTTGACTCGCCCATTGGCATTGTTTATGGTTGGAACTACGACGGTATCTGTCTTCAAACCTCTGATTTTTATTCTTGATTAATGAAAACATTCTCGGCAAATGTTTTCGCTTTTGTCCATCTTGCGCCAGTCCAAGAATTTCACAGTGCGCGTGGAGGCTCATGTCGTGTGAAAACACTTCACTTTCCGAAACTCCTCATAGTCCCTTTAAATATTTGATGTGACAATAGATAACGGCTATAACTTGAAACAATAATCTGAGAAGTGGAGGCAGACAAACACAAGACAGAAACTTTTTTCAAAACTGAAACGTCTCAACTATTTGATGGACTATTATTATTTGATGGAGAGGTGAGTGCCACCTGCACTGTATCACTTGATTCCATCTATTCTTTAATTCAGGCCTCAATATTAATTTGTCCAATACTTGGTTTTTGGCCTAATGACATTCTCATTAGCCTGAGCTTTGTTTTGTGTTAAGTGCTAATTAGTAAATATTAGCATGCTAACATAAATGATGGTAAATAGTAAACCTGTTACACAAGACTAGAGTACTTGTTAAAGGAGTCATCACCTGGTTTTTTATGTATCCAATCCCCCTTTAATTGCTTTGAATCAGTTCTTAAAACTTATTGGAAACATTTTTTTTTTTAAATTCAAACATAGAGCTTGTTCTGACACTTTTTCATATGGCAACTTTCTCTCGTGAGAGTAGGCGCGAGGTTTTGACTGGTCCGGATGTTCATTGTATTAATATGTAATGAGGCGCGCATTGATTGGACGCAGGGAGGACAGAGCCGGAATGGTGGCTAGCCCTGTGGGCTACATGCAGGCTGTATTGGAAACCGCATACCTATGCTGCTCTGTCATGTACCGTAACCATGTTATAACTTCATAAAATAAAACAAAATTGTATCGGTTCATTGTAAAACATGTATTTATTGATGCAAATGTGGTGATTTCTGTACGTAGGCTACAGAGCCCCGGTGCAAAGCTGCTGCTGCTCTGCGTGAAGCTTCACTTTTCATTCAAACAAACTAATACGACTGCCACAATTGTTAGATTTCATCAGTGAGACAAACGTTTATCACCTAAAAAGAATTTAACCAGTCGGCGGTAAACCTCTACAAACCTGCGGGTAAGTTAATTAACGACCGTTTCCTCCGCGGGGATGACAACGTAGTTTGACCGGTTAACGAGCAGCTGCAGGCGGGTTGCTGACGAGTCACTCTCCGCTCCTCTGCCTCGCTGGAGCTGCACTTCTCCCAACGCGAAGCAAACTTCTAAGCCGTCATTTGGATAAACTAACCGCACATTGGGGATCTAAACCCTTACTTTCTCGCATGAATAAATATTAAAACTTAATAAATTAACGACCCTTTCCTCCGGCGGCACGACGACGTTGTTATCGGCCGGCTAAACGAGCACTGCAGGCGGGTTGAGGAGTCACTCCTCCTCCTCTCCTCTGGTGCTCACTGCAGCTGGCTGCACCTCACTTCTCCCAACGCGGAGCTAACTTCTAAACAGCCGTCATTCGGATAAACCGCACATTGGGGATCTAAACCCTTACTTTCTCGCATGAAAAAATATTAAAACTTAATAAATTAACGATAGTTTCTTTCGGCGGCATGACGATGTCGTTCGGCCAGGTAAACGAGCGCTGCAGGCGGGTTGAGGAGTCACTCCTCCTCCGCTCCTCTGGTGCTGGCTGCAGCTGGCTGCACCTCACTTCTCCCAACGCGGAGGAAACTTTAAACAGCCGTCATTTGGATAAACTAACCGCACATTGGGGATCTAAACCCTTACTTTCTCGCATGAAAAATTATTAAAACTTAATAAAGTGACGAAATAACAGCGCTACAGTGGGAAATAAAACAACCCGTAATGGCGGCGCGGCAGAAGTCGGGGTGGTGGAAGAGAGGTGTGTTTATGAAAGCAGGCGCCGCGGTGACGTCACCGTAGGCGCAGAATCGAAATCTCGTAATGTTGTGGTGTGCAGCCTCATGAGCTGCTCTGGCTTAAACAAAGAGCCCAAACGAAAAAACTCAGCCACTTTCAAACCCCAGGTTTTCAGGCAAGTTTCCACTGAGGTCCAACACCAGTATACATGTTTTAACAAGGAAAAATGCGATTTCCGGGTGATGACTCCTTTAAGTTGCACTTGTTACAGTAGTTTTCCACTTCTACTTGTTTTTGATTTGCACTGATGCTTTTACACAAATAAAGTTTCTAACCCATACAAAGTTATTTGGAGTTTGAGTTGAGTTAGCATTTAGCACTTGTGTGTCCGCGTACAGCCTCAGAGCCGTTGTTGTTGTTGTGCAAGCATGCTGGAGGACACTCTTAGTTTGTTTCCCTGCACTTCACTCCTCTGCTTCATTACTGTCTGGAAGAGTCTCCCTGGCCACGATCGACCAGCTGTTCTATAAAGGAGTGTGTGCAGCCTGGAGAGCAGCCGGACAGGAGGGAAAGCCATTTGTTTCTCGGCCTCCCCTGCGTCTCTCCCCAACACACTCGCACGTCGTCTCTCTTTTCCTCACACTTTTCCACTCTTTCTCCTGCACCACCGTGGGGTCCGTCTCAAGGTCATCCCTTGACTGCAGCTCTGTGTATGTGTATGTGATACTCAAACAACCTCTTGTATTGATTTAGACAGTGGGGCGAAGCTGTCAACAGCCTTGAGCACAGAGACGTGCAGCTAAAAGTAGATAGATTTCAGAGTTTACACTGTATTCAGCCAGGTTTCTTCTCTTGGGCTAGGGGAGAGTGGGGTAAAGTGAGACACTTTTTACATTTGCTCCCCTCTAAGCGAGCTAAAATGATTTATCAGTAAAATTTACACATTTCCCATTAATTCAGGATGTTGCCTAGCAATGGAAATTATCAGAATGTATTTAGGATGAAGGACAGTGAAAATATGATTGTTTTAAAAAAAAGTGGTCTCATGTCTCACTTTACCCCAGGTCAGGGGTAAACTGAGACAAACCAGAGAAATCAATGGGGTAAACTGATCCACTTACTTTTTCCACTCTGAAACTACCATAACAACACATGTTGTAACAGTTAGAATTCTGACAGCTAGCTTGACAACCACACTTTCCAGAACTAATGTCGGACTAGTAGCAGAATCATGGGGATTGGTCAATTAAGCACTTTTGTTTTCTCAACGCAAAGTGACTCAAAACCAAAATCAAATACAACACAAAATGTTTTAATTAACATTCAAATGACAGATAGAACCAGTTAGATAGTCTGGGGGTCAGATTGTAGGCCCTGACAATGGTGACCATTTTGATCAAAAGTCTCTTGTGTGTGGGGGGAGCCGACAAAGTGGAATATGACTAAAATTGAGTTAAATAACCAATAAAAAAGTGAGCTGACTGAGAGCACATAGCATAACAAAGCAGTGTGGCTACAGATCATTGATCACGCAAGATTTCTGGCTTGGGGGACGAGATTCTAGTGTAAATCTTTGTGTGTGGTGCTCACAGTGTCTCACTCTTTGATTTATTATAATGCATCCATGGTCTCACTTTACCCCGCAGCATTTGTCTCACTTTACCCCAACACCCCCATTTTAGAAAAAACGACCTCTCTTAGAAATTCAGGCTAATTTTCAGCCAGCATCATCACATGGTTTTATGTGTTGGTAGTTCATCATCATGTATCATAGAAGTTTTTCTACCTGAATCAATTTGCTTTGGCACAACAGTTGATTAAGTTGACCGCAAGAAAATTTACTTTTACATGCAAAAATCATATTTTTGTGAAAAAAACATGCTTTCCACAGCATCATGAGGTCCTCTCCTTCATGACCATGGGGAAATGGAAGGGGCTTGAAAACATAATGGTCAGATGACCATAAATGTGTTCCGTTTTCTAGATATAGGGGGTGTCTCACATTACCCGGTGTCTCACATTGCCCCACTCTCCCCTACATGAATACGCACCTTAAATGCTTATTAACCTTTATATTCCCTCAACACATAACATGTATTAACTTGTTAAACATTAACTTCTAAAACGTCTTTTTTGTTGCAAAGCAGGAATGATTATTTTCACACAATTGATTTAGGAATTCCTGCCAATAAACTATGACTTCTACTGCTAATTAACTTATACCCACATAGCCTATTTGTTTTTCTCACAACAGCACATGCTTACTTACCAATACTGCTTATTCTTATTGAACATGAATACAACAACCCAAACATAGTTTTCATTCATTATTGTGATTACACAGACACACATGCACTCAAGATATGACCCACAATAACATCAGGCGAACCATAGCTGAGTCGCAGTCTGGCTTCAAATAGCAAAAACTGGCTGCAAGGTATGAGGAGTCACAGGTGTATTTTGCAAATGAGGTTTTTATTTACCAAAGAAAAATTCATATATATAAAAAAAACAAGCAAATAAGCTGTGGGATCATGGTGGAGGTCAAACGAACAGAACTACATTCAGGATGTGATTAAAAAGCACAACAAACAAACTCATCTAACAGAGCAACAATGACCTCTCAGAGGCTCAAAGAAAACAAAGAAACAAATACTGGTTGATCTGTTGTACGCAAAAGGGGAAAACAAACTACACCTTAACACCTTTAATAACACATAGCCTACACAGACAGGGCTGTGTAGGTTGTAATAAATATTCATTCTGTGGAAACAAAATATTCTAACATCAAACCTAAGTCTGAGAAATAACAACACCCACTCCCCATTTCGCAGTCGGAGCATTTAGTTGCTTTAGTATTCCTGCTTCCATCCCATCCTGTCCAAATAATATATACAGTCTATGATCCTGATCAGGTGACCCCTGAATTTACATAAATACACATAAATGTTTAATATACAAAAGTTAATAATTATTACTGTAGGTATTGTAACAGCCAGGGTATTATCAAATAAGTATACTAGTTAACATCACAGGGTGGTGCCTTCTTTTATTTACCGTGTAGTGTTACAGGTATGAGAACTGGCTTGGAATGGTCGATAGGCTATCTGTTAAATAAACCTACAGTGGGGAAATCCCTCCACTTCTCTCCGTCTCTCGCCTCTCTGCCAGAGCTCAGCTCGTTGTGACTGTGGCTATAGGCCTCCTTCCAACTCCACGTTACAGTAGGTTGTATGAAACAAAAAAACCCACAGATGTCTGGTCATGTGGATGCTCATATACAACACCTGTCAAAAATCTGGACACACTTGAGTGAGAACCCTCACACCCTCTCACACTTTCCCAACTCCCCACGGTCAAATGAAAGGTCACTGGGGCCTGATCTTTTGGCAAGGAGGTGTATCTGTGGGTAAACTCTGGATGTCCCGAGTTTCAGAATGAAAGTCAATTTTTAGGACTCGTAATGCATTTTAACAACACCCATGACCCTTCAAGTGGACAAAAATGTCCATCTCCGCCTATGGGTATTTTAATGTATTTTGAGGTAAAAATGTTAACTAACAGATATCACCATGAAACTTACCAAGTTTATTACTTACATTAAGACAAATATTTTTTGTATTACAAGTTTTGTCAAACTTTATGTTTAAATATGTAAATGAGGCAATATCTAATGAAATATGCGCTAATTTGCATACATGGATAAAGCCCCTTTCAAAATTCTTGTTTTATTTTGTTGACATATTTGAGTCAGAAGTTTTTACAGAGGGGATTTTGGATATCTCTTTTTATCACTCTGTAAATGAAAAAATACTGTCACCAGCCCTAAAAAAAAAAAAAAAAAAATCTAATTTTGCCATGTTTTTTAGAATAAAATATTATATGAATGATATATCAACAATCCCCTCTGCAAAAACCTTCAGAATATAGACAAGAATAAATACTAATAAAATAAAAACATGACAACAGAGAAATCATGTGTTTTTGCAGCCAAGACAACTGGTCAGGAAGGGGTTAAAATTTTTGAAACCCATGTCAAAAGTGACTTCCATGTTTAGTCAAGACCCAGCCCTATCACAAATATTTTGGGAGTAACTGATGTCTAAATGTCTCTATAGGTGGACATTTTTGTCCAGGGGTCATGGATGTGGTAGGGAGCATCTCTTTCTGGGATCTGCTGTTACAATAATAATAATAAAAAACACATTCAATACGACCTATAATTTACAGTATAACCTTCTTCACTTTATGCAGACTGCGTCACACTTTACTGTTGTCCACTCATGCTTCCATAATTACACGTTAATTAACCAGATAACAGATGCTCTGCTTAGTACCCACTGTCACCCTCCCTTGAAGTAGTGTGATGAATGTTTGTCCTTTTTTTAGACAAATCTGCCAACATCTGAATCACTGCAGCAGCTCCAGACACACAGGTCACAACACAGATTGCCGTCCAAGTGAATTTATTTGACGTCATCGCTGCTGATTCACAGTGAAAACCGTTTGTCAAGATGAAGCTCTGCACCACAGAGCTTTTCAAATTTCTGCACCACAGAATTTCTCAGAGAAGTCTGGAGAATGGTTCCTCAGCGTATCTTTATGAATCCAATCCATCCTTCTCCACAGGCTTTAATGCCCAGATACTCCAACACTGTCACAACAACTGTAACACTGTTAATGATGTAGGCTATAAATAACTTTAATAGAGCCTGTAAATCCAATAATTATGTGTGTTCAGAATGATTGGTGACTGTCACTCTACCCAAGTGATAAAATAGTGACACATGAACCTCTTGATAATAAATGTAAATTGTTTTCTCACTATGATTTTATTGCTTGAATTAGTTCACAACAACTCATTTGCGTAATAGCAGCATGTTGTACTGTAAACTAATTAACAGTTAAAGCAATTTATATGGGATGCAGTAATCTATGATGCCGGGCACAGTACTAAAGTTGAGCACTGAACAGGAAGTGAGAACATAAGACAGCTCACATTCATCATGACTCATCTTTATGGTGTTCAGTTTGATTTTTACACTTTGAAATGTGGCATTTCACACTAGGCAACAAACAACAACAATCTGACATTGGAAAGATACTTATTTGCTTCCTTTCTGGGAGTCAGAAGAGAATAGTAGTCACATATCTGAAATATTCAGCTAAAGCCAGGAGAAGGTTAGCTTAGCTCAGCATATATATTAGACTAGAGCAGGCATCTTCAACGTTTTTCAGGCCAGGGACCCCCAAACTGACAGAGACATGGAGCAAGGACTCCTACTACTGTATATTAAAAAGTTGCACTATAGGCCCAGTACGTATAAACTTAGCTTGATATTGTGCATTAAATACAAAGCTTTTGAAATATCACACAGGTTGATATATTCATGTTTTTTCTAAACGTGTATGTACAGTGAGTAGAGTAGCCATCCCAGCATGGTCATCATGCAGACAAGCTATTCAAAAATGACGTTTTTATTTGAAACATAAATGCGTAAACTTAAAAAATATTTAACTAATTTTGTCTAATCAACCAAATATTCCACAACCCCCCTGAAGCAGCTGTCAGTCCCCCGGACCCGGACCCGGCTAAAAACAAAGGGGGACGGGTCCTTTGGGGCAGTGGCCCCTAGGCTGTGGAATGTGCTCCCACCCGATCTAAGATCAGCCCAGTCTGTTGCTAGTTTCAAGGGTCAATTAAAAACACACCTATACTGTACAGACAAGCCTTTAAGTGTTGAGCCACTGCCGATTTACCACTGTGCATTGTACATATCTATATTGTTTAAGTTCCAATTGTGTACTGTTTGTGTGATTGAATGTCGTTTTTACATAATGTGAAGCACTCTGTGTACACGTACTATGATGGGTGCTATATAAATAAAGTTTTACTTACTTAACCTCCGCGGACCCCCCAGGGGTCACGGACGCCTGTTGAAGACCTCTGGACTAGAGTCATGTGGAAAGCCCTGGCACAACTGGTAAACAAATGTTTGACCATTTGACTCAGACTCAGTACAGTATACTGTATTGCTGTTGTATTATTATGAGATGCTGTGGTGACGTCACTGTGACATTCATGTAGAAAACAAACACAAATACACTGAAATTCAAGTTAATAGATTTTGTCTCTATTGTAGTATGACTAACTTTTTTTTGTTCAAAGTTAAGTTGAATGTTAGAGTGACTTCTATTTCTGCACTGCACTAATCACCTAATCAATTTAAATACTGTATTACTGTATTTCAGTAATTCAGTAATTTAAGATATCACCATGTTTGGTTTCTGTTTCTGTTTGTTCTGTTTTTTGTAATAATAATAACTTAGAGGGGGAGTGAGGGGTTAGAGAGACTATGGATGTTCAGTAGGCTTCTTATTTTCTAACATTTTATGAACTTAACGGTAAATCAATAGATTAATCAATAATGATAATATTCACTAGTTGCAGTCCTGCACTGCAAGCAACTTTATAATACATTGAAAAAACTGTATTGTAAGATGACCTAAGATTTGCTTGAGTGCCTGTGACCTTAGATTCAGCTCTTAGTGAAGGAAACGTTGTCAGCAATGACGGAAAAAGTAGAAAATAAGTCCAGGACTGTAAAAGGAAAAAGAAGGGGAAAAAACAACATCAACAACTTTTTATGAAATTGTTATTGAGGTAATTTCACTAAAGTCTCTTTGAAGATAAGTCACTTATTTTTCCCCCATTGGTAGAACTTTATGGAGATTGTTTTTTATTTTTACACAAAGGCCAGCATGTGGTGAGTGGCTATACAAGGATGTTTGCTCGCTTGGTTGTGCTGCTGACTGTCAGGATGGCTTTTGCAAATCCATACATCACAGTGGGACACGAGGACGGGTGCTAAGCATCAAGAGAGGCAAAGACAGTCCCCCACTGTCTCTGAAATGAGACATGCAAAGTGATGTTGTCTCAAAAATTAAAAGACAAATTGTCTGTGCCTTAGCAGGAGCCAGATAAGCCTGTTAAACAAAAACAACGGCGGCACCACACGCTCACGATGATGAGCTGTACGGATAACAAATGAGGGAGCAGACACGATGTCTATCAAGGACGGTGTCATAAGTGAAGAGCTTTGTGAGGAGTGTCAGCAGCACATTGTTTGTATTGTGTGTGTCTGCGCTGACTTGTATCTGCATGAGCAGGCTGTGACACAGAGGAAAGCAGGGCCTGCACTTCTTCGGTTTTTTTGGTAATTATTATTAATTACCAAGCAGTCAGACGTAGTTCTGATAGCAGATGGAGGAGTGGTGGCCCAACCTGGTGCGATTCACTCCACTGACCTGTCTTGACTCCTCCGCTTCCTCCCTCCACACCTCCTCCCCCTCCTTCTATCTCCTGTCAGCCCTCGGGGTCACAGGATCGCGGTCGGGCCCCATCCTTTAGCCGGGGCTCTCGACGGAGGAGACAGGCGTGAAACGTAAGACGACGCCGTTCTACTTGGGCGAGGACCGGTCTATGATGTGAAGATGTAATCAACCCCTGACAGCTGCTCCCAAAAAGACAAACAGTAGGTTCTTAAATCTTCATTAGTCAATGGTAAATGAGGTTTGTTTTACACTGCAACACACACAACTGTGACACAAAAAGGAGCACCCACACACAAACCGGCCATGTGCATATCCATTACACCTCAACTGAGAACCATGGTAATGGTGTCTATTGATTTCCTTTCTCCCCTCGACTAGTCAAGCATGTAGAGTTTGGATGCTGGGTAATGAAATTACCTTCACTCTGGAGGATGTCAGGAAAATGTTACAGCTGGAGAGAGCGGCCCCCTCGGTGAGCACGTGCCGTAAACACAGCACCTGTTTGCATCGCCCTAATTCACAGCCAACGGCAGAGCTTCCTGTCTCAATCAACCCATTCTTTTTTTTTCCCCCTGCTCTTCCATCAGGGCACTAATTCATTTATTATTCATCTCATCAGTAGCACTAAATGATGTAAATGACCTTCTCTGAACTGTATGGGAGTCCATTTGGACACTGTCAGACACCATTAGACATTCAGCGCCTGGCTGCTCGAGAGGGTCAACTCTCTTAGCTCAACACTGACAGATAAAGCGTGACTAGGCTTTGTGCTCATGAAAGGATCCGGCCGCCCATGGCCATGCAGGTGTATTTGTGTGAATGTGTGTATGTGTGTGTGTGTGTTCACCTTCGCTTGTGTGTTGTTGTGCTTTTAAACATTTTAAAAGCCTTTCGGATGTGAGCTTTAATGGAAAGACTGGGGCACAAATGACAAAATGGTGTGAGTCAGAATTGACATACAAGTACGTGGTTCAGTATGTGCCTGGGATATTTGAGTCAATAGGAAGTGTATGTGTGTGTTGGTGTGTGTTGCTGTGTTTGTTCCCCCCTGAGCTCTCCGCTCTGAGTCAGTAAACACAATGCCGCCTTCAATTAGCTCTGCAGCTCTAATTGATTAAAATTCCCTGTGGTGCAATTATGCGATTTCATAGACATGCTTTCCCCTTTCTTTCTCTCATTCTTTTGACTTTTCTGCCTCGCTGCATTTTCTTTTTTCCTGCCACCTATCCGTCTGATTTTAGCTTTACTTATATGCTGACAGTCTGTATGGAGGAAACACTCTTTCACTGGCACTTGAGGTGAAAGGTCATCTGTCTGTTTGTGTATTGACCTGCAGTTGACAGTGAAACTCGTCTCACTCTGCACATTAACACACATATGGAAACATAAATTGCCCAAATGGTTTAACAGGAAAATAAACATCTCTATACTTAAAGGTCTCATGTTGGTAGATGTCCACACAGAAATGCACACAGCCTGTATTCAAAAACTGAGTTGATGTCATGACAACACGGTTACTGCTGTCAGTCCACATGGACCCATCATACAACCTTGTAGGATTTTCATTATCTGAAAACTGCTGTACTTTTATTCAATGGCGCTCTCATTTTTGTCCTTAAATCCACAAATATATCTTTTCATGAATAGCAACACTTCAATAAAACATTGAAAAATGACTAAATATGGAACCTTTAAGGGTGATTCACAACAGGACAACAGACTTATTGCGAAAGTTGATAACAGTTTGTGTTGAAGGACTTGGAAAGTTTCATTGCTCATCGCCAACAGCAAACTGTCCAAAGAACTCTCCTTTATCACCACTTCAACGCAATCCACTACTTTGCTCACCACCTTCATGCAATATAAACAGTACATTGTTGCTAGCAAAGTGAATGCTTATCATTTGTTACATGGGATTGATGAACTCGGTTGTGGCTCACAGAGAGCGAGAGGCATAAGAAGCTCAAGGATGGATGAGCAAACCAAAGAATAAGTGAATTATTCTGAAGCCCGAAGGAATGATTTTTGATCTACAGTTCACTCAAGGGCTAACAGAAGAAGAGAGTTTTGAAGGACTGCTTCTTTAAACTCTGGGTTACAGCTAAAGTGTGCAACCAAATGCAACATTATTAGGGATTTCAAGAAATCTCATTTGTACGATGGGGAGAAATCTGGGATGCAGTCTGTAATGGCATGTTTTTGCACCCCGACTAAAGCTTTTGTGGCTTATGAACGCGTTGCTCCATCCGCTTTCAAATTGATTTACAAAAGAGGGATCGTCATATGAATAAACAGCGTGAATTATTGTCTCATTAGCAACCTAGGAAAGGAGCTTGACAGTTAGAAAGCTTATTTCAGAAAGCTAGCAAGCGTGGTAGCCCGAAGCGCTTCTTTACCCTCTTCAATAAAACTGTTTATCAAGTGAAGTTATGTGCAATCCTAAATACAAAATGCTGGGGGAGTAAACAGGAAGAAGCTCAGAGCTACATACTACTGATATGGTGCTACACGGTGTGCTAGCAGGTAGCAGCAAAGAGGCTTTCACCAACTCAACAGGAGACTTCTCTACATTTCTAGACATAAATTTAGCAGCACTGCCTCCTGTTTGATATCTCCTCGCTGAAGATAAGGCGAACAAGAGGATTAAAAACAACAAACCTCCAACTCTCGGTGATAAATGTCAGAACTCACATTTGCATCTCTGTGTGAACAATGTCACCGCTGCGTACGCCGACTGTGCTGAGCCACTCGGGCTTCACGTGCGCTTGTGCCAGCTCATACAAACCCTTTTGTTTGTGCATGTGTAATCATGTGTGTTAAACAGCCAACTCATCACCATTCTGTGAGGTACAGGCGCGTGCCTAGCAGCGCGGCAGCTTGCCGGCCTGGCATTATTGGGAGGGAAAAGGCCCGTGATGAGAAGCCATTTCACTCCATTGAAATAACACTCAGGCAAATTACTCTTTGAACTTGACTACAGGCTACACAGCCTCATCACAGAGTCATTGCAGCCAGAATGGCAGAGTAGCAATAAAGCATCCTCACACATGTCGAGACAGCCCATGAATAACAATGAGGAGCAGCACATAATCAGGGTGACAGAGTCTTAAACAATGGGGAAGGGGAGGAAGTCTTTATGGGACTCTTTCATTTGTCTTTTCTGGTCTTCACACACATACACAGATAATTATCAGTGAGCGCACGACTGGCTGAGCATCAAAGGTCAAGAGGTCACGAATCAGTGATCGGCATGCGATCTTGTGGGATCAGAAGACCTCAGGTTTGAGCAGGTGCTATAACTGAACTGATTACCCTATTATCTTTGTTTATATGAAATCCAAAATAATAAAACAGCCTGAATGGATAAAGAGACGCAGATGAATAACAGGGCTACAGGGACATAAAATGTAATATAGTGCATAAACCAGAAATGACCAGAACAAATCAATTATATGACAGAAAACCTAGCAATAACTATATATCATTTGTTTTTATTTGATTATCGAGTCATTTCATATTTATTTCCTGGACCAGGTTTTTGTCCCTGAGGTGAGATTAGTAAAAAGGATAGGTCGGGATATTTGCCATGGGTTTGTATGAGGCACTGATACACAGTCTACCTGTAGCAGATACAGAACGGTGCACTCCTAGTTTGGAGAAATGTCATGAAAGAAGTGGTTAAGAGGTTAACCACTTAAAAAATACCCACCAAATAAGGCCAGTATCAGTTGAAGTACACACAGTGTTTTAAATATTTCCACTGCAATATTATCTTATTGATGAGCTGTTCAGTCAGCAGGAGATAAGTATCAGTGATCAAATCATATTCAAAATTAAGTGCACACTTAATTCGAAACACATTTTTTCTACCGTCCCTGTCCGCAGCAGCACATCGCTCAACTTCTGTGCCAAGTTTAACAACCCAAACCATCACTTTGGGGTCAGTATAAGGACTGTGGTTAGGCCTGCAGCGGTTCTGGTCAAGGCTCTGTTATGTCTTCAGGGAATTCACTTTAGTCAATGAGCTGTTCTCTGAACTGACAGAAAAACATGGAAGAGGAGAAAGGAATACTTTAAATTTCCACAATTATAAAAGCTGGTAAAAGAAGATGCAGAATCAAAATGAGTAAGGGTCAATGATCCCCTGCTGCAAATTTGATGAAATGGGCACAAGGTCATTAGATTATCAGATGTTTTATTAAAAATTAATTCAACATTGGGTGAAGAGATGACACTGCCCTGATCAACAGCTCTAATATGAAGATCCACTTGTTGTTAATATTGGGTGTTCATTTAGTCAACTGATGTGGAGCAGATTATCATTTGAATGCAGAATTAGCAGTTGAAATATTTTGTGTTTGACCTGTGACCTCCTCACTCCTTTCAAAAACACATCCAACTCAGCCTGGCTGAGTGAGGAGAGACGACACTTGCTTCCTTTTCATCCAAGACTTTTTACATGAGTGATGATGTTTTTCGAATTGTCAAGATTTCAATGAATATACAGTACTGTACACAGATCAGGCATAACGTTATGAGCACTGGCAGGTGAAGTAAATAACACTGAATAACACTTCATCATGGCACCTGTTAGTGGGTGGGAAGTGAACATGTTGTCCTCAAAGGTGATGTGTTAGAAATAGGAAAAATGGGCGAGGGTAAGGATTTGATCCAGTTTGACAAGGATGACTGGGTCAGAGCATCTGAAAAGCTGCAGCTCTTGTGGGCTGTACCTGGTCTGCAGTGGTCAGGATCTATCAAAAGTTGGTTCAAGGAAGGAAAAGTGGGGAACCGGCCACAGGCTCATTGATACATGTGGGGCGAGAAGGCTGGCCCATGTGGTCCCATCCAATGCTGGTTCTGACAGAAAGCTGTCAGAATACACGCAGCGCAGTTTGTTTGCAGCAAAAGGGACCAACACAATATTAGATGGTGTATATTGTCATTTGCATCAAACGAGTAAATGCCAAGTTGCAAAGGTTCACTTCAGAGCAGTTCTCAGCCTCACATCTCCCACTTTGTGATATAAATATGACAGAGATTAGTGAGCTATAACCCAGACAGTGAATAAAATCCTCTGCAAATATCTTTGATGTTTAATGAGATGGTGTGATAGGCACCCCTGCACATTTTGTCCAGTGATGACTCACAGGAAATTAAAGAGGTCTCTGACAGCCGAGCTCCCTGGCCACTCCCCTTTAAAGCCTTATTAACAGGCTTTTGGAGCCGCTTCCAAACAAAGCATTCCTTTCATATGGAGCCAGCTGGTTCGGAAGCAGTTTTAAAAAAAAATAATCTTTTGATTTTTGTTCTCTAAATATTGTTTTTTATCAGCGCTCATTCCAAGGGAGTAATCCTAAACACTTCCCAGTTGCCACAGGGGAAGAAGTCTTGTGTTTTCTGTACATAATCAGTCAGGGATGTTAGAGGACATGCAGACCATCACCACAGTTTATGTACAGTAGAAGACCTGCCCTGGACGACCTTGACTGAGGTCAGATGTAGGGGGTTGATAATCTCTTTATCAATCTGCATGCAGAAACACAGCTGGGCCAGCCGTATCCCAGCATGCCTCAGTTCACATCTTTCTGGCCAAAACCAACTGATTCTGCACGTAGTCAGGAATAACTCAGGCACAGCTTGACATTTGGCATAGGGAGAAAAGATATTGGATTTATAATTGAATTAGTGTGAGGGGGGGGAAAACTTTTAGAGAACTATTTTGCTGAAACATAATGATTTAGTGCCCCCTCCCCCTCCTTTTTCCATTTCAGTAAAAGAAAAAAAAAATCTCCACGGCATTCGTAAAGCTTTGCCTGTGGACATCTGTCTGGTTTCACATGACTGAAATGTATAGTGTTATCAAAATCAAAAGGTCAGATTATGCTTAACACTAATTTATTTAAACTCTTGGCTTTTTAATCCCATATCACGTACCTCTGGGCTATTATAATTCACTGTTATCCATGTTTGAAAATTGATATATTATCATTATTTACAATAATTTTGTATTATTTATTTAGATTTTATTACCAGGTTGTATTGAATGTAGCCTGATGGACAGAATAGCAATTATATCCATTTATAAATAGATCATCTATGACAAAGCACAATCCATAAGAAAAGTGTGCAAAGAGGTCTATGTATTTTTTCAAGCCATTGTAGTTCAGCGTTTCACCACCCAATTAATGCAGCCCCTGAAATACAGGATTGTTTTTACTGAGGGACAGTATGATGGTTAGATAACGATAACGATTTATTAAATTGTCTTGAGAAATACCCGGCTGTTTAACCCTGTATTATTAGAGATTAAAGCAGAAGTAAGTGGTCCGGTCGTTTTCGCTAATGCTGCGTTCCAGGCAGGCTTTTGAAATCGTAAATTACAGCTTCAAGTCACAACTTACGACTTTGTAGCGTTCCAGGCAACCCACTCGTGTTTTTCCAACCTGTTTTACCGGTGAAAGTCACTATAACGGCCACTCGTAACTTCCGACCGGTGAACTCGTACCAGATCGAACTGGTGCGACTTCACGGTCGGAAAAATACGAGTTTCCTTGAACGCACCATAACAGTCCTCGTCCCTACGTCGCCACATTCACGGCGTCCCTTGGCTGCACACACAGCCCTGCATGCCGTTCTCTCTCCTCATTGGATAAAAACTGTAGGATACGATAAATGTTTTCTCCTCGGCTCAGAGCAGAGCAGAGTGACTGACAGACCCGTGTTTCAGACCAAACACTCTATGTAAGTGATTGCTGTCGGAAGATATAACTATTTAAGACTTATATTAACACAAATATATCACTTACTTCTGCTTTAATCAAAGGTAAGGACCATGGTCCAACTTCTCTTTAGAAGTTCTAAGGTACTTTTATTTTCCTGGTATTTTGTGTGTCAGCAGATGGCGAACCCTGGGGGAACACACTGTGCACCTCTGAACGACCTGTAGCATTTCCTAACAGCTTCATTTAGTTCCAGGCATGGTGTCTGGCTGGGTGCCGTAACCTGGCTGGGCCCTTTAGGGCTGCCAAGCACCACAGCACCAGCCTTATTATTCCCCTCTTGCTCTGACTGTGTAATTTGATCAAGTTATTCATAACATTTCAGCTGACGCCTCTCCCTAGAGTTGCCGTGACATTGCTATTTGCAGAGGATAAATGCATTATGGGATGGCCCACTGCTAGGAAATTGAGCATTAATATTTGCTCTTGATGTGATGTATATAAACAGACAGATTTGCAGGCTCTTGGCTCTTCTATTGACAACCCACAGGGGAAGGGTGGCTGAATATGCGCGGCCGATTTGAGAGACGGGAGATAGGATAATAATAATAACAATTCATGTTTGTGTTTTTATCTGCTGGGAAGGAAGCCTGCTGCCTCCCGTCTGGGCATCTTGCTTCCAGGTGAGGTGGTTGGCAGCTATCAGCGGGGTCCCAGTGGCACATCACTCGTCACATTGGGCTAATTTCACCCAGAATGCATGCAGATGCAGCCAGAGAGGGGAAAATGCAGATGAAAGCAGTGGTAGAAGGACAGACCACTGGGACCGTCCCCTGAATTCAGTCAGGCCTGGTTAAATCGATGCAGCCATTTCCCTCAGAACACCAAAACCTGCGAGGCACTGAAAGCATTTTTTTTTTACTGTGGGGAGAATCCCTCTTTCAAGGCCTCCAATCTCTTTGTGAATCCATTCAAATACTACAATAAAAGCCAAAATACTCCCCCCATACATAACAGCCCTCCCACGGGCCTGTGAGGAATAGAAATCGTTCAATACTTGGGGCCTACACAGTGTTGCTTGCTGCAATCTACTTCTCCCATTAAACACTGTCTCCTGCAATGGAGTCCGTACAAAAAAAAAAAAAAAAAAAGACACACACACACACAACACTAGGTTGGCCTTGCAGTGCAAATGACGCTGCTCTACACTGGGTTCTGTGCAGCTTAAAGTGTGTTGGACTGCACAATAGCTTCAAGGCTCAAGCCTGAGCTGACCTTTCATCTCTGAGGATGAAGAGTGATGCAGACGACAGATGATGTTTTTCTACTGTCACTCATGAATTTCTTGACTTCTTAGTTGACAAGGTCATTCAGAAGTCGAGGGCCATAAATATTATTAACATAAATCAAAGAGACCTGCAATAATCAGTCGATTAATTGATCATTCAGAAAAAAACTAACAAGAAACTAATAAGAAAACAGATCTACAACTACTTCATAGTCAAGTTCAAGCAAGGAATCGAAAAAATCACTAGTTCTTTCCTCTCGAATGTGATCATCTGGTACTTCTCTTTGTCAAATGACAGTGACCTGACCACCTTTTGGAATAACACATGCTGAAACATCCGCCCTGAACCGACTGTTGAACATCCCAGGCCAGTTTGAGTATTTCTGCTCTGTGAGAGCCACAGATCTCCCAGGTTCGGCCAGTGGAAGCTTCATATCCTGTGCAGATTTTCACCTGCTGTGCCGACACTCATATTTTCTTCCCCGGCCTTGGTTTAACCTTGTGTTTATTTCTTTTAAAATACCTGAAGATGTATTATATGTACTCTAATACATACCATTTAAAATATGACTCCCCCCGCACTGCCAGTAAACCTTTGGGACCGTACCAAAATTATCAGAGAGGGTCAGAAAACCAAGGAGGGGAGGATACTTTTTTCTTTTTGGCTTAAAGTAGAGTAGTCTGACCTATTTAAGAGGAGCTGAGACGGTTTGTTTGTCCTAAATTTCTTTGTGGAACCATGAAGTTGCAGCAGCTCTGTTTTTCAGTATCAGGGGTAAGTTCGAGGTGTTTTCTGTTATGATTTTAAGATTTAAACTGGGATACTTCATAAAACAAGTTGCAACAATCTACCCCTGTTATAATACTTTGGCATGTCGTGCGGAGGGTGTCTGCTGGGCCATTTTTCAAAGAAAACATCAATAACACCACCTCAGTCGCTTTCATAC
The DNA here is from genome assembly GCF_045865225.1 of Trachurus japonicus. NCBI lineage: Eukaryota > Metazoa > Chordata > Actinopteri > Carangiformes > Carangidae > Trachurus > Trachurus japonicus. The sequence goes on along the minus strand of NC_140918.1, from coordinate 25,613,360 downwards.
AGCTCCTTACCGCACAGCCCACCATAGCCTCATTAAATGATGTGATATATTTAGGATTATATACGGTTAATCTGGAAATGGAAAGATAAGTTAAACACACAGAAATACCTAATGTCCACTATACCACAGGAGAAGCTGAGTTACGAGGGATTATCCATGCAAGACCAATGAGAGCTTCAATCACAATGTGACAGACGTTATGACAGGCATTGAAGGCTCATCGTGTCCTCTGTTGGTCAAAGAATGAAAAGATGACGCAAGGAGCCTTTCGCAATAATGTTGCTATTGACAAAAGTGATGTTTTTACTAGTGTAAATATGTGTTTTTCTTGATACAGCTCTCTCTGGGGGAGTTATCTGATATCATCCATCTGACTCTCTTCCTGTCACTCGGTAGATGAAAAGTCAGAAAAACAACCTAAAAAAGAGTGGTATGTTATGAGGTGTCTTTACTTGATTGACAGGTGCTAAAGACATAAAAACTTGTGGTAGTGGCTACAGCTCCATCCATCTGCTGATCCAGGTTTGGGCCCTGGTGGTCGCAGGGTTAGAGGGATAGTTCAACATTTTGGCAAATTCGCCTATTGCCATTATCCCTAGTGGTAGGTTCATCACCTTTAATTGTCGGTGCATGTTGTTTTGAGATCGGCGGGGCAGAGACGTGAGCTGCTCAGCAAACACAATGGAGGTGAACGGTACAAGTCCCCTGTCCCTCATCAAACTCATCAAATACACAATCCAACAACTCCAAAAGGGTCTTGTGCAAATTGTGACCTGCACATTCACCACGCTATGAAATAATCATGTATAATTATGTAACGTTACAACACATGAAGCAAATACTTGGAACTACTTGCACTTTTGAAATCACTGGAATGTAGTTCCAACTATGCATTTCCCTCTAAAACAACTCCGTCTCATCATTACATTATTATCTCATAACGTGGTGAATGTGCAGGTCATAACTTCTCCACGAGAGCATTTTGGAGTTGTTGGATTTTGCATGATGAGTTTTCACCTCCATTGTGTTCGCTGAGCAGCTTGCGTCTCTTCCCCACGGAGGTTATAAACTACCACTATGACTATAGGGATTATGGCAATAGGCAAATTTGCCAAAATGTTGAACTATCCCTTTAGTCCTACATCCACCAGTTCCTCCTGATGCACCCTGAGGCGCCCTCACAACAGATAGGATGTAGAAGACCATCAGCATGTTTTGGAGTCCTGGAAATTACTCCACAGGAAAGAATGCTAATTAGGGAGGTACAGTAGGCCATTATGGAGGAAATATATTTTAGCTGCTTATGGCCGTGATGTTGTTGTGTTGTTCATTACACAGAGGTCATGACCAGAGGTGAAGAAAGTATATTGACTGGTGAATCAATAGGTAATACAAATATTTCTCTTCACCGTGACAGAAATCTGTTGACTTTATCTATACTCATGAACAAGACCCTGGGATACTGGAACTCATTTGGGGCAGCTCCATCCTGGTGCACAAACCTGTTCTTTAAATATATTCCTCATTATGTGCCTGGGGCTGATTAGGCAGCACGGACGGACTGGACACCGTAATTAGGGTCCATCAGCAGGAAAGGATACGTCAGATCGAGAAGGGGAAAAGGTAAGAGGAGGAAGAGATGAGGAGATACGGAGCAGGGTGAAAGACGATAAACAGACCGAGAGGAGCGAGTGGTTGGTGGGTGCACAAGAAGCTGCCTTTTGTGTAGGAGGGAAATAAAGAGGAATGACACAAACATGATTAGAGGCATGGGCAGGAGGAAAGAAAAGGGGTGGAAAAAAAAAACATTACGGGAGAAATTACAGTGATGTAGCGGTGGAGGCCAGAACAAGAAGAGTCAAGCAGAGAGCATAATTTGCAAGACAGAAATGGACCACGGACCACTGTGGAGCTTAATGCCCCCGTTTTACGTCACATTGAGCTCTCATAGGGATCACACGTGTACAGCTGGGGTCCAATTTTGCTTTGGTGTGGAGTGAAAAACGGATGGGAAGCCAGTCCAAACACAAAAAAGTCAAAGAAAGTGAATTACGTGACACGCTGCATGTCAGATTGTGTAGATGGAGGCTGTAATCTAGAGAGGTCCAATGGTAGTTTTCACTTCCTGATTGTCCCCACAGGCTGGAAAATTACCTTCAATTACAGTGAGCTGACCAGCAGGCCTTGAAGTAATTGGCACATGGCAATGCTTTCAGCAACTCTTCTTTATTAAATTCAGTGCTAATGTAACAGTACACTGGCTTTTGCCATTAGGTCAGTAAAGCAACCCTGCATTTTGCTATCTATAATAATGGCTCACTGGTTTTTCAGATGTGCCCATAAATATTGTGTTGAGTGCTGAGCTCCGTGCTGCTCTCATTATATTGACCAGGTCTTCAGAGTTGTGTAGGATGTAATGGGTCGAAGTGAAGTGCTGTTTAAGTGTTGTTACCTCCCATCAGATGCAAGCTGCATCTCTAACAATCCCCTTAATATGTCCCACTTGCCTTCTCCTCGCTGCGATGTATGGTGGAGTCTCTGTAAACAAGGCAGCTCGGACTCAGCGAGGTGAGAGAGCGCTGTCGACCATGTTCCCTGGCAGGGGAGTCATTCTCTGGATGTGAGGTGATGGCTGGGAATTCTTCATATTATACAAGACTCAAGAACAGAAGCGACACATGTGATGAGTTGTGCCCCCGTCTTCCTGCAACACTTTTGGGGCAGCTTGTTATACTGTAGGGTATCCTTAGACTACAGGTTAATAAGAGAATGAGCACCTCAGTGAGATACACAACTACTGGAACAAAAAAAGAAAAATACGCACCTTGGCCTTCATGGCTTACTGTAGATGCTAGACTCTCCTATTAGAGTCACTGCATGACTTGAGTAACCTTTTTTACCAACTAGAATAAATGGTGTGGTCGCCTACTGCTGTTTAAAAAATAACTGTTATTTCCATCTACGCTATTCAAGCTGGCTGATTAAAGGAATAGTTCAACATTTTGGCAAATTGGCCCATTGCCATACTCCCTATAGTCTTAGGAGTAGGTTTGTTACCTTTAATTGTCGGAATGAGACGTTACGAGAGATGTTTTTGAGGTAAATGTAGAGACTGCTTGCTGAAAAACTGCCCCCGGCGGGACTGTGCATCAGCGGTTTTGCATGAATTTACCTCAAAAACAACTTTGTCTCGTAACGTCCTGTTATTATCTCATAGCGTGGTGAATGTGCAGGTCACAACTTGTCCACCAGAGCGTTTTGGAGTTGTTGGATTGTGTATTTGATGAGTTTGATGAGGGAAACCAAAAATCCCATTAGGCTCCGTAGCGTAGCTCTGATCAACTCACGGCTCTGCTCCGCCGTTCTAAAAATAGCTTGCACCGACAATTAAAGGTAACAAACCTACTGCTATGACTATAAGGATTATGGCAATGGGCCAATTTGCCAAAATGTTGAACTATTCCCAACCTCGAGCTCCACTCCTCATCACCAAAGTCAGTGTCAAGGCTCCTGTGTAATCACCTCACTCTGTTACCTATGGTTGATCCACTTCCTGCAGCGGTAAAAGCACCAAAGTGTATCTCTTCTGTTTCAAAATTAATTCCATTTTACTTCCTCATACTCTTTTATTCCTCTTGTATTGTATTGTTGAAATTAAATATAATATCAATGAAGGCTTGTTACTTCAGACTGAAGACGATTAATTGACGATTGATGATTTTTGAAACAATTAATACCACACACTTTTAATTCTTCAGTGGTCATGCTGGGCTAAATTTAGATTTAGATTTTATTTCTTGCAGTGGTATTTTAATGATTATGTTTTATGATTTCATATTTTTCATTGGGATTTTCTTTTTTACACATACATATACGTACATTACATCTGTTGTATTGTTTTACAACTGTGATACACTGCAGAAATGGTGACTTGTTTTCTTCTTTCTCCAACTGGAATCAGTCAAAGTAACCTAAAGTCTCGCTGTGTGAGACTGCCGTCTCGTTCCATAGTCTCAGCTCTTGATGGTGATGACCTCCTAAAACTTGAGAAAGACATTGACATCCTTCATCTAAAGCATTTGCCAATTCAAATGAAGCCAATCAAGTGCTGATAGCTTAGTGAAAAAAAGCAATATCCCTTAAATATTGTCATTAAATCCATATTATTCCATACTTAATTCATGTTTCTTTAAAACTGTAATATTCTCCTCAGTTTTCTCCTGATCACAGCGGCAGGAAATGATGTGTCACTTTTTTTCCCTCACTCTCGGCTTCCCCCTTGGGCAACATTAAAGTTTCATTGCATGTAATAAGCAGTGATTTCAAAGGGTAATGTCACATAAGTAGAATAAAAGGCAAAGGTGAAGGGACTGATCTGAAACATCTAATGGCTCAGACAGCCTGGACTTCAGAGTTGCATAGCGATCCCACTTGACCTCATTCCAGTCTGCCCAGGGTGCTGCAGAAACAACAGCAACAGGGAGGAAGGCCATTGATCAGCCGGCAGAAGTTAAAGAAGTCCATGCGTCATGCCGGACTGTAAGTGTCTGTAACCTGGCAACAACTGATCGAGGATCCCAAACCAAAACTTCAGCAGCCGCCTCTGCGTCGCTGGGATCCTGGTATGACAGGCAATTTAAGGCCAAAGGCTCAGACTGATAGGGCTCCATCTCCCCTTCGGTGCATTTTTAATCTTATATCAAACCACATCACCTTCTTCTCAGTCTCCATTGAACCATGTGTGACTATCAGCAGCAGCTCTATCTGGACCACATGTTGACTGATCTGCAGAGCGTTTGTCTGGGTGTGTTTTTTTGGAGGGGCTGAACTGTATCTATGCAAAATCTGACAGTGTGAGCAGGAGGAGCTGAAAGTAAGCTGACAGTGGTACAGTAACATGTTATTTACACCCCGCAGACAAACTATTTGTTCACAATTTATGAGGCGCTTTCATTTCTTATAAACAAATGAATATGTGTGGTTGTAACTCTCATTCTATTCTTCATGATCCTGGATAAACTGCACCACCTCACTGTTGGCTGTTTTTTTACAGGCTGTAACAACTCAGTGTAGCTCTGGTTCTTCTTGTCTAGACCAATCAAGTGGCTGCTTTTTACTTATTGCAATACATTTTCTATTATTGAACTGACTTCCATAACAGCCTTGATTAATTTAATTTAATTAATTTAAATAAAGTTCTTCTTCTCTTCTCAAGCTCAACTCCTTTAGAGTGAGTAAGCACATTATGGAAACAGTTTATAAGAACCTGATAGAGGGCATTCTAACTTTTAACATGGCAATGTGGTACGGTAATCTAAATATTAAAGGAAGAAGCAAGTTGCAGAGAATAGTAAACCTTGCCTCAAAAATCATAGGGACAAGACAGAAACAATTAAGTTGTATTTACGAGGAAGTGCTAAGGAAAAAAGCTGTCAAAATAGCAAATGATCCCTCTCATCCACTCAATAGGGAGTTTGAACTTCTTCCCTCTGGTAGACGTTATAAAGTACCAAGGGCAAATCGTAATATTTTTAAAAATTCCTTTATTCCTAATGCAATTGGGGCACTGAACACCATGCCCCGTTGATGCGTTGATGCGATGATGTGTTGTAATGTAACTGCCACTGCTGTCCTGCTTTTGCCATGAAGATGTCTGTGTGTAAGTGTTGTTGATGTTTTTGTTGTTGTCCTGCTTGTTGTTGTTGTTATTGTCTTGCCTGTTGTTTTTTTTTTTTTTTTTTATGAGACCAAAAACAAATCTCCACATCGTGGACAAATAAAACTAACTAACTAACTAACTAACATCTCTGCCTAGTTATTTCATATTTGTACACTTTCATTCATACTGTAAAATTGTTTTTTGTTTTTTTTTAAAAGAAAAATCAAGGCCAAGTTTCTAGGTCTAACCATTATTACCCTCTTTCTGGCTACACTGCAACATGAATATATGTAAGTCCAAAATTTAACCTGCTGGTCGTACAAGAAGTAGTTGACCACCATAGGAATTCATCTTATGGGCACCAAAGATATAGGCTATATGTGCAACAAATTTCATGGTAATCTGCATTTGTTGATACAGCATATTTCAAGTAGCCTACGGAAAATACAAGTGTCACCAAAGAAAGGTCAGAGAACTTAAAAATCTCTCTGGATGATGAATATCTGAACAAAATGTTACATCAGTTGGTTGAGTAGCTATGCTGTTGGAATAGTGGCGAATATAATGACTGGTGAGGCTAATGGTTTAAATACAGCACATGTTCTGAAACCATGAAGCAATGAGACATTCACAAGAATTGGAACAAAAAACACCTGTTGACTTCTCGTAGCTCAAAAATGGTATAAAGACACAACTAAAAAAACTACAAAAATCTTACACAATAACACACAACTTGCTCATATTGCCCATAATTCAAATATTGTATGTATGCGCCCCAACTTCACATATTGCAGGTATTCAGAAAGGAACACTGGGATTTTACAGTAACACTTGCAATGGTTATAATGTTTTAACATGGTTTAACTCAAACCAAGGAGAGCTTGACCTATAGGAGCTCATGTGTGATAATCTAAATTATTATTATATTATGAATATAATTTAAAAGGCAGAGTGAAGCAAAGTTTCTTGTTACACTTTTAATCTGAAGCTAACGATTCACAGAACTCCAGAAACTTTCAGACTGGCATTGTTCTGTGACTGACTCTGCCTGACCCGTTACTGTAGAGCTTCTTCAAACACACTGCGGCTCCCTTCAGGTTTATACTCTCCACAGACGCCCACTCCAATTCTGCCTTCATACAGTCCAGAGGCTAAATTAGTTTTTGCTGTTCGTGGTCAAATTCTCACGTCTGCTAATGTAATTCTTTCAGTGAATGAAATCATTTTCTTCTCTGAGGGTGCTCTCAGAATTATTCCTCAGTTATCAAGGCCTGTTTTGACATCCAAAGGTCATGACACACACACCCGTATGGTTTTTACCCACAGCGAGCGACAGTGGACACGGCAGTGGTTTTCACCCGCAGTGATTTCCCCTGTGTATTTACATCCATAGAAACGATGTGACCTGACAGCTGCATCCTGCTGCTTGATTTAATCAATGCAGTGTTTCTCTGTTATCATTATTATTTATTCATGTAGCTGAGCCATAAAGGTTAATAAAAGAACTCTGATCCAAACATTTATACTGATGGTGGGTCAGCAACAGATTATTACTGTGCTGTGCATTGACCTTACTGAAAATTATTTTAAACAGCGGGAAGGGTATTTTACTCCAAAGTGAGAACTAAAACATAAACACATAATTACATTTGTATATGCACATCCATCAACATGGTAGTCAGTAAATATCAAATATCATTTTTTTCTTCAACCCCATTACTTTGCATTTATTTCAGTGCCTGTGTAAATCAACTGAATATATGAAGTGCTTTCTGCACAGAGGGATTACTGAGGATACTGATTGGCACACATTCTTATATGCTTTTCTTATAACTATGTAATCATACACACATTATAAGTTTCCTCTAATGGTCTAAACAAAGTATCTTCTATCTACGTGGACCAACATTGGTACCATTTATCACTTTAAAGCCTGTTGATAACCAAAGGAAACTCCACTATAATTGCATGATTGGTTTTCTTTGCAGCCACCAATGAAAAAATATTTGCAAGCGATAATGACTTACACATGTGTAACTTCTACGGACACTTTGGGCTCTATTTTCGTGAACTAGTTGCAGGCGGAGCGGATCAGGCCTGCGCCTCGCCTTCGCTTTGCCAACGGGGAGTGGTCAGGAGCAAATTGCAATTTTCCTTCGAAACGCAGCGGAGCGCATCCCGCCTACTTCCCTCCCACCGGCGCAAATGGCATAGAGGGAGGAGAGAAGGCGTGGAGTGGGTTTGACACAGCCGAGTCAGATCTTCACCAATCAAATGAGCTCCTCTCCTCGCCTTTAAATCCGCCGCGCGCACAAGGCGGACGTTTGATTTCACCGTGGAAGAGAAGATTTGAATCAGCACATACAGATTACAGCATAGACATTCAGCACATCTATATCGACTGTCCCGTCACACTAATGACAGATCAAAGGCTGCACAGATGAAAGATGAGGATGGATTACTGCTGTGTTGACACTACACGATTATCTGCTATATTTATGTATTTACTTATTGATTTATTGAGCCGCATCGTCACGCGACCATAACAAATAAAACTGAAAACAAATAAACTATCATCTCTCACAGCAAACCACAATCAGCCTCGGCATCATAGTGAGCAGATATTCACAACTCCCCTCTCAGGTAAATTCTAAAGAAAAAAGAAAAGGAGAGACGCTCCATGATGCTTCCGTTACGTACAGCTGTTTGTTTATGTTGTGATCTGTGCACACGTGTTTAAATATAGGTTACTAAATATGAGTGTCTTTATTAATGGAAAAGGGGTGTGTGTGTTTTGTTTTTTGTTTTTTTTTACTGGGCAACAGCTCTCAATCTGTCAGAGCAAGTGAGACGGGAGGAAACTGATGTTCTGGTCCGGTCCAAGCTGGCAGTGTCCGGTCGCGCGAACAGACCTCACGGGCTGATGATGCAAAAGTAGTCTGGGAGGGAGGAGGTTACTGATGTTATCCAGGTCTATCTATCTATCTAACCTATATTTAAACACGTGTGCACAGATCACAGCATAAACAAACAGCTGTGCGTAACGGAGGCATTTCAGTTTTATTTGTTATGGTCGCGTGACGATGCGGCGCTGGCCCCTAATAAATCAATAAGTAAATAAATAAATAAATAGCTGATAATCTGCAACGACACAGTGTGTAGTGTCAACACCTGCTCTTGGGACATCCACGGCTGTCTCAGTCCCTCCCTGGTTTCATCTGTGTTAATTCAGTCAGGCTGAGTTTCCATTACGCAAGCCTTTGATCTGCCATCAGTGTGACGGGACAATCTATATAGATATAGGTGTATGTGCTGATTCAGATACAATAAATAGGGGTTATTGTGATGATGATGATTATTATTATTGTTGTTAATTGCATTTAAATGTGCCTGGAAGTGTGGAAATCTGCCTGTGGGGTCTTGGTGACGTGTACGCACTGCACGCTGGGCAGTCAAAATACCAGTCCGCTGGCTGCGCTTCGCCTTGCGCTGAGATTAGACCAGGTTGGAGCTGGCGAGCTTTCGGCGCACTCTCCGCGCGGTCTATCGGCAACAAATTGTCACTGCGCCATGGCGAATCTGTCGACACCTCCCCCTGCTGCGCGACCACTCCCATCTCAGCGCACAGCAGTCTGCCAATTTACCGAATCCGCTGCGCACCTTGTTGCACTGGAGGAAAATACCACTTCGCCAGCTGCGTCAGGGCTCGCCTCGCTGCGCCCCCCTGAGTTGCGCCAGGAAAATAGGGCCCTATAGGACCCAGAATTTCTTAGCAGAAGTAAACAGGCTCCGGAGGATGCGGACAGTTGAGATTAATTAAGCACACAGAAACATCAAGGGCTGAAAAATGAAGCCAAAAGCTGCAGTTTCTCTAATGACCACTGGAGTCTGAGTCCTAAAGCCAAAGGCTATTTCCGCTGATTCTCTAAAAACAACAAAAACTAAACTGAAAGTTACAATAAAACTACCCACCATCCAGGAAAATCAAGTTTTTATTATTGTTTAAATTCAGTTTCTATCAACTTGTCAATATAATAAACCTGGTTCTTTCCATAGACTAAAATTGGCTTTCTGATGGAGAGCTATCTTAGCACCGACTTCACCAAACTTGCAACTAATCCTAAAAATGGGCTAAAAGCTATTGGGGCTTTGACTTCGGTGAATGCTGGTTTGTAGCAGGTATAATAATAATAATAATAATAATTCTTTATTTATATAGCACTTTTCGCAGCACAAAGTCACAAAGTGCTTCACAAAACCTAATTAAACAACAAAGTATATACAAAGAGGGTGAGACTGTATGCCAACCCTGTGGTTGCTCAAAGCAGCCAGCACCAGTCTCAATGGGAGTCTATGGGGATTGGCTTAGTGTTGGAGTCAGACTCTAGTGGCCATGAGAGGAACTGCAGTTTTCGGTTATTTCAATAGGCTAGTAGCTTATTTTTTCTGCTCTGGATGTTGCTGCTTGTTTTATTGCAGACGTGTCCAAAGTCTTCACTACAGTTCACCCTCATCTGACAGAGTACAACATGTGTGATAAGGATCAGAACTGCCACTTGTACTTTTTTTTGTTAAAACATTTCTTCACCAAAGAGGTTTATCTCGCTTGCTGCATAACAGTCTGATCACTCAGACCCAGAGTGCTTAGCTTCTCACCCTGACAAAATATGATTAGAAAGGTTTGGTTAGTTTAGGCACATACGCAAAAATGTCTGTAATGTTGATGATGCTAATCCTTATCAAGCTCATAACTCCTACCACACTATCACAACCTCAGTGCATTAATGTTAAAGAAAACAGACCCAGAGGGTACACAGTGTTCAAAAATGCATGTCTTGCAACAGATAATAATAATATGACAGACCTGAATTTTAAATGGCCCCACAGCTGCAAGTTGTTCCACTCTGTTCATATTAAAGGTGACTGTAGAATAATGGGTTTAATACCTTCACTGAACATCATTACAGTTGAAACCAAAAAAAAAAAAAAAATCACATTCTCACCCTTGTATTTCAGTCAAAAGGGATAAATTAGGCCGTTTGCACCTGACAGTGCAAAAGATCCAATTAAATTAATTGGCTGTTTGTTTCACACCTTTTCTCTCATTTCCCTGAGACAGAGGGTGGCTCAGTGTCATACACTGTTACCTCTAAACGTGCCCAGCTTCATATTTGTCTAATTGGACACTCCTGGGGACCTTTGAATACACTACAGATGTGTTATTCTTCTTTGTCTCGTAAAACTGTCTCTCATAGTCACTGTTATCATAAAAAAGCAAACACCTAGGCTCGTCATGTTTCTTGCTCTTCGATCTCTCTGCTGTTTTATTGGCTGATATCTAATTAGGGAAATGGGTTTCTGTGGCACACGCTGAGGGATTTGATTGTTGCCTGAGTGACTGATTTTTCTTTTTTGATGTTTCATGATAATGTCATCTGACAAAACATATAATGAAATAATAATTGTGATAATAATAATAATTATAATTTCCTTTAATTTACTTTTCAGTGACTACAGTTTACAAGCCGACATTGTCGTCCTCACTCATGTTTTATTCAGTGTCCCTCTTTTATTGACGTTTGTGCAGATTGGAGTTTTCCTTTTGTTTTATGTCGCTGTATGTTTTCATTCAGAAGACAAAAGCATATTTGTCTGCAGTGTTTATGCAGCTAAAAAAAATATGTCATAACTTGAATGGAAGTCTGACAGTCTGAGTTGTTTTCAGCGTTCAGAGTGAAGTGACAACCCTCTTTGTACCGAAATGTCATTGTCGAGCAGGGGAACAATGTCAGAGAATATTAAGACTCAGACGTATTGGACCAATACTACTGGTACATTATGTCATAACGCAGTAGTATGAGACACCTGCTGACAAAAACTTCCCTTTTGTCCACAGAATCTTAACCTCAGTGTTGGACAAGATGTTAAAAGCCCCATGCAGCAATTTGTGAGGCAAACGAAGAGCAGATGTAATTTTTCTAAATGATTTGTTCTTTTGCAGCTCAGGTGCTTTCACACTAAACTAAGTGTCTTGACTTTTTCATAAAATTTAAATTCAAAGTTGAAGTGTTTTCCCAGTCTGTTTATTAGCTAAAAATTTCACATGTAGCCTACTTGACAAAACAGTGCTTAGTTGTATCTGCCTGTGAACACATCGAAGGCTTCTGTATTGTGATGGGTTACAATAAAATATAGCAGCATCTTATTTTGGACATCCATTGATTTCTTATAGAAAATCTAAAACTCCCCAATAGAAACAACTGAGGCAAAAATCTTTTAAATATATCAAACAAATTAGGCAAAACAATATTGGCTGTAGGCTGTTTATACAGGAGGTTTTTAGGACCCATAGTTAGGTTTTGTTGCTAGGCGACACCATGATTCTTGCTACAGCCTGTTATGATTATAATTGTGACATAATGGTCTGGTACACCTACCACCATAGAGGCACTATTTCAGGAGAAACTTATGGGCAAAGTCTTGAAAACACAGCATATTGTTGAAGTTGGAAGTTTTTGTTTCAGTTATGACTGACGCCGATCAAAGAATTACAATATTCATACTGTATGCATTGTTATGAACTGTTCATGGCAACATCTTTGAAAAAAGAAGAAAGTATAAAGTTGCTACTAATGCAAACAGAACATTTCCTCCTGCTGCAGCTTCACATTAAAGGGGACATATTATGGAAATAAAAAAAACATAAGCCGGTTTTGCTCTTCTGGTGGAATTTTATGTTTACGTTTCCATGGTTTCAGTAGCCTAGTTGCGGTAAATGCATGGATGGACGTTCGGAAACTTGTGGATATTTGGGTGTTTGTCTTGCCAAAATATAAGAATTGACAGAAAAATCTGTCATGTGCAGGCTCCCTAGCACGTGGTTTTATGAACTGTTCCCTCAGTTGTCTTCCAATAACCTATACAGTCTATCGATGTAGCTAACTAGGATTCAAATTTGCATAACCCCACCCCAACCTGGGATGGTAGAAGGGGGCGGGGCAAACAGTGTTTCATTTGCATTTAAAGGGACAGGCTCTGAAACCAGCCGCTCTGAACAGGGCTGTTTTGAGAGGGTGAAAAGAGCTGTGATGTTTGATCCTTGGGGTATTTTGACCAAAGCATGTCACAGACATGTCTTTAAGACACCTGGGAACTATTTTAATTTTTGGAAAGGGGGCATGATATGTCTCCTGTAAGCATTTAACTGGAGAAACACAGCTGACTTTTATTACTACAGCAAGTGTCTATGTCAAACAGTCACAGGAAATGCAATGTGTTTGTCAGTGAGCTGAGTTGCTCCTGTTCATTAAAAATGTACACGACATTCAAGAGTCATTTTCAGATTTCTGACAGCGGATCAGTTTGAAACACTGCAGAGTAATGGAACAACAACATGGAGCAGCCACAGTGAGCGGTTAGAGGACAGGCTGCACACCCTCAACTTCTCAACTCAACTTAACCAACTCCTGTAACTGTGCCCTGCTGTTTGGAGACTCCTCCCATTAACGCTCACTCATAACTCTCATCACATGCTCCTACTAAATACAACTCAAATCTTAAACAAAAGATGTTTCAAAATGCTGATCTGATTGAAAATCGTGAAAATGAGGCTAAGGGCAAGGAAGGGGGAATAACCTGAAATGGGGAAGGAGAGAAACTGATGGGAGAGCCAGCAAACAACAAGACTCAGAGATATGAAAAATAAAGAAAGGAGACAAATCAGAGAGGTGAAGAAAAACTGAAAGTGAGGGATGGACAAATGGGTGAAGGAAGATGGGACAGAATCTGAGAGAGTAGCAGGTGATGGAGAAAGAGACAAGGAGACAGAAAAATGCAATTTCTTTCCAGATAAATTAACAGCTGCAACATAGTTTCTGACGACAAAAACAAAAAACTAACAACTCTCCATATTCTTTGAAAGAAATGACACATTATATTTTCTCTTTTCTGAAGTGAATCCTCTGGTCCCACCACTACAACACCACCAGTCTACTCCCTAAGAATGACCTGCCAACATCAGCCTATCCTGAACATGACGGACTGAGACATGAAGTGGTTGAAACTTGATTAGTGAGGCAGGTCTGAGTTCAGCCTTACACACAGACTCTGACTTCACCTCCACACTCAGCAGCAGTTCTCAGACGCCCTGTACGCTCTGTTGTGTGTGTGGGCTGAGTGTCAGTGAGTGAACACAGCTGTGCACATCTGATGCAGCGCTGTGGTCAAAAGTAACTAAGTACAGAGTCGAGCAGTGGTTTCCAAACTATTCCAACTTATCATCCACTTGAAATTGTCAAAAAATGTTGGCAACCCACACTTAACCCCATAATATTACATCAGTTTAATAACATGTTTCCTGAGCACTTCATGTTTTAATGATAACAGTCAAACATTCAGGACTGCGCTGAAAGCAGGAAGAAGCTCAATTTTTCATTTTGCTTCACGCTTGTCAATTCATCATCCGTCTCTTGGCTCTCTTTGACTTTCCTTTTAGTTCTTCCTGTTGTTTACCAGCTATTGATTTTGATGTAATCTGTTAGAGCACAAAAACAAGTAGGACAATGGGGCCATTTGACACAATCTGACAACAACATAAAAGTTATTATCACTGCCTTATTACAGTGAAAGGTACAAGTCAGTCTTTATTTCAAAAAATGTTTTAATTTTAAAGGTATACAGAAAAGAAAATTGATTTTGAGCCCACAATGGGTCTTAACATCAGTGTAATAACTTATCTATCAGACGATGTAGCCCAAACTTTGTGGAAAATTCTATTTAGTAGTGTTTTAGAGTAAAACACGTCATACTTCACAAACATATCAATAATTATCATTAATTAATTTACTCCTTTAGATGTGTATGAGTTGTTGGTACGTTCCTTCCAGGCTCCTCAGATTCTTTATTGAGAAAAAAAACATTATGAGGGCAAAAGTGCCAAATAATCATAAAAAAAGAGAAAAATCTAAAATATCTCTCTTCGAAGGGGCCTATACAGTAAAGCCGTGAAAAAAAACAAGCTCCACAACAAACAGTCTAATGTAGTATTTAATTATATTAGAGGAACACTTGACAGCAGAGCAAGTGCCTGCACTGTGATACTTGAAGTAGTTGTACTGATCACTTCTCTACAGTGTTCTCACAGTGTTGTATTGTTATTTCTATGTATTGACTTCTTAGGAACAAAGTGAGGACTGACAATTAGATTTAACCCCCCGGCTCTTGGATGGTTTTGTCTTTGGTTGTTGCCTCTGGTCTGGACCCGGCAGGTGGAGTCTCTGTTAGTGCAGCTGGTTCACCTGTCAAGCCCGACTAGCTACTGTAAGACCATCCATTCCTTACACCACATCATTTAATTTTGCAACATACAACACCACCTTTCACACAGCCACTTACAGTAGTACATTACTGACTCATTTCATACATTTATTAGATATATTTGGTTCTATCTTCTGTAGATGAATATAATTGATTCTTCATTTGAAGCTACAGTATACTGTGTGTATTTCCCTCCATCTGTTTTGGGGCCAAGAGCAGCCAAGCCAAGTCAGGGTGTCGGCAGTTGCCCCGCTAATGTGCACCGTACATCCACCCCCGCTCACCGGGTGTTTTGGAGGTTGACGGAGAACCTTTCAGAAAATGTCTTAATGCTCCTCCGTGGTAAAATAAAGTCTCCCACATGTACCTTGGGGGGAGAATTTCAGCTCAATCATGAAATACCAGCGGAGGAGGAAAAGTCATTTATGCACTCATTTCCAAAACCAGGACCACTTGTGACCACAAACCCATGGCCAAGATTTCCTAGGCCGACTTGCCGAGGACATGACGCGGCGGGGTGACCTCATGAGCAGAAGCCTGTTGTCCCCGTCCAGCAACACCTCATGAACCGGGGTTCCACATCCTGCTGGTGTTGGCCCGGTCCCGATGTCCACTGGGTTCTCTCTGAACCCACAGTGTCTGCTGTGTTTCCGTCAGCCTCTCCGGCAGATTACATGACTAATGACGAGGAGCTGCTGTATCCCTTCAGACCGGCGTGTTAGTCAGGGAGCAGGACCAGGTCGGAAATTACTTGAGTCTCTTATTACTCACATAAAAGCAGGAACAAGAGTTGCAATTACCTCCATGCACCTCAGGATATGTGGAAGTAGGAAAAGACAGGCCCGGTTGTAATTCCTCTCCACTGCTTTCTTTGGGTGAGGAGCTGATGGCGCGTGACGCTTGCGGAAGAAATGAGAGCAAGCGCTATTTTCTTCTAAACACAACTTTCTCCCCCCTTTTCTCATTTCGTTGCAACAATTCAGACGGACGCTGGCGTTAGTGCATGAGTGGACAGAATGTGAATTTCCTATCTGGAGTTCATCTGGTCTGACGGGTAGCAGTGAACTGGAAATGGCAGTGCGACCGTTTCATCCGCGATTAATCATCATGTCAAACATGGCGCACATGTAGTTTTTTTCTTTACGGAAATGAATATTTGCCCATTGTTGGTATTCGGAGAGCGTGCGTACACATGTCTGGAGTCCTGTTGGGGTTTGACAATATAATGAAAATAAAACAGTATTGTCAAACAAACATGCAGCTGCTCTGAGAGAGTCGCCCCCCCCCCAACGCCATTTGTAAATCACCAGCAGAGAAGAAGAAGAAGCAATGTGCCATTATCTTTCACTCGTAGCCAGCCACACAGTCTTCCATGGATGTTACTTTACAATTCCACGCGGCACAGCCATGGTGAATTTATTCTATTATGTTGTTGCGTGTGTGTGTCTGTAAAAAAGTGTGCACGCCTTAGCTGTGTTTGCGCGCACATCTGTGTGCACATGCATGCTTTTTAAGGTCTGGCTTTATCATCGCCGCTGCCTGAGTTTCTCTCAGACCGGAGATAAAGCTCAGGGGCCTCTGGGCTCAAAGCCTCCGTATTACTGCATCGCACGAGCTGGTTGTCATTCAGACACGGCGGCTGGAGGGAGAGATGAGGCGTGCAGGGTGAGATTAATGGCGAGCAGTGTGGTAAAGTGACAGGAAATTGTGCACGTATGAGAGTTGCGTTTACGTATTTACACATGTGAGTGTCTGCTTGTGTGTTTTCCCTCTGTGTGTATCTGTGTGGGCACAAGCTATTGTTGTTAAAGGAGAAGCTTCAGGGATTAGAGGGGAGAGAAAAAGGAGGGTTTTGGGGGTATTTTTTAGGGATTTGCACCCAACGCTTTCGCCCAGTGTTTCTCTCATTCTTCATTCACTGTTGCTCTCCAGGCAGATGAATGTCATTCTGTTCTTAAAGCCTGCTCCACACTCATATAATCAAGGATAATTTCACCTTTCAAAAGTCCTTGTGCAGCTTTTGTTAGTGGGACCAAAGCTTTTTTCATTTATTATTTTTAGCTGATGTCCTTGCAGGATGCTCCAGTCCATGGAAAAACATGATGCAGTTTGAATCGAGTAGCTACATCAGCGCACAGCCCTGTGCTCCAGCGGCAGAGAGATGTGCAGAGGGGTAAAACACTGAGCTCAAGCCACAGAATGGTTAGTCTGGAAAAACAAGTACTCCATTTGAAGTGAGAATAGTCATCAAAATAACTAGGCCCACTTGAGTTTGAGTACTAAAGTACACTAGCTGTCCCGAATCCCATTTCTGGGGCTTTGAAACCTCAGTGAGAAAAACATGTTGTGATATGACTGGTTCCTCTGGTGTATCTGCTCAGCCTCTATGTGGTCATCCAGCTTCATAAACTTTCTATACTGTAGTTCAGTGTTTTCCAACCTTGGGGTTGCCTGGAATTCAAATGGGGTGGCCTGAAATGTCTAGTAATTGATTAAAAAAAACAAAAAAACAAGATTATTCTTTTTAAAATTATGAATAAAAACACCACACCACACACAATCTTAAACAACTGTATTCTATACTTTTACTTTCTCGAATATAAATCAAGTTCAAATAAAATTCACAATATAAAAGTATCTGAGCCGGCGTATTTTGATTGACGTGGGTCGCCAGGAATTTGTGATGTCAAAATGGGGTCACGAGCCAAAAAAGGTTGGGAACCACTGCTGTAGTGAATGACTTTCAACAGTGCTGTCAGTGCTGCCATAGTTAAGCTGTGATGCTGAAACTGTGAATTCAGACCAATCAGTGAGT
The DNA here is from genome assembly GCF_045865225.1 of Trachurus japonicus. Taxonomy (NCBI): domain Eukaryota; kingdom Metazoa; phylum Chordata; class Actinopteri; order Carangiformes; family Carangidae; genus Trachurus; species Trachurus japonicus. The sequence continues at coordinate 25,595,571 of NC_140918.1, read as the reverse complement.
GCCTGTACAGCTGTACAGAAACTGACCAGCCAAATTTTTTGAAATTCTTTTTAAATTACATTTGTTTGTTAGCCAAATCTTCAGAATGACAGTATTACAGAACAAGACGCCAAGATGTACATTATAGGCTACATGTGACCTACATTTTCTTGCAACAGATTTCAGCTGTCTAAGGTGATGACAAATATCAATTTAATCATCATTGTCTGTTAGAGGCAGTTGTTTTTCATTTTTGTTTCTTTCCAGTACTGTCCACTCCATTATGCAAGTGCATTAATTGGTAAATCATTTTTAAAATTACATTATTTTTTTGTTTCCTGTATACTATATTATGATTTGTTAAAGCAGAAGTAAGCGATCCGGTCGTTTTGGCTAATGCTGCGTTCGAGGCAGGCCTTTGAAACCGTAAATTACAGCTTCAAGTCACAACTTACGACTTTGTAGCGTTCCAGGCAACCCACTCGTGTTTTTCCGACCTGTTTTACCTGTGAAAGTGCACTATAACGGCCACTCGTAACTTCCGACCCGTGAACTCGTACCAGATCGAACTGGTACGACTTCACAGGTCGGAAATACACGAGTTACGGGTTGCCTGAACGCACCATAACGTCTTGTCAGCCGATGGAGTTAGCAGCCCCCGCCCTCGTCATGGATCTATTGTCCTCGTCCCTACGTCGCCACATTCACGCGCATCCCTTGGCTGCACACACAGCCCTTTATGCCGTTCTCTCTCCTCATTGGATAAAACTTGTAGGATACGAGAAAAGTTTTCTCCTCGGCTCAGAGCAGAGCAGAGTGACTGAGAGACCCGTGTTTCGGTCCAAACACTCTATGTAAGTGATTGCTGTCGGAAGATATAACTATTTAAGACTTATATTAACACAAAAATATCGCTTACTTCTGCTTTAAATAAATTAATAATTAGACATGCATGGACCATGTGTAAAATGGCAAGATGTTACTTTGTCCTTGAACTCTGTGTATCCCAGTTCCCATCACAGACAGCTACACATTAAGTGTGAGTGCCCATCACATCCAACACTCTCGAGCTAAATCACTGTACTGTAAATACAGAAACCGATAATCCTTGTGTGACTTGCAGTAATGTGTGTGTATGTGTGTGTGTGATTCGCATTAACACCACAGATTACACATACACTAACTCTGACAGTTCGGTGTCAGCACATAGCTCTGATGCAGTGACCTCAGACCTGTGTTCACAACAGGAGCTCACTGTACCCTGCGCTGTGGCCTGTGAGCTGCTCGTGGTGTTTGAAAGCCGTATTCAGCCTGTAACTTCAGTCATAATTAGTCACACACTGAGCCGGCAGCCCTGAAATCAGCAGACCACCAGCCTGCGCATGAATGCTTAACATAATAAGTAGCGTGATGGATATATTCAAATGCACAAAAAAGTACATTACAGATTTTCTGATCATATGTCTAACCGTGATGATGTTTTTTATATATTTTTTATTTTAGACACATTCGAAATAAATTCATTCACAGGTGAATAGGTTTCAATTATGTGACTTAAAGGATCGGTATGAAAGAATGTGGCCAAAACACAGCAGTGCGTTGTTTCCCCTCCTCTACCCTCCAGACTCGAGGTTGCCAGACATTCATTCAGTCATTCACAGTCAATCTCAAAGTTGAGTAAAAAGCTAAATATTCATCAACAACCTCACTGTTTTATTGCTCTGACTCACAGTACGAGCAGAGTTCACATCACTCAGGTGATCTGCAAGTTATTGTTACATTTCAGTAACTTGGTGCGTGTTCTTCACGCCGTAGATGAGCCAACATATAACTGTAAGACGCCTTACTGCTGAATAAACGACATGAGCCCTCCACTTTCTGACGTCGGATCATAAAACATGACGAGCAGAGACAGGCGACCTGACCGGGCCGGACTCATCTCATCCATCCATTTTGCCACGTTTCCTCCCTCTTTTCTAACTTTCACTTTGTAATTCTTCCCTTTAGCTGCTCGAACTAACTAGGCTATGCTCACAACAGCAAGCTGTGTTTCAAACGGCAGAGCGACAATCCGCTTGTTTCTACCGTGTGATATCAAGGCAATATTATGACCATAATAGCCGATAATAGAAAACAATCTTTTTTTTCTTTTTCGCGATCTCGTTTTATCTCCCAGCCGTAGCTGAAGCTCAGTGGAAGCTTAACTGGCAAAATGCCACTGACGCTGTGATTGGGAGAGAGCGCTGGGTGGCGCAACATGCCAACACGTTAATTCAAAACATAAACATGATTTGAGGTCTGAAAAAAAAAACAATTCATTGCGAATATTCTGGCTGTACTATTGTTGTTGGTGAGTTCTGTAGCCTATGTTATATGAACATTATTCCTGACTCTCTGTGACATATTAGGATGATTTTACAGCCAGTTGCTTTAGATTTTACATATTGTACCTTTAAAATCTAACAATTGTAACTACAGATGAAGTTCCACATCAAATTATTGTTTCTTCAATATGAACCCTTCAGCAGGGTACAGATAAGGCCTAGATCCAATCAGTCACAACAATAACACACAATGGAACACAGCCGGTGACAGACTGAACCTTGAGCTTGTAGCAGATTATCTAGAAGAGGAGCCGGCCGGACCTCCATCTAACAATTTGAACTGAGCTACAGACAGGTCAGTCCCCCACATGGATACACAACTCAGCAACTTGTGACCCTTCAATCAAACCACCAAGACCCAGCATGAGAAGACAAGCAAGACAGATGACAATGTGACACAGTTATCCTAATGTCCGAGCACAAATCTCAAACAAAAATGTGTTTTTCAAGTGTAACCACAAAGCAAAATCTTCAAAATGTCCCACACCAGAAATAACAACAGAAGCAGTTTAATTCAGCCAACAGAAAGTTGCTTAAAAAACCCTCCAAGTGAGCCCTCTACCTCAACAAAAAGACTACAGCTCAGGTCAGTTACATGTTTTTTTAAAAAGAGTAACTCCTCTTCCCAAAACAAACACATAGAGGATCTCCGCTACCGCTAGCAATTTGCAAGATTTGGCCTGTTACCTTGATGCCGGTCAGTCGGCTAGCTCACTGCTGTCCACCAGGTGCTCCCCCGACCCGGGTTGTAGCTCCAGTAATCCATCGTGGGTCCAGGTTGATATTCCACAGGAAGCGGGTGACCACGGACTGTGTTGTAAAGCCGCAGACAGTCTCGGGCTGAGGAAATGGATATACGGCGAGACAGACACTGACGCTACTGACGCTTTTTTAAAAAACTATTATAAGCTCTGTCCAAACAGATCTGCAGCAAATAATAAATTGCTCACTTCAATCAGGCACATTTCCTAAACCCCTGAAAGTAGCTGCCATCAAGCCACTCTTAAAAAAGAGAACATTGGATACTACCATTTTAACCAATTACAGACCCATCTCAAATCTTCCCTTTATAGCCAAGATCGTTGAGAAAGTGTTTTTTAATCAACTCAGCAACTTCTTGAACTCCAGTGGACTCTTTGACAAATTTCAATAAGGCTTCCAACCTCACCACAGTACAGAAACAGCTCTTATTAGAGTGTTAAATGAAATAAGGCTGAACACTGACTCAGGCAAGGTGTCAGTTCTGGTCATGTTGGATCTCAGTGCTGCGTTTGACACTGTGGATCACAGTATACTGCTGGACAGGTTGGAAACCTGGGCAGGACTCAGTGGGACAGTCCTAAAATGGTTCAGGTCCTACTTAGAGGAACGGAGTTATTTTGTGACCATTGGTAGTTATCAATCCGATCGAGTGGCTATATGTGGAGTTCCTCAGGGGTCAGTCCTTGGACCCCTTCTGTTTAACCTGTATATGCTGCCTTTGGGTCAAATTCTACAGAACTCTAATGTCAACTATCATATATGCAGATGACACACAGATATACTGTATCTTGCACTGTCTCCAGATTACTGCAGTCCAATAGAGTCATTATGTCACTGTTTAGAGCAAGCCAAAAATTGGATGAGCCAAAATTTCCTTCAGTTAAATCAAGAAAAAACTGAGGTCATTGTTTTTGGAAATAAAGAGAAGAGGGTTGCTGTCAGTAAACACCTTGAGTCACTGTCTTTAGAAAATAAAGACCAAGTCCGAAACCTTGGCGTGCTGATAGACTCAGATCTGACCTTCAACAGCCATATCAAATCAGTCACCAAATCAGCCTTTTATCAACTTAAGAACATATCCAGAATTAAGGGTTTTATGTCCCAAACTGATCAGGAGAAGCTGATTCATGCTTTTATCTCCAGTAGACTAGACTACTGTAACGGTCTTCTGACTGGTCTCCCCCAAAAAAGCATCAAACAGCTGCAGCTCATTCAGAACGCTGCAGCTCAAGTTTTAACCAGAACAAAGAGATCAGATCACATCACCCCGGTTCTTAAGACCTTACATTGGCTCCCAGTCAGCTACAGAATAGATTTTATAGTTCTGCTACTGGTTTACAAATCACTGAATGGTTTAGGTCCAGAATACATGAATGACATGTTAGTAGAGTATAAACCCAGTAGAGCTCCTAGATCTACTGACTCAGGTCAAATAGTGGAGCTCAGAGTTCAGACCAGACATGGTGAAGCAGCATTTAGCTGTTATGCTGCTCACAAGTGGAACAAACTACCAGCAGAACTGAGATCAGCCCCAACTGTAAGCACTTTTAAATCCAGGTTAAAACATTTCTCTTTTCACATGCTTATAGCTGAGAACTTAAAACTCTATCTATTTTTTTCTTCTTTCTTTTACTTTTATTTGCTCTTGCTTTTAACTCTGTTTTTAGTGTTTTGTTTGTTTTTATTCTGTCTTATGCTTCTTTTTTTTAATGGTTTGTCTTTATGTAAAGCACATTGAGTTGCCTTGGTATGAAATGCGCTATATAAATCAGTCCCTCCAGGATTTCGCGGCCACATTTTGAAAAAATTGCGGTGAATGTTGCGATGTTTTAAGCCCTTTTGTTGCGATTAAATTGTGGGAGACAGCGAAAGTTGCAAAAAAAAGTTGCAGTTTTGTTCTGAATAATTAAAAATCAAAGGAAAATTGAAAATTTTAAAATGTCACAAATTAATGTGATGTCATGTTATACCAGCAATTTTCCACTTGTTAAGAAAGGCACAGGAAAATTATATAGAGTTGAAAGTTGTTTTACTTTTAATTAAAATGTCTGTTTAAAAATCGTGGTAAAAGAACTGTTTTATTAAAACAGTCCAGTTTTTGAATAAAAAGGGGAGGGTGGCTACTCAAGTCCAGGGCCAGGGCTTTAGGATGGGGGAAGGGGCACCTGGCCGCCGGCTGCTCCGCTCCGGCCCTGCAGTGGCGCACTCACTGGATTCCCCCTCGGAGTGCTGCGGGGTTGACACAGCCTCGGGTGGTCAACCAGGACAACTCACACACTCAATACGTTCAACTCAGCTTGTGTTCCTTTACTTATCACTTTGTGCACATTGTATCAAGTTTCTTGCCGTCAGCCCAGCCACGCTGTTCCTCCGTGGACTCACTTTCAACCACTCCGTCCAGACTCGCACCCTCTGCTGTGTAACTCGCGGAAAGCACCGACAATTGGTCCAATTTGCGGAAAAGTTGCGGTGATTGTACAAAATTGCAAGATCGCAAAAATTCGCGGGGATTGGCTGAATTTGCGTTAATTGTTGCGATCGCAACATCGCGAATTCCTGGAGGGACTGATAAATAAAGATGCCTTGCCTTGCCTTGCCTTGCCTTGCCTTGCCTCGCCTCGCCACGCCATGCCACAGCGGCCGCCATCTTTCCTGTTCCGGCAGGTGTGACGGGGCGTCAATTAACGGCGGAAGGGGCTGAAGACTATTACAATCTTTTATTTATTATAACCTACACCTATACCTACCTTAAAAAGTAATGGCTTCTATGCACAGCTCCACTACTTCCTGAACTTAATGCTGCTCATTGGACAAACTGATTAATCCAGGTGTGTCTGACCATTGTGACTACTCAGACACACCTGGATTAATCAGTTTGTCCAATAATGTAAGACAGGAAAGAAAGGAGCAGCATTAAGTTCAGGAAGTAGCGGAGCTGTGCATAGAGCCCATTAGTTATAGTTACTAGTTACTTTCCCCCAAAGGTAGCCTAACTGAATTAGGCTAGGCTACTTTTTTATTAGGCCTAAATGTTTAAATATGTCAAATTATTAGCCTATTCCTCTGCACAGACAGGCCCTTCACGAAGCCTGCCTGTGCGGAAGAATACTGAATTAAGCGTAGCGTTAGTTCTGGCAGGCCATGACGTCAAGCTCTTAATCAGCACAGCATAGCTGTCGTCACAGGTGCAGATCAGCTGATGGCTCAGCTGACTCTCCGTGGCTGCTTCCTATTGGGGAATTGCATTCAGAGCGCGCTATTTAAACTGCTGTAGCCCGACGTCACCTCCCTTGCTGCTGCTGCTTCCTCTGCCGGCTTTTTGCAACCCACCTCCACCCCAGCTCCTCCTGTCATTGTACATGTTGGTTGCTCTGCTCTGTCTGGGTTTTCTTGGCTGCTGCGCTCCCTGCTTATGCCGTTCATGATGGCTCGTGAAGGGCAGGGAGGTGCTCTTCCTGCCTCAGGCTTTCCATGCAAGCGCGTGGAAGAGCAGGGGGTCCCAGAACAGTACCATACCGCCAAATAAAACTTGTGCAAGTAATTAAAGCAGAAGTAAGTGATATATTTGTGTTAATATAAGTCTTAAATAGTTATATCTTCCGACAGCAATCACTTACATAGAGTGTTTGGTCTGAAACACAGGTCTCTCAGTCCCTCTGCTCTGCTCTGAGCCGAAGAGAAAACATTTATCGTATCCTACAGTTTTTATCCAATGAGGAGAGAGAACGGCATGCAGGGCTGTGTGTGCAGCCAAGGAACGCCGTGAATGTGGCGACGTAGGGACGAGGACTGTTATGGTGCATTCAAGGAAACTCGTATTTTTCCGACCGTGAAGTGGTACCAGTTCGATCTGGTACGAGTTCACCGGTCGGAAGTTACGAGTGGCCGTTATAGTGACTTTCACTGGTAAAACAGGTCGGAGAAACACGAGTGGGTTGCCTGGAACGCTACAAAGTCGTAAGTTGTGACTTGAAGCTGTAATTTACGATTTCAAAAGCCTGCCTGGAACGCAGCATTAGCGAAAACGACCGGACCACTTACTTCTGCTTTAAATATTATTTTGACATAGTGGTCCTGACAGAAATGAGTTGGTTAAAAAAATAACGCTGTTAGTAGGCTAACGCCATTATTTTATAATGCCATTATTCGCATCACTATACTGTACATGCCTGTTGTAATCTCTGTGAATAGGCCTAGGCTACTGGTGATTTGTCAATAAAGCTGTGAAAATAGAGTTATTTGTTTTTGTTTATTTATTTAGGCTACTATTTTACTACTGAATATCGGCCCTTCAAGTAGGTAATCTTAGGTGGGTATTTGTTCATTTTCACACCGGTCCTGCCTCATGTTTAAACAAACCATTTACAGTGGTTGAAATCCTTCCTCTAACTTTCAGTGCCTCTGAACAGCTTCAATAGAACAGCATGGAGTTCAGTGCCTTGCTTAAGGGCAACTCAAGAATTCACTTTACCCATCGAGACTTTCCCTTCTTGATCAGAGATTCATGTATGTGTGTGTGTGTGTGTGTGTGTGTGTGTGTTACATGAGTGACCAGCTCGTGAGCTCTTGCTGGTAGGAATCCAGTGCCCTAGGGTCAGGTTATAATAAGGTGACACTCTCCACCTCCCTGCCTCTTCCCCTTCAGTAATTCCTTCTGATGTCATCCTGCGCTTCCCCTCGCTGCCACTATTCCTCTATCTTGCCTCCAGAACCGGGGTGCAATGGAGCATCCACGGGAATGTCAAAGATGGACCCGTGTGTCGCTTTCACCTGCAGGGGGGCTCCGTCCTCGAATCGTGATGAGGGGAGGGGGAGTACTGCAGAGTGCTTTCTAATGACAGAACTGAGTGGCAGCACAAAGACGGAGGCTCTTCTCTGTTCTCCTGTGCCAAAAATACTGAGTGCAGGACTTATTTGAATAACTCCGCCGTGCTTTTTCACTTTAAAGATTCATGCAGAAAGCCAGATGTTTGCCAAAGGCTTTTCCTCTAACCTGAAAATCTCTGAATACTGCATGTGAAACGGCTCACTGTGATTTCATAGTTTATTTTCCTATTTAAAGATTACCTTAAGGCACTGAAACAAAAGATAGTGACATGCAAGGGAACAAGAAATGCAAATCTGATTTTTCTTTTCCTGGTATGAGCATTTTTCACGGTCATTTTAAAGCTACCACACACTTTTAAACCCAAACTTTCTGCTCTGAAAGTAACGTAATTACAACCATTAACGGCTCAACAGTAAAAGCAAGACTTAATGAGGACTGCAGGGGGATGGGAAATACAGCAGCAGTGGACAAATTGATTTCTGAACAGAGCAACATCCTCCTACGTTTGCAGGAGCACAGAAAGAGGCGAAACAGGGAAACAGCCGTGTGCTTCTGAGGGTTTGACAAGCACCCCTGTCAGGAAGAGGAAGGCACAGCAAAAGCCACAAGAGGAGGCAGAAATTGGCTCCATACAGTGACAATTCTTGGCCACACCTGGTCCCACTTTTCACAAACCAAACTTACAAAAAATAAAATAAAGGCAACTGTTGAACATGATGAACAGAGAGGATGCAGGCGGTGGAGCTGCATCCTGGCTACTGAACCTCAAGTCTTTCTTTTGTCAGGTTGTATTCGTTAGGGTTCAGCAGCCAGAGGAGCTACTGTAAGATTTCTGATATGAAACCGAGGGATGTTTGCAGTTTGCTGGTGAATGAATCATTAAAATATCAAATATTTTATTTATCTATAAAATAAAGAGGGAGACAGTCCTGATTTCATGTTCTGACCATGATAATAAGAGACAGGGGTTATATCAGGATGTGGTGGATTGAGGAACTGCCCCCTGCAGAGGTCTCTAGATTACAGACTGGGTTGCTGTGAAAACCATGAATGCATCAGGAGCAGTTTGTTACTGGATCAGAAGAAGCTCTGTCTCATTTGAAAATGTTTATAAAGACACCATGTTATTTAAAATGGAAGGTTGCAGGCCACCAATTTCAGAACTTATTCAAACTCAAACAAGACAAAAATCTAATATAGCCTGAATGAAATAGTCACACTACAACTACAACATGTCTATGATTTGGGTGATTAAACTTGAGGGTTGCTATTCTCAACACCCGCAAGGTCGTCTTCAAATTCTGACAACCTGTTTCAAGAAAAAAAACTGATCTGTCTTTATTTTATTGCGGTTCTTGTTGCAGCTAAACTCCACTAGCTGCTTATGCTTCTTGTTACTGTATACAGAATCACTAATTATAACTTAAAAAACAGATCATTTTAACCAACAGTATCTCAGGTCAAGGACTCTATACAGACAGATAGATAGATAGATAGATACGTTTATTGTCATTGTCATTTCCACAACAACAAAATTAAAAGTGCATCTCCTGCAGTGCAAAACAACTGTACTCTGATGTCCAGACTTTCTCCTGTGAGACCACAGAATGTCTGTTCTCATAATTGTGTTTCTTCACAAGAGGAAATATGTTGTGAGTAACCTGCTGTGGTCCAATTTAACCTCTGGTTGGAGAAAAATTAGGACATTTCAGGGGACAGCTCCAGTGAGAAAACAAGGACGTCTGGTCACCCAAAGCTATTTGTGACATTTGCTATAGTCCTAAATAGCTATTGTTAGCATCACCCGTGTTGAAGAAATGTTGCTTCGCCATCAAATTTCATTCCTTTACCAACAGCTGTCCCCAGAGGTGGAGACACCAAGCTTGTCTCTATCACGTCTTTTATTCTACTGAAGTTGGCATGCTAAAGCTGCTAGCCCCAGCAGCGACTCACTGTTACCTCCAATTTACCCTGAGGATGTATCACAGCATTTGGTAGCAGACAAAATGTACAAATAGCCCCTTCAATGCATTGTAAACAGAAAAACTGGGCTTGTTGGAGTCTTTTTCTTTCTTTTAAAAAAAAATTTATTTACTAATTTGTATAGCTTACCCGTCTTTATTTTTAATCTTCCTGAGCCACGATAACACTGCATGAATGTGGAGAGATGGCCACTGCTCTACATCAGCATTTCTTTTCAGCTACTCCTTGCTCAATGCCTTTGTTAAAATACTCAAGAAGGTTTTCTGTTGGATCCAGGTCAGGGGACATGTTTGGAGTATCTGTGGTTTAATCTCCCTAGGAAGTCTTGTGAGTGTCTTGAGACCAGGAGTCATCTTTTCATTCCGCATTTGTGTAAACAACCCTGCATCGTGACCTCCATAAATGCCACCTCCCCTCCACCTCTTGCACTCACACCTCCCAATGCCAACACGCTCCCACCTCCATGTTTCACAGTCGGTCACGATGTGACTCCTGGCACCGTCCACAGTGAGTGTGCTGGACCCCATCTGAACTGATTTATTGGTTTCATCTGACCGAAGGATGTGCTGCTAGGCATCTTTTCATCTTTGGTAAACTCCAACCTTTTATTTTTGTCCTGTCTTGTTCCACCAGAGGATGGCTTCATGTCACTGTCTACAAAGAGAAGCACATCCCAGTTTTCCTTTTAAACAAAATGAGAAATACAAAAATCATTTTGTCAACTTAATTTATTTGTAATCTGACAAGATGCAGGAACAAAGTACACCTGGTACAAACTGACCTTCCTGTCATAGTTTTTTGCCAAAACCATTTCAAAGCCTCCTACATACTCCTACCACCTACATTTACATAAATGTATTATTTTCAGCTTCTCCTTGCTGACCCAGTGCTTTTTGAGACAGCTTATAACCTGAGAAAAATGTAATTGAATTAAATGTTGAAGCACTACGTTTGGGTTGTCTGCGTCATCATGTGTTGACATTCTGTGGAGAAATTGAACTGCTGCTCTCCAGCCGTGATGTGTTTTGGACTTGTATGTGAAAAGAGTAATTTGGCGAACGTGAACTACAAGAGGCAGAACTTTCACAGCTCTTTGAATTGACAGGTGCGTCGGAGAAGAACACCTACAACTGCAGGAAAACTTTCTTAATACATTTATTTCTTACTGCAAGTTTTCAAGACAGGGTACAGGGGTAAATGTGAGTGGCAGTACTGGAAGCAAACAACCCAGACTGCAAACATGCAGATTGTCAGTACTGTCAGAACTCACAGAGCTACATGACACTTTTGTTCCTTAACTCTAGGTGTGAATTTTAACTTGTCTTTTTCTCTGTCATACACAATTATTCCAAATCTCTCTCTTTCTCGTATGTTGAAGCGAAAGAAAAGAAATGTAGAAATGTTACCTCAGTCCAACAGACGACTCCTATTAACTAAAACCAAAATTCCCACACACTATCAAACATTTGCATTCAAACAAACACGAATACAACATGTTAGTACCATTGGAGTTATGCACTGATAGAGTTGTGTCAATTCACTGCCATACTGTATCTAAATATCATACATTATTCAACACAGCAAAATCCAAAATCAGTGATTTCATGTCCTCGCTAACTGAGTCCATGTCCAGACTAGAGAATGAAAAGATTTTCTTTTCATTTTCCTGCTACAGGACATATCAGCCCAGACATTACAGTAAGCAGACTTCATCCCACCAGCTCCCCAGTACCTAATGTCTGATTGAGCAGATGTGTGAAGAGAGCATCAGAGCAGGTCACTGTGTAGAGCAGGGGTCTTCAACATTTTTCAGGCCAAGGACCCCCAAACTGACAGAGAGATGGAGCAGGGACCCCTATATTAAAAAAATGTGTATTATATTAAACTGGACCCAGTACCATGTATAAATGTAGCTTGTTATTGTGCATTCAATACTAAGCTTTTCAAATATACACATATTCATGTATTTTTCTAAAAGTGTACAAGGTACAGTGAGTAGGGGGCCGTCCCTCTGCCATTTTCACTGATGCCAATGCCAATATCAACTATGTCTGTCAACTGCATTATAATCATGCAGACAAGCTCTTCAAATTGACATTTTTATTTGAAACATAAATGTGGAAAACTAAAAGATACTGTATAAAACATTGTCTAATCAACCAAAAAATGTAACGACCCCCCTGCAGCACCTCTGTGGACCCCCTAGGGGTCACAGACCCCCTGTTGAAGACCTCTGGTGTAGAGGACTGATAGAGCAAGTGATTGTGTTGACGACAGGTCCATCATTTCTCCTGCATCCTCTCCTCAGGTAAAGGCCTACACAGCTTCAAGCCTCAACTAAACACAGTATTTCCAGTCAGAGAACGTGTCTCATATGAATCTCTTGTGGTAGTTGATGTGTGAAAGGAAACTTCTGAAGTTCATGTGTGAAAAATATGATGGATACATGTTTAATTTTACCCTTTGGACTTCTGAACAAGCTAGGCAACAAGTGGGTAAATGCTAATTAGCCTATGACCCAGCTTACTTAACGGTGATTTATTTATAGGGCCTACAAATATATAGATAGATACACAAACACACAGACACACAGCCACACAGACACACACACACACACACACACACACACACACACACACACACACACACACACACGTGTATATGCATGTGTGTGTGTGTGTGTGTGTGTGTGTGTGTGTGTGTGTGTGTGTGTGTGTGATACTAAGACTGCTAAACATCAGAGGGAAACTGTGGACTTGTTCAGTTTACAGTTTTGTTCCCTTTAACAGTTGCATGAAGAGTAGCACGGGAGCCTGTATTCTGTGTTAAGATTTTGGAGGAACTTACTGGATACCAAATGCAGACAGATGTGGTAGACAGGTATGGCACGATGAAAAACTGGTTTATTTTTCTTATGGAAACAAAACAAACAAAAAAAACAAGTAGCCAAAACATTGAGGATGAAAGCAGGAACACTGAGCAGAAATGAATACAAATTAACAAGGGGCAATGTGAAAACACTGAGAATATACAAGGGAGGAAAAAGACAGAAGTGGGGTAATCAAACACAGGTGAGACACATGAGGTCATCGCAGAAGGGCAAGCACAGGAAGACAAGACACATAACTTCAAAATAAAACAGGAATCTAACAAGAGACAAACCTTGACATTTGTTTTGCCCTTTAACTTGATCTTAACAAGGTTTTTACATCAGCCACCCTCCCAGAAGTTTAGAGGCTGAGCCATTTGTCTTCCTTTCAGTAACAGTTTGACATGATATAAGGAGTTTTATACTTTCAGGTGAACTAATCCTCTATTAGTCACGTGACATTGATTTCCCCTGGGTCTATCTTCTCCCACCTCCTGATCCTTCCCAGGTGTCCCCTGAACACTGTGATGGAGATACAAAAGCACAGAGCAGGTAAGCTCATCTACAGTACAGTCTGTCTCTGAAGACAGTCAGCCTCTGAGGAGAAATACAGCAGTGAAAAATCAATTTCCCATTGACCCCCCTCCTCTCTGCGGTTATCTGCTGAGACCCGTCCTCGTTGGACTCTGAGAACTGCGTGTGCACAAACATGGCTGCTGTTCACACTGTTGTTTCTGGGTGCTGAAGTTCAAACTGAGAGATGCTCTGGCCCTGTTCAGACCTGGTACTGTATTGACTTCTGTCATGAGTGGACTGCTCTGAGCTCAGGTGCGAACACACCCAAGACACAACAGGGATCTATCTGAGATCAGATCACTCAGACCACATCTGGAGGTGGCCTGAAAGTATAAAACTACAGGCCATGTAAATACACAAACAGAATGTAAAATTTGAAAATGTACTCATAACAACACAATGGTACCATGAGAGTGTTGTTCTGACCACTGTGGCCCAAGAAAGAGTCTGACCTTTGACCCTTCACCATATATCATCCTCTCTCCCTGACTTTCCTGTCTCTGTCTCACTCTGACCGTCAGAAGGGCTAAAGAAGAAAAAAAAAGTGATGGACCACCCTTTTCGCTCCAACGGCCCGCCCACGGGCCCCCGGGGGGGTTTTAAACAGGGAGGCGTCATAGAGGATGTCACCAGTCACTTGAAATAGTCATGCCACATATCGTTGGAAAGCTAAAACTCTTGTGATTAAAGATATGCCGACCATTCCTAAATATAATCATCACAGCAACACTCGAATCAGACTATAAACATGCTAACAAAGTTCGTAAAAAGCCGATATAACTCACGATTTGTGTCAGGGCAGGCTCAGGATCACAGGGTTTCCCCACAAACTTGGTGTCGTTACATTCAGAAAAGTCCAGTAAATCCAATCCAGAAAAGTATTTAGTCCAAAACACACGGTTGTACCGGTAGATAGCCTCATCCCGCTGCTGCATCTTATGAAATTCCGCATTGTATATCCAGTAAATCCGTGTATTTCTCCTCATAAGTCCGGCGTTTACATGAAAACAATGTTTATTTCACTTCTCAAAATGGCCGCGCACTCTGACCTTTCGATTGACAGCTCACTCGACCAATCACAAGCTCCCTGTCCCCGGCTGCCGCCTGCAATAGCGAATGAGTGGCTGTGTCTAGTGATGGTCCTTTGACACCGAGGCTCCGACACATGCGCCGTAGCTCATGAAGCAAATTGTATCGAACCAGTGTGCTGAGGCGTGGTTTGGTCACGTGACTTGTGACGTATGAACCACTTGGATGACGTTTGAAGCAGTTGAGTGGTTCAGTCATTCATGAAGCACCGTCAATGTTTTGGTTGTCTCGGCTCTCTGTGAGAGCTGAGCTGAGCCTTCGAAGCACATAGAAACTGAGGCGGCAGAGATTTGGTTGGAAAGTGTAGCATTCAGTACCAGGAATTCTATAACATGATATGTGGAGCAGAGGAAAAATAATTTATTTAAGCGTTGTAACACGCATGTTTGTAACAATTGAAGCGTCAACGACCGTATGGGCTTGAGAAATATTTAATACGTCCCGTAACATATCGTGAAATTGACGGTGGCGCACCGTGATTACATCAGGCTTTCACCTCACAGACGTGAGATCGAATCCTTTGCCGAACTTGCCATATTTCTTTTCTATTTTGAAATGAGATCACATTTGCCATCTACACCATTTCACATCGTATAAAGCCATAGACTGTTTAGACTTGTTTCAGAGGAGAATGTAATTCATAGCAGAGCCTAATAGCTATATCAGGCTAAGTCAATACCGAAAGCCTATCACAATCATATGCCAAATGAGAAACTTCATGTTTATTTTATATTTTTATTTTCATTGTGTCAGCTTGAAACCATACAACCATGAAACGTTTGTTGAATAGGAGTGTGCATGGCAAATCAAATCTCAAACAATCAATGAACCAATGAATGACACGTCTCAATTGCACTTCATTTTATTGAACACTAGATGTCGTACTGGAGCACTGTGTCAGTGAAGCCTCGCGAGTAATGAATCATTACTCGAAAAAGGTGTTGAAGCCTCAACAAAGCCTCGATTGCCCATCACTAGCTGTGTCTCATGAGGAACATCCCCTCCGACAGCGCTGAATGGCTTCAGCCAATAGGGACCGATCCCGATGCCAACTGATGGATTGAATAGCCAATGACATTACGAAACGAACGATATGCTGCATTCACGGTCCCTGGGAAAAGACAGCACTGCCATCTTCATGCGTAACTGTGCAAATGCTGCACTTTGGCGCATGTATTGTTTCTCAATGGCAACTTTAGGAAAACGCCTAGACATACACTTAGAAAAACATGTGTAAAATACTCATTTTTAGCAGAATTGTTATCAAATTTGAACTGGGGGCAGGTAAGGCTTCATGCTGTAGTCCCATTGTGTTTTCCAGCTAAAATTCTCAGCTACACTCATCTTCAGGCATCTGATTGCAACAAAAAAATTCAGGCGAGAATAAAGACATTCTAATTCAGTGTGTTCCAACTTAGATTACTCAATGATAATAGCACTTATAGTGATTATTTCAGTTTAGGGAAAAGCTTCAGAGTGATACCTTTCAAAAGAGACCAAGCCCATCCATATTCCCCAAACAGTTCAAGAACAGCATTCAATTTAATTTGGGTACGCCTTGGATAGGAGCCTTGGATTCAATATTACAGAATTTATAGGAGCGAAAAGGGGTTAACTTAAAATGTCACACATGCTCATTTAAAGGGATAGTTCAACATTTTGACAAATTGCCCATTGCCATTATCCCTATAGTCATACAGTAGCAGTAGGTTCGTTACCTTTAATTGTCAGTGCAAGCTATTTTTAGAATGGCAGAGCGCAGCCGCGAGCTGATCAGAGCTACGCTATGGAGGCTAATGGGATTTCTTGGTTTCCCTCATCAAACTCATCAAATACACAATCCAACAACTCCAAAATCCAAAGACAAGTTGGGACCTGCACATTCACCACGCTATGAGATAATAACGGAACATTGCAAGACAGAGTTGTTTTTGAGGCAAATGCAGAGACTGCTTGATGAAAAACTGCCCTTGAGAGGAACGCGCATCAGCAGTTTTGCATGAATTTACCTAGAAAACAACTCTGTCTCGTAACTACACATACTCACATTCATGCATATGGGCATTGGGCACTATAGAGTCATTAGCAGCACATGCTGTCAACTTGATGAGGATGTTTTCTGAGGTTCTTTGTGTTTTGTTTATTTTTGTGTGTTTTCTTGTTGCAGTGTGTTGAGCTCTCAGGGCCACCGTATGTCAGGTCCACATGTTCTTTAGCTGTCTGACTGCAAATGTGTCCTGGGCCACGGCGAAGGACCGCCTGCAATACTGACACCCTCTGCCACAGTCTAATTAGTCCCACCAGTTTCATAATGAACTAAAAATACTATTTCAAATGGAGGAAACCTTACAGAGCTCTTGTCCTTGCTCTCTCTCTTTGCCACGTACATAATAGAACAGATCTGTCAGTCACTGTCAGACCGGCTTAAAACGACGCATACATGTTTCTTTGCATATAGAGCAGGGAGGTTATATCCAATCACAAGTGGGCACTGGAGACGCATGTGGAGAAGCATTCTAATACCAGATGTGAAGTGCTGGATTTAGAGTTGTCCATTTGTGATTGGATCACTGAGGACGCATGTTAAACAACATGTGCAAATGAAAAGGAATGCAGCAAGTACTGTATGTATCAGTCTTCTACAACTGTATGTAGAATAGAAATAGTTTGAAAGTGTTACATAGCTGCTTTTGCTTTACAGAGTGACTTTGTGCTGCATTTCTGGCAGTCTATGGTCTTTGGATCATGAAATTTCTTTTTTGAGGGTGAAAGTTAATTCTTGAAAAGTGTCCAGTGCACCTGCGTCCCTCACACTGTGTAAAGAACACTAAAGAGGAAACTGGGACCTGTGCTGAAAGGTTGAGGTCAAGAGGTCAGGCGACCCTCGAACTTACTTACTTTCCAGATGAGAATGATTTTCTGTTGGTTGAACGGCTGTGTACTGCTTGCCAAGTAAAACATGACATTAAGCAGTTGAACTGCATATTACATCAGGTTTCTGTTATACTTACCCTCAGTGAAGCCACATTTAGCATGGACGACACAGAGCTGGAAAGTACTTATTTGTAAGATTTCTCTGGGGCTGTTTAGAGCAGGTGGTCTTGTTGCTTAACAAAGGTTTAAGGAACCATTATCTAAATAAAACAAGATGTTATATATAATATGTTCAAATCAAATTATTTATGTATTCGTAATATTTTTTCTTATTTCATTGTGTTTGTGTTTCTGATAATTTACCTAATCCTTCCTTCAGCTACATTATAAATGAGGTCACTTCAGAGTTAAAATGAAGTTTGAATGAATGAATGAATGAATGAAAGTCGCAGGCTACAGTGGTTAACATGTTAACTTGTCACCATTTAGGAGGAACTGGACCCAAATAACATAGGGTGACTACCAGATGCCAAAAAGTCTCTAAACAAAAACCAAAGTATCAAAGAAAAGGTCAGTGGGTCCAAGTCCTGGACACACACCAAACACAAAGGTACAACCAAAATGAGAGGATCCAAAGGAAAACAGAGCAACTCTAAAGAAGACGAAACCAAGAACTCACAGGTACCAAGAACCTGAGGAAAACCACACAGGAAGAACACATAGAGGACATGACAAACCACAGTAACATAAAAGCAATAAGAAAACTTACATATAGCTTCTTTAATTCTGTCATTTTTACATTAGAGAACAATCTAGTAGTACTGATTTGAACTGATGCACCAGGCTTAACATTTAAGATAAAACTTGAATGAGGCTAAAACCTGACTCAGAAATTATTTATTTCACATTGAATAAGATAATTTTCCACCACTTGTCTTTGTGAGTCTCATTACCACTTGATGAAATCAGAACAAATTTTATGCAGACCATTAAGATTATGGACTCAGAACGGAAAAATGCACCAAACATGAGCAGACAGCGAACATCCTCCTATACAACGAGGACAACACCACCACCACCACCACCACCCACCTCTGCATAGTACGCCAGGTACAACTGACGTGCAGGACATGAAAATCTTCATGTGTAGCTTGTTGACCTTTCTCAGCTACAGTGGGAACATTATTCACATGTACATCATGGAATGGCAATAGGTGAGTTACTGTAACAACAGCACAGTATTTCTCAGCACATCTGACGGGTCCCAGATGTCAAAGCAGGAGAGAAGGAATCCTATGCTCTGTGCTATAGGATCAGAATAAAATGAAATGAAATGAGGAGGTATGGTGTGCAGTGGCAGAGCTGTCAGGAGGACCAGGAGGAGTTCTGGTGGAATAGGTCCTGTGTTCAAACACCTCCACTGATTATGTTGAGGACTCGAGCTAGGTGCTATTCTTCTGCTGCTTTTAAAACAGGTGGAGGGCTTAATCATTAGATGTCCAAATGTCCAGCCTAATGAGCCAAGCAGATGGAATTTATCATTTAAGATCAGCACCTAAACTCATCATTTCAGCGAGGCTGGTTTGGAAGAGGAGGGGGACAGATACAATTAAGGAGTGCATGTGCTCAGTTTTCATAAATTACAACATCTTTTAGTGAATTCATTTTGGGCTGAGCTTTTCTGTAAATTGAAGCTGTGTCAGATTAGGGTTTAATTGCCTCCTCAGCAAGCCTCTCCCAGAGCTGAGGCCAATCTGCACTGTTTCATGACACGTAATATTTGACAACTAATCCATGAAGGAGCTTGTAATTACATCCACATTCAAAATCAAGAGTTCCCACCAAAGAAGTCTGCAGCATTTTGAATTTGAAATCTGGCGAACACTGTGTCTGTGACGCAGGGCAGCAGCAGTAAACACACACAAACACAATTTCAGATCAGCTTTATTCACAGTCACGTTATATTTGGCGAAACAAAGCTTTTTATGGAACCTCACCTTTTTTGGATGGTAATGACACAGGAAGAGTTGAATCAAACTGTTTACAGTGTGATTATATTACGAATCCCACATTCTGATCTTCACTCACTATATTTCACTGATTGACTGTTGATGGCTGAAACATGCAAAGAGATTCAGCACTGTAAGCAGAAAAAGCAGCAAAGTAGAGGTTTCAGATGTTTGAAGATGAATATGTTTCATATTAGAATGGCACCAGGAATGGGAGGAGTCACACTCTCTGACCTGCTGTGACGCTGTTACTGTGAAATATCTGCACAATTAGCATTTACTTACACCAGCAAAAGCTTGTTTAAATGTAGGCTATTGGAGATAAGTGGTGAATAAAAAGTGTGAGGAGTGCTGGGTGGTCATTCAGTGCTTAAAGTGTTGGAAATAGTGCAATTGTAATGTGGATTAATCTAATTAAAATCTCATTTATCAACAAATCAGGTAAACATGGACGACATGTTGAGTTTGCATTAATAGAAAACAATAACACCAATTAAAAAAAGAAAGAAATCACAATACTGGGAATGAATCATTGAAATATGATGAGAAGATAGAAGATATAACTCACGGGGAAACTGTGAGTGCATGATTCTATAGTATACGTAAAAGCCTGCTTCAAAAAGGTCTCTCTGCAGATGAGGCTGTTTGATATATTATGGTCCATTTGATAAACTGGTTTCTACCACTCAATCAAGATTATCACAAATGAATTCAATTTTTTTGATGTAAGATGAAACTGAAAAATGAAGAAGTGGATGTGTGTGGGTGGGTGCATGTGCAGACTTCGTGTTCAAAATGTGGAAACCTTCTTTTCCATCTGCCACTTCAAGAATCCATCCATCTACCTGTAATGGGGCTCGGCAGGACAATAAAATCAAAGTGCAATGAGCAGACACAACCTTTTTACTCATAATTAATTTTCCTGTCAATGAGGCTTTGAGAAAAGAAAAGAAAAAAAAATGGGAGGAAAATATCTCGTGCAATTGCACATCCTCAAGAACCAACTCAGGATTCCAATTTATTTTTCCGAACAGCCTCTTTCAAAGCAGCGAGCAGCGCGCTCCACAAAGAAGCCTCTTGAAACCTTATTTTGTGGTGCATTGTGGCGTCTCATGCATGTCAGAGAGAGGACAGCTTGCTCCTGGATTACCTGGCATATAATGGGCTACCATAATTAGATTGGCATTTTGTGCTAATAGCCCAAACCCCTGTAACCGCTTGTTGTCGTAAATTATAATATTCAGGGTGAAATCATTTACGAGCGAGCTGTCAGCCTATACGTGTGTTGTTATATTTATCAGACCTGAGAATATTATAAACCGATGTCTTTTTGTCGACGTCCATCTTTCATTTTTCATGTTCCGCCTGAGTGTATTAGGGTCTGTGGCCTAAGAGGCTTGAAGTCGTACAGTAACAGACTGCAGCTGTCTGAGGAGCACCTATGAGGCCGGTAGAAAATGATCATCATCTCCTTAATGAGACTCAGATGCCTCTTTTTTTTCTTTTAGCATATCTGTCTGTGCTTGATGCTCCCGCTCTATTTATCAGCTAATTATGCCACCTCACATCCTCCTGTCTCCTCCCCTCACCTGTTGCCAGCCATCCTCTCTGCATTTAGTTAAATCAGACAGCAGTCGAGACTAATAAAGAAAAACAAAAACATGTGTCAGTAGCTTCCCCAGTGCTCATGAGATGAGTTCTTGAGTTAAAAAGAAATATACAGTTATAAAGGTAAATTTATAACTATGATTCATTTGCAAGGAATTGTTGAAATACATTTCTGTCATGTTGGAAATTTGCTGCAATATTCAGTATACAGTATGTATTTATACGTATAGTTCAGTTACACACATATTTTTGAAAGAAGAGTTCAACAAAGCCAATTTAACATTTGTAGTGTACTGGACAGGAAGAGTCATTACACCGTGTCTGAACACCACCTGCACCCTTGGTGTGATTTTACACAATGAGCTCCAGTTCTTTTGCCTTCTACATCTGTTTTAACAAGGATATTTTGAGCTGATTGCCTCATGGTTTTGTTGGGTTTGCATGCATGAACAAACAAAATAAAGTTTGTTCCAAGAAATGTCTGGGTACAAGACATGATGGGTGGCGGTGCTTGATCAGTGTCCCACTCAGGTCGTCCTGTGGCACATAAAATAAGTTTGGTTTGGTATGTACTGTATGTCCTAAGTAAGAACTGTCCTTTGCCTTGTATGGAGGGATATGAAAACACACTCACCCACCAACAAGGAGGACTACGACGGCTAACTGTGACTGCACCTGGATAAGTTGGCACAAGCCAAGTGGACCTGCTTAGCACTGTAAGTACTTACAGAAGTATTCTGCACTGGAGTTGATAATGCAACAAAGCCCGAGATTAAAGTTCTGACTGAGAACATTAAAAAGACATTGTGAATTGCACAGCAGCCACTTTTAATCAATCTGAACACATGCTATGATTTTAAACTTGCAGCTAAAGTTTCATTTAACTGCCATGGATTGTTGTTAAGCAGAAAAGTCGGCAACTTGACCTTAGTCACCTGCTGAAAAGCAGACAGATGTCCCATCACCAGGACAGCAAGAGTCAGCCGATGTTTATGTCACAGACTCGAGCCGGTCAAGGAGTTCAAGTTTTAATTTGTCAAATTGCCACGAAGAACTGAAACTGTTTTCTAGATCAAAGTCGGTCCCCGCTCAGCATTCGTACGGTGAGGTGCTCGGTGAGAGTGAGTCACACAGTCTGTCCACCAACTGAGGGGCAACAAAAACATCTTGAAAGCTCTTTGTTGTCAAATGCATTTACAGTGACACTTTGACTGCACTAAATTATAGGAGCCAACACAAAAGTTTGAAAATGAAATGATAACTGTGGAGTTCAGGGCCGTTTACATCTCAACACTGCAACAGGGAGATAATAGGACTGATTTGATGAACTTAAATGGTTGAGTGGATCAATACAACACCTGTTATCACACTTATCACAATCAAAGTCCATTGAAGCTAAAAGGGAAACATTTTGCTGTCAGTGCTGTATGTATTTAATGCAGATTTTACTTAAGTTTACAGCATGTTGTAAAAACCTACATCTGGGTTTTATGATCAAGTTCTTATTTATTTATTTTGACCATTATTCTTTTTTTCTTTTTTTTTTACTGGTAAGTGTTAAATAATGCATCTAATGAAAAAGTGAAAAGACTGATTCACTTTCATAAGTGAAACTGCATTTATGTGAAGACTAGTAATGACTTGGAAAGGGGCACTTCTACAGTGTTGCCCTGACAGAGAGGTGGGCGTGTGAGACGACAGGGGGACAGGAAGGAAATAAAGAGGTGAAAGGAGGAGAGGGGGTGTGAACCTCTTGTATCAGTGTGAGAAGTCTTTTATTCATATGGTCTCGTGCTGCTCGCCCGAGTGTGGAATAATGGGTCGTTCCCACAGTACATGTATTCAGAGCCGGGCTCACAGATCATCACTTCCACATGGCTGGACACGATGAATGACACGGGGAGGGGTGAGATACAGTAGGTGGAGGGACAGCGGAGGTGAGACAGACAAGGGTCTAGGCGAGTAAGTTAAATAAATAGATGTTAAGCTTAATCTCACACTGCATGCATTTTTATTTTTATTTTTATTTTTTATTTTTACTTTTAAAAGCATGAAAAAATATAATTGAATAACACAATTATTGCCTTCACTGATTACTGATTGCTGATCACAAATCCATCATTTTAAATTTGTTTCATTTGTTTTATAGGACATTCCATATAAACTCAAATTATTACATTACATAACTTAAATATGATGACTTACATAAAACAAATTGTAATTTATCCTGTTTTAAAGTGGCTTTGTACATACATGTTGGTATAAATTATAATAGAAATTAGATTTTTAAGAAAAAAATCAGGATTAATTGTCTTTGTAAGATTTTTAAAATAAATGACTCAAATATAACATTTGAGTTATATTATATACACAGCCGTTGTTAATAGTTTTATAGTTTTCACAATTTTAGCATAAACATCGGACTGAAACAGACAGAAAAGCCATTATTGTGGTGTCTGTGTGGTCAGATATGTGAGCATGTGACAAAGTAAAACTTTGACCTTGTGGCGCTTTAGAACATAGAGATTTATAAAATTAGAAAACAGTTTTGGAAAAAAGGATGGAGAGAAACAGACAAGTAAAGGTCCAAACTGCTTCCATGGTAACGAATATGAACTGCTGTTTTATAATACAGTAAAAGTCAGGAAAGTGAAATTGTTGCCTGAAACGACGGTGCACAGAGTGGCTCTCTCTAAAGGACCAAACACACCTGAGCTCTGCTGTGCTCAGAGATTAAGAGGACGAGAACAGGAGGGATAAGTGTTCACGCTGAGAGTGACCAGGCAATTTCTCTCCATCCCTGGTTACGCATCGATAGTGTAACTCACAACCATAATGCACTGCAGGTCTGGAGACACACACCTCTCCTGACATCTCCTGATGCTACACTTCTTTTCTGAGTCACGCACACGACATCCTGAATGTACTTTCTGGACCACACACACACACACACACACACAGAAATCACGTGGCCCTCTCACATCTCAAACCTGCCATCAGACACCCTGTCACCCTCCATGCTGTGTGTCCTGCTGAGGCCTCTGTCAGCCGTGACTGACAGGATGACAGGGGGACGCTGTTCCGAGTCATGCCTGGGCTGGTGGCCTCACAGCTGGGTACCTCCAGCACCACACCTGGGTACCTCAGCTGCCAGCCACGCCAGCCAAAACCACGGCTGCGGTGAGAGGAGGAAAGAGAGACGAGCATCACTCAGAGAGGCCGAGATTCAAAAAAGAGATTATTCAAGATGGGCGTTGAATATGGATGCGTGACAGACAGTCAGACTTAAGTAGCTCGTAAGGTGAAACCTGTGTAATAAGGGGGAGAATTTGCAGGCGAAGCGCGTGCGACAACAAAGCAAAGACGGAAAAAGGACAAGTGAAAAGTTGGTTCGAGGAGGGGAGTTAGGTGAGAAGCTGCAGAGCTTTGTGGGGCAGACTGTGGGGTTAAAGGAATATTATGTAAATCTAGTCAGTAAGCCTAAATGACAGTTCTGCTCATACAGCTTTCAGAAGTCAGAAAATGGCCAGTAATGGGTGTTTACATTGTGTTTAGGCTTGTTTCATCTGTCACACAAATGCACCACACTCTCAGGGCAAATAGCCTCAATGGGGAGAGTGAGAGTGCGAGAAAATATCTGCTAGGAGCTGTATGTTAATTTTGACTGAATGAACTTTGCTGCAGTCCTGGTACTTCATAGTTCCTGCCTGTGAAATGTGCTTGTCCCTGACACAGCATGTGTTTTAAGAGACACATATTCACAAAATACTTTGCAGGTGCTAGGTAGCAAATGTCTACAATAGCTGATCAAAAAGTAGCCTGCTGTTTCCTTCATTTTCATTTTCAGGGACTTTCACCCTTGCTGCTGCCAGTCCATCCCAGCTGCCAACTGGGTACGGCAATGAAAATTCCCTGATGAATTTTCCTTACGGTGTTTTCAAATAAAGTGCTGCTTCCACCCGACATAAAAGGCAGAATGTGTTGTTAGGCAGTGGCTGACGTAGGTGAATAGGTGAAGGTTACAGAAAGTATACTGTGTGCAAGCATTCATGCAAAATTAGATAATTTGTGAAAGTCCTCACTTTAGCATGGATGTTTGCCATATTTGCAATCTTCACAGTGTGTTAGCATGCTAATTCGTTCTAAATGTGGACATACCATTAGTTTAGCTGGTATTTGTTCATAAAGCAAAGTCTTGGACACTCTGACATTTACTACCTGAACAGAGCCCAGTGCTCCAGGGTTCAGCTCCACACCGAATCCACCCACAGCATTTGAGTCTGAATTTGACCGTCTGTTAGGCTCATTTCAGCTCTGGCTGACCATTGGTATTTACCTCTGAGCTTTACCAAGCTAGAGCAGTAGCCTCCCATCTTTTTCCAATGGTTGACCTTGTATCACTGAGTGCACCACTCAGGAATCAGTCAACCAATCAGAAGAGAGGCTCAAAGCCTCCGAGACCTGCTCTTGCTTAAACTTCTCTCAGTCTTGAGAGAAACCTGAGAGGAGATAGAGATGACTTTTGTTGCTAAAAAACACAAACACAGATACACAGTCTCTCACTTTAGATCTACTTTTAGAAATCAAATTTTCTAATAAAATACTGGAAACTTTTAAGTAATTGCATCAGAAAACCAGGGGCACATCAGGAAACAGGATGGTCTTTTAAAATGTGATGTAACATCCTTATAAAACCGGGGAAATTAATAATAATTGGTAGTCTTGAGTCTCCATTCATGTGTTCCCTGAAAATCCATTTTGATAATTACAGCAAGTTGCTGCAGGGCCAGTTTGGCCAACGGAGGAAATTGTCAGGGGGGCGCCGCAAGAGCCTAATTTTATTTGTCATGGTTGAAGTAGTGACATTTTCAACAAAACAGCCTTTTAATAAAAATCATGAACATACTCTGTCCCCTGAATTGTCAGTTGACACTGGCGGTGGGAGATGTTGCAGATATGTGCAACTGTACATCAGTCAGCTCAAGTCCAGGAGGTAGCAGCGACTGACTGATGGGAAATGCTGGAATGATTCAGCTGCAGGGAAACTTCAGTTATCATTAGCTAAAATTATTTCATAATGGAAAGTTTCAAGCCTTCAGGTGTGCAAGGCTGAAAACAGAGAGAGGAGGAGGAAAAGAATAGAGGCATGACTGCTACGACAGCTACTAGACTTGGATTGTGACAGAAAGATACGACTTTGAATAGCTGCGGTGGTGGGAGGATTCAGATCCTCTATGTAAATTCAAGTATCAGTGCAGTAAAAACTACATTACAGCTCCTGAGGAAGAAAATCCTTTTTGAGTTTTATCCTTTTAACGCCAGTATTAACAGGAATAAGCAGGTTTTTTTCTGTACTGTACATGTGAATCCACTCTCAGAGCCACTTAATACCGCTGCTGTTAAGTCTTGTGCCTTTTTTTCACTGATGAAACCTGTATGTTAGAGGGTCTGGAAAACAGGCATACGTACATCCTATAGCAGCAAAATGTAGTATAAGATCTAAAATGAAAGATCTGGTTTTGTCCATATGACTAATATATTATTATACATGATGTCATTAGATTTTAACATTGAAGCTTATAAGCAGCTGCTGGATGTGGAACTCGTTTGAACTTTTGTGTATGCAGTTTTATAACCTGTGACATGATGTGAGCTGTTGTGTGACATTGCACATGAAAGGAAAGGAGAAAAAAGAAGTTCTGATACAGAATCTGTTTAAGTCTTAAACAATGGATAATTTGGACATTTTATTTCTTTATTTATCCCTAATGGGAATCTATAATAAACTAATATGCATAAGGCCACAGGTCAGATTTGAACCCATTGTTACTGCAGTAAACCAAAATGATACGTGCTCTACCAATCTCCACATTTATTGAAATGAAACCACGTGAGAAGTTAAGGGGAAAATTATTTGAATTATCTGATGACGAGTATCCTCAGTAATCTTAATGTTGCCTGCAGGGCGCCACTGTCTGTCTTACTGTCTGAGCTGCATGTTGCTTTTATTTCCTTGTTGTGTACCAAGGATTACTTCTCTCTGTTAATGAACCCAATTGCATCACTTAGTGTAGCCTTGGACGGGATGACCACATCTTTACTGCGTGCTGTTAAAAACCTGCATCTGGATTTTATGAGCTATTTAACTGTAATCAGAGCGACCAGTAAAGAGTTTTTATTGTTAAGTGAAGTAATGCACCTAATTTTCATGTTACCCTCATTTAAGGCAAAGTAAAGTGGCTGATCTAATTTTGTAAGTGAAATTGCACTCATGTAAGAACCCACACAGTCTAACAGAAAGCTGCCAGCCCCGCTCTTACTATCAAACAGCGGCTGGGATTTTACACTCTCTTAATCTAACCTTCCTGGAACCAGCCACCTGTTCAGGTAGTAAGATGAGCTGAGCCAAATCACTAATATAATACAGGAGAACAAAGGAGTCACATTAGTTTAAGATCCCTCAATTACTACGGACACACATGCTCTTACACGAGTGCACACACTTTTAATGAATATCACTGGCTGCACTTTTACCCAGCCAGGTTCAGTGCAGCCTCACTGCCAGGTCGACCTAATGATGCACACCTGTTTTTCTGTTTCCCTGGTCGGGCAGGTAATGTGCACCAACAATACGCAACAGCACAACAACATGAGAAGGTCTCACACAATGCCACACTGCAGGTGACCGCATTTAATAATCATCATTAATCACAAGCATATGGGAAAATAAATACATATACAATAAATTCAATAACTACACAACTCAGACAACTTGTGTTCTGTCATTTCTATGTAAGGGATAATGTATAGTTCGGCGGTTGTTATGGAGAAATAAACCCCGACAGTTCCATACAACCTGAAGGGGTTTATTTCTCCGTAACAACCGACCAACTATACATTATCCCGCTTAGAACACGGCCTACAACTAAATCATTCAATAATGTAACACAAAATAATGATAAAAAGAGATTTTATTCATGTAAAATTAGACCGTTGCTAGGGACGCCGCTCTGATCAGTGCAGCACAAACATGGAGTCCCTAGCA